>NC_053394.1:172992778-174192778 GCF_905171765.1 Bufo bufo
CCAGCCAGGTCCATATCAATCTGATTCTAGCAGAATTAAAAGGGGTTGTACAATACTATAAACTGCCCCTCCCCCCCCCCCCCCCCTCACAATAAATATACTTTCCTGGCATCCCTGCTGCCTGCGCCGCCCCTGGTCCCTGCAGCGCCGCTGCAGCTTCTCCCCATCCAAGCACGGGGAGAAGCTGCAGCGGCGGGGCGGGGACCAGGGGCGGCGCAGGCAGCTGCAGTGGCAGTATTTTGTGTTGCACTACGGTATTTGGTTCTGCAGGGGCAGTATTTTGTGTTGCACTACGGTATTTGGTTCTGCAGGGGCAGTATTTTGTGCTGCACTACGGTATTTGGTTTCTGCTGGGGCAGCATATTGTAGGGCTGCTCTGTGGTATTTGGTTCTGCTGGGGCAGTATATTGTAGGGCTGCTCTGTGGTATTTGGTTCTGCAGGGGCAGTATATTGTAGGGCTGCTCTGTGGTATTTGGTTCTGCTGGGGCAGTATATTGTAGGGCTGCTCTGTGGTATTTGGTTATGCTGGGGCAGTATATTGTAGGGCTGCTCTGTGGTATTTGGTTCTGCTGGGGCAGTATATTGTAGGGCTGCTCTGTGGTATTTGGTTCTGCTGGGGCAGTATTTTGTGCTGCACTACGGTATTTGGTTCTGCAGGGGCAGTATTTTGTGCTGCACTACGGTATTTGGTTTCTGCTGGGGCAGTATATTGTAGGGCTGCTCTGTGGTATTTGGTTCTGCTGGGGCAGTATATTGTAGGGCTGCTCTGTGGTATTTGGTTCTGCTGGGGCAGTATATTGTAGGGCTGCTCTGTGGTATTTGGTTCTGCTGGGGCAGTATATTGTAGGGCTGCAACGATTAATCGAAGTTATCGATAATATTCAATAACTGGATTAGTTGTCGACGAATCCAGTTATCGAATAATCGGCCAATTCATTGCTATGCGGGCGGTTTACTTTAAATCAGCGCATCTTTATTACCTTACAATGAAGCTCCAGTAACAGGCAGAGCGGGCAGCGGCGTAACGTCACTCACTCACGTGACGCGCCTGCTCCGCCTGCTTCATTCATAAAGTGGGCGGAGCATGCACATCACGTGAGTGAGTGACGTTATGCCGCCGCCTGCTCTGCCTGTTACTGGAGCTTCATTGTAAGGTAATAAAGATGCACTTAGCCTGATTTAAAGTTAAAGTAAAAGTTACTGCCGGGCCGGGGCTGTTATGGGAGGGGGATCTGTGGATGACACATATAGCATAAGGCGCTATATAGCATCTTATGCTATATGTGTCATCCACAGATCCCCCTCCCCATAACAGCGCCATCCACAGATCCCCCTCCCCATAACAGCGCCATCCACAGATCCCCCTCCCCATAACAGCGCCATCCACAGATCCCCCTCCCCATAACAGCGCCATCCACAGATCCCCCTCCCCATAACAGCGCCATCCACAGATCCCCCTCCCCATAACAGCGCCATCCACAGATCGTCCATAACAGCGTCATCCACAGATCCCCCATAACAGTGTGTCATCCTCCATAAGGCCTCATGCACACGACAGTTGTTGTGTTCCGTTCCACAAAATGGGGTTCCGTTGTTCCGTTTCCGTGTGTCCTCCTTTATTTTTGGAGGACCACCAGACATAAAGGAATGTAAAAAAAAGTCTAAGACAGGTTTGCCATGCAAATGATAGGAATAAAACGGAAGCGCGGACGCGGATTTCAATCTTGTGTGCCGCCGTGTTTTTTAGCGATCCCATTGACTTGAATGGGTCCGCAAACCGTTTTCCGCGTAAATAATAGGACAGGTTATATTTTTTTTTGACGGACTGGACTGGGTCCGCACCTGAAACGCTAGTGTGTCATCCACAGATCCCCCCCATAACAGTGTGTCATCAACAGATCCCCCCCATAACAGTGTGTCATCCACAGATCCCCCCCATAGCAGTGTGTCATCCACAGATCCCCCCCATAACAGTGTGTCATCCACAGATCCCCCCCATAACAGTGTGTCATCCACAGATCCCCCCATAACAGTGTGTCATCCACAGACCCCCCCCCCCATAACAGTGTGTCATCCACAGATCCCCCCCCCATAACAGTGTGTCATCCACAGATCCCCCATAAGTGTGTCATCTACAGATCCCCCCCCATTACAGTGTGTCATCCACAGATCCCCCCATAACAGTGTGTCATCCACAGATCCCCCTATAACAGTGTGTCATCCACAGATCTCCATAAATGTGTGTCATCCACAGATCCCCCATAACAGTGTCATCCACAGATCCCCCATAACAGTGTGTCGTCCACAATTTGTTTTAATATGGCCTTTGAACATAATTTTTCAAGTAAAATCATATAAACCCTTTTTTTTTGTCATTTTGGTGTTTTTTCCCGATTAATTGATGAAATTATTGACAACTAATCGATTATTCAAATAATCGTTAGCTGCAACACTAGTATATTGTGCTGCTCTGTGGTATTTGGTTCAGCTGGGGCAGTATATTGTTCTGCACTGTGGCATCTGGTTCTGCTGGGGTAGTATATTGAACGCCCATAGAAATAATTGGGGAACAGATGCGCGATGCATTCTCCTTCGCTTTGGGGATCCCGTTCTTGAGATTGGTGCAGGTCCCAAAGGTGGGATTACACTATATGACTTTGGCATATCCTAGCAATATGCCACCAATGTGTAAGACCAACCCCTTTAAGGTTGCGGATTTGCTAATGAAAATGCGCCAGATTTCAATAGTGTGACTTAGCAGAGAAGAGATGTGGCTTAAGTTGCGACACTGTAATTTTACGCAAATTCTGGCACAAAGTAAAGCTGGATTAAGATGGGCCTACTGAGCGGCCGTTTTATCGGAAGGGAAGACCATGCGATCCACTGCCCAGAAAATATGATCAGTGGTGCCTGCATGAACAACAGGATCAGCATGCTTAAAAATCAGCGCTTGCCGGCGGCAGATTGTGCTGTCTAATAGCAATCTGCCGCCGGCAAACCAAACCACTAGACAGTATGGGGACAAGCAATAGTGATCGCTGCTCCTCATGCATGTAATAGCAGCTGTCTCCTTTGCTAGCTAGCAAGCGTTTGCCGGAGGGAATTCTTCAGTCGGCCTATGTAATAAGACTTTAGGCTTTCTAGTCTACCGCTACACTGTGTAACTATAAGACAGGGGGCATTTTCGCCTGTTGCACATATTTTGAGTTTTTAAGACTAATTCAGAAGTTATTAAACTTTTGCGCTTATTTTCCAACCTTTTTTTTGGGCCTGATTTACTTGTAAAAACAGTCTAATTTCTACTCCACCCCAGGACTGGCGTGCTTTTCTGCCTCTGTTTTGAGTGGTGAGTTGTGTCACATTTTGCCTTTCATTGAGCTGTGTGCCTAATTTCAGCTCACTTGCGCCACATTTTCATGCACATCCTAATTAGACCAGTCTTAGTGAATATGAACCTGTCTTACAAGAAAACTACCACTAGAGGTCAGACTTAAAAAAATAAAAAGCTGATTTATTAAAGGGCTTCTGTCATGCCACTAAACTGTTTTTTTTTTGTGTACTTATAATCCCCTATACTGCGATTTATCCATACATAATGTGATTAATCATTTTGGTTCAGTAGATTCTGCTAAAAGCATACTTTTATAATATCTAAATTACCTGTCTACCAGCAAGTAGGGCGGCTACTTGCTGGTAGCAGCCGCATCCTCCTATCCTAAAGACGCCCCCTCCGCATGTTGATTGACAGGGCCAGCGAACGGGATCTTTCTCTGCTGGCCCTGTTTGCATACAAAATCTGGCGCCTGCGCCGTACCTGTCTTCAGTCGGCGCAGGCACACTGAGAGGAGGACGCTCGCTCGGCCGCTCCTTCCTCAATGCGCCTGCGCCAGGTGTAGATGTGACGTCATCGGCGCAGGCGTATTGAGGATGGAGCGGCCGACGGAGCGTCCGCCTCTCAGTGCGCCTGCGCCGACTGAAGACAGGTACGGCGCAGGCACCAGATTTTGAATGCAAACAGGGCCAGCAGAGAGAGATCCCGTCCGCTGGCCCTGTCTATCAACATGCGGAGGGGGCGTCATTATGATAGGAGGATGCGGCTGCTACCAGCAAGTAGCCGCCCTACTTGCTGGTAGCAAGGTAATTTACATATTATAAAAGTACATTTTTAGCAGAATCTACTGAACCAAAATGAATAATCACATTATGTATGGATAAATCGCAGTATAGGGATTATAAGTACACAAAAAAAATATATAACAGTTTAGTGGGGGGACAGAAGCCATTTAACTCACTAAACACAGGAGTTTCCAATGCGTTTTACTCCAAAAAAAAGGTGCACTTGATAAATGTTCCTCGCTGTATGCGGCGTACATACCAGCTTTCAGCAGGACAAAAAAATACTACACAAACCATTTGTCTGGCCATAAGCCGGCATATATGCTGTAAAGCGGACGGACCCCGATACAGTAAACTCCGGCAGTCTGTTCCTCCGCCAGTACTAATGTGAACCCGGCCATAATTTGCTCCCTGTGTTCATACACAGTACCTCTTGGCAATCAGCTATTCCTAGTGTGCGTATTCTGTCAATGGGATGAAGTTACTAAGGCGCTGCCAGGAACCTCTAGCAGTGGCTTGCCTCTCTTGAGAAGTCATCAAACAGGTGTTGAGATTTACACAGTCCCTCCTTCCCCTGACGTCATCATTGGAGGCGAAGCGGAGTGTTTTCCTATATGTATAGGGGCCCCAAGAAGATTATGGCAACAGCCATATGTCATCTACTAGAAACTAAGGGTATGCTCACACCAGCGTTAGAAATCCGGCAGGCCGTTCCGGCAGATCCTGACTAGTGTTGAGCGAACTTGTGTTTTAAGTTCAGCGTCGGGTTATCGAAGTATCCCGTTATGGATTCCGCTACCACGGACCATAACGGAATTTAGAATCCATAATGCGATTCTTCGATAACCCGAACTTTAGACGCCGAACTTAAAACACAAGTTCGCTCAACACTAAGGGCTCATGCACATGACAGTATTTTGCGTTCAGTATACTGGCTGTTTTTGTAGTTCAGTATGCGGAACATATACTGAACCATTCATTTCAATGGTTCAGCAAAAAATACTGAAGTGTCTCCGTGTGCATTCTGTTTCAGTATTTCCGTATTTCCGTACCGTGAAAAGATAGAACATGTCCTATTCTTGTCCGCAAATCACGGTGCTTGGCTCCATTCAAGTCAATGGGTCCGCAAAAAAAAACGGAACACATACGGAAATGCATCCGTATGTCATCCGTTCCGTTTTTGCTGAACCATCTATTGAAAATGTTATGCCCAGCCCAATTTTTTCTATGTAATTACTGTATACTGTATATGGCATACGGAAAAACGGAAAGGAAACGGAACAATGGATCCGTAAAAAAACGGACCGCAAAACACTGAAAAAGCCATACTGTCGTGTGCATGAGCACTAATCCTAACGTTCACTGCTGGATACCCATTGACTATAATGGGGTCCGGTGGTGTTTCTGCTGGACAAATACCGCTGCATGCAGCATTTGTTCTCCAGACGACAGCGGGCATTTATGCTGGAACAGGTCACCGGGCCAGAAACAAGCGTAGCCAAGAGGAGGATGCAGGGTCCTACAACACTGGAGATCAATAATTGCCATCTGATGCTTGCGATGATCCAGGTACTAATTAGCACATTTCTTCTGCAGTAGTAACCTGTAGTGGCAGTCCATCACATGGAGCAGAACACTCCGAGGCCTTGAAAAGATCTGAGATGAAGGTTTCCATAAATCCATGTCATTGTATATATAGCAGTCGTAAATCAAAATCAATTGGACTTTTTAGCAATCCTCAAGATGTTCCACTCATCCAGGTGGCTTCCTCAGTTCATTGGAGTGGAAGGAATATGGCCAAATGGCTCCCAGTATTTAACCCCTCATGGCACCTGAGAGGTTAAAAAACAATGCCAATTACACACCCTGCCACTGGTTGTCTGCTGTGTAAAACAGCAGGCACTCGGTGACTATGGGGCCTGCTAAGCTCCTGATGGGGCGTCATCTTTAAAGACATCTTCTGTACAAGTACACGGACACCAGCACTGTGCGTTCCGCATTTTGCCAGCACTATAATAGAAAATGCCTAATCTTGTCCGCAATTGCGGACAACATTAGGACATGTTCTATTTTTTTCGGGAACAGAAGTGCGGGTCCGCAATTCCGGATCCGGACAGCACATAAGCGTGGCCCCATACAAATGAATGGGTCCGCAATTCTATTCCGCAAAATGTGGAACAGAATTGTGGACGTCTGAATAGAGCCTTAAAGGGATTAAGGGCTCTTTCACACTTGCGTTCTTGTCTTCCGGCATAGAGTTCCGTCGTCGGGGCTCTATGCCGGAAGAATCCTGATCAGGATTATCCTAATGCATTCTGAATGGAGAGAAATCCGTTCAGGATGCATCAGGATGTCTTCAGTTCCGGAACGGAACGTTTGTTGGCCGGAGAAAATACCGCAGCATGCTGCGCTTTTTGCTCCGGCCAAATATCCGGAACACTTGCCGCAAGGCCGGATCTGGAATTAATGCCCATTGGAAGGCATTGATCCGGATCCGGCCTTAAGCTAAACGTCGTTTCGGCGCATTGCCGGAGCCGACATTTAGCTTTTTCAGAGTGGTTACCATGGCTGCCGGGACGCTAAAGTCCTGGCAGCCATGGTAAAGTGTAGTGGGGAGCGGGGGAGCAGCATACTTACCGTCAGGGCGCCCCAAGCGCATGGATCACGTCATCCATGCGCATGGGGCGCTCTGACGTCATTCTGGAGCGCCCGGGGAGCCGCACGGACTGTAAGTATACCGCTCCCCACTACTACTATGGCAACCAGGACTTTAATAGCGTCCTGGCTGCCATAGTAACACTGAACGCATTTGGAAGACGGTTCCGTCTTCAAATGCTTTCAGTACACTTGCGTTTTTCCGGATCCGGCAGGCACCTCTGGCAACGGAAGTGCATGCCGGATCCCAACAACGCAAGTGTGAAAGAGGCCTTACCGAGATTTTTATACTGATGACCTATCCTCTGGATAGGTCATCAGTATCTGATCTGTGGGGGTCCGACACCTGGGACCCCCGCCGATCAGCTGTTTGAGAACACAGCGAAACTGCTGTGAATGTGGCTGCCTTCTCACAGCTTCTCCTAGGCCAGTGATAACCGATTCATCTCTCACGTGGCCTAGGAGCAGCTCAGCCCCATAGAAGTGAATGGGCTAAGCACAATACCAAGCGCAGCCGCTATACAATGCCGATGCCTTCTGAAACAGCTCATCGGTGGCCATCCCAGATGTCAGACCCCCACCAATCATATAAAAAGCTCGGAAAACACTTTTAAGGGGGAAAGCTTTTCCTCGGTCCTGTTTAGAAGAGGTAAGTTGAGAACCACTTGTTTGTATGTTGTGAAGTCTTGATTGGAGTGTGTTTTCTTCCAGTGTCATCGTGCAACTCTGCAAGCTTGTCTCCGTTTTTGTCTGTGTTGAGGAAGGGTTGAGACGTATGCATATATATATATATATATGCAAACACGTGCATGCATGTATAATATATATGCATGCATTAACAGCCACATTATAGGATGATGTGCGCAGATGTGCCTAGCATCTGCGCACATCTGCCCTTAGTGGTCCACAGGGGCTCATTGTGGCCCCTGTGGGGAATATGTGCCCCCTTATATGTGTCCCCTTATAGTATAGGAAAAATGTCACCAAAACCAGAGGTATCAGTGTGAATGTGCCCCAAGCATTCACACTGATGTCATCTGGTTAATTGCATCAGAATGACCGGACAAGAGTCCGGTCATCCTGTATCCTTCAAAGAACTCCAATTCAGTAGAATCAGAGTCCTTTGTATGAATTATCTCCAGCCCTGCTGGTGATAATTATGCATAATTGGAAGAGGGGAGAAACCTCCCCTCCTTCTATTACGTGCATTCCGGCAGCGCGATTACTATCGCGCTGTCCGGAATGCGAAGTGGTGCAGGCGGGAGATCAAAGGTTTCTCCCGCCTGTCAGGTGGCGCGGCCCCGACGCGCTCGTCCGGGGACGCGCTTGCTGGCGCAGTGACGTCATCTCACTGCGCCGGCCCACGTGTCCCTGATGGTGGCGCGCGCCGCAGTGCGGGCCGCCGGATATAAATATCCGGCGGCCCCTGCACTAGGAGAGAAGAGCCGAGCCGCCCCCACCCTGAAGAGGATCACCCCTAGATGAACGAGCACCCCCTGGACAACGAGCGCTGAGTATCATTAACCCCTATACCACAAACAATATTTACCCTTACCTTCCCCCTATACCACCACCTGTACCCCTGCTATAATGTCCTACCATTAACCCCTATCCCATTGCTATATACCCCTGTCCACTGCTACTGTAGTAATTTCCCTGTAGGGATAGTTTCTAGTCCAGGTTGGGTGGGCTGTTGAAGTATGTGTGTGTGTAGATTGTATTAGATAGTTTTGTGGGTGGAATTTGGGAACCGTGTAGTTCAGTTTAGTACTGTATTTTTAGTACTGTATTGTTAAGTGTATTGCGTGCGTTGTGCACTGTAGGTGTTAATAAATATTGTGTATTATTTGTATTATACCTACTGTGTAACGTGTGGTTACTAGCAGTAGTTAGTTCAGTAAGGCGCATGCAGCTAGTTTAGCGGGTAGTGTAAAGCAAAGTGAAAGTATAGTGTTAATTATAAAGGTATAAATAGGCGGAGTCATCTGTAGACGGCTCTTCCTATTTATGAATATTAATTATTGATATTTGCATAAATATTGGTAATAAATACTCCCCCTTTACAATCTGGTTAGTGTGCCAGGGTTGTCTGCTAACATGACGACTCCTGCCCTGTATGAGAGGGGCGAGTAAGTACAAGATGTAATTGTGATGCTATAGAAAACAGTGGCTGCATCTGCTCTGGTGGGCAGTACATAGCTGTTCGATCGTTTAGGCTACTTTCCCACTCGCGTTTGGTGCGGATCCGTCATGGATCTGCACAGACGGATCGGTCCGGATAATACAACCGTCTGCATCCGTTCAGAACGGATCCGTTTGTATTATCTTTAAGATTGCCCAGATGGATCCATCTTGAACACCACTGAAAGTCAATGGAGGACGGATCCGTTTTCTATTGTGCCAGATTGTGTCAGTGAAAACTGCTCCGTCCTCATTGAATTACATTGTGTGTCAGAACTGATCCATTTGGCTTAGTTTCATCAGACGGACACCAAAACGCTACAAGCAGCGTTTTGGTGTCCGCCTCCAAAGAGCAATGGTGACTAAATGGAGGCAAACTGATGCATTCTGAGCGGATCCTTTTCCATTCAGAATGCATTAGAATGCAAACTGATCCGTTTTGGACCGCTTGTGAGAGCCCTGAACGGATCTCACAAACGGAAAGCAAAAACGCCAGTGTGAAAGTAGCCTTAGCCAACAGCTATCTATTCTGACTCCCCCATACACATACGTGTTTGGTATATTTATTCAATGAGGAGAGAGAAGAAAACCGCTGCCACACATCTCTTGTGACAGCTTATCTCCCAGGAGAAGGGATTCGGTAAAAATATTAGCTTAGCTAATATTTCGCTCACTTATATCATCTGTCATAGGAGAGTCAGGAGCTCCCCACACACATTAGACTTTGGCTGAACCTGCTGTTCTCTGTGGGTTTGGGGGGTCTTAAAGGGTTTCTATCACTTCGTTTCACATAATTAGCTGTCAGACACTAGCGATCCGCTAGTGTCTGCTCTGCCAAACCATCCTAATATAACTGCTTTTGGGGCAGCCGTTGTGCTAAAAAAAGAACTTTTATTAATATGCTAATGAGCCTCTAGGTGCTATGGGGGCGTCATTAGCACCTAGAGGCTCTGTCTACCTTCACAAACTGCCGCCGCCCAGCGCGTCCCTCCAGCCCGCCCATCTCCTCCGGAATGCGATCCTCCCTGTGAGCGTATGTATTCGGCAAATGCGCAGTGAATGTCTGACCGCTTCCCTGCTCAGACATCTCCACTGCGCCTGTTCGTCGGAGCACTATGACGTCATCGGCGCAGGCGCAGTGGAGATGTCTGAGCAGGGAAGCGGTCAGACATTCACTGCGCATGCGCCGAATACAGGCGCTCACAGGGAGGATCGCATTCAGGAGGAGATGGGCGGGCTGGAGGGACACGCTGGGCGGCGGCAGTTTGTGAAGGTAGACGGAGCCTCTAGGTGCTAATGACGCCCCCATAGCACCTAGAGCAGTGGTTCTCAACATTTCTAAAGCCGTGACCCCTTAATACAGTTTCTCATGTTGAGGTGACCCCCAACCATTAGATTTTTTTCCTTGCTACGTCATAACTAATTTTGCGACTGTTGCGACCAAAAACACGCACAGACACCAATACACCAAATGTTAATTCAAATACACAAGTATTCATTCATAACCACAGAACTTTAGCATAAATACAAAATATTTGTAAACCAAATAAATAACTTTAAAATAAATAATAAACAACAAATACCCCCTAAGGGCTCTTTCACACTTGCGTTATTGTCTTCCGGCATAGAGTTCCGTCGTCGGGACTCTATGCCGGAAGAATACTGATCAGGATTATCCTAATGCATTCTGAATGGAGAGTAATCCGTTCAGGATGCATCAGGATGTCTTCAGTTCCGGTACGGAACGTTTTTTGGCCGGAGAAAATACCGCAGCATGCTGCGCTTTTTGCTCCGGCCAAAAATCCTGAAGACTTGCCGCAAGGCCGGATCCGGGATCAATGCCCATTGAAAGGCATTGATCCGGATCCGGCCTTAAGCTAAACGTCGTTTCGGCGCATTGCCGGACCCGACGTTTAGCTTTTTCTGAATAGTTACCATGGCTACCGGGACGCTAAAGTCCTGACAGCCATGGTAAGTGTAGCGGGGAGCAGGGGAGCAGCATACTTACCGTCCGTGCGGCTCCCCGGGCGCTCCAGAGTGACGTCAGGGCGCCCCAAGCGCATGGATCATGTGATCCATGTGATCACGTCATCCATGCGCATGGGGCGCTCTGACGTCATTCTGGAGCGCCCGGGGAGCCGCACGGACTGTAAGTATACCGCTCCCCCGCTCCCCGCTCCTACTATGGCAACCAGGACTTTAATAGCGTCCTGGGTGCCATAGTAACACTGAACGCATTTGGAAGACGGTTCCGTCTTCAAATGCTTTCAGTACACTTGCGTTGTTACGGATCCGGCAGGCACCTCCGGCAACGGAAGTGCATGCCGGATCCCAACAACGCAAGTGTGAAAGAGGCCTAAAAAATAAATCAGTGGTGCGCACAGTACCCCTCAAATAAATAACTCAGTGGTGCTCACAGTACCCCCCCCCCCCCCCAAAAATAAAAATTAAAATCTGTGGTGCTCAGGGTACCCCTCAAATAAATAAATCAGTGGTGCTTCAAGTCCCCCCCAAATAAATAAATCAGAAGTGCTCAGGGTCCCCCAAATAAATAAATCAGTGGTGCATCAGGTTTCCCCCAAATAAATAAATCAATGGTGCTCAGGGTCCCCCAAATAAATAAATCAGAAGTGCTCAGGGTCCCCCAAATAAATAAATCAATGGTGCTCAGGGTCCCCAAAATAAATAAATCAGAAGTGCTCAGGGTCCCCCAAATAAATAAATCAGCGGTGCTTCATGTCCCTCCAAATAAATTAAGCCTTGCTCAGCCAAATAATTAAAATAAAATTAGCCAGGCTCAATTAAATCATTTGTGGCAGTGGTGCTCAGCGGCGGTGTCATTAACGAAAAAACTCGGACCTCAGCAGACAGGCGGCCCGACTTACCCGTCCAGACGTCAGGCTCCTTCAAGATAGGACATCACTTCCTGTGCGCGAGGATAAGGGGCCGCTGCCATTGTGCGGGCGACCCACAATAGGAGGCCTCAGGCGACCCCCCGGAAAGGGCAGATCGACCCCCAAAGGGGTCGCGACCCCTAGGTTGAGAACCACTGACCTAGAGGCTCATTAGCATATTAATATAAGTTCTTTTTTTAGCAAAACGTCTGCCCCAAAAGCAATTATATTAGGATGGTTTGGCAGAGCAGACACTAGCGGATCGCTAGTGTCTGACAGCTAATTATGTGAAACGAAGTGATAGAAACCCTTTAAGAGAGAGTCGGAGAGTGTGAGAAAGGAAAGATATTTGTGGTTCCTACAAGGATGTCGTGTCTTATGGACTAGATGGGTAGTTGAAGAGAGAATGGTTGAGAATGTAAATAGATTGTGGTCAGAGAAGAGTTTGAGAGATTAGTTAGAGAGCAGAGGTGGATGGAGAAAACATCTAGTGTGTGTCCAACTCTGCAGGTGGCTGTGGAGGACCTTTGTGAGAGAAGCCGAATGTCGTATGTCAACAGGAATGTTGAAGTCCCCAGTGATGATGGCAGGGAGGCCAGTTTAGAGGAAGTGCAGGAGCCAGATATTGAAGTTGTCAAAAAGGCTTTAGCATGGCCTGGTGTATGGTAGATGATTGCAACTTGAAAGTTGGAGGAAGAGAAGATTCTAAGGGCTCATGCACACGGCAGTAGCCATTTTTGTGGGATACCGCCCATGTGCATTCCGCAGAACGGCCTGCCCTTAATAGAACTGTCGTATTCTTGTCTGTATAATTTGAGTGCTGTCCACATCTTTTGCGGCCCCATTGAAGTAATTGGGTCCGCATCCGACCAGCAAAATGGGTGGCTCGGATGCGGACCCAAACCATGGTCGTGTGCATGACCCCTAACAGGGTGAACTTTAAAAGAAGGGAGGTTAAAGAAGGGTGGAGATGAGTTGAAGGAGCTGTTACCTTGTAGGAGGAGGCCAACACCTACACCATATCTCTCTGGACAGGGAGTGTGGGTAAGTTGGTGTCTTCCACAGGAAAGTGCAGCAGGGGAGGCTGTGTTAGAGAATGTCAGCCATGTTTCTGGTACGTTTGTGGTAAATGAAGAGGTCATGGATGAAGGAACGCTTATTGCAAACAGAACATGAGTTCCCTAGTGCTCCAGATAGAGAAACTGCGGGAGCAGGAGGCAAGGTATTATGTATGGTAAACATATACATAAGATAAATGTATGATGCACGGCCGCCGCATCTCCGTCGCGCGGATCAACACCCACGTCACTTCTGATGGCCATTGCTGCATCTCCCTAGGGGGGTTTGGGTCAGCCAATAGCAGGCCAAGATGGGGACAAGCCTTCCTATCATCACCTACGATGCTAGGGAGGCTCGTCCCCGTCGTGGCCTGCTATTGGCTGCCCCCCCTCGCCAGATGTTTTGATCCGCGCTATGGGGAGATGAGGCAACGGCCATGCAGGTATCAGAAGCAACGTGGGTGCCGGGGAGCAAGGTAAGTACAACCTGTGTGAGGGGCCTGGGCATTAGAGGGGACATTATAGGGGATTATTATTGGATAACCCCTTTAATGCTTAGAAGGTCAGCGGAGGTAGCCAGATGAGAGGATAGCATCTTCTGACCCCCAGAAAAAACTTGGGCTTGAAACATACGTCAGGGTCTCTAGTGCTCCACTTTGGTCAGTATAGTTTGTCTGTTATTATCTTAGTTGCATGCTGTTACCTATTTGTTGCTGGCCTCAAGATTAGTCCAGTGACCTTATTCGGGGTGCCACATGTGCTAAATTATTATGTATTACCTTTGTGTCACCTTGTTATCTTAGGTATGTCCTTCTTATATGTTGTTTTCAGTGTATTTTATCTATTTATCTAATAAAGTAATGATTTTAGTAATTGGTAGTCTAGTGCATTATTTGTGGGTTTTCTGTTAATAGATGCAGCACTGGGCGCAGATTACGGCGCAAAGATCCTTTGTGCCGCAATCTGCAATTTCACCTCGCTCACAGCAGGGAAAGGGTCTCATTTACCATTTTCTACACCTGGTTTAGGTGTAGAAAATGGTCTAAATGTAAGACCGCTAGGAAGATGGCTTACATTTAGAAGCGGTGGTGGATCCGCCGAAGTTATGAAGAGGCCGGAATCTCTTCATAACTTCAGCCGATCCACCGCCAGCACAGGGCCTTGTTAAGACCGGCATCTAAAATGCCGGTCTTAATAAATGTGGACCAGGGCCGGGACGAGAAATAGGCGAGGGTAAGCGCCCGTCTAGGACACCCCCTAACTACCCATGATGGGGGCACAATCATGGCCGCATTTGCGGCCATTCAGCCTCATAGGCTTCAGGCCGCTAGGGAGGGCTCAAGAGGTCCCAATTATGTTATCGTGAGCGACCCGATGCAGGTGGTCCACATTACATCCCCATTCCTGTGCCGGGTCGCGTGTGATGACATGATCGCAACCTCTCAAGCCACTCTACTCCCTCATAGGCTTCAGGCGGCTAGGCTGAACGGCCGCTACGAGCCCATGATTGTGCCCCCCATCATGGGTAGCGAGGGGGCATCCTAGGTGTGCTACCTACAGAGGTACCAGCTGGTACTGAAGCTGACTTCAGATTCCTGTTTTAAAATGTTTTTGAAGTCGTAGAATCGAAGGCGGAAGTTATTTTTCAAAGTCTCGCGCTTTGGATGAATTTTGCCTCCGCAAAACACATACATTTTAATATTGTATGGAGACAGGTCTGCGTACAGCATTAAAACAAAGTTGGGGAATCAGTCCGAAGCTTGATTCGCTCACCCCTAGTTGTAATCATACTGACCCGGAGAATTAATGTAACTGATCAGTATTACTGCATAGGAAATGCTGTAAAAACAAAACTCATAAAACTGTGGTGGAATTGTGTTTTTTATTTTTTTATAATTCCACCTCATTTTAAAAAAAAATTACCACTACATTGTATGCAACCGTAAATGGTGCCATTAGAAAATACAACTCGTCCCACAAAAAACAAACCCTTATACACCTATGTGAATGGAAAAATAAAAAAGTTATGGCTAAACAATAGAACAGCAGCCCACCCAGGGCTCCAGATGGCGACCAAAATGGTCGCAAATGCGACCTACAATTGCTAAATGGCGACAAGACTTTGTAGTCTTGTCGCCATTTGCGCCTAGACCCGCTGCTGCTCTGCCGCTTTCACAAACTGACATGGCAGCGCGTGCCATGTTCTTCTCAACACAGCACAGGGGAGAAGGAGGCAGTCCCTCCCCCTGCACCGCTGCCACCAATGGGCTGATAGAAGCACCTGAGGGCTTAATAGCGGCGGATCGCAGCGCGCAGTCATAGAGGCTGGGTGCCGGGTATGGGATATGTCCGGCACCCGTAGCCTGCATTTGTATTAAGCATTAACGATATTCATTGGTGGTGCAGTGCGCCGAACCCCCCCCCCTCACCCCAGTATTATAATCATTGGTTGTACAGTGCGCCCCCAACCCCCCCCCCCCCCCCAAAGTATTATAATCATTGGTGGTGCAGTGCGCCCCCATCCCCCAAGTATTATCATTGGTGGTGCAGTGGCAGTTCCAATCGGAGCCCTAGCAGTGTAATCCTGGGGCTCCGATCGGTTACCATGGCAGCCAGGATGCTACTGAAGCCCTGGCTGCCATAGTCAGCTCCCTGCTGCTGTGTGTACTATGCACAGGGCAGCAGGGAGAGTGTGAAGTCCTATTCACCCTAATAGAGCTCTATCAGGGTGAATAGGACAAGGGATGAAAGATCCCAGGTTCCAGCCCCTAAGGGGGGAAATAGTTATAAAATAAAAAACACCAAAATATAAAAATATTTAAAAAAATTACATATCGCCACGCCCGAAAAAGTGCGAACTATTAAAATATTTCAAAATATCTCCTATGCGGTGAACGCCGTAACAGGAAAAAAAAAAAAAAAACAACTTTCAATTTGCCATTTTTTTGTCACCTTGTTCCGACAAAAATTAGGTTAGGACTGTTCTATTATGGTACAGACGTTCCATAAAATGCGTAATGCTCGCGGCTTTTTTGGTGTTTGTTTTATTTTTCGCAATACTTTTTTATGGTATCGAAATCGAGTCAAAATTTTATTATCGTGACAACCCTGTGTTTTATTTTTTATTTTTATTATACCGTAATTATATGTATTTTAAATTTGGCGACTACATTTTTCAGGTTAGGAGCCAATGGCTCCTTGATATTTTTATTTAGTCTGGAGCCCTGCCACCTATGCAACTGCATGGTCTTGGTTTGATGGGACACCCAATGAAGAAGCTAAAGGGAGTACACAAGCATTAGCAAAGTGTGGCAGTTTACATGTGTAGCAGTTAGGAGGGTACTAGGAGGAACATCACCATTACCAGTGGTTATGTGGAGGGCAGACACAGGGATACCAGAGTATTTTTCAGGTTGGGACTAGTATGCTATATAGTAGGGGTATTTTTTATATAATAATTTCACAATATAAGTTACGTTTTAGATTTCGGATCCGTTTCTTCTGTGGTGTGTATAAATTGTTCTACATTTCTACAAGGACGCTTACTTAAAGGGAGTATTTCACGCCGATTCACCCTATTAACCTAATAACAGACTTATGTCCACGGCATCCCCCTATTAAAACTGTGCTTACCGTATGTTGCTTGCTATCATCGTTGTGGAGAAAAACACTTTTATTCCGTATGCAAATTAGGCTGTGAAAGTGCCCAGGCCCCTGGGTCATTTTCATACGAATCCACTCCCCCTCCGCATGCGCACGGTAACTGTGATGCCCCGGCCAGACTGTGGTCATTCAATGCGCACGCGCCGATATCGCGGTCATCGGCGCATGCGCGGGATTACGGACGGGAGGAGGGAGGTTAGAGCAGAGACCAAGGGCGGGCAGACGCGGCGGAGGGGGAGTGGATTCGTATGAAAATGACCCAGGGGCCTGGGCACCTTCACAGCCTAATTTGCATACGGATTAAAAGTGTTTTTCTCCACAACAATGATAGCAAGCAACATACGGTAAGCACAGTTTTAATAGGGGGGATGCCGTGGACATAAGTCTGTTATTAGGTTAATAGGGTGAATCGGCGTGAAAGACTCCCTTTAACCTTCTTTTCCTACAACATGGATCCCTTGTTACTTTCTATAGCTTATAGTCGTACCAGGCTGTTGCACAAGGGATGGCCTTTGAGGAGGACTCAAATGAAGACATCTGACCAATGGCACCCGTTGTCCAAACAGCACAGTCTATGAGCCATCCACCAACTGGAGGACACAGCTTTATGGGTAGCTGCCAGTAGATTAGGAGGTTTCAGCAGAAACGCAAACAATTGCTAGTAAAACTGTACAATAATGTCCTTGTAGTAGTGACTCCAGCCTTGTATATTTGGGAATCCCAGGTAATGGGCGAGAGCAGCATCAAGGAATTCAATCCTGCTCTCCTGTGTCATCAGCACTTGTGTAAGGACTACCATCCACCTTTCCCCTAGGAACTGAATATACACTGCTCAAAAAAATAAAGGGAACACAAAAATAACACATCCTAGATCTGAGTTAATTAAATATTCTTCTGAAATACTTTGTTCTTTACATAGTTGAATGTGCTGACAACAAAATCACACAAAAATAAAAAAATGGAAATCTAATTTTTCAACCCATGGAGGTCTGGATTTGGAGTCACACTCAAAATTAAAGTGGAAAAACACATTACAGGCTGATCCAACTTTGATGTAATGTCCTTAAAACAAGTCAAAATGAGGCTCAGTAGTGTGTGTGGCCTCCACGTGCCTGTATGCCCTCCCTACAACGCCTGTGCATGCTCCTGATGAGGTGGCGGACGGTCTCCTGAGGGATCTCCTCCCAAACCTGGACTAAAGCATCTGCCAACTCCTGGACAGTCTGTGGTGCAACGTGACGTTGGTGGATAGAGCGAGACATGATGTCCCAGATGTGCTCAATTGGATTCAGGTCTGGGGAACGGGCGGGCCAGTCCATAGCATCAATGCCTTCGTCTTGCAGGAACTGCTGACACACTCCAGCCACATGAGGTCTAGCATTGTCTTGCATTAGGAGGAACCCAGGGCCAACCGCACCAGCATATGGTCTCACAAGGGGTCTTAGGATCTCATCTCGGTACCTATACCTAATGGCAGTCAGGCTACCTCTGGCCCTCCAAAGAAATGCCACCCCACACCATTACTGACCCAATGCCAAACCGGTCATGCTGGAGGATGTTGCAGGCAGCAGAACGTTCTCCACGGCGTCTCCAGACTCGTCTGTCACATGTGCTCAATGTGAACCTGCTTTCATCTGTGAAGAGCACAGGGTGCCAGTGGCGAATTTGCCAATCTTGGTGTTCTCTGGCAAATGCCAAACGTCCTGCACGGTGTTGGGCTGTAAGCACAACCCCCACCTGTGGACGTCGGGCCCTCATATCACCCTCATGGAGTCTGTTTCTGACCGTTTGAGCAGACACATGCACATTTGTGGCCTGCTGGAGGTCATTTTGCAGGGCTCTGGCAGTGCTCCTCCTGTTCCTCCTTGCACAAAGGCGGAGGTAGCGGTCCTGCTGCTGGGTTGTTGCCCTCCTACGGTCTCCTCCACGTCTCCTGATGTACTGGCCTGTCTCCTGGTAGCGCCTCCATGCTCTGGACACTACGCTGACAGACACAGCAAACCTTCTTGCCACAGCTCGCATTGATGTGCCATCCTGGATAAGCTGCACTACCTGAGCCACTTGTGTGGGTTGTAGACTCTGTCTCATGCTACCACTAAAGTGAAAGCACCGCCAGCATTCAAAAGTGACCAAAACATCAGCCAGAAAGCATAGGAACTGAGAAGTGGTCTGTAGTCACCACCTGCAGAACCACTCCTTTATTGGGGGTGTCTTGCTAATTGCCTATAATTTCCACCTGTTGTCTATTCCATTTGCACAACAGCATGTGAAATTGATTGTCACTCAGTGTTGCTTCCTAAGTGGACAGTTTGATTTCCCAGAAGTGTGATTGACTTGGAGTTACATTGTGTTGTTTAAGTGTCCCCTTTATTTTTTTGAGCAGTGTATATTCTTGACGACAACAATTGTTGTAACATGTTCAACTGGATCGACACCACCAGTGCATGCAAGAGTGTACTTCCTTAACCACCTCAGCTCCCCTACCTTAAACACCCTTAATGACCAGGCCACTTTTTACACTTCTGACCTACACTACTTTCACCGTTTATTGCTCGGTCATGCAACTTACCACCCAAATAAATTTTACCTCCTTTTCTTCTCACTAATAGAGCTTTCATTTGGTGGTATTTCATTGCTGCTGACATTTTTACTTTTTTTGTTATTAATCGAAATTTAACGATTTTTTAGCAAAAAAATTTAATTTTTCACTTTCAGTTGTAAAATTTTGCAAAAAAACGACATCCATATATAAATTTTTCTCAAAATTTATTGTTCTACATGTCTTTGTTAAAAAAAAAATGTTTGGGTAAAAAAAAAATGGTTTGGGTAAAAGTTATAGCGTTTACCAACTATGGTACAAAAATGTGAATTTCCGCTTTTTGAAGCAGCTCTGACTTTCTGAGCACCTGTCATGTTTCCTGAGGTTCTACAATGGCCTGACAGTACAAACACTCCACAAATGACCCATTTCGGAAAGTAGACACCCTAAGGTATTCGCTGATGGGCATAGTGAGTTCATAGAACTTTTTATTTTTTGTCACAAGTTAGCGGAAAATGATGATTTTATATATTTTTTTTCTTACAAAGTCTCATATTCCACTAACTTGTGACAAAAAATAGAAACTTCCATGAACTCACTATGCCCATCACGAAATACCTTGGGGTGTCTTCTTTTCAAAATGGGGTCACTTGTGGGGTAGTTATACTGCCCTGGCATTCTAGGGGCCCTAATGTGTGGTAAGTAGTTTGAAATCAAAATGTGTAAAAAATGACCTGTGAAATCCTAAAGGTGCTCTTTGGAATGTGGGCCCCTTTGCCCACCTAGGCTGCAAAAAAGTGTCACACATGTGGTATTGCCGTACTCAGGAGAAGTTGGGCAATGTGTTTTGGGGTGTCATTTTACATATACCCATGCTGGGTGAGAGAAATATCTTGGCAAAAGACAACTTTTCCCATTTTTTTACACAAAGTTGGCATTTGACCGAGATATTTATCTCACCCAGCATGGGTATATGTAAAATGACACCCCAAAACACATTCCCCAACTTCTCCTGAGTACGGCAATACCACATGTGTGACACTTTTTTGCAGCCTAGATGCGCAAAGGGGCCCACATTCCTTTTAGGAGGGCATTTTTAGACATTTGGATCCCAGACTTCTTCGCACGCTTTAGGGCCCCTAAAATGCCAGGGCAGTATAAATACCCCACATGTGACCCCATTTTGGAAAGAAGACACCCCAAGGTATTCAATGAGGGGCATGGCGAGTTCATATAATTTTATTTTTTTTGCCACAAGTTAGCGGAAATTGATTTTTATTTTTTTTTTCTCACAAAGTCTCCCTTTCCACTAACTTGGGACAAAAATTTCAATCTTTCATGGACTCAATATGCCCCTCAGTGAATACCTTGGGGTGTCTTCTTTCCAAAATGGGGTAATTTATGGGGTGTTTGTACTGCCCTGGCATTTGAGGGTCTCCGCAATCATTACATGTATGGCCAGCATTAGGAGTTTCTGCTATTCTCCTTATATTGAGCATACGGGTAATGAGATTTTTTTTTTTCGTTCAGCCTCTGGGCTGAAAGAAAAAATGAACGGCACAGATTTCTTCATTCGCATCGATCAATGTGGATGAAAAAATCTCTGCCAAAAAAAAAAAGAGGGGAAAGGCGTCTGCCAGGACATAGGCGCTCCGCCCAACATCCATACCCACTTAGCCCTTATGCCCTGGCAAACCAGATTTCTCCATTCACATCAATCGATGTGGATGAATAAATCATTGCCGGGATTTTTATTTTTATATACAAAGTGTTTGCCAAAGTATATGAACACCGCCGCCTCCTCAGCTCATATGCCTCGGCAAACGTATCTTTTACTGCAGAGGAGAAATCTCGTCTTGCAGCGCCGCATACACTGACTTTTGTGTAATCTGACAGCAGCGCAATGCTTCTGTCAGAATGCACATCAGTGCTGCAGCTGGTTCATCGGTTGGTCCACCTGGAAGGTAAAAAAAAAAAAAAAAAACAGGCCGCAACGCAATAAATTTATTAGCTTTATAATAACTTTTGAACAGAACATATAAACTTTATTGATGTGGCGAAGTACATTATGCACTTTATCCTAGGTGAAAGGAGAGGTTTGCAGCAGCTGTGAGTAAAAGGGCCCTAATAGCCCTGTGTGCCTGTCCTGTGAGATGCAATCCCTATGCTAAGTGTACCTGTGTGTGGTACTTCCGGAAACACTCCCCTAAGCATAGGGCAGGGTGGTCAGGGCAGTCAGGACAGAAATAGCGGGTGTCACGCCTTATTCCACTCCTGCTACAGACACGACATTTTTTTCGGGGTGACTGTTGGGTTGAGGTACCAGCAACGACATTGGGGAAATGTCGCTCATGTAGACGGCTCACTACACTGGTGGTTGGGGCCACGGAACCTCCTGGATACAGGAGGTTCTCGATGATCTCTTCCTGAAATTTGAGGAAGGATCGTGTTCTCCCAGCCTTACTGTAGAGAACAAAACTATTATATGTAGCCAATTGAATCAAATATACAGACACCTTCTTATACCAGCGTCTAGTGCGTCGGGAAACTAAATAGGGAGCCAACATCTGGTCATTGAAGTCCACCCCTCCCATGAGCGCATTATAGTCGTGGACTGAGAAGGGCTATTCAATGACACGGGTTGCCCGTTCAATTTGTATTGTCGTGTCTGCGTGAATGGAGGAGAGCATGTAAACGTCACGCTTGTCTCTCCATTTCACCGCGAGCAGTTCTTCGTTACACAAGGCAGCCCTCTCCCCCCTTGCAAGACGGGTGGTAACAAGCCGTTGGGGGAAGCCCCAGCGACTAGGTCGCACGGTGACACAGCAGCCAATCTGTTCTAGGAACAAATGCCTGAAGAGGGGCACACTTGTGTAAAAATTGTCCACATAAAGATGGTACCCCTTGCCAAATAAGGGTGACACCAAGTCCCAGACTGTCTTCCCACTGCTCCCCAGGTAGTCAGGGCAACCGACCGGCTCCAGGGTCTGATCTTTTCCCTCATAGATCTGAAATTTGTGGGTATAGCCTGTGGCCCTTTCACAGAGCTTATATAATTTGACCCCATACCGGGCGCGCTTGCTTGTGATGTATTGTTTGAAGCCAAGGCGCCCGGTAAAATGTATTAGGGACTCGTCTACGCAGATGTTTTGCTCAGGGGTATACAAATCTGCAAATTTCGGGTTGAAGTGGTCTATGAGGGGCCGAATTTTGTGGAGCCGGTCAAAAGCTGGGTGGCCTCTGGGACGGGAGGTGGTGTTGTCGCTAAAGTGCAGGAAACGCATGATGGTCTCAAAACGTGTCCTGGACATAGCAGCAGAGAATATGGGCATGTGATGAATTGGGTTCGTGGACCAATATGACCGCGATTCATGCTTTTTGGTTAGACCCATGTTCAGGAGAAGGCCCAGAAAAATTTTAATTTCGGAAACTTGGACTGGTTTCTACCGGAAAAGCTGGGCATAAAAGCTTCCCGGGTTGGCGGATATAAATTGAGTGGCATACCGATTTGTTTCTGCCACGACTAAGTCCAAGAGCTCCGCAGTCAAGAACAGCTCAAAAAATCCCAGGGCCGAACCGATCTGAGCTGTCTCAACCCGAACTCCAGACTGGGCGGTGAAAGGGGGAACTACAGGTGCGGCTGAAGTTGGGGACTGCCAATCAGGGTTTGCCAGCACCTCAGGGACTCTAGGGGCTCTACGGGCCTGTCTTTGCGGTGGCTGCGACGGGGTAACTACTGCACGTGCCACCGTACCAGCTTCAACTGCCCTTCTGGTGCTCGCCACTTCACCATGTTGTACGGCAGTGCTGGTACTAGGTCCAGGATGGGCTGCGCTGCTGGTGTATGCCTCACCACGTAATCCGACAGCGCCAGCCCCACTCTGCTGCCCTTGAAACGGATCCTGCACAACCTGTGGTCTAGCGACACGGGGCCGGGTACGCCTGGTGCTATCAGGGACCTCAACCTCCTCGTCCGAACTTTGGGTCAGACTGCCACTGCTTTCTACAGGTTCATATTCTGACCCACTAGATTCGTCAGATGAGGGTTCCCATTCCTCATCCGACTGGGTAAGAATCCTGTAGGCCTCTTCAGAAGAATACCCCCTGTTTGACATTTGGACTACTAAATTTAGGGGTATTCCCTGAGAATACCCGAGAAAAAAAGCAAGCCTGTCTTACAAATGGGAGGCTAGCGAAATACCGGAGGCCGCTGCGATTGATAAAAAATATCAAAACTGATTTTTTTATCGGCGCAGTGCTTGTAAAGTGATTGTGCAGTGAGGCGGGCGTGGGTGATCAAGGGGTTAATTGGGGTGACGGGGGGTGATCTGGAGCTAAGTGTGGTGTTGGTGGGTACTCACTGTGATGTCTGCTCCTCTGCTGGGACCAACTGACCAAAAGGACCAGCAGAGGAGCAGACAAGCCATTTAACACCTTATATTTATAAATATAAGGTGTTAGATGGCTTGTGATTCAATTTTTAAAAAATCAGCAACCTGCCAGCAACGATCATTGGCTTGCAGGTTGCTGACGAAATACTCCTCGAACTTTTGCCGGCCCGCGATGCGCATGCGCGGGCCGGCTCTGACCGAATTCTCGCGTCTCGAGAGAGGACGCGTATATGCGTCCAGGAGGAATGAATCGACCGCCTCCAGGATGCGTCGCTGCATTCGGCGGTCTGGAGGCGGTTAAACTATTATCTACCCCATCTCCTCCTGAAGAAGCAAATGCAAAACGCGTGTAGAGGGGCACGCCAGCCAGTGACCGCTCATCCTGTTTTACATGCACCTTGGGCATCGGGTAAGAGAGGTTCAGATTGTTATATCACATCCCTAGGACATAGTATAGATTGGTGTCGTCACTGACGTTCCATTTCATATACTGGGAATGTATGGATATTAGCTAGCAAGTTTTGCCATATGTTACTCCCGGATGCCTGTTAGGTGTGCAACATGTTTGATCGTTAGGACTCATGAGAGGAGATGCATTTTCAGGTGTAGATGGTTATGCTCTTGTATGGTAGTTTACGGTACATGTTGTATGCGATCTTACAGGATATACAGGGAGTGCAGAATTATTAGGCAAGTTGTATTTTTGAGGATTAATTTTATTATTGAACAACAACCATGTTCTCAATGAACCCAAAAAACTCATTAATATCAAAGCTGAATATTTTTGGAAGTAGTTTTTAGTTTGTTTTTAGTTTTAGCTATTTTAGGGGGATATCTGTGTGTGCAGGTGACTATTACTGTGCATAATTATTAGGCAACTTAACAAAAAACAAATATATACCCATTTCAATTATTTATTTTTACCAGTGAAACCAATATAACATATCAACATTCACAAATATACATTTCTGACATTCAAAAGCAAAACAAAAACAAATCAGTGACCAATATAGCCACCTTTCTTTGCAAGGACACTCAAAAGCCTGCAATCCATGGATTCTGTCAGTGTTTTGATCTGTTCACCATCAACATTGCGTGCAGCAGCAACCACAGCCTCCCAGACACTGTTCAGAGAGGTGTACTGTTTTCCCTCCTTGTAAATCTCACATTTGATGATGGACCACAGGTTCTCAATGGGGTTCAGATCAGGTGAACAAGGAGGCCATGTCATTAGATTTTCTTCTTTTATACCCTTTCTTGCCAGCCATGCTGTGGAGTACTTGGACGCGTGTGATGGAGCATTGTCCTGCATGAAAATCATGTTTTTCTTGAAGGATGCAGACTTCTTCCTGTACCACTGCTTGAAGAAGGTGTCTTCCAGAAACTGGCAGTAGGACTGGGAGTTGAGCTTGACTCCATCCTCAACCCGAAAAGGCCCCACAAGCTCATCTTTGATGATACCAGCCCAAACCAGTACTCCACCTCCACCTTGCTGGCGTCTGAGTCGGACTGGAGCTCTCTGCCCTTTACCAATCCAGCCACGGGCCCATCCATCTGGCCCATCAAGACTCACTCTCATTTCATCAGTCCATAAAACCTTAGAAAAATCAGTCTTGAGATATTTCTTGGTCCAGTCTTGACGTTTCAGCTTGTGTGTCTTGTTCAGTGGTGGTCGTCTTTCAGCCTTTCTTACCTTGGCCATGTCTCTGAGTATTGCACACCTTGTGCTTTTGGGCACTCCAGTGATGTTGCAGCTCTGAAATATGGCCAAACTGGTGGCAAGTGGCATCTTGGCAGCTGCACGCTTGACTTTTCTCAGTTCATGGGCAGTTATTTTGCGCCTTGGTTTTTCCACACGCTTCTTGCGACCCTGTTGACTATTTTGAATGAAACGCTTGATTGTTCGATGATCACGCTTCAGAAGCTTTGCAATTTTAAGAGTGCTGCATCCCTCTGCAAGATATCTCACTATTTTTGACTTTTCTGAGCCTGTCAAGTCCTTCTTTTGACCCATTTTGCTAATTATTGCCTAATAATTATGCACACCTAATATAGGGTGTTGATGTCATTAGACCACACCCCTTCTCATTACAGAGATGCACATCACCTAATATGCTTAATTGGTAGTAGGCTTTCGAGCCTATACAGCTTGGAGTAAGACAACATGCATAAAGAGGATGATGTGGTCAAAATACTCATTTGCCTAATAATTCTGCACTCCCTGTATATGAGCTGTCGCGTCTGGCACTTTATGTGGTTTCCACATGTCTGTATATGTGTATGTATGTTTTTTAATGTTAATTTAATAAACTGTGATATTTTGGGTATTTTTGGTACTTGATCTCTTTGTTGATAATTGTTGTAACATGTCACCTTTTTTTAAAACTTTCAATTTTTATTGATTTTTCAACATAAGAAAATCAGACAGTAAATATGTCATTTGCATAAGCCAGAACAATGTTAAGATTTGCAAGTACAACTTTGACATTTATATTGTGATGTTACATATTTAAGCCAACAAAAGAATACCAGCTAATAAATGTCACTTGTATAATCCAGCAACTATCACTTAATATATGTTAAGCATATTGATGACATATACAACAAATTGTAACATAGTCAATTCAAGAACAAGACTAATAGATTGAATCCAGAACTTGTGATCCATTTCTAAGATATATTTTATTCTATACTTTAGTGTACCGCTATATATGCTTACCCTATACCGTAATCCATCCACCGTCCTCCATCCACCGCTCTCTCCCGCCATGTATGTATACCACAGTATTAGTCCCTACAGAGCTACAGAGTGAATCTTAACTGCAAACGGGCATGAGCTCCACAATTCCCATCTTTTGTGAGCCCTTAAGCGTTCAGAGTAAGAATCTGCATATATATATTCATGTTGCATATACTGGTTAACTAGTGAGATCACATCAGGCACCTGAGGAGTAATGGGCAGCTTCCATGAGGTTGCAATAAGCTTTCTTGCAGCTGAGAGAATGCCCATCATAACCGGTCTATGGGAGTGAGGTAAATCTCCTATTCCGATGGATAGCACAGCTAATGGAGGGTCGAGGGGGATCTGGAAGCCCGCCACTGTCGAGATAAGGTCAAAAATCTTCCTCCAAAAAGGGAGAATAATAGGGCATGACCACCACATATGTGATAAGCTTCCCTTTTCCCCACAATTCCTCCAGCAGTTTGAACTATATTCAGGATCCATGTGTGCTATGCGGGCCGGCGTCAAGTACCATCTAAGTTGTATTTTCCTATTTTGTTCAATGTGATTAATACATTTGGCAGTAGCTATCGTCCAGTGGAAAGCATCCCTCCACTCCCCGACCGACCAAGAGCTTTCAAATTCTTCTTCCCATTTCACCATAAAGTTAAGCTTTGTTTCTAAAGTAGGGTCCAGTGCATGATATGCAGTAGCAAGGCCTTTCCCCTGACCTGTCGTACCAGTAAAGTATTTACCAAAAGGGGTCGTTTTATTCAATGAAATAATGGGAAGTCTCGTTCTGTGCAGCATATGCCTAACTTGTAGGTACTGATAGAAACAAGTGTTAGGTATACCATAATTCTGATGTAAGGTCTCAAATGTTTTCATAGTATCACCTTCATACAACTGATCCAGACGTGTGATACCTGCCTTCTCCCATTTATCTAAGGAGAGATCAGGGACCCCATATGTAAGCGCAACCAGTGGGATCTCAGATCTCTTAGGTGTGAAAAGCAACCCTTTCTCTATATAATTGGACCAGGTCCAAACTGCCGCTTGCATAGTCAAGAGAGGGGGTGTAGATTTAGGCGCTTCTAGGGAAAGGGTGGCAAGAAAGCCTGGGAGAGAACCCAGTTTTGTGTAGGTGGATTCTAATTCATGCCATCTCTGTAGCGAGGAAGGCGCCCACCACTCTTTAGTCTGCTCAATGAGGTTCGCCTTATAATAACAAATGAGGTCCGGGACTCCAAGCAGGGGAGGGCTGGCAGCCTTAGTCCTGGGGGGCAAATCCAGTCAAGTGGCCCATTTTTAGCCCTGCCCATTATTAAAAGCCCCTCCTACATATAATAGGCCACTCCCAACACACACTGTACAGCTGACATTCTATAGTTGAGGCCTGTCTACACATCATACGGAGAGGGGAGGACCTGTCCTGGCTGCACTGCCTGCTTATACAACAAGCTACAGCCAGGAGGCTCCTCCGCTCTCCTCCCTCCCCCGATCCTTCTCAAGGCTTGTGGTTCCCCCCCCACCATCTGCCACCCGCCCGTGGCCTGCTGCCCCCTTTGGCCGTCCTCACCCAGCTCTGAATCCTCCTTCTGCAAATGGCAGGAGGAGGAGCCGGAGCATCTCCTCTCCTACACAGCGCCCCCTACCTCTTACATCCAGTGATGTCACCTTTGTTGTAGACGTTCTCTTTCCTCATCTTCTCCATTCAGACCAGACCGCCATGATGATTTTTCTGCCATCTCCCGTCTCTGCAGAGATTGAGAAAGATACATTAGTTTCCTGCCACCCCCAATACTATACTGCAGAAACAGTCCCCCTGGAAATACTACTACCACACAGATAGTGCCCTCAATACTGTGCCCGCTGTTCCCCCAATACTATACTGCAGAAACAGTCCCCCTGGAAATACTACTACCACACAGATAGTGCCCCCTTAAACAATTATTGGCACACAGTGCTCTAAAAAATAACTGCGCCCAGACACTAATAGTATAAAGATAATGTCCCCCAAAAATAATTGTGCAAAGCTGATACTATGCCAGGGTGCCCCCAAAGTAACAGTGCCCCCCAAAATCCCACCAATAGAAATAATTCTCTGCCAGAGCACACTTAGTAGTAATAATGCCCCTATAGTGCCCTAGTAATCATGTTCCTCATAGACCCCCAGTAGTAGTAAAGCTCCCCATAATACCCCCTAGTAGTACTAATTTTCCCTATAATATGACAGTACATGAAATACCCCCGCTTAGTGCCCGCAGTTGAGCTAATGTCCCCATAATGTATGCCAGTATAAAATACCCCTATATAGTGCCCCAGTAAATGCACTCATACTGCTCCTCTCCCCCTTCCCCATAGTGTCCCCCATAATATGCCAGTAAAAAAAATGCCCCTTAGAACCCCCAGCAGATGCCCCTATAGTGCTCCTCTCCCCCACAATGTGCCAGTAAAAAAATTCCCCTTCTTAGTGCCACCATATGCCCCAATAGTGCTCCACTCCCCCATAGTGCCCCCAAATAATGTCCCATAGTGCCGCTCTCCCCTATAGTGCCTGCCATAATGTGCCAGTAAAAAATGCCCCCTTAGTGCTACCAAATGCCATAGTGCCCCCCATAATGTTCCAATACAAAAGGCCCCTTTAGAGCCCCCACTTCCCCATAGTGCCCCCAAGTAATGCCCCTATAGTAACACTAGATGCCCCATAGTGCTGCTCTCCCCTATAGTGCCCCCAGAATGTGCCAATAATTTTAAAAAAAAGCCACTTTAGAGCCCCCAGATACCCCCATAGTGCTCCTCTCCCCCATGGTGCCCCCCCATAATGTGCCAGCAAGAAATGCCCCCATAGTGCCAGCTCCCCTCATAGTGCCAGCTCCCCCCATAGTGCCAGCTCCCCTCATAGTGCCAGCTCCCCCCCCATAGTGCCATCCCCCTTATAGTGCCAGTTCCCCCATAGTGCCAGCCCCCCCATAGTGCCAGCCCCCCCATAGTGCCAGCTCCCCCATAGTGCCAGCCCCCCTATAGTGCCAGCTCCGCCTATAGTGCCCCCCCCCAAAGTGCCAGCTCCCCCCCCCCATAGTGCCAGATCCCCCCCCCCCATAGTGCCAGCTCCCCCTATAGTGCAAGCCCCCCCATAGTGCCAGCTCCTCCCCCATAGTGCCAGCTCCCCCTATAGTGCAAGCCCCCCCATAGTGCCAGCTCCTCCCCCATAGTGCCAAGCCCCCCCATAGTGCCAAGCCCCCCCATAGTGCCAGCTCCCCCTATAGTGCAAGCCCCCCCCCATAGTGCCAGCTCCTCCCCCATAGTGCCAGCTCCCCCTATAGTGCAAGCCCCCCCATAGTGCCAGCTCCTCTCCCATAGTGCCAAGCCCTCCCATAGTGCCAACTCCTCCCCCATAGTGTAAGCCCCCCCATAGTGCCAGCTCCCCCATAGTGCCAGCTCCCCCTATAGTGCCAGCTCCCCCTATAGTGCCCCCCTATAATGCCAGATCCCCCTATAGTGCCCCCCATAGTGCCAGCTCCCCCTATAATGCCAGATCCCCCTATAGTGCCCCCCTATAGTGCCAGCTCCCTCTATAGTGCCCCCCCAAAGTGCCAGATCCCCCCCATAGTGCCAGCCCCCCTATAGTGCAAGCCCCCCCTATAGTGCCAGATCCCCCCTATAATGCCAGATCCCCCCCCCATAGTGCCAGATCCCCCCCATAGTGCCAGCTCCCCCCCATAGTGCCAGCCCTCCTATAGTGCCAGCTCCCCCTATATTGCAAGCCCCCCCATAGTGCCACATCCCCCCCCATAGTGCCAGCCCCCCCTATAGAGCCAGATCCCCCCCATAGTGCCAGACCCCCCCCATAGTGCCAGATCCCCCCCCCCATAGTGCAAGCCCCCCCTATAATGCCAGATCCCCCCCCCCATAGTGCCAGATCCCCCCCCATAGTGCAAGCCCCCCCTATAATGCCAGATCCCCCCCATAGTGCCAGCCCCCCGCAAAGAAGAAAAAAAAAAAACACACTAATACTTACCTCCATCAGCAGCGATGCAAGCCTCTTCTGGCCTGTGTCCCTGCTGTGTGCTGCCGGGCTCAGGCGTCGCAAAGATAATGACGTCATCGCAGTGCCTGAGCCGGCCTCTGATAGGCTGCAGGCATTAGTGCCTGCGGCCTATCAGAAGAACAGGGGAGGGACACGCCTCTCCCTCCCCTGCCCCTCAGCACACAGCACGGCCACAATGACATCCAGGGCCGCGCCGCCTGTGGTGATGATCGGCGGTGCGGCCCTGAAGAATAAAAAAAAAAAAAAAAAAATTTTTTTTAAGACGGGCGGCCCAGCGGCCGTTTATTTAGGGCGGCCTGGGGGGCAATTGCCTCCCTGCCCCCCGGCCCAGTCCGCCCCTGACTCCAAGGCCCCCTTCTCTCAGTTTTGGGTATAGGGCTCGACGGTAACATGTCACCTTTTATTAAAGGGGTTGTCCCACAAAAAATATTCTACAGTTTTCAAACCAGCCCCTGGATCTGAATACTTTTGTAACTGCCTGTAATTAAACATTTAGAATAGCCACTGAGTTATTAAATGAAATGTATCCGTATAGCGCCACCTGCTGTTTGTTTATTTTATACATTTTCTGACCACCTCACTGAGGTGGATGGACATGTTCTGTTCCATCCTTCAACTGCCACCAGCTGCAGCAGAAAGGACATGCCCACTGAGCTCCCAGCTCGACATAAATCTTGCAGAGCAATGAATGGGGAGATCTCTGGATCCATGTGAGGTACAGGTTCTAGCTTTGTTAGAAAGAGGTTGTCAATCATGTATTATATGATTTTCATGGTTTATATTATTCAAGTGATACCCCCTTTAACCACTTAAGGACCACAGGTTTATACCCCCCTAAAGACCAGGCCGTTTTTTACAAATCGGCACTCCACAACTTTAGCGGTTTATTGCTCGGTCATGCAATTTACCACCCAAATGAATTTTACCTCCTTTTCTTCTCACTAATAGAGCTTTCATTTGGTGGTATTTCATTGCTCACCCAGCATGGGTATATGTAAAATGACACCCCAAAACACATTGCCCAACTTCTCCTGAGTACGGCGATACCAGATGTGTGACACTTTTTTGCAGCCTAGATGCGCAAAGGGGCCCACATTCCTTTTATGAGGGCATTTTCAGACATTTGGATCCCAGACTTCTTCTCACGCTTTAGGGCCCCTAAAATTCCAGGGCAGTATAAATACCCCACATGTGACCCCATTTTGGAAAGAAGACACCCCAAGGTATTCGCTGAGGGGCATGGCGAGTTCATAGAATTTTTTTTTGGCACAAGTTAGCGGAAATTTTTTATTTTTTATTTTTCTCACAAAGTCTCCCTTTCCGCTAACTTGGGACAAAAATTTCAATCTTTCATGGACTCAATATGCCCCTCAGCGAATACCTTGGGGTGTCTTCTTTCCGAAATGGGGTCACATGTGGGGTATTTATACTGCCCTGGCATTCTAGGGGCCCTAAAGCGTGAGAAGAAGTCTAGAATATAAATGTCAAAATTTTTTTACGCATTTGGATTCCGTGAGGGGTATGGTGAGTTCATGTGAGATTTTATTTTTTGACACAAGTTAGTGGAATATGAGACTTTGTAAGAAAAAAAATAATAATTTCCGCTAACTTGGGCCAAAAAAATGTCTGAATGGAGCCTTACAGGGGAGTGATCAATGACAGGGGGGTGATCAATGACAGGAAGCTGATCAGGGAGTCTATATGGGGTGATCACCCCCTGTCATTGATCACCCCCCTATAAGGCTCCATTCAGATGTCCGTATGTGTTTTGCGGATCCGATCCATGTATCCGTGGATCCGTAAAAATCATACGGACATCTGAATGCAGCCTTACAGGGGGGTGATCAATGACAGGGGGGTGATCAATGACAGTGGGGTGATCAGGGAGTCTATATGAAGTGATCAACCCCCTGTAAGGCTCCATTCAGACGTCTGTATGTGTTTTGCGGATCCGATCCATGTATCCGTGGATCCGTAAAAAACATACGGACATCTGAATGCAGCCTTACAGGGGGGTGATCAATGATAGGGGGGTGATCAATGACAGGGGGGTGATCAGGGAGTCTATATGGGTGATCACCCCCGTCATTGATCACTCCCCTGTAAGGCTCCATTCAGACGTCCGTATGTGTTTTGCGGATCCGATCCATGTATCAGTAGATCCGTAAAAATCATACGGACATCTGAATGCAGCCTGACAGGGGGGTGATCAGGGAGTCTATATGGGGTGATCACCCCCGTCATTGATCACGCCCCTGTAAGGCTCCATTCAGACGTCCGTATGCGTTTTGCGGATCCGATCCATCTATCAGTGGATCCGTAAAAATCATGCGGACGTCTGAATGGAGCTTTACAGGGGGGGTGATCAATGACAGGGGGGTAATCAATGACAGGGGGGTGATCAGGGAGTCTATATGGGGTGATCAGGGGCTAATAAGGGGTTAATAAGTGACAGGGGGGGTGTAGTGTAGTGTGGTGCTTAGTGCTACATATTGCTGAGCTATCTGTGTCCTCTGGTGGTCGATCCAAACAAAAGGGACCACCAGAGGACCAGGCAGCAGGTATATTACACGCTGTTATCAAAACAGCGTCTAATATACCTGTTAGGGGTTAAAAAAATCACATCTTCAGCCTGCCAGCGAACGATCGCCGCTGGCAGGCTTGAGATCCACTCGCTTACCTTCCGTTCCTGTGAGCGCGCGCGCCTGTGTGCGCGCGTTCACAGGAAATCTCGGCTCACGCGAGATGATGCCAATCGGCGTTAGCGTAGCCTGGGAGAGCCGCCGCGATGATGCCTTTCGGCGTTAGGTGTGCGGCAAGTGGTTAAGGTAAAACTGACTTGTCATGATACCAAACATGTGTGAAGCCCTCTAGGAAGCTAATGGACCTTCTTCTGAGCCTTGTCACTGCCCAGAGTAGCCATGCTAGTCACTGATCCTGAAAAGGGAACAACCAAAGTCGTCATCTTTGTTCTTTGCGGCCATCACAACTGCATCTATCCACTACTTTTCACAGAAAGATACCAAGTGGGACTCATGACAGTCACAGAGGACAATCACATCCATCAATGTTCTGACTGGTACATATCCAGCCTTCTGCATACTATTCTACAGCACAGTCCAGGAGTCTATTCTGTAGCATAGAAGGCCGGATACAGTATGTACTAGTTCACACTTCAGTGATTTCCATCTGTGATTTTTAGCCCAAACCAGGTGCAGCTAATGCAGCGTCCCACTACGTGTGTGGGCACTGCTTAAAAGCACTTTTTACTCTGAAACTGTATTATGCTGTATTGTGTGCCTGTACTAATGTATCTGCAAAATCCCTGTTACCAGGCAGATTAGGTGTAATTTAGACATCCCACCACTAGATAAAACTTAGGTTCTAGATATATGATGGGCTATAAGTAACTCCATTTTGTCCTTTCAGCCACATGTATTACATTTGGTCAGTGCACTACAAAATCTCCCTTCTCCCTTCCCCCTTTTGGAATGTGTGAAACGTCCTGTGCGGTTTCAGATACACATACATTCCTTAGGCCTCTTTCACACTTGCGTTGTCCGGATCCGGCGTGTACTCCACTTGCCGGAATTACACTCCGGATCCGGAAAAACGCAAGTGTACTGAAAGCATTTGAAGACGGAACCGTCTTCCAAATGCTTTCAGTGTTACTATGGCACCCAGGACGCTATTAAAGTCCTGGTTGCCATAGTAGGAGCGGGGAGCGGGGGAGCAGTATACTTACAGTCCGTGCGGCTCCCGGGGCGCTCCAGAATGACGTCAGAGCGCCCCGTGCGCATGGATGACGTGATCCATGTGATCACATGATCCATGCGCTTGGGGCGCCCTGACGTCACTCTGGAGCGCCCGGGGAGCCGCACGGACGGTAAGTATACTGCTCCCCCGCTCCCCGCTACACTTTACCATGGCTGCCAGGACTTTAGCGTCCCGGCAGCCATGATAACCACTCTGAAAAAGCTCAATGTCGGCTCCGGCAATGCGCCGAAACGACGTTTAGCTCAAGGCCGGATCCGGATCAATGCCTTTCAATGGGCATTAATTCCGGATCCGGCCTTGCGGCAAGTGTTCCGGATTTTTGGCCGGAGCAAAAAGCGCAGCATGCTGCGGTATTTTCTCCGGCCAAAAAACGTTCCGTTCCGGAACTGAAGACATCCTGATGCATCCTGAACGGATTTCTCTCCATTCAGAATGCATTAGGATAATCCTGATCAGGATTCTTCCGGCATAGAGCCCCGACGACGGAACTCTATGCCGGAAGACAAGAACGCAGGTGTGAAAGAGCCCTTAGTTTGTAAGTTTGAACAGCCTTCTAACCATATAAGGTCATCTGGCTCAAGTGTCTGCTGGCCTATGTGTATATACCTGATTGGTCAAATGCTGTTACTATGAGTCATCTATTATGTTAATGCAGAGCTCATGTGTGATCATACCATAGGTCGAATACTAATGCTAACATATGATTGGATGTCAAGGAAGCTCAACCCCCTCTATTATAACTGTTTGCCAACTGTGAAATAAACCAGAATAGATTGGAACTAGACATGTGTTCAGTGTTCATCTTATTCATTCTCCCGGTACCGGATAGACTTAATTCAAGCTGATCACCGAAATCATGTGTCAGGGACACTTTAGGCAGAAGAGTATATTGCCCAACAATATACCTAGTTCAGGCCTAGTGAGGTTAGATTTTAGATTAGAGCAGATCAGATTAGATGAGTCGGAGAGAATGTAGAGTGAACTTCGCTTCGCTATGAGGTGGTACTAAGATGTGAGGCGCAGAAGAGCGTTTTCCTTCTGTGGCCGGACTATACACTTGCATCCCTGACCAGTAGGAGAAGAATTTGCCTCCCTGGAATAGAAACAAGCTTCCTAAGGAATCATCGTGATTAGAGCCATTATTGAGGGCCACAGACACCTTTGCGCATGGTGGAGGACATATAGCTTCTGGCAGCCACACCATAACTCTGGGGAACAGATGAGTTTACCTGTCCCCAATGTTCAGCTTGTAGGGAAAGGACAAGGAATAGGACTGAGCACATCAACAGGAACAAGGTACACCTTAACCACAGCTCCAAGTCAAACCTAAAAAGCCTTGAAACTGTGGATTTGCAGACCTACTCTAAAACCATCAAGAGACTGTATTCTGTACTGCTGTAACCAAAGTCAACATCAGTAAAAGTTGTGAGTTGCATCTTACCACTGTCTACCTCATTATTACCACTATTGGTTGTACCACCATTAACGGTACTGGCGTCACGACAAAAAACATCAAGGGACTCAGCCGCAACAAGCACCCTAAGCACCCCTAACATCAAGGGCACCTCAACCACCATCTTGGCTGATGCTTCCCTACCACAGAGCGTGCCCCGGAGGATGTGCTGCCAGCCCAGGGAGGCTTTCTGCTAACTGTGAGTAAACTGATGAGCTGTGTTATTACTTGACCCCTCATCGGTCCACCGTGCACCTCACGTGTTGCCCCTGCACACAGAACAGGTGCAGATCTTTCCCTTATACCTTATCTCTGTATTTTCTATTCCTGGTTTTGGCTCATAATCACTGATGGAAATCACTATTCAAAAACACTGAAGTGTGAACTATGCCTAAATGAGCTATCCCTTGAAAAATAATGTTTATAGTAAAAAGGGTTTTCCGAGATTTTAATACTGATGACCTGTCCTCTGGATACCCCTGTCAATGAGCTTTTTGAGAAGGCACTGGTGCTCCTGTGAGCGCTGCGGCCTTCTCCGTGCTAACCAAGCAGAGCGCCGTACATTGTATAGTGGTTGTGCTTGGTATTGCACTCAGCCCCATTCACTTCTATCAGCTGCTCTTAGGCCATGTGACTGATGAACGTGTTGTCACTGGCCTAGAGAAAGCTATGAGAAGGCCGTGGCACCAGTACCTTCTCAAACAGCTGATCAGCGGGGGTCCTGGGGGTCGGATTAGATACTGATGACCTATCCAGAGGCTAGGTCATTAGTATTAAAATCTCGGAAAACCCCTTTAATCCAGCCAATAATTATCATTTTTTGTGCTCACACTTAATGCTTGTATCCCCAGATATTCCAGAGCCTCATGCTGTTCCTATTGCACAGGCTTTCTGTGTTCACTCCCAGATGAATATACCAAGGCGGACACATATGCTCAGTTTTTCTTCTCTCACTGTTCCTTTAGCTATGATGTAGCATTTGAGTTGTTGTGACGGCTGAAGCCTGTGACTGGCCACAGGAATCATGGGACCAAGCTGGTTTCTGGTCCTGCAGGGACCAGAAGTGGCCAGGACCAGAGCAGCAGTATTACTGTGGACAGGTTCTTTATGTTCAGAGGCATATGTAAGGAACCCAACGTTGTCAGCATCAAGGCAAGAAAACCCCTTTAAGCTTTTCCAGACCTCCATCATACATGTATGGCGGAAGTCTGGTCTTTAAAAATTTTACGCAGCAGAGGCCCGGGGCTAATGTCTGCGATTGGCAGTAATGCCAGTCGCGGACATCTAACTCCTCATGCCGTGGTCAAATGTGAGAGCACTAAAACCGGGAGCCGCTCACTTCCTGGCCCAGGCTGCCTTCCCCTGGCTGAGATCGTGGAAGGTGGCCCATACTAGTATTAGGCCTCAGTCTGTACAAGGCTTACAGCCCGATTTCTAGTACGTTTTTAAAAAAAAATATTTAAAAAAATTAAATACAAAAATTCAAACCACAACCCTTTTCTTAGAAACAAAATATGTTTTTTGGAGGGAAGATTTTGCTGGAATGATTTTGGGCACAATGTCGCATTCGAAGGGACACTAAGGTACCCATACAATAGAAACTCCAGTGACCCCATTTTGTAAACTACACCCCTCAAAGAATGTATTAAGGGTTGTACTGACCTCTTTGACCCCACAGGCATTTCATAGAATTTAGAAAAACCTGACTGTGAAATTTTAAGATTTCATTTCTTCAAATGAAATGTTGCATAAGCTCTGCATTTTTCATTTTCACAAAGGGTAACAGTAGAAAAAGCAAAAAACCCCAAATTTTGTTAAGCATTTTTTCCTGAACACGGCAACGCCCCATGTGTGGTTGTAAACTGCTGTTCGGGGACATGGCAGGGATCAGAAGGGAAGGAGCGCCATAGGGTTTTTGGAGGGTAGATTTTGGTGGAATGGTTTTCGGGGGCGGTGTCACATTCAAAGAGACCCTGAGACACCTATAGAATGGACCCTACAGGTGTTTTTAAAAAATGTATTCACAGCAGATGGTGCAAAGTGAAAATTGCAATTTTTCCACAGATATGGCATTGTATGAACATCCTACTTGTGGCCCTAATCTTTTTACCTGGACATACAGCAGGGCTTGGAATTAAAAGTGGATCATGGGCATTTGAGGGCCACTGTGGTAATATAAACTGCTCAAGATGACAACTGTAGAGGCTTCTCCCGAGAAGTTACCCCAATTTGTAAAGTACACCTCTCAAGGTATTTAGTATGGGATACAGTGAACATTTTGATGCCCCAGATATTTTGCAGAAATGAATGTGCAGCAGATGGTGCAAAGTAACAATTGCAATTTTTCCACAGATGGCATTTCAGTGCCCAATATGCCATCTAAGACTCACCCCACACCCTTTAATTGTTAGGTGGGTACTGCTGGGCATTGAAATACCATAAATGTGATTGTAAACTGCTGTCTGGGTCTGCTGCAGGGTTCAGAAGGGAAAGACCACCTTTTGGCTTTTGCAGCCCAGATTTTGATGGATTGGACTATTGAATGGCCTCTGGAGTACCAGTACAGCCCTTTTCTGAGAACCATTAGTTTTTGGTTTTTTTTCTCTCGATGAAGCTGTGTGAGGACTTGTTTTGTGAGATGAGTTGCCATCATCATTGGTTCTATTTTGTCCTATATAGTTTTGATCACTAATTTACCTTTTTGTTATTGTGGTGTGGGGAAAATGGCGTTATCTTTATTCTGCTGGTTAGTACGATTACAGATATATGATTACTTTTTCTGGCAATCGCCATGTGTGTGTGGGCTCGTTTTTTGCATTCACTTCTATGGGATGGCTCTGTAGTATACACTTGAATAGGAACGAGCCGTCCCATTGAAGTGAATGGGGCACACTGTTGACGGCGAGCAGGTAAACAAGCAGGGGAACGGTGCGCTCTCGTCAACTAGCTTATTGGTGACCCCCACCAATCAGTTATTGATTACATATCCTGAGGATAGGTCATCAATATTAAAATCCTGGCAATCCCCTTTAAAGTCTCATATACATCTATGGGCAGAGCCGTTTCTAGGGGCGGGCGGGACGGGCGGCCGCCCGGGGCGCTGTCAGAAGGGGGGCGCCGGCAGGGGCGCCCTGTGTGGTGTAAAAAAATAAAAAATAAAAATTGGTTATATATAATTGCCGGCCGGCGGCGCCCGTCATGCTGCGCCTCCTGAGCGGCTAAGCGCTTGCCGCTCCTCTAAAGAATCTCCTGCCTGCTGTCTCTGCTCTGTGCTCATGTTAATGTAGCGTGGCCGAGCTCTGGTCGGTCCGCGGTACTGGAGCTTCTGTTTCCTGTACCCGGCCGGACTGACAGGAAGTGCTCACTTAGTGTGCACTTCCTTTCAGTCCGGCCGGGTACAGGAAACAAATGCTCCTGTACCGCGGACCGACCAGAGCTCGGCCACGCTACACACTAGAGGTGACAATAGAATGGAAATGAGTGACGGGGGGGGGGGGGGAGAATGGAAATTAGTGACAGGGGGGGGGGAGAATGGAAATTAGTGACAGGGGGGGGGGGAGAATGGAAATTAGTGACAGGGGGGGGGGGAGAATGGAAATTAGTGAACAGGGGGGGGGGGGAGAATAGAAATTAGTGACCGGGGGGGGGGGGAGAGAATGGAAATTAGTGACAGGGGGGGGGGGGAGAATAGAAATTAGTGACAGGGGGGGGGGGAGAATAGAAATAGTGACGGGGGGGGGGGGAGAATGGAAATTAGTGACGGGGGGGGGGGAGAATGGAAATTAGTGACAGGGGGGGGGGGAGAATGGAAATTAGTGACAGGGGGGGGGAGAATGGAAATTAGTGACAGGGGGGGGGAGAATGGAAATTAGTGACAGGGGGGGGGGGGAGAATGGAAATTAGTGACAGGGGGGGGGGGAGAATGGAAATTAGTGACAGGGGGGGGGGGGGAGAATAGAAATTAGTGACCGGGGGGGGGGGGGGAGAATGGAAATTAGTGACAGGGGGGGGGGGGGAGAATGGAAATTAGTGACAGGGGGGGGGGAGAATAGAAATTAGTGACGGGGGGGGGGGGAGAATGGAAATTAGTGACGGGGGGGGGGGAGAATGGAAATTAGTGACGGGGGGGGGGAGAATGGAAATTAGTGACAGGGGGGGGGGAGAATGGAAATTAGTGACAGGGGGGGGGAGAATGGAAATTAGTGACAGGGGGGGGGGAATGGAAATTAGTGACGGGGGGGGGGAGAATGGAAATTAGTGACAGGGGGGGGAGAATGGAAATTAGTGACAGGGGGGGGGGGAGAGGGGAAATTAGTGACAGGGGGGGGGGGAGAATGGAAATTAGTGACGGGGGGGAGAATGGAAATTAGTGACAGGGGGGGGGAGAATGGAAATTAGTGACAGGGGGGGGAGAATGGAAATTAGTGACGGGGGGGGAATGGAAATGAGTGACAAGGGGGGGGGATGGAAATGAGTGACAAGGGGGGGGGATGGAAATGAGTGACAAGGGGGGGATGGAAATGAGTGACAAGGGGGGGGGATGGAAATGAATGACAAGGGGGGGGATGGAAATGAGTGACAAGGGGGGGGAATGGAAATGAGTGACAAGGGGGGGGAATGGAAATGAGTGACAAGGGGGGGATGGAAATGAGTGACAAGGGGGGGGGAATGGAAATGAATGACAAGGGGGGGGGGAATGGAAATGAATGACAAGGAGGGGGGGGATGGAAATGAGTGACAAGGGGGGGGAATGGAAATGAATGACAAGGGGGGGGATGGAAATGAGTGACAAGGGGGGGGATGGAAATGAGTGACAAGGGGGGGGGGAATGGAAATGAGTGACAAGGGGGGGGAATGGAAATGAATGACAAGGGGGGGATGGAAATGAGTGACAAGGGGGGGGATGGAAATGAGTGACAAGGGGGGGGGATGGAAATGAGTGACAAGGGGGGGGATGGAAATGAGTGACAAGGGGGGGGAATGGAAATGAGTGACAAGGGGGGGAAAATGTTAATGAGTGACAAGAGGGGGGGGGGGGGTAGAAGAGAGTGACAAGGGAGTCCCCAGAGCCAGACTGCAGCCAGAGACCAGATCATCGTATTGTCCTGGTGGTAAGTAGACAATGCAATATGTTTATTATGTAATTGTTTAGTTATTAATACTACATTGGAAACTAATTTACCTCACATTTAGGGTCCATTCACACGTCCGTATGTGTTTTGCGGATCCACAAAACACGGACAGCGGCAATGTGCGTTCCGCATTTTGCGGACCGCACATTGCCGGCACTAAGAGAATATGCCTATTCTTGTCCGCTATTGTGGACAAGAATAGGACATGTTCTATTTTTTTCAGGATCGGAATTGCGGCCCCATAGAAATGTATGAGTCCGCAATTCCATTCCGCAAAAAGACAGCTACAAGAAGCTGGATTAACCGTAAGGGAAGCATAGCAGTTATTTTAATTTAAAAGCTGAGAAAGGGGTGGAACATATGTGATGTCTGATAAGGGGGGGGGGGGGGGCGGCAATTTTTATCTTGCCTAGGGCGGCAAAAATCCTCGCACCGGCCCTGCCTCCCTCTGACATCTCGCCTGACCTGTGCCCGAGTGCCGAGTCCTCTCACTCTTCAGACAGTGCGGGCGGCACTTACTGACGTCACGCGCCTGCTCCTCCCACTAGGCGGCGCAGGCGTGTGACATACAGTGAGTGAGTGAGCGCCGCACTGCCTGCCTGTTACCGCCCGCCCTGAGCCCCTGAGCAGTGCTAATGCCTGCTGTGAGGCGAGTGATGGTCTGGGGGGGCATAAATTACAATGGGGGGGGGGGGGGGGCATTAATTGCAATGGGGGGGCATTAATTACAATGGGGGGGACATTAATTACAATGGGGGGGAGCACTGTGGGAGACATGAAAATGGGGGCCACTGTCACTGTGGGAGACATGAAAATGGGGGCCACTGTCACTGTGGGGGACATTAAGTTTAATAAGGATCAGTATGGACATTATTTAGAATGGAGGCTGCTGTGGGTGTCATTACTCATTATAACTGTATAATGTCAGGCCTAGTCCTGAGCTGAGTTATATCACCCTGCCCATGCCCTGTATAATAATGTACCCATCCCTGATACCCCTTAGTTATATTACCCGGCTGGGGTAATATAACTAAGGGGTATCAGGGTACATTATTATACAGGGCATGGGCAGGGTAATATAACTCAGGACTAGGCCTATCAGACATTATACAGTTATAATGACACCCACAGCAGCCTCCATTCTAAATAATGTCCATAGTGATCCTTATTAAAAATAATGTCCCCCCACAGGCAGGCAGTGCGGGCGGCGGCGCTCACTCACTGTACGTCACGCGCCGCGTGACGTACAATAAGTGCGGTGAGCACCGCCGCCCGCACTGCCTGCCTGTTACCGCCCGGAGCAGTGCTGAGAAAGAAGCCTGCTGTGAGTGAGAGCCTGAGACTGTGGGACAGTGGGTCACTGGGTGCGTCACTGTGACCGTCCGTGCAATGTGGTTCCACATTTTTTACAATGGGGAGACACTTATTTCATCGAGCAGTTTTGAGGCGGGGGTGGGGGGGCGAGTTTTTTTGACACTCGCCCTGAGAGAAATTTTACCTAGAAACTGCACTGTCTATGGGTGCTGCACCCAGGAGTTTGGGTACAATCCCTTACTTCTTCTGGGTGCTTCCTGGCTCTATGGGGGTCCCTGCCTATCCTTCAGGCCATCATAGAGCAAATATGTGGCTATAAGAGGAATTCTGGCAGGCCTCTGTCGCTGAGTGGCAAACCATGTTTGGCTAGGCCTGACTATGGGGCACCTATCCGTGCCTGTGGAGAGTGATGGTCATTATATTGACACTGAGATGCCACATTACACCTGTAGGATGGAGGCATGCTCTGTACAGTCCGGAGGATACTGCAGGCGTTATCACTGCATCCGATCTGTCCTTACAGCAGCCCACTGACAAACTACTACCGAGAAACTACAGCCCCCAGAATGCAGTTCGCGGTGTCCTTCCGGGCAGTGACGTGCGGGGAGGCGGAGCCTGTAGCTGAGCCGCAGCAGCAGGAGAACGGTGAGGAGAGCGGCTTGCGATGCTGCTGGTCATTGGCATGTGTGATATGTGTCATGTGTGATGCTGTGCTCTCCACGTCACGTTCTATGGCTGCCTGCCTTCCACCACAGTGTGTGCGGGATACTCCCTACTGCTGCCCGGATCCCCACCCCCGGGGTCTCCCCAATTATTGTAGCCCCCACATCACTTCCTGTGCCTAGTGGTTATTAAAGGGTGTTCTAGGGAGTTTAAAAAAAATGTAGCTGGGGCTGGAAGCAGACCCTGTTCTCAAGCTAGGCCTATCTAGACTAGGAATTTGTGGACCGTCCGAAAAAATAGGCCACTTTTTTCCCGTGTCCATGAAAAGAAATAGACGGTTCTGTGATATTTTTTTAGGCTGATAGTACTTGATTAGACTAATTTGGTGGTAATTCTCATCATTTTCCAGCTCACCGTTTATCGGTATATTGAGCTATAGATATGTATCATACTCATAATTTATTATGGTTTTCCTATTTGTCATCCAAAGTCGCTTCCTTCAAAACTTCGGAATAATACTGTACAGAAATTCGTCTCCGTACAGTATTAGAATGTATGGGCTCCGAGGAGCCGAAGTTAGTTATTCACAAAGTCACACTTTACTTCGTAGAATAAATTCGGTAGTTGGCTTTAAAAGTGGAAAACCCCTTTAAAACTTGAAACCGAACTCCGCTTCGCCTCCCAGGTACTAGTCGGAACGGAAGCCAAGTTTGGTTTCAAGTTTTAAAGGGGTTTTCCATTTTCAAAATCAACTAGCAAAGTTATTCGACGAAGCCCTGCGCCACTGTGTCATGGCTGGTCACCAGGCTTCCTCTTATAGTGGGCTCCCCAGTGTATTGGTCCAGAAGATGCTGTGTACTTATTGTGGTTTCCCCAATCATAGGGCGAGGTCTGGCTGTTGGGAGCTCATCAGTATTTTGCACCCTCCTTTGTTTTTATCGGGCACCGTAAACACTTTCTAGATGTGGTTTCCAACCTGGAGCCTTCACATTGCGCCTATTGTCTCCGACTACTCAGCACCGATGACCTAGTCCTAGAGCAGTTCTATGCCCTCACCTCAGTAGGCTTGCAGTCTCTGTAGGGCCAGGCTGTGTACTCTGAAGCTCACGTGAACATTGGGTTGGCAGCTAAAACTCCCAGGTCAGACTGGTGGGGAAGCACGTTGGCTAATATACTGTTTTGTGACTTCTGCAGTTGCTGGTCCATTATAACATTACAAGTAGTAGATCCTGTGGATGTGTAACCTACATGAGGACGCTGGAGAATTGCGCGTGGTCACAACAGGTCAGTATTATTCACACACTGGGCCAGATTTATTAATGAGAAGGCTCTGGCGCATGTGCTGTGCGCTGCATTTATGCCTCGCTCAACAAGTAGGCACGGCTTAGAGGGAAAGGGTGCGACACTCGGCACTCCAGTATCCTGAAGCAAAGGAAGCCGATGCACCAAATGTATTCAGCCACTGTGCTATATCTGGTGCATCTTTAGACCGTCTGGTCTGTTTACTCCTTCTAAACCTTAGGATTAAAAAATCCACTCCATCATTGTTCTTAAAGGGGTTTTCCAATACTTAGATGGTGATTATCCTTAGAATAGATATTCAGATCGGTGAGGGGCCTGACACCCCGCACCCCAACTGACGAGCACCAGAAATGATACAGTGGACAGAAGGCTTTTCTCCGCTGGCTCCCAATCCCTTGTATTAGAGCTGAGCTGCAGTACCCTGGAGCGACCACCACGCAGTGGACAGAACCTAGTGCTTCCATCTCTGTCCACGATATATCCGTGGCTGCCTGAAACGGTTGACTGGTGAGGGTGCGGATGTCAGATCCCCAACCATGTGATATAAAATCCCCCTTAATTCCTGCAGAGATATGTAAGGTGCATGTTCTCATAGACCATGTCAGTGTGAGAGAGGGGCAGCTTACTAAGCCCTGAACCACCAGGCATGTGATTGATGTTATGCTTCAGGCTCTGGAGACCATATGGTGGACCCCCACTAATGACTGGTATGGTGTAAAGTGGTCTCGTGTAGAGGAAATCATTATTCTTTAAACTGTTTCAGTCACAAGGAAGAAATGCTAAGTCTCTGAATATGGACAAGGAACGGAGTTACGTGACTGAGCGAATACTGAACCTCACCTTGGAGATCATCTACCTGCTGACTGGAGAGGTACAGTCTACTTGAATCCTAAACTTAATTAAGAATAAATGAAGGGCTATGTTGTAACTGTATAGTGTGACAAGACGGGCACTGCTGATATCACCCCACGGATGCAAGCTCAACACAAACTTGTCTAATACAAAAAAGAATACATGCAATGAAAGGGCGCACAGCAGAAAAGATCAAGAATAAGATATGGCTTTATTGGACAAAAGACCTTAAAAGCACATATAAAGAATCAGGGGTCTCAATAAACTAAATGTACCCGAGAACCTTCTGCAATAGCACTGCCCCCAGTAAGGCAAAAGAATACAATATATATAGCAAGGTCATCATTAAGGCATGCCAAGGATATAAGTGAAAATAACCCCCTAATCGTAATAAATAAGGAATTACCAAATAAAATACACCCAAAACTCCCAAATTAATATGAGAAGTTGACCTATGGGCTCAAAAAATGTCGGTAACAAAAAACTGTAAACAATATATAAATAATCACCAAGAAAAAATGTGCGTGCAACCACTAAAATATCACACACATTTTATACAATCGATAATGTGACATCACATAACCACAGCCAAGTATGTATGAAGTACAATTCTTTTTATTTAGCAAGTAAGGTATTTGCTACGGCAATGTAAATAGTGACGTTTCGGCACATCCGTGCCTTCATCAGACTGCAGCAAGAAAAGGAGATAAATCAATGTACAGTGAATATATCAGGTATTCATATCAGCATACATGATAGCGACTGTATTCTATATGCATCGGTTTTCAAGCACATAAATGAAAGGATAAACAATGATAATACTTAGAAAATAATAGAAAAGCTGAAAGTGAAATAGCAAAAAAAGTTCATAAGTGGATTTTGCAGCTGCAGTTCAAGGCTGTAAACAAGGTCTATATTGGCAAGGACACAGTCATTAAATAGTCATCCTCCTATATAAGAACAGTCATATCTGAGTTAAGTTAAGTAAGTAAACACAATGGAAAACAATACTAATATTATAATGCCTGGTGGCAGTGTGTTGCATATATCCATCATCAGGTAAACAGTTCAGAATGATTCCATAGAGGTTACTGGAAAATACTATTATTGTCTATGAGCTAGCAGGTGGGTACAGAAGGTCATGGTCCAGATACTCAGGAGTGACTTACCTAGTGCCGCTTGTAGTGCAGAAGATCTCAGGTGTGGACGCAGTGGAGGGAGAGACATGCGGTTGTACCTGATGTTGGATATATGCAACACACTGCCACCAGGCATTATAATATTAGTATTGTTTTCCATTGTGTTTACTTACTTAACTTAACTCAGATATGACTGTTCTTATATAGGAGGATGACTATTTAATGACTGTGTCCTTGCCAATATAGACCTTGTTTACAGCCTTGAACTGCAGCTGCAAAATCCACTTATGAACTTTTTTTGCTATTTCACTTTCAGCTTTTCTATTATTTTCTAAGTATTATCATTGTTTATCCTTTAATTTATGTGCTTGAAAACCGATGCATATAGAATACAGTCGCTATCATGTATGCTGATATGAATACCTGATATATTCACTGTACATTGATTTATCTCCTTTTCTTGCTGCAGTCTGATGAAGGCACAGATGTGCCGAAACGTCACTATTTACATTGCCGTAGCAAATACCTTACTTGCTAAATAAAAAGAATTGTACTTCATACATACTTGGCTGGAGTCTCTGAATTTATGATTGATAGGGGTGGGAACCCTACTCCAGCAGAAAAATCCACCGTGCTACAAGGGCTCTGCTTGCAATCACATAACCACAAATATATAAAATGCTAGTGCCAATATCGATGAAAATAAATGAACAGCATGGTGGATGAAATTGTGACCTGCTAGTGTATAGCTGAATTAATTACTACATGATAGCATAAATAATGGTGACATCGATGTTGGAAAGAGGCCTTCAGCACATGTTCATGGTGACATGCATGTGAACGTTCCAGTGGTAGAAAGAGTAGGTGCTTGCGCAGTGAAGCTATTGAAGCCACAAAGCATGGCAATTCCAGCACGCACAAGTGTAAATAGGAAATGTATAAACCCATGGGCACATGGTAGCTGGAGCCAAGGGAGACAATCCCATACCCAAAGCACACCTCCAACAAGCACAAAAATAATAAATCAGATGACCAAAGGCCACCCTGAAACATTTATACTGAGGTCCCTTGTTCTTTGTCTGTGATTTTTAATTAATTTTAATGTATTTTGTCCAATGATGCTATACTTTATTTTTGATATTTTCTGCTGTGCACCCTTTCATGGCATGTATTTTTTTGTATTAGGCATGCGCTATGTTGTAAGGCATGGAGAGAGAGGAGACCCCTATAGGACATACAAGTGCATCTCAATAAATTAGAATATCATTGGAAAATGTATTTCAGTAATTCAACAAGTGAGACTCCTATATTCTATAGATTCATTACACACAGAATGGTCTATTTCAAGCTTTTATTTCTTTAATGTTGATGGTTACAGTTTACAGCTAATGAAAACCCCAAGTATCTCTCTAGAATATAATCTAAGACCATGGAGGCGATCAGCCTGTGCCACTGCTGAGGTGTTATGGAAGCCCAGGTAGTTTTGATAGCGGCCTTCAGCTCGTCTGCATTGCTCGTTTTTCATCTTCCTCTTGACAATACCTCATAGATTCTCTATGGGGTTTAGGTCAGATGAGTTTGCTGGCCAACCAAGCACAGAGATACTGTGGTTATTAAACCAGGTACTGGTACCTTTGGCAGTGTGGACAGGTGCCAAGTCCTGCTGGAAAATGAAATCAGCATCTCCATGAAGCTTGTCACTAGAGGGAAGCTTTAAAATTTCCTGGTAGATGGCTGCGCTGACTTTGGCCTTGTTATAACAGTGGACCAACCCCAGCAGATGACAGGGCTCCCCAAACCATCACTGACTGGGGAAACTTCACACTGGACCTCAAGCAGCTTGGATTGTGGGCCTCTCCACTCTTCCTCCAGACTCCGGGAGCTTGATTTCCAAATGACATGCAAAGTTTACTTTTATCTGGAAACAAGACTTTGGACCACTGAGTCCAGTCATTGTTCTCCATATCCCAGGTAAGACGCTTCTGAGTGGCTTGACACAAGGAATGTGACAGTAGTAGCCCATGTTCTGGACACATCTGTGTGTAGTGGCTGTTGAAGCACTGATTCCAGCCGCAGTCCACTCCTTGTGAAGCACCGCGAGATGTGATGGCTTCTGGAGAAGTGTACAAGTGCTGCTCCTAATTGGCAGACCGCCGGATGTACACAGCGCTCCACAAACATCGCGAGTCGTGGTGTGAACTGAGAAGACACATCACTTCTCGCAATGTAAAGCTCCTCCCTTCCCTGAGTCTGGCGCCAAAACCCTGAAGTAACGGACAAGAGCAGAGCTGAAAGTGACTGATCTGTCAGTATCTTGTCACCTACTGTGAAAGGGAGCGAGGAAGGGACAGTGGCTGGGAGAGTTGAAGCTGGGGGACTCCCTCAGAGTTTATCTTGGCAGCTATTAATTGCCAAAAAACAGAGAATTATATATATACTGCAGGCGCTATTTTGTGCTGTAGGAATACAGCACATTTTTTTCATTAAGCACCAGTCAATTCCAAACCAGTTTATTTTTAAAAGCGTTTTTTATCCTGCAAGTAGCCAGCGTCACACATTTATTCTTTGGAGTGTAAAAGCGCATTAACCCACTGTTGAGGCATTCCTGTTATCCCTGAGAATATAGCACTCGTGTTTTATTTCTAGCTAATAACTACCTCTCTGTTGCCTATACACTCCACTGAACTAAACTATGTGCGATTTACTACGGCAGCTACAACAAACACTATACACGGTATTATGAACAATAAAGAATATTTATTACACAATACAATTATACAAGTCTAATAATATGCTATATCTATATATTTATAGATCAATGGTTATAAATATATATACATATAGACGCACACACCATAGTACAGCAATAACACTACAGTAAACAATATTATTAAACACAATACAAACCTAACTACACTACACAATACACAATTCCACCCCACACACTATCTATACATTACACTCGCACACATATAAATACCAACCCACCCGTCTGGCTACTCACTGTCCCTGCGGGGTACAAAGGGTAAATGGTGGCACTGCAAGGGTTAATACTTGCAGGCCAGGGATGTAGCCATGGGTACAGGTTCAGGGAATACAGGGTTAATACATCCCAGCAATGCAAGGGTTAAAGCGGGTCTGTAAACCACACAATCACTGCAATGTAGGGGTAATTACAGTGCTAGGGATGAACGACATAAAGGGGTTAACCCAGGGTTGGACATCAGGGGTTATCTGGCTCGGGTATTGGGGCTATTGCAGGGGACCAGGATATCAAGGGTTAATACAGGCCAGCAAGGGTATGCTGGGGCTGCAAACAGGGAATGCAGGAGAACTGGGGTGCAGGGATTGCAGGGGTTAATGCTCTGCATGGCAGGGAATGCTCTGCAGGGACAGGGAACTAGGCAGTGGTAATCCAGGAAAGGGTTAACAATGCAAGGGTTTCTGGATGGAGCAGCAGTGAAGGGGTTAACACACTGCTGTAGGGGTACAAGGCAGCAGCAGTGAAGGGGTTACTGCTATAGGGGTAAATACAGCCCAGCAAGGCTTCAGGGGTTAATGCTGGGCTGAATGCAGGGGTTCAAGGCAGACTCTGCTGGGCAGGATCAGTCCAGCAAGGGGTTAAATATCAGATGGGACACAGGGGGTTGCAGAGCAGGGGTTTTACCGATCTTATCGTCCGATATTCAGGATTTTCAATTTTATCTGCATCTATTTTGCCGATATGCTGATAACGAATCGGGAACAAGGATCGTGCTGCTCTCAGCGCGATCCGTGTTTTCCTCAGCAGCACAGGGGAGAAGGAAGCAGTGTCTCCTTCCGCTCTGTGCCACTGCTGTCACTGCCACCAATGAGAGGAGAGAGGAGGGGCTGTGGCCACTGCGCCACCAATGATGTTAACTCATTCATTCAAATTCAACAGGGGGCGGGAGCTGGCTGCAGAATCATATGGCCGCACCTGAGGGGTTAACTGCCGCGGATCGCAGCTACCGCTCATAGAGGTCGGGTGCGGCTGTATGATTCTGCAGCCAGCTCCCGCTTCCTGTATTTGAATTAATGGGCGAGTTATCTTCATTAGTGGAGCAGTGTCCCAAACCCCAGTATTAAAGACATTGGTGGCGCAGTGCGCCCCTCCCCCCCCCCACCCAAGCCCCCCAGTATTAGTCATTGGTGGCAGTGGCCACAGGGTCCCATCTCCTCTCCTCATTGGTGGTGCAGTGGCAGCTTCTGATCGGAGCCCCAGCAGAGTAATCCTGGGGCTCCGATCGGTTACCATGGCAGCCAGGATGCTACTGAAGCCCTGGCTGCCATAGTCAGCTCCCTGCTGCTGTGTGTACTATGCACAGGACAGCAGGGAGAGTGTGAAGTCCTATTCATCCTGATAGAACTCTATTAGGGTCAATAGGACAAGGGTTTTAGCCCCTAAGGGGGCTAATAGAAAAAAAAAAAAAGTTTAAAAAAACACAAACACCAAAATATTAAGTATAAATGAAAAAGAAAGATTTACAAAAAAAAAGCTAAATGTTAACAATAAACATGTTAATTTTCAGCAGATTTGTGTAGGGATTTTATTTACTTAAATTTTTTATTTTTTTTAATGAAAATGCACAGAATATCGATATAAATTATCGGCCTGAAAGTTCAGATTATTAGTATCGGCTCTAAAAAAAATCAATATCGGTCGATCTCTAGTTTCTATCTTTACAAATGCAAGTGTAAAATATAGCTACTAATCCAACAATCATAAAATGGCATTTGCAAAGAAGAGAAAAGTCGATTCCGAGTGTCGATCTTTCCAAGAGAAATGGACAAATGATTTTTTTTTTTTGAAGTTAAAGGCAAACCTGTGTGTCTAGTTCGCGGTGAATCGTTAGCATTAGTTAAAAAAGTCAATCCGGAGCGTCATTACAGCACAAAGCATGCTGAACTCAATGAATTGGGAGGCCAAATGTGTCGCGATAAAATAAATGCTCTACAGCGGAGATTGGAATGACAACAAGCCGCTTTTACTAGGCCTCGATGTGACAGAGATAACGTTATTCAGACAAGTTATGTAGTGAGCGAGCTAATCGCAAAGAAGCTGAAGCCCCATATAGAGGGAGAGTTTGTGAAAGAGTCATGGTGGCACCTGACAAAGTAAAATCATTTCAGTATGTTAGTTGGTCTTGTAGAACCGTCTCAGGTCGGATTACTGACTTGGCACAAGATATTGAAAAAATACTGAAGAATTCTGAAGGAGATTTTAATTTTTTTTCTCTTGCTTGTCATGAGACATAAGAAATACTGCCCAACTGGCCATTTTTGTTCGTGGGATAACTGCAGAGTTTAACACACATGCATGGCACTACAAGAGGTGAAGGCTTGTTTTATCAATGACAAAATTCGGGTAACATTTGAAAAGTTAAGTGGCCTTACTACAGATGGAGCTCCAGCCATGGTTGGCTCCAAAAAAGGATGAATTGCATTTGTCAAGAAAGAACTGATTCGTCTCGGTCTTGATCCAAGTGATTTCATTATATGCCACTGCATCATACACCAAGAAAGTCTCTGTGCACAGTCTTTGCACCTCAACAATGGGATGTCAACGGTAGTGTCCTGCATAAAATGTATCAAAAGCAGAGGAGTTACTGAATGATCTTGACTCTGAGTACGGTGATCTTGTTTATTACTGTGAAGTGAGGAAGCAGTTCATGGACATGTCAGAGAGCTCAGTAATAGCAAGTGGCTGTGTGATTTAGCGATCATGGTGGACATTACCAAGTACCTCTCACAGCTGAACGTCAAGCTGCAGGGTCTCAGCCAGCTTCCCAGCTCGTTGCTTTCAAACATGAAATCATTTGAAGCTAAATTTAAGGTTGTGGAAAGCGCACCTTGAAAAGAATAAGATGGTGCATTTCCCCACTCTGGAGGAACAAACACCTTCTAGTATGCTGGTGAATGTGCAAAATGTATTGAGGCATTTGTGAAAGATTCAAGGACGTCAAAAGTAAACAAATGGAACTGAACACCTTTCAATGTAGAACCATTAGATGTGATGACCTACAACATGAAATAATTGAGCTGCAAAGCAATGATGAGCTGGAAGCCAGGTACAGCAACCTTCCACTGCTTCAGTTCTGTAAATGTTACATAAGTAATGATGAAGTTCCCACTTTGAGGAGACAAGCACTGAAATCTGCATCTTAGTTTGTCACAACTTACTGCTACTACTACAATATTGAACTTTTTCACAGTATACTAGTTTTCTGAGATCCTGACTTTTGGGTTTTCATTAGCTGTAAGCCATAATCATCATGAAAAGAAATAAACAATTGAAGTAGATCACTCTGTGTGTGAGTTTCACTTTTTGAATTTAATTACTGAAATAACTTTTCGATGATATTCTAATTTATTGAGATGCACCTGTAAAAGGGGATGGAGCAAGTATTATGCTAGGCTTTTTGTGATCAGTGGGGGACCCAGACAGAGGGTAGATGGTTGTAACCATGGATGAAAACAGGCTAGGCATATAAGGAGCACATGGAAAAGGGTCAGATAGGTACAGCATTACTGATCTCCTTGTTAGAGTAATTTGTGTTGATATCTGCGTTATTTTCAGTTTTCTGTTCCATTATAGGAGCATAAAACCGTAAATTATGGAGCTCAAGATATGAAAAACACCAGTGGCGCTTAACTGACTCCATTAACTTATAATGAGGTCTATTGAGTTGCGCCTTGGTGTCCGTCATTTTACCAGAATCTGCAACACTGATTATTGTAATGCTTTATAAAAGTGATCATAAAATCACAAGTACAAACAAATAAAATAAAAAATGGGGTGGAATTTATAAACCGCTTTTAAACTGTTTTTTGGCAATAAAAAGTAACATTTTGTGCAAAAAAGGGTGCACATTATCAGATTTGCTAACCAAACCCAGCATGCTTTGCTCTGTAATGTTTTACAGGGCTTGCTCCACCTAGATAACATGGAAAGAGGAGGTGTAGGGGGTGTGACTACTGCAGGTGGAGGAAGAAACATTACAGCGCAAGCATGGTTGATTTGGAAAGTGCAGGCCTGAAGAACAGTAATGTGGGGTACAATACACAGTGTTTGGGGTATTCTGGGCAGATAATAAAATTCATTATGGGAACGGAGAACCCCTTTTAAGTCATTTTTAAAATATTTTTAACCCTTTCAAGCCATTAAAAAAAATTCTCTCCCTGAGAAAACTCCTTTATGGGGTAAAAGAGGACCTGTCACCATAGAATGCAGTGCAAACTGCAGGCAGCATTTTTACAGAGCAGGAGGAGCTGAGCAGATGGATATATAGTTTTGTGGGGAAATGCTTAGCAAAACTTGTGTCATGGTAGGGAGCAGTGGACCCTGAGCTAGCTGTCCCACTGTCCCTACCTACGTACTTGCATGATCCGCTTTAGGCAGTGTCCCACAACTAGTCGACAGTCAGTCCCTTCCTAGATAAGTGAGGGGGCCTGTAAGGTAGAAAGAACCTAGAAACAGATAGATGCCCAAGCCCCACACTAAGATACAAGTGGAACAAACTAGCTGTGTCAAACCAGGAGAGACCAGTATAAACCGAATCAGAACCAATAAGACAAACCAGAAGAGCAATCAGAGCAAAACAGAAACGATACCAAGCCAGAAGTCATAACTAGGGTCCAAATCGTCAGCCAAGTATCTGAGGTCAAGGTCCAAGCAGGGTCAGAATACTAGGAGAGTCAAGATAAGTTGAAGAACGCTAGTGAGGAATCCCAGGAGAAGACACCAATCACAGGCAACCTGTGGCCAGCACTAATAGGTCGCACTTCTTGGTAATCTGACATGTCTGGCATCACATGACTGATGACGTCAGTGCCACCTCAGATTGGCTGGCGCTCCTGCACCAGGAAGCCTGGCCCTGTTGTCCTGGCAACCAGACACCAGCGGCGCTGCCTGCTGGGGAGCATCCCTGCAAGCCAGATACGACAACTTAATTATACACTTATATCTCTCCTCTTTCTGACTTCAGTTGTACACGGGGGATGGGCTATCAATAATTGATAGCATTCTGTGTATACAGAGATAACTGTCAGTCTCTGATAGTTGTACATGGAGGCAGTCTTGCGTTCAGAAAGAGCAGAGGTTTAAATGTATTTTTTATATTGATGATCCATCCACATGAAAGGTGACAAATGTAAGAGAAAAAAAGTTTGAGAACTCTTGTAAGAAGTTAGTCTTTTCTAAGACTGTACTGGGCCAGAGGAGTAGGATGTCAAACTAGAAGGAAAGGCAGATAACAAACTTCCTTCTCGCTCTTCAAGGCAAAAAAACAAAAAAAATGTATATAGGTAGAGATGAGAGGGTCTAGAATATTGCATGAACATCAGCCATTAATGCTTGAGGAAATGAATTTAGTTTGGAATGTTCCATTATTTAGGATTACGCTCCTGTAAGAAAGACTTGTAATGATGTCAAGGACAGCCTTCAGCCCTGTATTCCAGGGAAGTTAAGCAGAACCAAGAGCACCATCACTGAGCTTCCTAACCCCTCTCTGATAAGGGATGAGTTAAAGAATGATAAGAAGATCCTAGACCTCACCAACAAGATCATTGAGCTGCTGACTGGAGAGGTGAGGACGGTGAGAAATTTTGGGACTATATACAGTAATATCAACAGGGGGTCTGGATAATGACTGTATCATTGTATTTGTCAGGTTCCTATAAGATATGAAGATATCACAGTCTGTTTCACTATTGATGAGTGGGAGTATGTAGAAAGACACACAGAATGCTATAAGGACATTTTAAAAGAGAATCAAGAGCCGTTGGTACCAGCAGGTAAGTGATTATAGGTGATCAGAGTGCCGCTCTTTCCATTTACTTCTATGGGAGTTCTGAAAATATAACTGTTCAACTATTTTCGGAAGTCTCATAGAAGGGAATGCAGAGAGCCCACGTGTGCAGCGGAGCGAGATGGAGCCGGTTCTAGAGATAGGGAAATGGGAATCTGAAGTGGGATATATGGATATGCCATAAATGTCCAGATGGGAATACCACTTTAACCCCTTCGGCCACCATAATGTACCTGTACATCATAGTGGTTAAAGGATTGTATGGAGTGGGCTGTTGTGCTGAGCCCGCTCCATTCATGGCAGGTGCCAGCTGTATAATACTGCAGGCACCAAGCCGCAATGATGCTGGACCTGGTCATTTAACCTGTCATTTGCCACGGTATTGATCATGTCATCTGTGAAGTCAGGCAGAGGGAGGGGGCTCAATGAAATTTCAGGTCTCCGATCTGTTCCAGGACAGGCTGCAGGTTGCTGAAGTATGTGGCCAAGTGATGCCAGGTTCTAGCCTCCTAAGGGGGCTAAAAAATTATTATGTTAAAAGTAAAAAAGAAAAAAGGAAAAAAAAAGATAAAAATAAATACAAATATTAAACATTCAAATTTCCCCCTTTCCCAATTTTACATGTGAAAATAAATGAGCAATACAAAAAAACATAACCGGTATTGCCGCATCCTATTGAGCTATTAAAATACAAAAATATTTTTTCAGCGGGGTGAACGCCATAACGGGGAAAAAAAATTATAAAAACATAATTGTTTTCCCCCAAAAAATGAATAACAGTAATGAAAAAGCCGTACTTACCCCAAAAATGGTACCAATAAAAACTACATTTTGTCCTGCAAAAAAACAATCCCTTATACAGCTCCATGGATGGAAATATTAAAAAGTTTAGATTCATTTTCCAATGGAGCTGGGAAAAATGAAAGGTGGAATCTGATTGGTTGCTATGGGTAAGTCAGTCAGTTCTACTTTACACCAGTTTGATAAATCTCCCCCATAATCTTTTGTTTGAGAAACCTACATGTAAGAACCTTGATGTCAGTCTCAAGAATTAATATGGAAACGAACTGCCTCCCTAAGTTTATTCAGCTTTCTAATAGTTGGGCCACGTATGAAAACTACTGGTGTAGCCCATAGTAACACTTAGTTTAATTTTCACCCAAGGTTTCATATATGAGGCTCATGGTGTTTCATTTCATCTTCCTTTCCAAGATCACTTTTGTTTCACAAGTCCAAACAAGACCAGGCCCATATCTCTAGCTGCTACCATCCTGAGATATGAGGGGTTATGGCAGCCCTCCCCTCTTCAGTCTGGAGGGGGGCAGTTGACACCTGCAAGCATGGCCACTGCTACTGGATTACAGGGTGGTTGTAACCATCAAAACAAGCAGTGTATAATGTGATGAAAAATTAGTCTACTCAGTAAGCAATATGGACAATCAAAGTACATTAGTAAGTGCCTTGTATTAACTTTCTCTAGATTATAAATGTCATTTGCTGGAGTGAGACAACCCATTTAAAGAGGACCTGTCACCACTCCTGACATGTCTGTTGTCGTAACTACTTGCATTCCTTGTGTAATAACAATTCTGGAGCATCTATTCCTATGGCTCTATTCTTCTACTAGAAGTTATGGATGAATTGCCAGCAGCTTGCAGTAAAGGTACAGATGGGCGGACTGCTGGCAATTTGTAATCTTCTAACAGGAATTATACAGGAATGGCACAACATAGAGTCATAAGAATAGATGCTCCACAATTTGTATTACAAGTAGTTACTAAAACTGACATGTCAGGAGAGGTGACAGGTCCTCTTTAAGGCTAAATGCAATTTAAAGGGGTTGTCCAACCATTAATATTGATGACCTATCTTCAGAATATGTCATCAGTATCTGATTGGCAGGGGTCCAACTCCCGGCACCCCTGCCAATCAGCTGTTTGAAGAAGAGGAAGCACTCCTTGTCAGCGCCGCTTCCTCCTCATTACACTGTACTTCGTCTCGGAAGTGCGCTGTAATACAAGTATCCGCTCCATTCAAGCTTCTCCTCATGAAACAGCCGATATTGATGACCTATCCTGACTTAACGGCTGGACAACCCCTTTAAGCCTGCTATGTGTTTTCCCTTGCCTTTTTTTACTATTGGCCTGTACTTTGCTGTACAGCACCTAAAGAAAGAAATCCACTCACCTGCTCTCCACCACTCAGTTCCAGCTCATTCTCCGCTCAGCAATGCTTCCGGCCCCAGGCATGAACACGTATGAACAGGGTCACAGGCACGGCTGTGGTCAATCACTGGCCTCAGCAGTGACATGTCCCCGAGTGGCACAATGCCAGTGATTGTCTGCAGCAGCACACACCACCTACAGACTTCAGAAAAAGCCTCAGCTCTTGAACGGAGTGGGTGAGTGGATTTATTTCTTTAGGTTCAGTGCATTACTGGACATTAGTAAAAAGTTGTCAAAAGCTGGAATAACCCTCTAAGGCTTTTTTCATGTTTTGAATACTGGAAGACCCCTTTAACTCACTGTGATATATCTGTTTCGTATTACAGATAATTATAGCGATGGTGATCGTGATGAAAAAAATAATGGCAAATGTGATGGACAAAATCAAAGTATCAAGCCAAACACATACAAGCCTGTTGCAAGCCTGGCATTGGACTTCTCATCTCACATTAAAGGAACTACAGTCAATCCTGTGTCTGAAACTAGCCCTCAACAGACAAAATGTGAATCTAGTCATATAGAGGAGGAAACAACCATAGATGACAAGAGACATCTGGAGTCAGAAACGTATGCATCTTCTCAACCTACGGTGTCAGAATGTTCTCAGATGGGAGAAGAGTCCATTTTTAATGAAGATGTTAATTATCAAGTCTCTTGTTTTTTCACTACAGCAGAACAGAAGGCTTGTGAATATTTATATATAACGGAAGACGGAAACACGCATGTCAGCAGCAATAAACTGGCTATAATGACTTGTAGTGATTGTAGTGACCGTTTTACTGTTGAGTCAGATGATGCACGTTTTCCGAGACTACACCCCTACAGGTGTCGTAAATGTTCTAAATGTAATTCAGGGACCGATGCAAGGGAAGTGCCAAAAGTGGCTATCACAGAGCTACCAAGAACATCTAACCTTGTGTATGAAGACTACGTGAAAAGAAACCTTGATCGTAAGAAAAGCTTTGCTAGCAGAAAACATTTCGACAGTAAAAAGATTAATAGGAAAAAAAAAGCCTGTTCTTACTCCAAATGGGGAGGTTATTCTGAAGATACTGCATCCCTTGATTCCTATAATCTACTTCCAGAAGAAGAAAAAGTGTTCATCTGCTCTCATTGTCGGAAATGCTTTAACCATGGAGCAAGTTTGGAGCTCCATCTGAAGACTCACACGGTGGAGAAAGCGTCCTTCATGTCTCAGAGTGGCAAGTATCTCCGAAACAAAGCTCTTCTTAAGGCACACCAACTAATTCACACAGGTGGTAAACAGTATAATTGTTCTGAATGTGGGAAAAGTTTTAAACGTAGTCTAAGCCTGGTGGAACACATGCAGTTACACACTGGAGAAAAAACATTTACGTGCCTTGATTGTGGACAGAGTTTTACCCAACGGTCAGCCTATGTCACCCATTATAAGGTCCACCAAGCTGGCAAACTTCACTTTTGCTTTGAATGTGGAAAAAGCTTCCGAACAAAGGCCGATCTCACCACCCATCAACGTATTCACATGGGAGAGACACCTTTTCCTTGTCCAGAATGTGGGGAGAATTTCACAAGACGTGCAAACCTGGTGAGACACCAGCGGATTCATACAGGAGAAAAGCCATTTTCATGCCCAGACTGTGGAAAATGCTTCACACGAAAGTTAGGTCTCATGAAACATCAAAAGATCCATTCGGGAGAAAAAGTATATAAAAAGGGATATAGGAAAAATGCTTTCTCCATGTATCGTGTAGTTGTGTAACTCCCTCCACTAGATGGAAATTTACACCTTAACCTCTTAAGGACACAGGGCATACGCCCTGATGTCCTGGTACGAGCGGTGATCGGAACTGGGTGCCTGCGGAAATCAATCAGCAGGCACCCTGGGTCAATGCCGAGGGGGGTCCTGTGACCCCCCCCCCCCCCCCCCCAGTATCGGCGATCGCTGCAAACCGCAGGTCAATTCAGACCTGCGGTTTGCGGCGCTTTTGGAAGTTTCTGACCGCGGGATCAGAAACTTCCAAATGCTTTTTTTTTTATGTTCCCACCCCCCGCAGCCCTCTTTGTGATGTGCCGGTGGGCTGTGCTAGGGGGGCGTGCAGGCGTGCGATCATCCGCCCGCCCCCTCTCTCAGGATGGCCGAGCGGTTTTAGCAGAGTGTCAGCACATTGCTGACACTCTGCTTGAAACGGCTGACATCTGTGCTGGCATAGGTATACATATTAGGTATTGCCACGTCCATAAGAACCTGCTCTATAAAAATTGTTACCTTACATCACAAAAAGTGTAATGGCAAGCGATCAAAAAGTCATATGCACCCCAAAATAGTGCCAATCTAACCGTCATCTCATCCTGCAAAAATGATATGGAGACACTAAAACATGATTTATTTATTTTTGTTTCAAAAATATTATTGTGTAAAACATAAAAAAAAAAGGTATACATATTAGGTATCGCCGCATCCGTAAGAACCTGCTCTATAAAAATAGCACATGATCTAACCTGTCAGATGAACGTTGTAAATAATAAAAAATAAAAACTGTGCCAAAACTGCTATTTTTTGCCAAATTTTCCATTTTAATCCATTTTTTCCCGTAACAAAGCAAGGTTTAACAGCCAAACAAAAGTCAATATTTATTGCCCTGATTCTGTAGTTTACAGAAATGCCCCATATGTGGTCGTAAACTGCTGTATGGCCACACGGCAGGGCGCAGAAGGAAAGGAACGCCATATGGTTTTTGGAAGGCAGTTTTTGCTGGACTGTTTTTTTTTTTTGACACCATGTCCCATTTGAAGACCCCCCTGATATACCCCTAGAGTAGAAACTCCAAAAAGTGACCCCATTTAAGAAACTACACCCCTCAAGGTATTTAAAACTGATTTTACAAACTTTGTTAACCCTTTAAGTGTTCCACAAGAGTTAATGGCAAATGGAGATGATATTTCAGAATTACTATTTTTTGTTACTTTGCCTCACAAAAAGTGTAATATAGAGCAACCAAAAATCATATTTACCCTGAAACAGTACCAAAAAAACTGCCACCTTATCCCGTAGTTTCGAGAATGGGGTCACTTTTTTGGAGTTTCTACTCTAGTGGTGCATCAGGGGTTCTTCAAATGGGACATGGTGTAAAAAAAAAAGGCCATCAAAATCTGCCTTCCAGAAACCATATGGCGTTCCTTTCCTTGTGCGCCCTGCCGTTTGGTCATACAGCAGTTTACGACCACATATGGGGTGTTTCTGTAAACTACAGAATCAGGGCCATAAATATTGAGTTTTGTTTGGCTGTTAACCCTTGCTTTGTAACTGGAAAAAAATTATTAAAATGGAAAATCTGCCAAAAAAGTGAAATTTTGAAATTGTATCTCTATTTTCCATTAATTCTTGTGGAACACCTAAAGGGTTAACAAAGTTTGTAAAATCAGTTTTGAATACCTTGAGGGGTGTAGTTTCTTAGATGGGGTCACTTTTATGGAGTTTCTACTCTTGGGGTGCAACAGGGGGGCTTCAAATAGGACATAAAACCATAAATAAACCAGTCCAGCAAAATCTGCCTTCCAAAAACCTCTACACCCTACCGTGTACCCGTACAGTAATTTACGACCACAAATTTACGACCACAAATGGGGTGTTTCTGCAAACTACAGAATCAGGGCAATACATATTGAGTTTTGTTTGGCTGTTAACCCTTGCTTTGTTACTGGAAAAAAATTTATAAAAAATTTGCCAAAAAATCTAAATTCTGAAATTTTATCTCAATTTGCCATTAATTCTTGTGGAACACCTAAAGGGTTACCAATAGGGTTGTCCCGATACCACTTTTTTAGGACCGAGTACAAGTACCGATACTTTTTTTCAAGTAGTCACCGATACCGAATACCGATACTTTTTTTAAATGTCATGTGACCGTTTTGGGGGATCTGTGGATCTGTGGATGACGCACTGTCATGTGGGGGATCTGTGGATGGCACTGTTATGGGGGACCTGTGGATGGCACTGTTATGGGGGATCTGTGGATGGCACTGTTATGGGGGATCTGTGGATGGCACTGTTATGGGGGATCTGTGGATGGCACTGTTATGGGGGATCTGTGGATGGCACTGTTATGGGGGATCTGTGGATGGCACTGTTATGGGGGATCTGTGGATGGCACTGTTATGGGGATCTGTGGATGGCACTGTTATGGGGGATCTGTGGATGGCACTGTTATGGGGGATCTGTGGATGGCACTGTTATGGGGGCTCTGTGGATGGCACTGTTATGGGGGATCTGTGGATGGCACTGTTATGGGGTGGGATATCTGTGGATGGCATTGTTATGGGGTGGGGGGATCTGAGGATGGCATTGTTATTTGGTGGGGGATCTGTGGATGGTGCTGTTATAGGGGATCTGGGAGGGGAACTGTTATGGGAAGGATCTGTGGATGACACTGCTATATGTCATCCACAGATCCCCCTCATAACAGTGTCCCCCAATACACCGGGCCCCGCCGCTCACCGAAGTATTTATAAACGTGAATCCTTATCCTGTTATTAAGTTGAACTAACGCTGCCCTCTCCCATGTTCCCCTGTATCCCCCTGTATCCCCACAGCACTTACTTAAGCTTCCATAGCAGGCAGAGCAGACGGCACCAGTAACGTCACTCACTGACGTCGCGCGTCTGCTCCGCCTGCTTCACTCATAAAGTGGGCGGAGCAGACGCGCGACGTCAGTGAGTGACGTTACTGGTGCCGTCCGCTCTGCCTGCTATTGAAGCTTAAGTAAGTGCTGTGGGGATACAGGGGAACATGGGAGAGGGCAGCGTTAGTTCAACTTAATAACAGGATAAGGATTCACGTTTATAAATACTTTGGTGAGCGGCGGGGCCCGGTGTAAGAGTACAGTGACTGCACCGGGCCCCGCCCATAGTTACGCCCATAGTATTCTATTTATGTATCGGGCGGGGTATCGGCGGCTGAGTACCGCCGAGAAAATTCGGAATCGGTCCCGATACCGATACTAGTATCGGTATCGGGACAACCCTAGTTACCAACGTTTGTAAAATCAGTTTTGAATACTTTGAGGGGCGTAGTTTCTAGAATGGGGTCATTTTTGGGTGGTTTCTATTATGTAAGCCTCATAAAGTGACTTCAGATCTGAACTGGTCCTTAAAATGTGGGTTTTTGAAAATTTCTGAAACATTTTAAGATTTGCTTCTAAACTTCTAAGCCTTGTAACGTCCCCAAAAAATAAAATGTCATTCCCAAAATGATCCAAACATGAAGTAGACATATGGGGAATGTAAAGCAATAACTATTTTTGGAGGTATTACTATGTATTATAGAAGTAGAGAAATTGAAACTTGGAAATTTGCTAGATTTTGGTAAATTTGGTATTTTTCTATAAATAAAAATGAATTTTTTTGACTCCATTTTACCAGTGTCATGAAGTACAATATGTAATGGAAAAACTATCTCAGAATGGCCTGGATAAGTCAAAGCGTTTTAAAGTTATCACCACATAAAGTTACACTGGTCAGATTTGCAAAAAATGGCCTGGTCCTTATAGTGAAAATGAGCCCGGTCCTTAAGGGGTTAATGGTGTTTGCTAATAATAGAGAAGAAACAACTTGCAGGTTGGGTTGAGCTTCCTACAAGAACACCTTTTATTGGACATTTAGGAATTTTATGCATGTTTGACACTTTTTTTTTTATGTCGTCTTCGGTGCAGGACTCTGGCACACTTGTAAATAATTGTAATATTTATAATTTGTTGTGCCGTGTCATAACTTTACCCTTTATTTTATTAAAATATTTTTTTAAATTTTTTGGCCATTGTATTATTTTTAGATTATTATACCATGTTTAGTAGCATAAACTTATGAAACATTGATAACTTGCAACAAAGACAATTTTTTTTCAGCACATGCACCTACAAGAACATAAACATGCTCATGCTCTCTTAAAGTAAACCTCAGGTTTTTAGCCCCTAAACCACTCGCCTAGCATTTTACAGATACTATACAACTGTCACAGAATAGCAAACATCTCTCACCCTACCCTGACCCAACACTATGACCTTCTTTAGAGGTCCACCCCGAATAGGGGGACACCAACCTCAAGCCTACTCCTGTTAAGGTTCTGATAAAGCCCTACCAAGATAGAGGGGATGGGGATATATATATATGAATGCCATTTGCGTCACACAGATGAACCCAAGGGTAGTTCACATCTCTTCACTATGCATGCATCGGATATTACCGCTGCTGGCTTGTAATGCCGCACACCAGGAGCATAGGACTGGATGACTCCTTTAGAACATACTCTTCACGAATAGCACACATTAATTTATCAGTTCCAGTGAACTTATAAATGAGGATCATCAATATTGGAACACCGGACACCCCTATAAATGTAGATGAGCTACAACATCCTTTACCACCAATGGACAAATGTGCTGCTGTTTTTTAAATAAAGCAACCAAGTAATTCTAATATTGTATTCAGTACAAACCCTTTAACCAGTTCAAAAGTGGGCCGAATACTCCCCTGCCTGACTAGACACAGTTCGTGTGTCTTCAAATGCCATAGCTTTTTTTAATTTGGTTATTTAAATAATTTGTCTGTACTGATACCTGGGCCTTTATTTTTATACCACTTTATAGTTTTTTGTTTTTTTAAACTGGGGAAATGTTTTTCAATTTTTTTTTTTTAATAGTACAAAGTGCAACTAAAATACATTGTTAAAGAGGACCTTTCAGTAGTTTAAAAACTAACTATATCAGTGGGCAGAGCGGCGCCCAGGGGTCCCCCTGCACTTACTAGTATGTCTGGGCACCGCTCCGTTCGCCCGGTATAGGCTCCGGTGTGTGCAGCTCCCTCTTTTGTACGGGGCGGAGTTTTTGTATTAGGGTTGTCCCTTGCTGCAGCGCTGGCCAATCGTAGCGCACAGCTCATAGCCTGGGACTAGTAAGTGCAGGGGGGACCCCTGGGCGCCGCTCTGCCCACTGATATAGTTCGTTTTTAGTTTTTAAACTACTGAAAGGTCCTCTTTAAATTGTCTATCCTTTCCGTTACGGTCGTTTTGATATAGGGGATATACAGATCATAGTCACCAGGGGTGGGGTAGATGGAGTCCGCTGTCACTGACAACCAGCTCCCACAACTGAATTATAATTATGCAGATGCTAACGCTGCAAGGAGGTTCAATGGGTACTATCCCTAACAGGCTACCCTATGAATTCCTGCAAGGGTCCTGCTGATGCCCCTTTTCTCGTGTCAGGCTACTTAGTGCTTCCCCCACTAAAGTCTGCTTAGTATTTCCCCTTGTTTCACTCTGCAGGCTGTTCCATAAATGGTGTGGGCTGGCTATGTTACACAGCTGACACCTGCCTACAGCGTATTAATACTACTCCAGAACAGCCATTTTTTTGGTCTCCTTGCACCCAATTTTTTTTTCAAGAGATCCTATGTATCCCAAAATGATACCAATGAAAACATCAACTCAGTCTACGAAAAAACAAGCCCCCACACAAGACCATTCCCAGAAAAATAAAAATAAATATTTCTCTAAGAAAATGGCAACACAAAAACATGATTTATATTTTATTTATTTTTTTCAAAATGCTTTCATTGTGTAAAAGTAGCAAAACTTAAAATTGGTATCTCTGTAATCTTACTAAACTGCAGAATAAAAGATAACATGTCATTTTTCATGCAGAGTGTACGTTGCAAAACCAAAACTCAAAAAACAACTGCAGAATTGCTGTATTTTCCTTATCCTGCTTCTCAAAGCAAAATAAAAAAAACTAACAAAAAGGTTGTATCTACCCCAAAATGGAGCCAATGAGAATGACAACTTATTGTCAGAAAATGGCTGTACTGGTCAGGGCTGTGGAGTCGGTAGATAAATGGTGCGACTCCGACGACTCAGTTTTTGGTACTTCCGACTCCGACTCCTCTGTATTTAATATGCGAATGTATTTTATACATTCCTTGAAGGAAAGAAAGGCAACATACACAGAACTACTGGCTAGGAAGCCGCTGCCTTCTCCTTTGTGTGCTGATCTTCTGCTGAAGATAGGGCAGTGGGACGATCCAGGAAGGGACAGGGGAAAGGGGCATTTATTTTAAAACACAATTTCCCTAGTACAGTGGTGGGCAAACTTTTTTGTCAACTGAGCCAAATATTGCCAAAACCACGATTGAAATTTCCACATTTTTAAAACCTAAAATATTGCGTCAACAGTACCAGTGAGGACTATTAGGGCTCATGCACACGACCGTGGCCGTGTGCAGCCCGCATCAAGCGCATGCACTACTTTTTTGCGGTGCGGAGGCACAGCCAGAAGCACCACGGAAGCACACTGTAGCACTCATATCCCGGATCCTGGACCCATTGAAGTGAATAGGTCCATGATGCGGGCTGCATCATGGACCCATTCACTTCAGCATACGCTAATTTTTTGCGGTGCTGGCAGTCGGATGCGGATCGTGAACCCGATTCAATTGAATGGGTCCGCGATCCTCATGCAGCTGCCCCATGGTCTGTGTCCATGCATTGCGGACCGCTATTTGCGGTCTGCAGCACAGGCACAGCGCCCTTACATTCGTGGGCATGAGCCCAGAGTGTGTTTTTACATACTTTTATATGTACTTTCTTTTATTTGGATCTTGATTATTATTTCATTTTATCTTTATCATTTTTTACGTTTATTAAACTTGTCTGCAGATGTGGATGTAATGTGGATGACGCACTTATGGGGGATATCTGTGGATGACGCACTTATGGGGGATATCTGTGGATGACGCACTTATGGGGGATATCTGTGGATGACGCACTTATGGGGGATATCTGTGGATGACGCACTTATAGGGGATATCTGTGGATGACACATATATAGCATAAGATGCTATATAAGTGCCCTCCACAGATATCCCCCATAAGTGTCCCTCCAGTAAGTAAAGTAATGTATTAGTGGGGGGAAGGGAGGAGGCAGGGACACTTGCGGCGGGGTCGGTGCAGTGCCCGGCGCTGTGCACACACCGGGGGCAGCTCCTACATTTCTGCTGCAGGACATTTCACTCCTCCTGAGCGGCGGCCTCTTCACCACTCCTCACATGGCCGGTGTTCTGCTGAAAGTCCGCCGCTGCCCGCCCTTCTGCTGCTGTGCGCAGCGTGACATCTCACCCTCCGTCATACGCCTCCTGCCCTGCCTGTCTGCTTCATTCATAAAGTGGAAGGAGCAGACAGACGGGGCAGGAGGCGCAAGACGGACATTTTGCAAGCTTGAGCGGCGCGATATGGCTGCGCGGCCGCCCACCCGCCAGCCCACACCAAAGAGCCGCATTCAAGGATAAAAAGAGCCGCTTGTGGCTCGCGAGCCGCACTTTGCCGACCACTGCCCTAGTAGAATCCCATAGTCATGTGTAAAGTTTAAGCTAACAATCTGAGTTTACAAGTTTTTATAGCCTTAGCTGAATGACAGCAGTTTTTCAAATGGTTTACAGCTTCAGTCTTGAACTATTGGCCCTCCATTCCCTTCACTTATACAAGTGTCTCTAGTCCTGTAAAAAACATATTTACTTAATCAGTTATCAGTGAAAGGCTAGGTTAACCATGGGCGTTGCGTTCCCTGTAACAGCGGAACACAACACAATGGAAAGTATAAGTATTGCCGCTCCTTAACTGTGCGTTGCGTGCCATATAGTGAAGCATATGAAAAGCATGCTTCTTCATGGTCACTTAACGTGTTTGTTTTGCAGTAACGTGACGCACTGCATGCATTGGCCTTTATTCTTACAGTAGAGAAGTACTGTATTCGCAAAAGTGGGGTAAAAATAGCAGTGCGTCTTATTGGGGGCGAATGCTGCGACCGTCCGGTGAATAGGCTGAGAGGGAGGAGGGGCTGGGGGCCGGCATCTGTTTCTGTAATGGCAGCGGGGCCCGATGCAGTCACTGTATTCTACTACACCGGGCCTCGCTCACTGTAGTATACGGTAATCATATCTAACTTGTGGGTATTGTTAAAGTATTCCAATCATCTTAAATCTAGCGCTGTACTACTTACTACTAACTTCTTGGCAGTCAGGAGGCCGGGTGGGCGCTCGTAGCGTAGCTCACGACGTCACGCGCCTGCTCCGCCCACTTTATGAATGAAGCAGGCACCGGGCCCCGCTGCCATTACAGAAACAGATGCCGGCCCCCATTCACTACACAGGGACACTGTTAAGTGGGGGGATCTATGGATGACACATAAGATAAGATGCTGTATATGTGTCATCCGCAGATGCCCCCACAATGATCCCCCATAACAGTGCCACCCACAGATGCCCCCATAACAGTGCCACCCACAGATGCCCCCATAACAGTGCCACCCACAGATGCCCCCATAACAGTGCCACCCACAGATGCCCCCATAACAGTGCCACCCACAGATGCCCCATAATAGTGTCATCCACAGACCACCATTAGTTCAAAACCCACCAAAAGCACACCTTTTGGTTCAAAATATATTTTTTATTATTTTCCTCCTCAAAAACCTAGGTGCGTCTTATGGGCAGGTGTGTCTTATAGGGCGAAAAATACGGGTAATTAATTATAACTTTTTGTGAATTGGGACATTTAAACTTGCTTTTTTTTTTTTTATTCCAATTTAAATCTAGTCGGAGTCGGTTCATTTTTTGCCAACTCCGACTCCAGGTACCCAAAATTGCCTCCGACTCCTCGACTCCACAGCCCTGGTACTGGTACCCAGAGGCTGTGTGAGAGCAACATGGCGCCTATAGACCAATCCACCAAAATCTGAGCTCCAAAAGTCAAAAGGTGGTCTTTCCCTTCTGAACCCTGCATCGTACCCAAACAGCAGTTTACCTCCACATTTACGGTATTTCCTCTGGAGAGAGGTATCTGGCAACAGTCTGCAAGCAAAAATGGAGCATGAGGGAACACAGGACCTGTCCAAATAGTCCTATTCACACTAAAAACAAAGCTTTGTGAATAGCGCCACGATGTGATTTTTTGCTACGCTTTTAGATTTTTTTCTTTTCGGAGTATGGAAAAAAAAAGTACTTGCTTTTTACCTATCAGTACATTCTGTACTATCCTTGTCCTCCCCTTATACATCTTAGGCCTCATGCACACGACCGTTTTTTTTACGGTCTGCAAAAACTGGGTCTGTAGGTCCGTGATCCGTGACCGTTTTATCGTCCGTGGGTCTTCCTTGATTTTTGGAGGATCCACGGACATGAAAAAAAAGTCGTTTTGGTGTCCGCCAGGCCGTGCGGAGCCAAACGGATCCGTCCTGAATTACAATGCAAGTCAATGGGGACGGATCCGTTTGACGTTGACACAATATGGTGCAATTGCAAACGGATCCGTCCCCCATTGACTTTCAATGTAAAGTCAGGAGTCCCTTTTATACCATCGGATCAGAGTTTTCTCATTGGTGGCCAGTGCGGCCGGCCCCCCCTCCCTCACCTGTAGTTAACTCTTTGTTGTCCAGTGCGGCCGCCCCCCCCTCCCTCCCATGTAGTTAACTCGTTGGTGGCCAGTGGGCCCTCCCCCCTCCTCCTAATTAAAATCTCCCCCCTATCATTGGTGGCAGCGGAGAGTACCGGAGTCCCAGTTTAATCGCTGGGGCTCCGATCGGTAACCATGGCAACCAGGACGCTACTGCAGTCCCGGTTGCCAAGGTTACTTAGCAATTTGTAGAAGCATTATACTTACCTGCGAGCTGCGATGTCTGTGTCCGGCCGGGAGCTCCTCCTACTGGTAAGTGACAGGTCTGTGCGGCGCATTGCTTAATGATCTGTCACTTACCAGTAGGAGGAGCTCCCGGGACTCCGATCGGTACTCTCCGCTGCCACCAATGATAGGGGGGGAGATTTTAATTAGGAGGGGGAGGGAGGGCCCACTGGCCACCAACGAGTTAACTACAGGGGAGGGAGGGCCGGCTTTTATGCAGACGGATCTTCGGATCCGTCTGTATGAAAGTAACCTACGGCCACGGATCACGGACACGGATGCCAATCTTGTGTGCATCCGTGTTCTTTCACGGACCCATTGACTTGAATGGGTCCGTGAACCGTTGTCCGTCCAAAAAATAGGACAGGTCCTATTTTTTTGACGGACAGGATACACGGTTCACGGTCTCGGCTTCAAAACGGTGCATTTTCCGATTTTTCCACGGACCCATTGAAAGTCAATGGGTCCGCGAAAAAAAACTGAAAACGGCACAACGGCCACGGATGCACAGAATGGTCGTGTGCATGAGGCCTAACAGTTTATACAGCGTGGATAAGGTTTGGCTTTACCCACGTGGATCTGAAAGCTTTGTTTCCTCTGAGCTGCTCTCAGCCTACATGGAAGGAATGACTTGGGATGGCAGGACTGTAAAGGAGACCTATTTTCCCCAAATCGCCCTATGGTCAGGTAGTGGTGAGTGGACTTGGCTTTATGCTGCTACTAAGCTTTAATGTGATTGCTGTGGGACAGTGTGTTAATTTCCTCTATAGAAATCGCCTAACAGTTGAAATGCCATATCTGTGGAAAACTTGCAATTTTAGGTTTGCATGGCCATCTGCTCCTGTGAAGGAGCCCAGCACCGCCTATGTCCTCCGAATCTCCTCCTTTCATCAACTATAGATTGCCGCAATCTCGCGATGCGCAGTGCCGGTATAGTGTTCTTTCCCTGTGCTGGCATCAGCCTCAGGGAAAGAACTGTGCATCGCGAGATTACGGCAATCTATAGTTGATGAAAGGAGGAGATTCGGAGGACACGGGCGGGGCGTGGCTGGGCTCCAGGAAGGTTAGTACAGCCCCTTGGACACATACAAGACTCATTTACATATATATATATATATATATATATATATATATATATATAAAATCATTTTTTAAGCACAATAAAAGCACACAGCTTTATGGGACCGGTATATTGCGGACATGCTAGCGGCGATCTAGCCGTGCATGTCCGCAGCTCTATAGCCCAAAACTTGGTGACAGAATCCCTTTAAAAGCAAACCTTACTGTAAGAATCTTGTGTTGGAACCTCATCTGATCCTGAGAACAGGCTGTGCAGGTGCAGTTACCTGTGCAACAACTGAAATGAACTTCCATAAACTTTCAATCCAGAGTGACAACTTAGGCTACTTTCACACTCGCGATTTGTGTGGATCCGTCTTGTATCTGCACAGACGGATCCGCACGAATAATGCAAACGTTTGTATCCGTTAATAATGGATCAGTTTGCATTATTCATAAAAAAAAAAGTCTAAGTCAAAACAGATCCGTCTTGACTTACATTGAAAGTCAATGGGGGACGGATCCCTTTTCAATTGCACCATATTGTGTCAGTGAAAATGGATCCGTCCCCATTGACTTACATTGTAAGTCTAGACGGATCAGTTTGGCTCCGCATAGTCAGACAGTCACCAAAACGCTGCAATCTACGTTTTAGTGACCGTCTAAAAAACGTAAAGGAGACCAAACGCAGCCAAACTGATGCATTCTGAACGGATCCTTATCCATTCAGAATGCATTGGGGCTAAACTGATCTGTTTTGGGCCGATTGTGAGAGCCCTGAAACGGATCTCACAAACGGACCCAGAAACGCCATTGTGAAAGTAGCCTTATTAACAGTTGGCACTGAATGTGGCCCCACCAATCTGACTTGTCATGCCGCACTGGTAAAGTGCCTCATCTAGCTATCTTAGACTAGGGTTCAGAATGACTTTAAGATTAGAGGAACAATAGGGATAAGAAAGGAAACAAGTTCTGGTCATCCTTTTATTCATCTCAATTGTTAGCTGCAGTTCCTAAACAGATTTCTTAGATGTCCATGTCCACACTGGGGAAGGATCATTTGCTTTGACACCTTTCATCTAACAGTCCACCTGCTGTAACAATTTTCTAACACAAGAATTTTTTTTTGCTCAGTCATGTTGATTCAAATTGGTAAAATTACCCAGCTCCTAGTAATCTTACGAAAAATATCTTCAAGCAAGGTCAGGTATTGTGTTCAGTCAGATATAGCTATGCAAGATAAATGTTTGGTAAGGTGGAAAGAGTCCTTAAAATGTCCTTTCTCTAGACTAAAGAACCTACATTTTCCTTCTTGCTTATGTAGCTAAACCATGAACGTGGTCAATGGGGCCCCCTGGCTAGTCCCATATATTTCATTTTCTTTCTTTACTTCATTGGTCTATATGTTAATATGTCTCCCGACCTACAGTGGGTATCAGTGGGCGAGTGGGAAATCTTAAAAGATAAAGAATGCCAGCTCACTAGACCTGTACAAGTAGACATCCGTTCACCATGAGGCAAACGTGACAGTTTCCAAAAGGAAAATTCAGTATCTGGGGAAAAGACTGCTGGCTTCACTTTATTACTGCATCTGGCACATACAACCAGTGAGAGAAGAACTCCAGTCTAGCAGTCACCGATCACTAATGAATGCGTCGTATCATCAAGGGGAGAATATAATTAAATTGACGCCAAGTTAACTCTTTAAAGGGGTTTTCCGAGACTTTTATACTGATGACCTTTCCTGTGGATAGGTGATCAGTATCTGATTGGTGGTGGTCTTACACCTGGGACCCCCCCGACCACCTTTTAGAGAATGCACCAGCACTTGCAGTAGCACAGCGGCCTTCTCCCTGCTCACCAGGCACAGCGCAGTATATAGAGACTGTGCTTGGTATCGTAGCTCAGCCCCATTCACTTCAATAGGGCTGAGCTGCGCCTACGCCACGTAACTGATGAACATACTGTAAGGTCACATGGATTAGGCTAAGGGTACTTTCACACTTGCATTGTGAAGATCCGGCAGGCAGTTCCGTCGCCGGAACTGCCTGCCGGATCCGGAAATCCGTGTGCAAATGGATAGCATTTGTAGACGGATCCGGATCCTTCTAACAAATGCATTGAAACACCGGATCCGTCTCTCCGGTGTCATCCGGAAAAACGGATCCGGTATTTATTTATTTTGCATTTTTAAAGGTCTGCGCATGCGCAGACAGGAACACTGGATCCGTTTTGCCGGAACACTTGGTGCCGGATCCAGCATTAATACATTTCAATGGAAAATAATGCTGGCTTTCCGGCAAGTCTTCTGGAATTTTGGACAGAGAAAATACCGCAGCATGCTGCGATATTTTCTCCTGCCAAATACCGTACTGTGACTGAACTGAAGACATCCTGAACGGATTGCTCTCCATTCAGAATGCATTAGGATAAAACTGCTTGGTAAGCTGAGAGAAGGCCACAGCACTCCCGCTGATCGGTGGGGGTCTGACCCCCAGGACCCCAATCAGATACTGATGACTAGGGATGAGCGAACTTGTGTTTCAGGTTCGGCTTACAAGGTTCAGGTTATCTAAGAATTCCGCTATCACGGACCCTAACGGAATTCTTCTATAACCCGAATACGAACCTTGTACACGGACCTATCCAGTGGATCGGTCATCAGTATTAAAGTCTTGGAAAACCCTTTTAAATGGTGACACCCACAATGGGGCTCCTGACACTACCAGGGGTGTTCAGAAGAGCAGTACTACCCTTCCTGCACATACCCCATGCTGGGAATGATCTACAGCAACATGAACATTTCTTAAAAACATATACAGTTCTATGACCAGTTCCAGGACCAGCTTCTATAGGAAACTGCTTTCTTTTCGTTAGCTCAGAAATATAACGCAACAAAAACAAGACCTCGACATATTATGATTACCACGCCCTAGGAAATGCATGGTTTTCAAGTTCAAGAAAGTCGCAGCAAAACGCAGTGTGAACACTGCACAGAGCCTGGTAAGTACGTGCACTGTCGCAAAAATAAAAATAAAAATAATAATAATAATCAAGCAATAGCGCCCCCTGTCTCTCAGCTCTAAAAGACGACTCGCGCTCTATGGTGGCCGCGGAGAGTCACGTGATAACGCTTTCTGAAGTGGCGTTCAGCTGCGTTGCCTGAACTACGCGTAAACGGTGACGTCACCACAGGTCGCCGTGAGTTGAGTGTGGCGGAGAAATACAGCTGTAAACATGTCGGGCTCGCGGAGAGTGAAGCTGCCACAAGTTGGTGGTAAAAGGTGAGTGCGAGACGTTTGTCCCCTCCACTACCAGCGTGTCTCAGTGACCTTTACAGTGTGTCCTTCTCGGAGTGTGTAATGGTGCATTCCACAACCCCCCCTCCCATAGTCTGTGTAATGGCTTCTTCCTTCATTCAGCACACACCCCCAGCCTGTGTAATGGTACTGTCCCAGTCACTCTCCTGTTTATAGCGCCCTCTTCACGCCATGTTTCACCTAACAACTCCCACATTGCTGCTGGAGGTCACCTTTAAGGGCCTGTATAGTTTTAGGAATTCATTATCGATATCCCATTGATGGCTCGGTCCATCAAGTGATGGTTCTTCTGATTAGTGGGGTCTCTGTGATCAGACCCCAGCAAGTATATCCCAGGAGAATACTATATAGTGGGGGTCCTACCTCTGGGACCCCTGCCAATCATGCTGATAACTTGCCAGTGTCCAGCCAAATGCCTTGTGGGCAAACAGGCTGCAGATGCTATGCAATTACCATACCCCTTTAATGACTCCTTGATTGATTTTGCCATTTACTTCTGTTTTCCATTTTTCCTCTGTGAACTCTTTTTCCCCAGCTAAGAATCCCAAATTGCCTGCTCGTTTCTATCAGCGTTGGCCGCGCAGACGCATGGAAAGAGCTTTGGCCTGCTGCTCTGGTGGCCGGGATTTGCAGGAACGAGCACGCACATATCAGCAGTAAAATGCGCGATTTTTCAGCGCGAGTGCAAAGCGTTTTAATGCGTTTTGCACGCGCGTGAGAAAAATCGCCATGTTTGGTACCCAGACCCAAACCCGGACTTCATCACTGAAGTTCAGGTTTGGGTTAGGTGTTGTGTAGATTTCATTATTTTCCCTTATAACCTGGTTATAAGGGAAAATAATAGCATTCTTAATACAGAATGCAAAGTCAATTAGGGATGGAGGGGTTAAAAAAAAAAAAAAAGTTAACTTACCTGCTCCATAGCTGCCGGTCTCTGTTCTATCTTCAGGACCTGGCAAAAGACCTGTGGTGATGTCACTGCTCATCACATGGTTCATCACCATGGTGAGAGAAGATAGAACATGTCCATTCACACGGACGTGTGAATGGAGCCTTAATCATTAATTAATCTCAAGCTTTAAAACAAGACCAGGATCAAAGCACTATCTCCTCAACATCGGGAGTTGCAGCCTTTGGAAATCGGGTTTGGAGTGAGCGGGTTTCAGCTGTTTTTACTCTCTACCATAATTTTAAAGGATATAGGGAAGATTTATCAAAACTGCTGTAAAGGAAAACTGGCTTAGTTTTCCTTAGCAACCAATCAGATTCCACCTTTCACTTTTCAGAGCTCCTTTGGAAAATTAAAGGTGGAATTAGGTTGCTATGGGCAACTAAACCAGTTTTTCTTTACACCAGTTTGATAAATCGCTCCCCTTATCTCTCTACCTATAGCAACTAATGCTGCAATCCTGGTCTTGTTTTAAAATTGATTGTCAACATTCATCTCTAGCTCTTACAGAGCCTGAGATATGAAGGGTTAAAGCAACCCTACAGCTGCCTGTGATCTCAGCCAGCCTGGAAGACAAGATCATTGGGGGAGCCGACAGGTTGCAGGGAGGAGAGAAAAACATCCTCTCTCATGACCCTAGGGGAGGATAACATGTATTTCTGGCCATGTTACCCATCCCCCTCTCTTCCATCAATCAGATAGCATCATTTCTCTCTGATTGTCACATATGTTTTTTTTTTTCCAGGAAAGTAGTGAGAAGATGAGTGCTTGACCATCTTATCGCCCCTCTGTGCCTAATTAGGTCATTTATTGAGGCCATGACTCAGATGTTCACCCATGTCGGATTACAGCGTCAAATAAATCACACCAAACTCTTGTACGCCGCACACAAACATCAATAAAGTTTCCATTGATGGAGCTGTTCGCATCTCGTTTTTGCTGTACTTCAAGTGGATATGTTTGTATACAGAAAAAACCTATGGAAACTTATTACTTGACATACCCATAGACTACCATTGGGCAAATGTAGTTTGTCACTGTTTACGTTTCTATACTTCCTTATGCAGCACATAATAGCTGACCATACCACACTTTTCTATCCTGTAAAAAAACGGAAATGTGTTTTGTTTTTTAAATTACAGTGAATGAGAGACGCAGGGGAACATAAAAGAATAAGTTTCCATCTGTTAAATGTATCCATTTTCTTCAGATGATGCCTTCAGATCTTTATTAAAAAAAAAAAAAAGTTATACAAAAACTAGTATGTTTTTTGTTTAAAAAGGACAAAAATGTATTGAAACGTATACATTAAAAAGGATGACTAACCTCAAAATTGCATACGTTTGTATACTTTTTTCACTGTACACACATGGACAAAATTGTAGGTACCCTTCTGTTAAAGAAAGAAAAACCCACAATAGTCACTGAAATAACTTGACAAAAAGTCCTAAATAACAATTTACTGAAAATCAGCTAATGAAAATCAGACTTTGCTTTTCAATTGTGGTTCAACAAGATATTTTTAAAAAACGAACTCCTGAAACTGGCCTGGACAAAAATGATGGTATTCTACAATATTTTGAGGCAATCAATGCAATAAAGCGATTTCTATAAAACCTCATTGACATCAGTGTCAGTGCTTAAATCTGTGAAAAGGTGGTCAGCGATGCCTCCGCGAAGATGTCTGTGATGGATCCGTTTTGGGTCCATGTGTCATCCGTGTTTCACTGACACTGAACAGCTGAAAAATAATTTTTAAAGCATCTCTTCCTAATGATCCGTGAAACACAGATGCCATCCATGTTGCATCCGAGGTTTTCACGGACCCATAGAGCGTGCATCCGTGCTAAAGTAAAAAGGACCCACGGACCGTGCTAAAACATTGACGTGTTAATACACACATTAAAATGAATGGGTATGTGTGCTGTTCGCGGCGAACACGTTCAGCACACGTCCATGGAAAATTGACGTGTGAATGAGGTTTAACTCTAAACGAGACTTCTGCACCTATCCACAGGTATGTTGGCCCATTCCTCGTGAGCAAACTGCTCCAGCTGTCTCAGGATTGAAGGGTGCCTTCTCCATGTTTCAGCAGATTTAGATCAGGGCTCATAGAAGGCCACTTCTGAACAGTCCAATGCTTTGCTCTTAGCCATTCTTGGATATTTTTAGCTGTATGTTTTGGGTCATTATCCTATTGAAGGGCCCATGATCTGCGACTGAGACCAAGCTTTCTGACACTTTCTGATAGTCTTGAGATTTCTTTGTACCCTGCACAGATTCAAGACTCCCTGTGCCAGATGCAGCAAAGCAGCCCCAAAACATAACCGAGCATCCTCCATGTCTCACATTTTTGCATCTGTAAACATAGAGCTGATATGATTTTCCAAAAAGCTCCAGTTTTGTCTCATCTGTCCAAAAGACATTCTCTTAGAAGCTATGTGGCTTGTCAATATGCATTTTGGCAAATTCCAATCTTGCTTGTTTATGATTTGCTTTCAACAGTGTTTTTTTCCTCTGTTGTTTTCCATTAAAGGGATTCTGTCACCTCGTATAACACAAATTCAGATTTTAAACCAGTCATGCTCCACAGCTTACCTTGAATCGGCTGTGCTGTTTTTTATTGTAATCCGTCCAGCAGTTTTGCAGAAAAACGACTTTTATAAAACCCTGAAGGTGCCCAGAGAGGCGTTATGTTCCCCTTTGTGTGCCCAGTAACGCCCCTCTTACAGTGCCCAAAACGCCTTCCTCCAGAATCCCTAACCGCCCACAGCGTCTCATCCCTCTCCTCCCCCTCCCTGACGGCCGAGCGAAGTCTCGTGCAGACGCAGTACCCACTGAGGGCTGCGCCAGTGCGATTTGCTGGAGACTGAGGGCAGGAGCTTCATAGTCGTCACTGGGCATGCGCCGAGCCCAGTGACGTCCGATGCTCGCGCAAGACTTCGCTCGGCCGTCAGGGAGGGGGAGGAGAGGGATGAGACGCTGTGGGCGGTTAGGGATTCTGGAGGAAGGCGTTTTGGGCACTGTAAGGGGCACCTTCAGGGTTTTATAAAAGTCGTTTTTCTGCAAAACTGCTGGACGGATTACAATAAAAAAAACAGCACAGCCGATTCAAGGTAAGCTGTGGAGCATGACTGGTTTAAAATCCGAATTTGTGTTATACGAGGTGACAGAATCCCTTTAAGTCCACTTTGGCAAAGACAGCGACAGATGGTGCGATCTGACACTGATGTACCTTGACCTTAGAATTCTTCTCTAATCTCTTTAGAAGTTGTTCTGGGCTCTTTGGTCACCTTTCATATTACATTATCCATCTATTCAAGTTATCATCGATTTTCCTTTTGCAGTCATGTCCAGGGAGGTTGGCTACAGTCCCGTAGACCTTTAAAGAGGTTGTCCAGTCCCAAAATCAAAATTGTTTTTGTGCTCCTAACATCCCTCACCATCCATACATATGCCCCCAATACCTGTTTGTCATGTCCAAGCTTTCTTTGTTCCCTGGAAGACAGACTATCCTGGCAGATCTCTTTACTTTCCTCCCTTCTTGTTTTGTTGAATACATAACTTTATTGATACACAAGCCTGGCTGCACTGCACAGTGATGAGTCACAGGCTGGCCACGCCCCCACACTGCTCTGTCTGCAGCAGCCACACCCACTACAACTCCTGCTTCCCTTTTTCTGCACACAGACATGAATCTACTTCTCACTCAGTGTCTAAATCCTATCACTGACTGTCCACAGGCTCTTCCCTCACCATCTCCAGAGTGTGATAAACAGCTGGAATCAGCAAGTACATCCAAAGACATCTGTATCTAATCCTATCCTGTGTGATACAGCCTGCTGAGCTGTGTATCTAATCCCATCACTGACCGTCCACAGGCTCTTCCCTCACATCTGTATCTAATCCTATCCTGTGTGATACAGCCTGCTGAGCTGTGTATCTAATCCCATCACTGACTGTCCACAGGCTCTTCCCTCACCATCTCCAGAGTGTGATAAACAGTTTGTGTATCCAAAGACATCTATATCTAATCCTAATATGTATGTGTTCCTGATACACAGCCTGGTGTGTGCGATACTGCCTGCTGAAGTGTGTATCTAATCCCATTTTGTATGATACAGCCTGCTGAAGTGTGTATCTAATCCCATTTTGTATGATACAGCCTGCTGAAGTGTGGATCTAATCCCATTTTGTATGATACAGCCTGCTGAAGTGTGTATCTAATCCCATTTTGTATGATACAGCCTGCTGAAGTGTGTATCTAATCCCATTTTGTATGATACTGCCTGCTGAAGTGTGGATCTAATCCCATTTTGTATGATACAGCCTGCTGAAGTGTGGATCTAATCCCATTTTGTATGACACAGCCTGCTGAGCTGTGTATCTAATCCCATTTTGTATGATACAGCCTGCTGAGCTGTGTATCTAATCCCATTTTGTATCATACAACCTGCTGAGCTGTGTATCTAAACCCTTATGCACATGACCGTATCCATTTTGCGGTCTGCGAGACCCAGATCTGCTAAATAAGGGTACTGTCCATGTGCGACCCGCATTTTATTATTATTATTATTATTTTGTAGTCCCATTGAATTCTATGGATGTCAGGTCTGCATTATGAGGACCAGAATAGGACATGTTGTTGTGTGTTTTTTCTTTTTTTGCAGAACTGACATACAGATGTGGACTTGGACTTCATCAGTGTGCTTTCCATATCCGTATATCAGTACAGCATAAAATAGAACATGTCTTATTCTGGTCCTCATAATGCAGATCTAAAACCAATAGAACTCAATGGCTCTGGAAGAAATGCACATCTCACACAGGCTATATCCTTTTTTAGCGGATCTGCTACTTGGAGAAAGCAGAACGGATACGGTCCTGTGCATGAGGCCTAATCCTATATTTTTGGGTTCTGACTGCTGAAGGGTTTATCTTGGGCCATCATGTGTGATACACGTGAGATAAGACTATGATCAGCCTGGGAAACACGGTCCGTGTGTCGCTGCATCTCCCAGGCCGACCGAACTGACGATAATGACAGTAATGTCTCTTATCTGGTCAAGGGGAGCCGAGGTTGGCCTGGAAATTGTGGCTGATACATGGACTGAGCCATGGATTCCTGGGCCGATCACAGTAGTTTGCATGATCCCTATCGCTCATACTGAGCCCCCATAACAGGGAGGTCCACAGTGCCCCCATAACAGGGAGGTCCACAGTGCCTGGTGATGGCAGCCTCGGCAAGTTGCTCTGTCTTTTTCTGTTTGTTTGATATGTTTTTGTTTTTCAACATTACCTTGTGCAACCCATCTCGGATCCTTGTCCTGCACTATCCATACTGTCTGTCCTTGTACTGTTTTGTTTGTGTCTGTCAAGCAACTGCCAAGTCAAATTCCTTGTAAGTGCAAACTTATTTGGCCAAATAAATTGATTCTGATTCTGATAACAGTGGCCTTCACAGTGTCCCCATAACGGTGGCCTTCACAGTGTCCCCATAACGGTGACATCTAGAGCGCCCCCATAACGGTGTCACTGTTATTGGAGCGCTGTGGATTAGGGTTGGACCGGGTATCGAATTATTGATACTTTTGTACCGATATCGATTCGATCCTGCGATTTGCCATTTACTGTTACTAGGATGGGCTACTGCACCGCCTAGTATCAGAGAACATGAAGCGCGCTGTTCCCTCAGCAGCACAGGGAAGAAGGAAGAAGTTTCTCCCTCCCCCTGTGCTGCCGCTGCCACCAATGAGGAGAGAGAGAGGAGGAGGGGAGGGGCTGTGGCCACTGTGCCACTAATGAAGATAAGTAATCCATTAATACAAATACAGGAGGCGGGTGCTGGCTGCAGAATCACATAGCTGGCACCCAGCCTCTATGACAGGGAGCTGCGATCAGCGGCAGTTAACCCCTCAGGTGCCGGCTATGTGATTCTGCCGCCGCACCCGCCTCCTGTATTTGTATTAATGGTTTAAAAACATTGGAGGCCCAGTGCGCCCCCTTCCCCCAGTATTAAATCATTGGTGGCAGTGGCCACAGGGTCCCCTCCCCCTCTTCATTGGTGGTGCAATGGTAGTTGTGATCGGAGCCCCAGCAGTGTAATCCTGGGGCTCCGATCGGTTACCATGGCAGCCAGGACGCTACTGAAGCCCTGGCTACCATGATAAGCTCCCTGCTGCTGTGTGCACAAAGCACAGGGCACCAGGGAGAGTGTAAAGTCCTATTCACCCTAATAGATCTTTATTAGGGTGAATAGGAAAAGGGATCAAAAGATCCCAGGTTCTAGCCCCTAAGGGGAAAATGGTTATTAAATAAAAAGTATCAATTTTTTTTTTTTTATAAAACAAACACCTAAATATTAAGTATTTCGCCCTCATTAGCTAACATATACATGGCATGGTGGGAACATACATACCTCAGTGAACAACCCATGGGCTACCTCCATACAGTGGTACGGGCGTTTCATTAATGATTTGCTGTTGGTGTGGTCAGGTGACTATGACGCCGTACCACTGTTTGGACAATTCCTCAGTGACAATCCTCTTAAACTTAAATTTACCATCCACTTTGATAGGGCCTCAACCTCCTTTTTGGACTTAAAGTTGGTTGGGGACAATTTTGCTCACAAGGTCACAGAACACTTTATTGCAGTTATATTATTTTAAACCTGCCTATAATGATAAGGATATATCACGTCTGTGTATAGATAAGACAGGATCCACCATTCACAATAGGTGATTGTCAGAGCTTATCTATTCTTTCCTTGTAAAATGACCTCTGCACAGATGTCACGGCTGTGTCTCGGTCTCTGTGTTTGCCGTGACACTTTTGCTGTGCATGCTGGTTGCCTGGGGCAACGTGTAGTTTATGCAGCATGTGTGTACACTTCTCCTTTAGGCTGGGTTCACACTTGAGCGTTTTACAGCGCGTTCAAACGCGCTGTAAAACGCTCAACAGATGAAAACCAATGCTTCCCTATGGCCCTAGTTCTCACTTGAGTGTTTTACAGCGCGTTTGAACGTGCTAAAAAACGCCCTACGCTCAAACAAGTTCTTGAGCTTCTTTGGGGCGTTTTGACGCGCGTTTGTGGCAATAGGACACTGCAGTCAATCACACAAACGCGCGTCAAACGCGCGTTTACTATTGCAAAAAACACGCATAAAAACGTGCGACTTAAACGCGCATATAAAAGGCGCTCAAGTGTGAACCCAGCCTTAAGGTTTGTTTCCCTTCCCTGTCTGGTGCTTGTGGGGGTTAACTACCTGGCTGGGTGTGGTCACTAGGTGCTTATATTGCCTGTTGCTGGTAGCCTGGAGTTGAGTTGTCCTCCAGGCTCTGTTGGTGCTGGAGCTATGCTCCTATCCTGGGTATTCCATCTGCCAAGTTATTGAGACATCGATGTCATCTCAATGTCACCTTCCCTTCCTTTCCCTATTCTATATGTGGTGTGTTATGTACGGGTTGGTGTTGTATGTCTAGTTGTTGTTCCATGTCTGGTCTGTCTATGGTGTGTATTGTCCTGCATGGATGCTAGACATATCCCCTGTCTCTGCCTTCGGTGAGAGGGCTCCTGGGTTCCCTGGAGGGGGAACAGCGAGTCATTGAGCAGCTCTGCCTGGGACCGCCAGGCATCCTGTCCTCTTGGGGGTTCAGGCCGTTGTTGGTGAGTTGGTTCCTCTGTTTGTTGTTTTGTACTGAGTCCGGTACGGTGTTCCGGTACCAGTACATATGCATGGGTTCCAGTTCGTTGTGTTCTGGACTGCTCGTGCGCCTTCCAGCAGCAGCGGCATGTAAGTGACCAAGTGTTCCGGTGTTCTTGGGTCAGTGGTTATTCTTGCCACTGGACTCTTACCCGCCGATCCAGTTTGCTTCTCACTGTCATCTCTCTATGTAAGCATGGTTTCTTACAGTTGCAGTGTAATGTTCTAGGGGTCAGGTGGACCCGCTCTAGGACATGACAGTAAGTTTTGATTTCCCGTTGTCGCTGGAAACTAGGCCTTAGGGAGACGCTTGTTCGTTCATCTGGGAAGAAACAGGTCTTCCCTAGTCCTGACATTACTTCCAGGGATCATTAGGGTTAGTAGGGCCCGAGGTTCCTGTGTATGAGCCCTCCTACCATCTGGGTTCGCTCACACTGTTAGGAGTCAGGGCTAGGATTAGGGTGGCATTAGGAGGTGCCATGCTCCCTTTCCTCTGTGTCCTGGCCTAGTTTCTGTCCCCGCTTCCTATCTGTGTTCCGTGTGGAGATTCCTCCTAGAAAACTGTCCCACAAAAGTCACTGAGGTCCTGACCATTGTGTCTATGGCCCATGGAGCTGCTGTAAAGCAATTTTTTTTTATGCTTTGTAAATGCTGTTAAGAACAGCTCAGGCAAGATGGCTGCCCCATAATCGTATTTGAGGAACAGAATTTAAAAAAAATCTGTAATCACAAAATAAAATCAGATTAGCAAAAAAGGAATGTGTTTTTGGTTTTAACTGGCAGAAAAAAGTTTTGGCAACACATTTCCTTTAAATATGCAGTCTGACTATTTAAGGCTACTTTTACACTAGCGTTTTGGCTTTCCGTTTGTGAGATCTGTTCAGGGCTCTCAAAAGCGGTCCAAAACGGATCAGTTTTGCCCTAATGCATTCTGAATAGAAAAAGATTTACTCAGAATGCATCAGTTTCCTTTGTTTAGTCCTCATTCTGCTCTGGAGGCGGACACCAAAACGCTGTTGTCCGCCTGACGAAGCAGAGCCAAACGGATCCTGGCACACAATGTAAGTCAATGGGGACTGATCCGTTTTCTCTGGCACAATAGAAAACAGATCCGTCCCCCATTGACTTTCAATGGAGTTCAAGACTGATCCGTCATGGCTATAGAAGACATAATACAACCGTATTCGTTCATGACTGATGCATGCGGTTGTATTATTGTAACGGAAGCGTTTTTGCATATCCATGAGGGATCCGCAAAAAACGCTGGTGTGAAAGTAGCCTAAGATTGAAGACACTTGTGATGCTAATTACAGGACACACGTTGGGGTACTTTCACACTAGCATTTTTGCTGGATCTGGCAGGGTCCAGCAAAAAACGCTTCCAATACTGATAATACAACCATCTGCATCCGTTATGAACGGATCCGGTTGTATTATCTTTAACATTGCCAAGACGGATCAGTCATTAACTCCATTGAAAGTCAATGGAGGACGGATCAGTTTTCTATTGTGTCAGAGAAAACTGATCCGTCCCCATTGACTTGCATTGGGGGTAATGCCAGGTCCGTTTTGCATCCGCATCCCAGGATGGAAAGCAAAATACAACATGCTGCGGTTTGCTCTCCGGTATGGGAACGCAACGACACAGAACAGAATGCATTTTGGAGCATTCTGTTCTGTTGAGTTCAGTTTAGCCCCCATTGACAATGAATGGGGACAAAACTGAAACGTTTTTTTCCGGTATTGAGCCCCTATGACGGAACTCAATACTGGAAAACTTAAACGCTAGTGTGAAAGTACCCTTAGTTTGACATGTCCCCATGGTCAAATTATTTTCAATCTTTTCTAGGCGTATCATCATTTATTTCGAAGCCAGTCTCATGTGTTGATGATTTTTTTTAATTACCCATATTCTGAACGATTCAAAAGCCACTTCCGATTTTCAGTAAATGTTTATTTATTAGTTTTAGCTGTTTCAAGTTATTTCAGGGACCATTGTGGGTTTTCCTTTCTTTAATGCAGCAGTCCCCAACCACCGGGCTGCGGTCCAGGACCGGGCCCTGGAAGAATGTTTGCCGGGGCGCGGCAATACAGAGGAGAGGAGACGCCAGATGCATGCGCGCCCGACGCGCACATCACACACGGCGCGCGGCCGTACAGTGGGAAGGAAGGAGAGCGTTCCTTCCATCCAACTGTGATGCCGGCCAGCCACTGCCACCAATGAGGAGAGAGTGGGCGGAGGAGGGGAGGAACTGTGGCCACTGTACCGCCAATGATAATTAACCAGAGGACCTTTCATGGGTCCGGACTTTATTAACTAAGTAGCAGGACATGTAGAGCGGCACCCAGGGATCTCCCTGCACTTACTATTATTCCTGGACGCCGCTCTGTTCGCCCCCTGTGGCCCCCGTTACATTCTCCCATGCTGTATGCTAATTACTACTATCTGAACACCAGGGAGGAGACATCAGCTTTTCCCCCTGGGCGTTCCTTCTCCCTGTCCAATCACTGCACAGAGCGTCACAGCCAGGGAGAAAAAAAAACTTCTCCTGTGACGCTCTGCGCTGCGATTGGCCAGCACTACAGCCAGGGAGAAGGAACGCCCAGGGAGAGAAGCTGATGTCTCCTTCTTGGTGTTCCGATGCTGTTACTTAGCATACAGCGCGGGAGACGGTAATGGGGGCCACAGCCGGTGAACGTAGCGGCTCCCAGAAATAATAGTAAGTCCAGGGAGATCTCTGGGTGCCGCTCTACATGTCCTGCTACTTAGTTAATAAAGTATGGACCCATGAAAGGTCCTCTTACAGATACAGGAGGCTGGTGCGGCACCTGACGGGTTAACTGCCGCTGATCGCAGCTCCCTGTCAGAGGTCGGGTGTCGGCTGTGTGATTCTGCCGCACCCGCCTCCTTTATCTGTATTAAAGGTTAATCATCATTGGTGGCGCAGTGCACCCCCCAGTATTAAAATCATTGGTGGCAGTGGCCACAGGGTCCCCTCCCCTCCTCCTCATTGGTGGCAATAGAAGCTTCTGATCGGAGCCCCAGAAGTGTAATCCTGGGGCTCCGATGGGTTACCATGGCAGCCAGGACGCTACTGAAGCCCTGGCTGCCATGGTAAGCTCCCTGCTGCTGTGTGTACTATGCAGAGGGCAGCAGGGAGAGTGTAAAGTCCTATTCACCCTAATAGAGCTCTATTAGGCTGAATAGGACAAGGGATGAAAAGATTCCATGTTCTAGCCACTAAGGGGAGAAATAGTTATTAAATAAAAAATAAAAAAATAAAAATACTAAGTATAAATCACCCCCTTTCCCAATTTTACATATAAAATATATAAACAATAAATAAACATATTACATATCTCCACATCTAAAAAGTCCAAACTATTAAAATATTTATAAAATTTCCTATGTGGTGAGTGCCGTAACAGAAAATAAAAATAAAAACCCTAAGCCCCCTTCCCCTCCGATCCCTGGGAAAATTGTCTTGCATGAAACTGGTCCTCGGTGCAAAAAAGGTTGGGGACCACTGCTTTAATGGGAAGGTACTGTCAGGATCATGACTTGATCAGACTCTGAATGTTAGCTTAAAGGGTCACCCAGATTTTTAACATCAACCTCCCACTCTGCTACTTTGAGCCACAAGGCTATGCTAAATATTCCCCCTTTAGCTATCGGACATCCACATCTAAGGCATATTAGCTGTCACCACTTGTCATATTAAGCGGAAAAGACCCCTTAAACTAGATAACTCTCAATTACCCTTTCAAACCAACTACTCTTTCTAGAATTCACAGGGTTAATACACCAATATACATAATGCTTCTTCTGAGGTTGTGAAATTGCTTAGAACACAAGAAGGCTCTTATTACAGTGAAGTTTTCATATCTCCAGGACAGTGCATACAAAAAATCAAGTTATCAAAAGGTAAAAAAGCAAGGATTTACAAACACAATGCAGAAAATAACAGTTTGCGAATAAAAAGGATAAAAGAAACGGAACCTATTATATTATATAGTTTAATACAGTTAAAAAAAAGACATAAGTCCATCAAGTTCAACCAAGGGATAGGTGGGGACATGAATTCCAGAAGGAAATGAGACTCAGACTTCTACACATTTTCATAAGCATTAATGTAATTTACTTTTAAGAATTTATCTAAACCCTTTTTGAAACTGTCCACTGTTCCTGCTGTGACCACGTCCTGAGGAAGTCTATTCCACAGCTTCACAGTTCTTACAGTAAAGACGTTTTGATGCTTCTGGAGACCGAACTTTTTCTTCTCCAGTCGGAGGCAGTGCCCCCTTGTCTGCTGAGGGCATTTGACATGGAACAGTTTTTCACCATATCTTTTGTATGGCCCAATTATATATATATGTATAGGTTAATCGTGTCCCCCCCATAGACGTCTCTTCTCAAGACTAAATACATTTAATTATTTTAATCTTTCTTCATAACTAAGACCCTCCATGCCCCTTTATCAGTTTAGTCGCTCTCCTCTGTACTTTTTACAGCTGCAGAGCGTCCTTTCTATGTACTGGTGCCCAGAACTGAACTGCGTATTCCAGATGATATCCAGTGGTATTATTACATCCCTTCCCCGCGAGTCCAGTCCATGCATGACAATATCCTGGTGGCCTTAGAAGCAGCTGATTGACATTGTGTGCCTTCATTTAATCTACCATCTACAAGGACACCCAAATCCTTCTCTATAAGTGACTCTCCCAGTGTTATATCCCCCAGGACATATAATGCACGGAGATTAGTACTACCAAGATGCATACCTTTACATTTGTCCACATTGAACCTCAGTTGCCAAGTTGATGCCCAATCACTGAGTGTTCAATTCAGCTTGTAGTTTATGGACATCTTTCATACACCGCACAGTACTACATAGCTTAGTGCCATCTGCAAAAATAGAAATGGTGCTATTAATCCCGTCCTCGATGTCATTAATAAATGCACTAATCATTGGGGTACACCACTTATTACAAACTATACTTTCCAAGCCTATAGACCTTATTTACCTATTAAATGTCAATGAGGGACAATATCAAATTCCTTTGCAAAATCCAAAATCAATTCTGTCCTGAATGTTCAAGTCAGCTTGTAGTTTATGGACATCTTCCATAGATTGTACAGTACTACATAGCTTAGTGTCATCTGCAAAAATAGAAATGGTGCTATTAATCCCGTCCTCAATATCATTAATAAATTAAATAATAGAGGACCCAGCACTGAACCTTGGGGTACACCACTTCTAACCCGGGACCATTCTGAATAGAAATCATTGACCACAACTCTCTGGACACTGTCCTTCAGCCAGTTTTCAATCCAATTACAAACTATGGTATGTAAATGGTAGAAGTCCGGTTGCCTGGGGGTAGCAGGAAAGTCATTTAGTTCATTAAACGAGTTGTCCCCCAAAGAAATGACAACTTGCTACAGTGACACATACACCTTAAACAGGACCTTTCATGGGTTTGTAGTGAGATAAATATCTGTACCTACCTGTTTTTTTCTCCCTGGCTGTGACACTCTGTGCTGCGATTAGACAGCGCTACAGCCAGGGAGAAGGAGACACTCACAGAGAAAGACTGCGTCTCCTCCCTATTGCTTCGATGCTCAGTATTAGCATACTGAGCTCAAAATTTGCGGGGAGCCATAACGGGGCGCCAGAGCGCTATTTTAAAAAAACAGGCAGGGTGGCTGCACAGCGTGGGGTACCCCGCAGGTACATATATTTATTTATCTCACTTACTACAAACCCCTAAAAGGTCCTCTTTAACCGCCTCCGGACCACCTAACGCAAGATTGCGGTCCGGAGGCGGCAGCCCTGCGCTCAGCGACGCATATACGCGTCATCTCGCGTGAGCCGAGATTTCCTGTGAACGCGCACGTTCACAGGATCGGAAGGTAAGAGAGTGGATCTCCAGCCTGCGATCGTTCGCTGGCAGGCTGGAGATGCGATTTTTTTTTTAACCCCTAACAGGTATATTAGACGCTGTTTTGATAACAGCGTCTAATATACCTGCTACCTGGTCCTCTGGTGGTCCCTTTTGCTTGGATCGACCACCAGAGGACACAGGTAGCTCAGTAAAGTAGCACCAAACACCACTACACTACACCCCCCCCTGTCACTTATTAACCCCTTATGAACCACTGGTCACCCCTGATCACCCCATATAGACTCCCTGATCACCCCCTTGTCATTGATCACACTCTTGTAAGGCTCCATTCAGACGTCCGTATGATTTTTACGGATCCACTGATACATGGATCGGATCCGCAAAACACATACGGACGTCTGAATGGAGCCTGACAGGGGGGTGATCACCCCATATAGACTCCCTGATCACCCCCCTGTCATTGATCACCCCCCCTGTAATTGATCACCCCCCTGTAAGGCTCCATTCAGACATTTGTTTGGCCCAAGTTAGCGGAAAAATTTTTTTTTTTCTTACAAAGTCTCATATTCCACTAACTTGTGTCAAAAAATAAAATCTCACATGAACTCCCCATACCCCTCACGGAATCCAAATGCGTAAAAATTTTAGACATTTATATTCCAGACTTCTTCTCACGCTTTAGGGCCCCTAGAATGCCAGGGCAGTATAAATACCCCACATGTGACCCCATTTCGGAAAGAAGACACCCCAAGGTATTCCGTGAGGGGCATATTGAGTCCATGAAAGATTTAAATTTTTGTCCCAAGTTAGCGGAAAGGCAGACTTTGTGAGGAAAAAAAAATAAAAATCAATTTCCGCTAACTTGTGCTAAAAAAAAAAAAATTCTATGAACTCGCCATGCCCCTCATTGAATACCTTGGGGTGTCTTCTTTCCAAAATGGGGTCACATGTGGGGTATTTATACTGCCCTGGCATTTTAGGGGCCCTAAAGCGTGAGAAGAAGTCTGGGATCCAAATGTCTAAAAATGCCCTCATAAAAGGAATGTGGGCCCCTTTGCGCATCTAGGCTGCAAAAAAGTGTCACACATCTGGTATCGCCGTACTCAGGAGAAGTTGGGCAATGTGTTTTGGGGTGTCATTCTACATATACCCATGCTGGGTGAGATAAATATCTTGGTCAAATGCCAACTTTTGTATAAAAAATGGGAAAAGTTGTCTTTTGAAGTGGTAAAAAATGGCCGGTGAAATCCGAAAGGTGCTCTTTGGAATGTGGGCCCCTTTGCCCACCTAGGCTGCAAAAAAGTGTCACACATGTGGTATCTTCGTACTCAGGAGAAGTTGGGCAATGTGTTTTGGGGTGTCATTTTACATATACCCATGCTGGGTGAGAGAAATATCTTGGCAAAAGACAACTTTTCCCATTTTTTTATACAAAGTTGGCATTTGACCAAGATATTTATCTCACCCAGTATGGGTATATGTAAAATGACACCCCAAAACACATTGCCCAACTTCTCCTGAGTACGGAGATACCACATGTGTGACACTTTTTTGCAGCCTAGATGCGCAAAGGGGCCCACATTCCTTTTAGGAGGGCATTTTTAGACATTTGGATACCAGACTTCTTCTCACGCTTTGGGGCCCCTAAAATGCCAGGGCAGTATAAATACCCCACATGTGACCCCATTTTGGAAAGAAGACACCCCAAGGTATTCAATGAGGGGCATGGCGAGTTCCTAGAATTTTTTTTTTTTGGCACAAGTTAGCGGAAATTGTTTTTTTTTTTTTTTTCGCACAAAGTCTCCCTTTCCGCTAACTTGGGACAAAAATTTCAATCTTTCATGGACTCAATATGCCCCTCAGCGAATACCTTGGGGTGTCTTCTTTCCAAAATGGGGTCATTTGTGGGGTGTTTGTACTGCCCTGGCATTTGAGGGTCTCCGCAATCATTACATGTATGCCCAGCATTAGGAGTTTCTGCTATTCTCCTTATATTGAGCATACGGGTAATGAGATTTTTTTTTTCCGTTCAGCCTCTGGGCTGAAAGAAAAAATGAACGGCACAGATTTCTTCATTCACATCGATCAATGTGGATGAAAAAATCTCTGCCAAAAAAAAAAAAGGAGGGGAAAGGCGTCTGCCAGGACATAGGAGCTCCGCCCAACATCCATACCCACTTAGCTCGTATGCCCTGGCAAACCTGATTTTCTCCATTCACATCAATCGATGTGAATGAATAAATCATTGCCGGTATTTATTTATTTATTTTTTATACACAAAGTGTTTGCCAAAGTATATGAACACCGCCACCTCCTCAGCTCATATGCCTCGGCAAACGTATCTTTTACTGCAGAGGAGAAATCTCGTCTTGCAGCGCCGCATACACCGACTTGTGTGTAATCTGACAGCAGCGCAATGCTTCTGTCCGAATGCACATCAGTGCTGCAGCTAGTCGATCGGTTGGTCCACCTGGAAGGTAAAAAAAACAAAACAAAATTTATTAACTTTATAATAACTTTTGAACATAACATATAAACTTTATTGAACTGAACGTTAACTTTTATACTTACCGGTGATTTTTTTTTATTTTTTATTTTTTACCTTTTATAGAACAAACCTCTCCTTCCCCATGGGACAATTTGCAAAGCGCAAATCGCCCAAATATGTGGCGAAGTACGTTATGCACTTTATCCCAGGTGAAAGGAGAGGTTTGCAGCAGCTGTGAGTAAAAGGGCCCTAATAGCCCTGTGTGCCTGTCCTGTGAGATGCAATCCCTATGCTAAGTGTACCTGTGTGTGGTACTTCTGGAAACACTCTCCTAAGCATAGGGCAGGGTGGTCAGGACAGTCAGGACAGAAATAGCGGGTGTCACGCCTTATTCCACTCCTGCTACAGACACATTTTTTTCTGTGACCGAAATCTCGCGTCTCGCGAGAGGACGCGTATATGCGTCCAGGAAGAATCAATCAACCACCTCCAGGACGCGTTGCTGCGTTCGGCGGTCCGGAGGTGGTTAAACAAAATTAGGCAGGTGCATAAATTTGGGCACCACAAAAAAGAAATGAAATCAATATTTAGTAATCCTCCTTTTGCAGAAATTACAGCCTCTAAACGCTTCCTGTAGGTTCCAAAGAGAGTCTGGATTCTGGTTGAAGGTATTTTGGACCATTCCTCTTTACAAAACATCTTTAGTTCATCCAGGTTTGATGGCTTCCGAGCATGGACAGCTCTCTTTAAGTCACACCACAGATTTTTTATTACATTCAGGTCTGGGGACTGAGATGGCCATTCCAGAACGTTGTACTTGTTCCTCTGCATAAATGCCTTAGTGGATTTTGAGCAGTGTTTAGGGTCGTTGTCTTGCTGAAAGATCCAGCTCCGGCGCAGCTTCAGCTTTGTCACTGATTCCTGGACATTGGTCTCCAGAATCTGCTGATACTGAGTGGAATCCATGCGTCCCTCAACTTTGACAAGATTCCCAGTCCCTGAACTGGCCACACAGCCCCACAGCATGATGGAACCACCACCATATTTTACTGTAGGTAGCAGGTGTTTTTCTTGGAATGCTGTGTTCTTTTTCCTCCATGCATAATGCCCCTAGTTATGGCTAAATAACTAAATTTTAATTTAATTTCATCAGTCCACAGCACCTTATTCTAAAATGAAGCTGGCTTGTCCAAATGTGCTTTAGCCCACCTCAAGCGGCACTTTTTGTGCTGTGGGCGAAGAAAAGGCTTCCTCTGCATCACTCTCTCATACAGCATCTCCTTGTGTAAAGTGCGCCGAATGGTTGAACGATGCACAGTGACTCCATCTGCAGCAAGATGATGTTGTAGGTCTTTGGTGCTGGTCTGTGGGTTGACTCTGACTGTTCTCACCATTCGTTGCTTCTGTCTATCCGAGATTGTTCTTGGTCTGCCACTTCGAGCCTTAACTTGAACTGAGCCCGTGGTCTTCCATTTCCTCAATATGTTCCTAACTGTGGAAACAGACAGCTGAAATCTCTGAGACAGCTTTCTGTATCCTTCCCCTAAACCATGATGGTGAACAATCTTTGTCTTCAGGTCATTTGAGAGTTGTTTTGAGACCCCTATGTTGCTACTCTTCAGAGAAAATTAAAAGAGGAGGGAAACTTACAATTGAACCCCTTAAATACTCTTTCTCATAATTGGATTTACCTGTGTATGTAGGTCAGGGGTCACTGAGCTTACCAAGCCAATTTGAGTTCCAATAATTAGTTCTAACGGTTTTGGAATCAATAAAATGACAACAGTGGCCAAATTTATGCACCTGCCTAATTTTGTTTAAACAATTATAGCACACTTTCTGTAAATCCAATAAACTTCATCTCACTTCTCAAATATCACTGTGTGTGTCTCCTATATGATATATTTAACTGACATTTTTTATCGTAACAACCAACGATTTATACAGGAAAATCATGACGATTAACAAGGTTGCCCAAACTTTCGCATCCCACTGTATCTGTAACCTCAGACCACTGTATATATTCTCTGTGCATATTGTGTTATATCTAGTGTGCCCTTACGGCGATTAAATATATAATTTAATCTTGTATTTCGATCACGAATCCCCACATCCGTGTTTTGGCCTACCGCAGGTTGGTTTCTCACCCTATATAATCCTGTTAGTGGACCAGGCTTATATCAAACGAGAAGCTGGTGGCAGATACCCGGGCTGAGACAGCGCTGTGTTCACTGCGGCAGTGAAAAGGCTCTCTCAGCTTGTTGCCTCTCTGTGCACGCGTGGACAGGAGGTGTCTGTGTAAACTGTACCAAGCTGACTTTACCTGCTCCTCTGGAGGGCATAACGTCACGCTGTGGTAACCTGTGACCATACCGCGTCTCGTGAGCTCGACGTAGGTGACGTCAAGTGGGCACGAGGTGTGGTATTCGTCACACTGGGTTAGACTCATATCCAGAGGTATGATGAGCTTCAGGATGGAGAAGGCTCTTGAAGCAGTGACTCCACTCAGCGTCATTATCCCTATTGCTTGTGCACCTTTTTCTACCAGATTTTTTCCTTCCACTCAACTTTCCATTAATATGCTTGGGTACAGCACTCTGTGAACAGCAAGCTTCTTTAGCAATGGCTAAATGGCTCATGGCTTACCCTCCTTGTGGATGGTGTCAATGACTGTCTACTGGAGAAATGTTAAGTCAGCAGTCTTACTCATGATTGTGTAGCCTTCTGAACCATAGTGAGGGACTATTTGTAGGCTTAGGAAACCTTTGCAGGTGTTTTGTGTTGATTAGCTGGTTAAAGTGTGACACCGTGAGTCTACAATACTGAACTTTTTCAAAACATTCTAATTTTCTGAGGTACTTTCTTTTGGGTTTTTAATTAGCCGTAATCCATAATCATCAACATTAAAATAAATAAACACTTGAAATAGATCACTCTGTGTGTAATGAATCTATAGGATATAGGAGTTTCACTTTTTGAATTTAATTACTAAAATAAATTAACTTTTCAATGATATTCTAATTTGGGATTCACCAGTATAGGAAGTCCAGCAAATAAAATCCACTACAAGATGGAATGAAAAGTTGCAAAACCTCTGAGGGGTGGCGATTGAAGAAAGAAATTGCTTCATTGAGAAGCCTTTTGGATATACCAATACTTTTACCTATTTTTTTATTTTTTTGCAATACGCAAATATGACTCTGTATATACCCATAAAAAACGTGTCTCCTTAAATGCACTTAGGTGTATTTGTGTCGGTATTACTTCTGTGGTAATTAGTAATTGTGAATGATTCTTTTCTACCCTTTCTCTTGTCACAATTCTTTATATTAATTAGAACACTAGCTAGTGTGTATTTAGACATATTATGGTAATATGACATTTTGGTTGTAAGGAGCATTCTTGTTTTCTCATTTCTACTCTCCCTTTTACCATGAGTGTACAGTCGTGGCCAAAAGTTTTGAGAATTACATAAATATTGGAAATTAGAAAAGTTGCTGCTTAAGTTTTTATAATAGCAATTTGCATATACTCCAGAATGTTATGAAGAGTGATCAGATGAATTGCATAGTCCTTCTTTGCCATGAAAATTAACTTAATCCCAAAAAACCTTTCCACTGCATTTCATTGCTGTCATTAAAGGGCCTGCTGAAATCATTTCAGTAATCGTCTTGTTAACTCAGGTGAGAATGTTGACGAGCACAAGGCTGGAGATCAGGCTGATTGGGTTAAAATGGCAAACTTGACATGTTAAAAGAAGGGTGATGCTTGAAATCATTATTCTTCCATTGTTAACCATGGTGACCTGCAAAGAAACGCGTGCAGCCATCATTGCTATGCATAAAAATGGCTTCACAGGCAAGGATATTGTGGCTACTAAGATTGCACCTCAATCAACAATTTATAGGATCATCGAGAACTTCAAGGAAAGAGGTTCAATTCTTGTTAAGAAGGCTTCAGGGCGTCCAAGAAAGTCCAGCAAGCGCCAGGATCGTCTCCTAAAGAGGATTCAGCTGCGGGATCGGAGTGCCACCAGTGCAGAGCTTGCTCAGGAATGGCAGCAGGCAGGTGTGAGCGCACAGTGAGGCAAAGATATTTGGAAGATGGCCTGGTGTCAAGAAGGGCAGCAAAGAAGCCACTTCTCTCCAAAAAAAACATCAGGGACAGATTGATCTTCTGCAGAAAGTATGGTGAATGGACTGCTGAGGACTGGGGCAAAGTCATATTTTTTGATGAAGCCTCTTTCCGATTGTTTGGGGCATCTGGAAAAAGGCTTGTCCGGAGAAGAAAAGGTGAGCGCTACCATCAGTCCTGTGTCATGCCAACAGTAAAGCATCCTGAGACCATTCATGTGTGGGGTTGCTTCTCATCCAAGGGAGTGGGCTCACTCACAATTTTGCCCAAAAACACAGTCATGAATAAAGAATGGTACCAAAACACCCTCCAACAGCAACTTCTTCCAACAACAGTTTGGTGAAGAACAATGCATTTTCCAGCACGATGGAGCACCGTGCCATAAGGCAAAAGTGATAACTAAGTGGCTCGGGGACCAAAACGTTGACATTGTGGGTCCATGGCCTGGAAACTCCCCAGATCTTAATCCCATTGAGAACTTGTGGTCAATCCTCAAGAGGCGGGTGGACAAACAAAAACCCACTAATTTTGACAAACTCCAAGAAGTGATTATGAAAGAATGTGTTGATATCAGTCAGGAATTGGCCCAGAAGTTGATTGAGAGCATGCCCAGTCGAATTGCAGAGGTCCTGAAAAACAAGGGCCAACACTGCAAATACTGACTCTTTGCATAAATGTCATGTAATTGTCGATAAAAGCCTTTGAAACGTATGAAGTGCGTGTAATTATATTTCACTACATCACAGAAACAACTGAAACAAAGATCTAAAAGCAGTTTAACAGCAAACTTTGTAAAAACTAATATTTTTGTCATTCTCAAAACTTTTTGCCACGACTGTACACATTGGCAGTAGGTGTGCATTCATGTTCTGAGGATTGTAAAAGGTGTCTTGCGTTCTCTGGCAATAGTCGGATGTACGTATCGGAGAGCTTCTGTCTGTTTTTCATTTTTACTTTTTTGCAACATGGTTTCTTTGGGTACACAAGCCATTTACTTTCAATCCTATTTTTATGGCATAGTTATATCTATCATTCGCCATTGTGTTTGCTGATGCAATTGTGCAAACAGGTGATGAAGTGGGGTGTTCACTACTTTAACTTAATTCATCGCTTTATTGGCTATGCTTGATCTTAAATATTTCCCTATATGTGACCTCCCGTGTGGTATGGGCGAAACGCGTAGCTGGGAGGATGCCATGAAGCTTATTATGTTATTTGTGCATACATACATATACAGTGGGGGAAATAATTATTTGACCCCTCACTGATTTTGTAAGTTTGTCCAATGACAAAGAAATGAAAAGTCTCAGAACAGTATCATTTCAATAGTAGGTTTATTGTAACAGTGGCAGATAGCACATCAAAAGGAAAATCGAAAAAATAACTTTAAATAAAAGATAGCAACTGATTTGCATTTCATTGAGTGAAATAAGTATTTGAACCCTCTAACAAAAAAAGACTTAATACTTGGTGGAAAAACCCTTGTTTGCAAGCACAGAGGTCAAACGTTTCTTGTAATTGATGACCAAGTTTGCGCACATTTTAGGAGGAATGTTGGTCCACTCCTCTTTGCAGATCATCTCTAAATCCCTAAGGTTTCGAGGCTGTCTCTGTGCAACTCTGAGCTTGAGCTCCCTCCATAGGTTTTCGATTGGATTAAGGTCCGGAGACTGACTAGGCCACTCCATGACCTTAATGTGCTTCTTCTTGAGCCACTCCTTTGTTGCCTTTGCTGTATGTTTTGGGTCATTGTCGTGCTGGAACACCCATCCATGACCCATTTTCAGTTTCCTGGCAGAGGGAAGGAGGTTGTCGCTCAGGATTTCACGATACATGGCTCCGTCCATTTTCCCGTTTATGCGAATAAGTTGTCCTGTGCCCTTAGCAGAAAAACACCCCCAAAGCAAAATGTTTCCACCCCCATGCTTGACGGTGGGGACGGTGTTTTGGGGGTCATAGGCAGCATTTTTCTTCCTCCAAACACAGCGAGTTGAGTTAATGCCAAAGAGCTCTATTTTGGTCTCATCAGACCACAGCACCTTCTCCCAGTCACTCTCTGAATCATTCAGGTGTTCATTGGCAAACTTCAGACGGGCCTGCACATGTGCCTTCCTGAGCAGGGGGACCTTGCGAGCCCTGCAGGATTTTAATCCATTGCGGTGTAATGTGTTTCCAATGGTTTTCTTGGTGACTGTGGTCCCTGCTAATTTGAGGTCATTAACTAACTCCTCCCGTGTAGTTCTAGGATGCTTTTTCACCTTTCTCAGAACCATTGACACCCCACGAGGTGAGATCTTGCGTGGAGCCCCAGAGCGAGGTCGATTGATGGTCATTTTGTGCTCCTTCCATTTTCGAACAATCGAACCAACAGTTGTCACCTTCTCTCCCAGCTTCTTGCTAATGGTTTTGTAGCCCATTCCAGCCTTGTGCAGGTCTACAATTTTGTCTCTGACATCCTTGGACAGCTCTTTGGTCTTTCCCATGTTGGAGAGTTTGGAGTCTGCTTGATTGATTGATTCTGTGGACAGGTGTCTTTTATACAGGTGACTAGTTAAGACAGGTGTCCTTAATGAGGGTGACTAATTGAGTAGAAGTGTCTAACCACTCTGTGGGAGCCAGAACTCTTAATGGTTGGTAGGGGTTCAAATACTTATTTCACTCAATGAAATGCAAATCAGTTGCTATCTTTTATTTAAAGTTATTTTTTCGATTTTCCTTTTGATGTGCTATCTGCCACTGTTACAATAAACCTACCATTGAAATGATACTGTTCTGAGACTTTTCATTTCTTTGTCATTGGACAAACTTACAAAATCAGTGAGGGGTCAAATAATTATTTCCCCCACTGTATATGTCTTTACAAAGTGATTTGGATAACTCCTTTTTGGACAAAACAAACCTGGTTTCCAGTATTAAATCCTTGTCATTGGAAGAAACCGATTCATCTAGCTCTAAGACCAGACCTCCTGGTCCAGGGTCCTCTCTGGAATCCAGATATCCAGAAATTCAAATTGACAGCATGGATCCGGAAACGGAGATACTGTATTCAAAACCCCAAGGTTTGTCAAAAAGGGTAACCTCCACCTTTAAAAAGTAACTGCAATTCATTAAAAAAATTGGAAAAAAGGTTGTTCTTGGTTGTTTACCTGCTCGCCATCGACAGTGCAGTGGAGAGCAGGTGTAATTACAAGTCGCCCCGTTCATTTCAACGGGACAGCTCTGTAGTATACACTGGAATGGTAACAAGCCGTCCCGTTGAAATGAATGGGATAGCTTGTAGTTAGACCTGGTCACAGCTGCTATGTCGATGGCGAGCAGGTAAACAAACAAGAAGGCTGCTTTCACATGGAGCATGGCCTTCCCTTCAACCAGCTGATCAGTGGGGTTGCCGGGTGTCGGACCCCTGACAATCTGATATTGATGACCTATCTTGAGGATAAGTCATCAATATAAAAATTCCCGGAAAAACCCCTTTAAAGCAGTTTGCAGAATCAGGCCAACTTTAAGACAGTCAGTCCCTCCCAGGACCCTAACAATAGTTGGAACTTGTGTTTGGCCATTTGAACCTGTGCAAGATTTGTCAATAAAACATCAGTCACTTGAAACAGCCCTTCTAGTGGTAATTACATCAACTCACAGAATAGGAGAAATTCAGGCCCTTTACATAAAAGAACTGTATCTTAGGGTCTGAGGTGGTGAAATCATCTTCAACATCGATCCATCCTTTTTTCCTAAAGTGGCTACTCCTTTCCATCAGAACCAAGAGATAATTTTACAATCTTTTTGAATCCCCAAAAATAAGAAACAGCGATTTCACACTTTGGATGTTAGAAGATCAATGCTGTCAAAGCCTCAAGATCCTGGAGAGAGGATTCAAATCTTTGTGTACAATTCTCTGAACGAAACAAACAGGGAAAAGTTTCAAAAACGGAGTTACGACAGTGCAGCGCGGGCCCCATCAAAGAAGACCAAGGAGGGTGAGTATCAGAAGCGCTTGCTGCGCTTCTTCCCCACTCCCGGCACCCGATGCATACTAGTGCACGCTTCCATAATGGAAGCGCTCACTAGTATTCGCCTTATACGCATTATCCGTATATCGGCAAGGTTAGATGCCGATACCGATAATGTAAAAAATCCTGAATATCTGCCAATAATATCGTTACTTACGATTATCGGTCGATCCCTACTAAGAATGTCTATTCAACAAACCTACAGATCACAAGAAAAGCACATTCAGGGATTAAAGCACATTCAACTAGAGCGGTTGCAGCATCATGGGCAGAGCAAACAGAGGCTTCTATAGATCAGATCTGTAGAGCTGCTACGTTGTCAAACTTCAGTACCTTTTGCAGACATTTTAGATTGGACTTTGGAAATAATGAAGCCTGGTGGTTTGGAAGGAAAGTCCTATAAGCTGTAGTTCCTCCCTAAGATATCTATTGGTATAGATCCATGTGGTGTTGTCATGGAGGACATCCTGGAAAGTAGGAATTAGTTCCTCCAGTAATTGGGTTTTCAATAACTAATATTTAGTTATTCCTATGCAGTCATAGATCTATTAAAGTGTATTCCAATGATATAAGAGTACCCCCTGTCCGCATTGTAAACCATGTAAAAAAAACTTTATATTCATCTGTCAATCGCATTCCTTTGTGCCCATGGGGCGTTTTTTCTCCTACATTTGTGCCCAGCGGCGCCCCAACTGTTGATTCCTACTGCCCCCCAGCTCATTATTATTCACTGCGCTGGGCGGCTCTTACATTCCCTGATCCCGCGCATGCCCGATAGAGACCTATGGGCATCGGCCTCAATCGGACCATCTGCGCATGCGCCGGATACCTGTAGCACCCTCCCAAGCCTGAAATTGAATGCGCCTGCGTCCCGTTTTCTTCTATGCAGCTGCTCTGTCTCCTGCTGCGCCTGCGCCGGATCTCTCCTCCAAGGCACTCGTATCCAGCGCTTCAGAGCGCTGATGTCATCCGAAATTCTGATAGTTAATGCGCCGGCCAAGAAACTCTTCTCTCCGCCCTCATTGCACGGGATCTGACAGGATCGGAGAATGTAAGAGCCGCCCAGCGCAGTGAATAATAATGAGCTGGGCGGCGGTAGGAATCGACAGTTGGGGCGCGTCTGGGCACAAAGGTAGGAGAAAAAACGCCCCATGGGCACAAAGGAATGTGATTGACAGATGAATATAAAGTTGTTTTTACATGGTTTACAATGCGGACAGGGGGTACTCTTTTATATCATTGGAATACACTTTAATAGATCTATGACTGCATAGGAATAACTAAATATGTTTATAGGGCCTGTCAGTGTCCCTTTAAAGGTGAATTGCGTTATGGATTCCATTACCACAGACCATAACACAATTCTATGATGGAATGCATAACGGAATGCCTTTAGAGGCATTCCGTTATTCATTCCGTCATAATGGAAGTCTATGGGCTGCAAAACGGATCTGTACCGTTTCCGTTATGCAGGGGAGTCCTCTCCTGCATAATGAAAACGGGACGGATGCATTATGCAGGCCATAGACTTTTATTATGACAGAATGAATAACAGAATGCCTCTAAAGGCATTCCGTTATGCATTCCATCATAGAATTGTGTTATGGTCCGTGGTAACGGAATCCATAACGCAATTCTGCTTTTACCACCAAACGAAGTGTGAACGAATAAGCGGAAATTCACTCATCTCTAGTAGTGGTGGCCGGGGCTTCTTAACCTCTGTATACCTGTCCCTACAATAGACTGGAAGGGCAACCTCCATGTGGTGCTGTCATGTCCTGGAAACCCAATTATCGATAGGACTAATTCCTACTTCTAGTGCCACCATTTTTAGGTACATATAACTTATGAACGTTACATTTTTTCGGGTGGTAATTGGGGAAAAAAAACTGCTCCACAATTGTTTTTGCATGTGAAATTTATGATGTTCACCGTGCATCATATTTATCATGTTAAGGATTATTCTATGGGTCAGTATGATTATGCCCATAAATACTGTAGTTGTATCTGTTTTTTTACTACTTTTGCACAATAATAGAACATCTTGTTATTTTGCTGCATTCCAAGAGCCAGAACTCATTCATTACTACGCAGTTGTAGCTGGTAGCTGTTTGAGGGCTTATTTGCAGGCTGAGAGGTAATTTTTATTGGTATCATTTTTTGAGTACATGGGACTTATTGATTTGGTTATTTTTTGGGGTGGGGTGAATAGGGAAAAAAACACATCTTAAATAACATGTTACCTTTTATAATACGGGTTTCGGCAAACACGGTGTGATATCATATATGTGCATTTATTTGCCACTTTGGGAAAAATAAAACCACTTTTGATGTAAAACATTTAATAAACTTTATTAACCCTTTATTTTATTTTTTTAAACTTCCTAGGGTACATTGCTTTTATAATGCAGTTGTATACCTTGTATACCTAAGCATTATAGCCTATTACTGTACAAGTCTAATAGAAATACAGCCATGGCAGTCCGGGTGACTGCGGCATCTAGGGAGTTACATCTGATGCTGGCTGGTTATCTTTGATGCCAACCGTTACAGCAGGAGGCCAGCTTAAGTCAGTGCTGGCTCCCGAGGTGATCTAGAGCACAGCATAACCTGTGAGGTCTGTTCAGTCCCTGCCACCCACGCCAGGATTAATGGTTCGGGCAACAGAGAATGAACATACTAGGGGCAGGAACAGAGAGAGGGTTTAAATCCCCCCCCCCCCCCACCACCACCAGCACCTGCGTTTCCTGTCCCTACAGAGGACAGGGGCAGAGAGAGGTGTTCCCCTGCCCTCCTGTGGTCTCTGTACTAATGCTGGGCAGGGGGTGATGTGGGAGGCCTTGCTCCGTTACTATACGTGAGCCTGCTCCTCGGTCGCGATCTCTCGCCGGGCCTCCTATGGCTGTAGCCGGGCTGCGCGCCGAAGCGCTTCAGGTTTGCAGCAGACGTCACTTCCGGTGGACAGAGGAAGTGACATCTTTAGGATGCGTCTCCTTTAAAACATTGGCACAGCACATGGAAGTGCCGAGCAACAAGCCGTTGTGTGTGCCGACATGTCTGCGGAACCCCGCTCCCCAGGAGACCCCTCCGTGCCGCCTGCCGTAAGTTCCCCTGTGGGGAAAGCGCTATTGCCCTGTTAACTGTGTCTGCACTGTTTTCAGGTTACCTGTCATTCATCCTCCTCCTCCACTCTTCAGGCTTGGGGTTTACATACTTTTCTATATATGTATGAGGTCAGCTAGCCTGAATGGGGCTATTTTCCCCCAGGTCCCTAAGGAGGCTCAGAAGAAAGTCAGGAAGCCTGCTAAATGTGTATCTTGTTTTAAGCAACTTCCGGACGATTACCGCAAAAGATTATGTAAAGATTGTATCTCTAGCGTTATACGAGAAGAACAGCCTTCCTTAATTGAGGAGCTTAGATCTATGATACACGAGGAAGTAAAATCCTCCTTATCCCAGCTCTCCTCCTTACCCAGGAACCTACCTCCATCTAAAAGACAGAGAAGGCCGTCTTTTTCTTCCTCGGATTCGGAAGAGGTTGCGGAAAACGCTTCATCCTCCAGACCCTGGGAGGGTGAGGAGGCTTCCTCTGATATAGAAATCTCTAAATCGGACAGAAGATTTTGTTTCTCCTCGGACGAGATGCCAGACCTACTAAGGGCAGTCAGAGCCACTATGGGGGTAGAAGGAGCTCCAAAAGCTCATTCTGTGCAGGACGAGATATTCGGGAGACTTCGTGTTAAGAAGACCTGGGTCTTCCCGATTAATGAAAATATACGCGACATGGTGCTCGATGAGTGGTCAAATCCCGAGAAACGCGTGGGGGTGTCCAAGTCCTTCAGGAATAGTCTGTTGTTCGATCCAAATGAATGTAAAATTTTCAATGAAACACCAAAAATTGATGTACAAGTAGCAAAAGTTAATAAAAAGACTGCCTTGCCCTTTGAGGACGCCTCCCAGTTACGCGACCCCATGGACAGGAAGGCGGATAGTCTGTTAAAGAAATCTTGGGAGGCCGGTATGTTTAACCTAAAATCTAATATTGCCGCCACCTCGGTGGCAAGGTCTATGGGGTTGTGGTTGAACGACTTGGAGTCTCATATTAGGGACAACACCCCTAGAGAAGAAATCTTAAGGTCCCTTCCCTTACTAAAATCCGCCAAGGCATTCATGGCAGATGCCTCGGCAGAATCCGTCAGATTCGCTGCTAAAGACGCCGGCCTCTCCAACGCGGCCCGCCGGGCTCTGGTGAGGGGATAACACCTCAAAGATGAAGTTGTGCTCCATCCCGTTCTCGGGGGAGTACGTCTTCGGCCCTGTATTAGACCGTATTTTAGAGAAAGCAGCGGATAAGAAAAAGGGCTTCCCGGAGGAACGACCCTATAAAAGAAAATATCCCTTTCGTGCCCCCACTAGCCAGAATAGGCCCTATAGGGATAAAGGAAAGTCAGGGCGTTGGAGCTACCCTAAAGGGGGCAGGGGGAGAGGTACCCCTCCCTCTTCCCAGAACAAATCTTCTGACAAACAATGACGCCAAGGTCGGGGGGAGATTGAAGAATTTTATGGCTCCTTGGGAGTCCATTACTCCGAACCCTTGGGTCCGGGACATCATAAAATTTGGATACCAGATCGAATTTTCTTCATCTCCCCCAGACCGCTTCATTGTAACCAACCCGAGCTCTTTCAATGTACGCAAGAAGATCCTGCAGGGAATTCAGAACCTTCTAGATATGGATGTGGTAATCCAGGTACCATCAACACAGCTAGGACAGGGGTTCTACTCGAATCTCTTCCTGGTAGAAAAGAAAGAAGGTTCATTTCGCACCATCATAAACCTAAAGACCTTGAACAGGTTTATAGTATATCGAAAATTCAGGATGGAATCCCTAAAATCCCTGATACCATTAATAAGGAGAGATGCTCTGATGTGTACAGTAGACCTACGGGATGCTTACTATCACGTCACAATCCATCCGGATTTTCAGAAGTTTTTAAGATTCGCTATTCAAGATCACAGGGGAGTAACCCTTCACTTCGAGTTTACGGCCCTTCCCTTTGGGATATCATCTGCTCCCAGAGTCTTCACGAAACTGGTAGTCGAGATGGTGGCCTTGCTGAGACACAAGGGCCTGGTGATCGTACCATACCTGGACGACTTTCTCCTGATTGGCAACTGAAAGCCAGCTCAAAACAGACCTAGTAAGCTTCCTGTCTCTCATTCAGGATCTAGGGTGGTTGGTGAACCAGAAGAAATCTAATTTTCTACCTTCCAGCACAATCCAGTTTCTAGGGGTCATCCTGGAGTCCCGGGTTCAACATACATTCCTCCCACCAGACAAGATCAGAAACCTTCAGTTACAGATCCGACGGTTTCAGAACAGGAGGTCTTGTCCCATAAGGGAAGCCATGAGCCTTCTGGGTCTCCTCTCGTCTTGCATTCCTTCTGTCCCCTGGAGTCAGTCGCACTTCCGATCCCTGCAGTTGTGGATTCTCAGAATCTGGAACAGGCAGCAGGATTCTTTAAATCACAAGGTGCTTATCCCTCCAACAGTAAAAGCCTCCCTAGACTGGTGGACGAGCACAAACAACCTGTCCTTAGGAGTTCCTTTGGAGAAGACTCCCTACATCCAAGTCCTAACAGACGCAATCGAAAAAGGATGGGGAGCGAAAGTGGGAGATCATTATTTTCAGGGTCCCTGGCGGCCAACAACTCACTCTCAATCCTCCAACTTCAGAGAGCTGAAAACTGTTTGGAAAACATTGAAAGCAGCAGAGGACCTACTCGAGGGCCTGCATGTGAAGGTCCTTTCCGAAAACACTACAACAGTAGCGTACCTCTCTCACCAAGTAGGGACGAGATCAGGAAAGCTGATGTTCGTGGCAGGGAAGATCTTCAATTGGGCGGAGTCCCACGTAAGATCCATCTCCGCGATTCACCTGAAGGGAGCACTAAACGTGGAAGCGGACTACCTCAGTCGACAGCTAATAGACCACACCGAATGGTCTCTAAACCAGGACGTGTTCCAGATGCTAATAGACAGATGGGGCACCCCTCAAATAGACTTGTTCGCCTCAAAGAAGAACACAAAGGTACCAACGTTCTGTTTCCTAAATCCACGAGACAATCCCTGGGCACTGGGATTGGAACCTCTGTTATGCATTTCCACCCCTGCCTCTACTTCCCAAGATAATCCAGAAGCTCAACCAAGAAGGTACAACCCTAATATTAATAGCCCCTTATTGGCCGAAGAGGAGCTGGTTCCCTTCCCTAAAGAACCTATCAGTAGAGAACCCATGGCCTCACCCATACAGGAGGGACCTGCTTCACCAGGGGCCAATCTTACACCCAAACCCGGGTTTCCTCAAATTATCAGCTTGGATCCTGAGGTCCAGATGTTGAAATCACAAGGTCTCTCTGATCGGGTAATCTCTACCCTGAAAGCAAGTAGAAAGAAGGTCACCTTTTCGATCTATCTGAAAATTTGGAAGAGGTTTTGCTCCTGGATCGGTAACCCTGCCCCGAACTTAGGGCCTCCTAACTTTCGGAAAATTCTAGAGTTCCTCCAGCAAGGTCTCGAGCTAGGTCTTAGACCTTCCACCCTGAAGGTACAAGTCTCGGCCCTAGCTTGTTTCTTCGATCAAGATCTAGCCAACCGGTGGCTTAGAAGATTTATGAAAGCAGCTTCTCGGCTCCGCCCTTCTCTAAAATCCCGGATCCCTAACTGGGACCTAAATACAGTGCTCACAGGCCTGACACTCGCCCCTTTCGAGCCCCTGTCAGATTGTTCCACTAAGCACCTATCTCTAAAAACCGCTTTTCTTGTTGCCATCACATCCGCAAGAAGGCTAGGTGAAATTCAAGCCTTATCAATACAAGAACCCTATCTCACCGATGATAGAATCATTCTTAGGCTAGATCCCGGTTTTCTTCCTAAAATGGTATCCGATTTCCACCGAAACCAGGAGATAATTTTGCCTTCCTTTTGTAGTAATCCCTCTAACAGTAGAGAATCCAGTTTCCATTCACTAGATGTAAGACGCTCGGTTTTACGGTACCTTGAGGTTACAAAAGAATTCCGTAAAACCAATAAACTGTTAGTCTTATTCTCAGGTAAGAATAAGGGTCTAAAAGCCTCCAAGTCTTCTCTAGCACGATGGATTAGAGATTCTATTTCTCTTTGTTATGAAATCCAGGGCCGACCTTGCCCCTCAAACCTAAGAGCCCACTCTACCCGAGCTATGTCCTCTTCCCAGGCTGAGAGGGCCGGAGCTTCTCTAGAGGACATCTGTAAAGCTGCCACATGGTCCAGCATTCACACCTTTATGAAACACTATAGACTAGACTTATCTAGTAGTTCAGACTTGTCTTTTGGACGTAAAATCCTTCAGGTGGTCGCCCCCCCTAGTTTATAATTTTTTATATCTCCTCGTGGCCGTCGTGGTGATGAGGTGGAAAGCCGGAATTAGACTTACCGGTAATTCAGTTTCCACGAAATCACCACAACGGCACATATATTCCCTACCCTAAATTTGGTCCTGAGCTTGGAGGTTATTAAGTAATATCCTCTTGACTTATTTTTTTTTTTCTCGCCACCTTTGTTTCTGTCTCTGTAATTTTGGACACACTGGTGCTGGTGGTGGGAGGGGGGATTTAAACCCTCTCTCTGTTCCTGCCCCTACAGAGGTCAGGGGTCAATCTCCTTGTGGCCGTCGTGGTGATTTTGTGGAAACTGAATTACCAGTAAGTCTAATTCCGGCTTTTCGCCCTATAAGACCCACCTGCCCATAAGACGCACCTAGATTTTTGAGGAGGAAAATAAGAAAAAAAATATTTTGAACCAAAAGGTGTGCTTTTGGTGGGTTTTGAACTAATGGTGGTCTGTGGATGACACTATTATGGGGGATCTGTTGGTGACACTAATATGGGGGGGATCTGTTGGTGACACTGTTATGGGGGGGATCTGTTGGTGACACTGTTATGGGGGATCTCTGGATGGCTCTTATTGGGGGTCTCTCGATGGCACTGTTATGGGGGGATCTGTGGATGACACATATATAGCATCTTATGCTATGTGTCATCCACATATCCCCTCCATAACAGTGTCCCTGTAGTGTGAATGTCCCCCAATACAGGGGGTGGGGGTCGCATCTGGTTTTATAATGACAGCGGGGCCCGTGCAGTGACTGTATTCTACTACACGGGCCCTGCTCACTGTATATAATCGTATCTGTAATTGTAGGCATTGTCAATATATAAAAATTCAGGGTAATCAGTGCCTGTATTACTTACAAGCGCTCAGTAGCAGAGAGGAGGGAGGAGGCAGGCCAGGAGGATGGGCGCTGGCAGTGTGAGTCACTACGTCACGCGCTTGCGCCTCCCACTTTATGAATGAAGCAGGCGGCAAGGGCGCATGACGTAGTGACTCACGCTGCCAGCGCCCGTCCTCCCAGCCTGCCTCCTCCTCCCTCCTCTCTGCTACCGAGCGCTTGTAAGTAATACAGGCACGGATTACCCCGAATTTTTATACATTAACAATACCTACAATTACAGATACGATTATATACAGTGAGCGGGGCCCGTGTAGTAGAATACAGTCACTGCACGGGCCCCGCTGTCATTATAAAAGCAGATGCCGGCCCCCAGCCCCTCCTCCCTCTCAGCTGATACACCCGCCGAGCGGCATCGCGGCGCAGCGTATTATTGAAAATTCAGCAAAATGCAGCTTTCGCCCCATAAGACGCACTGCTATTTCCCCCCCACTTTTTGGGGGAAAAAGTGTGTCTTATAGGGCGAAAAATACGGTAGCACTAAAGTCTCATGCGTAGAAATACGCACAATAGAGAGTAAAATTGCCTGTTTGAAGACTCGTGCGAGTGCTGCTTCCTCTAAATTATTTTCTGCACGTTGTCTCTCGCAGAGCAGTGTAATTACACTGAGGATAGGTCATCCGTAAGGCTGCAGTAAACTATTTTTTTAGAAATCGAGTATTCTATCATCAGACCCCCTGTCAACAGTCCCCAACACCCTTCGTTTTCCCCTGTGCGATCAGCCCAAGTGCATCAGTTTCCCCCAGTGCAAACAGGGATACCAGCCGTGTCCGTTCTGCATTTTGCAGAACGCACGCGGTGAGCCCTATGATAGAAATGCCTATTCTTGTCCGCAATTGCAAATAAGAATAGGACATGCTCTATAATTTTGGCGGGGCCGTGTAAGGGAACTATGGATGTGGACAGCACACAGTGTGCTGTCCGCATCTTTTGCGGCCCCATTAAAATGAATGGGGCCGCACCTGTTCCGCAATTAGTGGACCCATAAATCCGGTGGTGTGAATGTACCCTAATACTGTGCGATCCTGTGAGAGGAGGGGAGGTCAGCACGGGACCGGTCATGGACACACGCTCACTGGTAGCTGTCTGTCCTTATATGCTGCAAACAGAGATTTGGATTGAGGTGCAGAATCACTACATTCTGCTGCCCTCAGGTAGGGCACATCTAGCTGGTACACCATAATACTGGGCGCCTCTACAATTACTGACCAGAAACAATAGGGCACTACGGACAGCACTATCTATGCCAGTGGGGAATTTAAGTTAGCATGGAAAACGCTGAGTGAAGAGTACCACATGCAAGGCTGTACTTGTCATACACAGGTCGCCATATTGCTTGCTATCTCCAGAAGACCAACTTAGCAGCCTGTGACTTGCAAGCAGAGCGCATAGGTCCAGACACCATGGCTCTCAGCCTGAGCACCGGTCTCCTCCACAGGATGGTGCCACCTTCCTTCACTACACATACATGCCAGCCTAGCGGCCCCGCTGGTACATTACAACCAGACCTAACCAGCCATGAACAGCAACATCCTGTTCATATTGTCGTATATGAACGCACTAGTCACCTGGTGGCATTTCTTCTTAAGCTGAGACGCGTCTAACCAGACCCCGCACTCTTCTGGCTGCGGCAGGGCACGTTTTCTGCTCTTCATCTCGGGCACGGGCAGCAATGGAGGAGGAACACTGAGCTGGTGTCACTGGCCGCCTGATAGACTGGCTGTGAGATGCAGTTTCCAATTTTCCACGCCAGGTCCTTGCTGTGAGCCTGAGGTGTCCTGCACTGTGCGGACTACAGCCTAGTTGTCCGTGTAACTGCCTGCTCTTCGGTACTGAACATTGTACTTGAAGGCGAGAGGGAGACCCTGCCATGATTGGAGTACACAAGCAGTCAAAGGACATTGCAGGTGACCACGGAGCGGTGCGTCATAGCAAGCGCTTCACTCCCGCTCCGTGGTCACATGACACAAACTAATTTTGCATCAAGGATTTTTTTGTCTAATTACTGAATTCAATCGTTTCAGCCCTAGTCATCAGTATAAAGCTTAATTCACGCGTCCGTGTCCGTGCTCAAATCCGTGAGCAGGTGGTCAGTGATGCATCCGTGAAGCTGTCCGTGAAGGATCTGTGTGTCCGTTTTTTGCTGTCCGTTTTTCACTGACACTGAACAGCTGAAAAATAATTTATTTTTAATGAAACACGGATGGCATCCGTGGTTTTCACTGACCCATAGACTGCAATGGACATGATGAATCCGTGAACAAAATAGAGCATGCATCCGTGCTAAAAACACTGATGTCTGAATACACACATTAAAATTAATGGGGACGCGTGCTGTCTGTGGAGAACACGTACAACACACGTCCGTGAAACACTGACGTGTGAATGAGGCTTAACCCCACTGCGGAACCCCTTTAAAGGGGTTGTGTAATCAGAAAATGTCCTTTTGTTTAAATAATTATTTTTTTTATGTATGAAGGTGTGATGACACACTCACATTTGGTAAGAACTTAAGATGGTAGATATCTTTAATTGTAATAAAATAATGTTTATTGATAGTAAAAGAAGGTGTGCACTAAGCAACGTTTGTATAGAATCTGTTGTATAGCCACAAGTGGATAGTATATATAGACGTCAATTCAATCTGGATATACAAGGTGTTGTATATAAGTGTCAGTTTGGACACGCTGAGTTCATATAAATAGGCTAAATACATATGCTGGGTACATATAGATAAGCTGGGTATATATAAAAAAAAATATATAAAGCTGGATGTAGCTGAATGTATAGAATCTTGAATGTAAAGAAATATCAGTTGGATACGCTATGTTCATATAAATAAGCTGGGTACATATAAGTAGGCTAGCGTATCCAACTGATATTTCTTTACATTCAATATTCTATACATTCAGCTAATCCAGCTTTATATATTTTTTTTAATATATACCCAGCTTATCTATATGTACCCAGCATATGTATTTAGCCTATTTATATGAACTCAGGGTGTCCAAACTGACACTTATATACAACACCTTGTATATCCAGATTGAATTGACGTCTATATATACTATCCACTTGTGGCTATACAACAGATTCTATACAAACGTTGCTTAGTGCACACCTTCTTTTACTATCAATAAACATTATTTTATTACAATTAAAGATATCTACCATCTCAAGTTCTTACCAAATGTGAGTGTGCCATCACACCTTCATACATTGAATTTTTTTTACCACGCGGTTCCCTGGGTGTATCGGTGATAGAGCACCTCTATCCATACTACCTAATTGGTGAGCCACTGAACAATTATACTGCATATTTTTGAAATAATTTTTGGTCTTTTTAATTTTCTATGTCCCCACTATATTTAAACAAAAACAATAAAATCCTGCAGTTTTCGCACTGGCCACTAAGCCTAATAAATAGGAGCCACTTCTTGGTCTGTACAGATCACTTTACTGCAGGTCCCTGCTTATGTATACACAGAGGTGATATCATTACAGGCAGGATTAGAATGACAGATAAAACAGGATCCACCATTCACAATATGTGATTGTCAGAGCTTATCTACTCTTTCCTTGTACAATGACCTCTGCACAGGTAACAGAGCATGCCTAGAAAACTCTCCCATAGAAGTCAATCAGGCCCCCTCCTGAACATTGTGTCTATGGCCCGTGGAGCTGCCATAAAGCAATTTTCTTAATGCTTTCTAAATGCTGTTAAGAACAGCTCAGGCAAGATGGACGTCCCCAAAATCATGTTCAGAATCAGAATATAAAAAGAGATTGGCCTGGTATCACGGGTAGTAAGTAGATCATTGTACTTCCTTGGAAGCCAAGGATTCAAATTCAAAGATGAACCACAGGAATGATCATATAATGGTTGTAATGTGCTGTGTGAAGAGATTTTATTTTATTTTTTTACTTTTAGGTTCGGCTCGAAATGATAAACTGAAGTGAGGTTATCGGTTTCGTACAATGGCCTGGAACACAAGTAATAGGTTGCACAGCGTTTTAAGGTTTGCCATCAAGCTTAGACAGCTACTGACTGGAGAGGTAAGCCTCAATGAAGATATAGAAGTTGAATAAAAACAATCCCAATTCTTTCTTTTATCTCCTTTGTCTTCTGATCTTGTTTTTTCTTTTATTACAACTAAACTGAAAAATATATTGAGGAATCCTCTATGTATCCGAGTAGATCAAACATATCACCGCTTCTCCTCAATCCTGTGCCTGAAGCAGGGGCCTCCTCCAACTGCTCTGTCAGCAATAGGACACAGAGATTAAGCCCTGCCCCCTTGATTAGGCCACACCTCCGTCATTCATTAGTCAAAATGGAAGCGATCAGCAGGAGATGGATCATATGATCTCTGCAGGATTTCTCCAAGGGCTCATGCACACGACCGTGGTTTTGGTCCGCATCTGATCTGCAGTTTTTGCAAGTAGGATGCGGACCCATTCATCTTAATGGGGCCGCAAAAGATGCAGACAGTACATCCGTCAGTCCTTCTGCGACTAAGCAAAAAAATAGAACATGTCCTTTTCTTGTGAGTTTTGTGGACAAGTATAGGACATTTTTGAAGGAGTAAAAAAAAAAAAAACAGGCGGCACTCTTGGCCGGTATCCGTGACTTGCGGACCGCGAAAAACAGATATGGTCGTGTGCAGGAGACCTCACACTGTGTGTTTCAGGAGCACATGGAAAATCCTGCAGACTGATAGTGGGGCAGGGTTATTTCATGCTTTATTGTTAGTTATTTCTAAGTGTAGTAATTCTTTAACCCTTTAACAACCAATGACATACCATATCATTGGTCATTATGTAATGAATGGAGTAGGCTCCGCTCCTGAGGACAGAAGGCAGGTTACACAGCTGACACCTACCTACAGTGGCTAACCCCAAAGTTAAAGTCAAATTGTGACAAGGACATTTGAGCAGTTAGGTAGGCTAGAGCATTGTTCTCAGAGTGCCATTTCTGTGAGCTATTGTGATGCCAGCCCTCGGGCCTGCCAACTTACTGTTCGTATTGCACCATGTAATACAGACGCTTCAAGTCCCCTAGGAGGACTAAAAAGAAATGTAAAAAAAATTGCTTAATCAATAATTAAAACTGCAAATTAAAAAAAAATTCCCATTTATATTTAAAAAAATAAACAATTGATAATGGCCCATCCAGAATTACCCACAGAATAAATTGTCATTTTTATTGCACCATGAAAAAACCCAAAATTATTGGTGGAATCTAAGGTTTTTTTCCATTCCACCCCACAAATCTGATTACAGTTTCTCAATCTATTATATGGAACATTAAAGGGAACCCGTCATCACCTTTATGCTGACCTCACTGAGGGCAGCATAAATTAGTGACAGAAATGCTGATTTCAGCGGTGTGTCACTCATGAGCTAATAGAAAGTGGTTGCTGAGAACCAGCATCATAATCATTACAGCCCAGGCCTTTAAAATAGTCAAATCTACCTGAGAAGAGTCATGGTTATTCCTAATCTCCTGCTCTCACCGCCCATCTGCTGCTATAGAGAAAGGGGGAAAACTAGGTAGAAGCCTGTCAGACATCAGCAGGTGGGCAGGAGAGCAGGAATTTATGAATAACCAGGACTCTTCTCAGGTGGCCGTGACTCTTTTCCAGGCCCAGTCTGCAATGATTGTGATGTTGGTTCTCGGCAACCACTTACTTTTAACTTATAAATGAAAGACCGCTGAAATCAACTCACTTGTCTCTACTTTATTCTGCCGTTAGTATGGGCAGCATAAAGTTGATGACCGGTTCCCTTTAAAGGGGTTATGCCATGAGTGATGTAAAAAATTAAAATCAGACATCATATACACTGCTCAAAAAAATAAAGGGAACACAAAAATAACATCCTAGATCTGAATTAATTAAATATTCTTCTGAAATACTTTGTTCTTTACATAGTTGAATGTGCTGACAACAAAATCACACAAAAATTAAAAAATGGAAATCAAATTTTTTAACCCATGGAGGTCTGGATTTGGAGTCACCCTCAAAATTAAAGTGGAAAAACACACTACAGGCTGATCCAACTTTTGATGTAATGTCCTTAAAACAAGTCAAAATGAGGCTCAGTAGTGTGTGTGTGTGGCCTCCACGTGCCTGTATGACCTCCCTACAACGCCTGTGCATGCTCCTGATGAGGTGGCGGACGGTCTCCTGAGGGATCTCCTCCCAGACCGGGACTAAAGCATCTGCCAACTCCTGGACAGTCTGTGGTGCAACGTCACGTTGGTGGATAGAGCGAGACGTGATGTCCCAGATGTGCTCAATTGGATTCAGGTCTGGGGAACGGGCGGGCCAGTCCATAGCATCAATGCCTTCGTCTTGCAGGAACTGCTGACACACTTCAGGCACATGAGGTCTAGCATTGTCTTGCATTAGGAGGAACCCAGGGCCAACCGCACCAGCATATGGTCTCACAAGGGGTCTGAGGATCTCATCTCGGTACCTAATGGCTGTCAGGCTACCTCTGGCGAGCACATGGAGGGATGTGCGGCCCTCCAAAGAAATGCCACCCCACACCATTACTGACCCAATGCCAAACCGGTCATGCTGGAGGATGTTGCAGGCAGCAGAACGTTCTCCACGGCGTCTCCAGACTCTGTCACGTCTGTCACATGTGCTCAGTGTGAACCTGCTTTCATCTGTGAAGAGCACAGGGCGCCAGTGGCGAATTTGCCAATCTTGGTGTTCTCTGGCAAATGCCAAACGTCCTGCACGGTGTTGGGCTGTAAGCACAACCCCCACCTGTGGACGTCGGGCCCTCATATCACCCTCATGGAGTCTGTTTCTGACCGTTTGAGCAGACACATGCACATTTGTGGCTGCTGGAGGTCATTTTGCAGGGCTCTGGCAGTGCTCCTCCTGTTCCTCCTTGCAGAAAGGCGGAGGCAGCGGTCCTGCTGCTGGGTTGTTGCCCTCCTACGGCCTCCTCCACGTCTCCTGATGTACTGGCCTGTCTCCTGGTAGCGCCTCCATGCTCTGGACACTACGCTGACAGACACAGCAAACCTTCTTGCCACAGCTCGCATTGATGTGCCATCCTGGATAAGCTGCACTACATGAGCCACTTGTGTGGTTTGTAGACTCAGTCTCATGCTACCACTAAAGTGAAAGCACCAGCAGCATTCAAAAGTGACCAAAACATCAGCCAGGAAGCATAGGAACTGAGAAGTGGTCAGAACCACTCCTTTATTGGGGGTGTCTTGCTAATTGCCTATAATTTCCACCTGTTGTCTATCCCATTTGCACAACAGCATGTGAAATTGATTGTCACTCAGTGTTGCTTCCTAAGTGGACAGTTTGATTTCACAGAAGTGTGATTGACTTGAAATTACATTGTGTTGTTTAAGTGTTCCCTTTATTTTTTTGAGCAGTGTAGTACATGACGATCTTTTTCTAAGAACGCTAGAACCAGCCCTCTACCTCACATGGGTCCAGAGATCTCCCCATTCATTGCTCCAATTGTTCTGCTAGATTTATTTCGGGCTGGCAGCTCAATGGGCGTGTCCTTTCTTAGTGGGTGTGTCCATTTTGCTGTAGCTTTTTCCCTGTTAACCCTTTTAGGACCATTACATTACCGTCATCAACATAAAAATAATTATATATTTTTCCCTTTAAGAATATATTTTCAAATACTGGAAGCAGGTATTTTGATGCAACAGGAATGTAATAAGATACCTTTATTTGAGTTGATGGCTAAAAATTGGAAGGAGGCAAGAGAATTGTTGTCCCAGAGTGGTTTCCATGCTGACACCATAATGTGGGACAATTTTCATCTCACAGAATTAAAGTTTATTGAACAAAAAATCTGGTAGAAACATGGAATATATAAACTAGGCCAGGTATGGCAAGAGGGGGATATAATTCCCTGTGGAAAACTTAAGGATAACTGTCAATTGAAAAATATAGAGCTGAGGTTTTATTACTTTCAACTAAAGCAAGCACTGAATAAGTCAATAGGAAAAGGCACACAAATAATTGCCCTACCGCAGCCTTTGGCTAATATTACAAAATTAACATCAGGGAAGAAATTGGTCTCAAGAATATATCAATGCTTGTTACACCAAAAGACTAAGAGAAGAGCAGTCGATAGTTTAATGAACAAATGGCAGAGGGACCTAAACCCTCAACAGGAAGATTTTGGGGAAGTGGCCATACAGGCAAAAAATAAGGTCTCAAGGAATTTTTCACATAGAATCATTCAATTTAATATATTGTATCATCTATACTACTCCCCCAAGATGTTAATGAAGGGCTATAAGCCTAAAATCTTCACTTGTCAAAAATGTGAGGAGGTTGGGGTGGACGATATACATGTATTAAGGTCATGTGTAAAAATCCAAGAGTACTGGGAAAAGGTTATTGAAAAAATAGAGGAATATCACCGGATTAAAGAGTCAAGGCAATTAGAAAAATGTATATTGGGGGTGATGGATGCCCTTCAACATCGAGAGATAGTATCTAAACTTCTAAACTTGTATTCCAGGCCAGGAAATGTATTGTTGGACACTGGGGGGGGGGGGGAGAGAGGAGGCCCCCACGGTGAAAGAATGGGAGAGCTCCACTAGAGTCTCGCTCGCCATTGAGGAATCTCATTTGGTAGATGATAAGAAAAAATATAGATTCGCTAGGATGTGGCAGGAGTGGTTAAATAAAAATAGGTAGTTCCTGGGGAAGGAAAGTGGGGATCAGGGGGAGGGGGAGTTGGTGGGACGGGGAGATCGGAGGTGGGGAAGAGAGGAATATGAATATATATATATATATATATATATATATATATACACACTCACCTAAAGAATTATTAGGAACACCATACTAATACGGTGTTGGACCCCCTTTTGCCTTCAGAACTGCCTTAATTCTACGTGGCATTGATTCAACAAGGTGCTGATAGCATTCTTTAGAAATGTTGGCCCATATTGATAGGATAGCATCTTGCAGTTGATGGAGATTTGAGGTTTGCACATCCAGGGCACGAAGCTCCTGTTCAACCACATCCCAAAGATGCTCTATCTGGTTGAGATCTGGTGACTGTGGGGGCCATTTTAGTACAGTGAACTCATTGTCATGTTCAAGAAACCAATTTGAAATGATTCGAGCTTTGTGACATGGTGCATTATCCTGCTGGAAGTAGTCATTAGAGGATGGGTACATGGTGGTCATGAAGGGATGGACATGGTCAGAAACAATGCTCAGGTAGCCCGTGACATTTAAACGATGCCCAATTGGCACTAAGGGGCCTAAAGTGTGCCCAGAAAACATCCCCCACACCATTACACCACCAGCCTGCACAGTGGTAACAAGGCATGATGGATACATGTTCTCATTCTGTTTACGCCAAATTTGGACTCTACCATTTGAATGTCTCAACAGAAATCGAGACTCATCAGATCAGGCAACATTTTTCCAGTCTTCAACAGTCCAATTTTGGTGAGCTTGTGCAAATTGTAGCCTCTTTTTCCTATTTGTAGTGGAGATGAGTGGTACCCGGTGGGGTCTTCTGCTGTTGTAGCCCATCCGCTTCAAGGTTGTGCGTGTTGTGGCTTCACAAATGCTTTGCTGCATACCTCGGTTGTAACGAGTGGTTATTTCAGTCAACGTTGCTCTTTTATCAGCTTGAATCAGTCGGCCCATTCTCTTCTGACCTCTAGCATCCACAAGGCAGTTTTGCCCACAGGACTGCCGCATACTGGATGTTTTTCCCTTTTCACACCATTCTTTGTAAACCCTAGAAATGGTTGTGCGTGGAAATCCCAGTAACTGAGCAGATTGTGAAATACTCAGACCGGCCCGTCTGGCACCAACAACCATGCCACGCTCAAAATTGCTTAAATCACCTTTCTTTCCCATTCTGACATTCAGTTTGGAGTTCAGGAGATTGTCTTGACCAGGACCACCCCCCTAAATGCATTGAAGCAACTGCCATGTGATTGGTTGACTAGATAATTGCATTAATGAGAAATAGAACAGGTGTTCCTAATAATTCTTTAGGTGAGTGTATATAATATATATAATATATATAGAAAAAGGAAAATCCAGCGGGAGCACCAGCCCAAGTGTGGGTGCAAGGTCCAGCACAGGGTAACGGCTATACCCAATATTTGTAGAGACGGAAGAAGTCGGACTGCACTCCAAAATAATGGTGAAATAAAGTGTTTTAATCACCCATAGTATGGCAAACTTGCGACGTTTCGGCTCACAAGAGCCTTCCTCAAGCCCAAGATTTAAAGATTTATAATAAAAAAAAAAAAGAAAATTAATATATTTTAACAATAAAAAATGTATTTTAAAGGGTTTCTACCACTTTGTTTTCACATAATTAGCTTTCAGACACTAGCGATCCGCTAGTGTCTGCTCTCCCAAACAATCCTAATATAATAGCTTATTGTGCAGCCGTTTCGCTTAAAAACGAACTTATATTGATATGCTAATGAGCCTCTAGGTGCAATGGGGGCGTCATTAGCACCTAGAGGCTCGGTCTACCTTCACAAAATGCCGCCGCCCAGCGCGTCCCTCCAGCCCGCCCATTTCCTCCGGAATGCGATCCTCCCTGTGAGCCAGCGGACGAATTCTCGCGCATGCGCCGTGCGCGTCTGTCTTCGGCGCATGCGCAGTGAATGTCTGACCGCTCCCTGCTCAGATATCTCCACTGCGCCTGCGCCGATGACGTCATAGTGCTCCGAGGAACAGGCGCAGTGGAGATGTCTGTGCAGAAAGCGGTCAGACATTCACTGCGCATGCGCCGAAGACAGACGCGCACGGCGCATGCACGAGAATTCGTCCGCTGGCTCACAGGGAGGATCGCATTCCGGAGGAGATGGGCGGGGCTGGAGGGACGCGCTGGGCGGCGGCATTTTGTGAAGGTAGACCGAGCCTCTAGGTGCTAATGATGCCCCCATAGCACCTAGAGGCTCATTAGCATATCAATATAAGTTCTTTTTTTTGCGAAACGGCTGCACAATAAGCTATTATATTAGGATTGTTTGGTAGAGCAGACACTAGCGGATCGCTAGTGTCTGAAAGCTAATTATGTGAAAATAAAGTGGTAGAAACCCTTTAAGTTCTTAATCAGATGATACAGGCAATTAAAAACATGGGACAAATACGTCCCTTGGTCGGTCCTAAAAGGGCTAATTCCACAGTTTCTAACAGAAGATATGGTTGATGGCAGTTAAAGATTTTAACTGATGTACTGCAGACAACTACCTCAGTGAGGTGGACAGAGAAATAAGGAAAAATAACAGCAGGTGGCGCTATGTAGACACATATTTTATTTACTAGCGCAGTGGCTAAACTAAATTTTTATTACATGCAAATATAAAAGTATTCAGATCCAGGTACTGTGTTGAAAAATGTAGACTGTTTTTTGTGGCACAACCTTTTAAATTGGTGGCAATCAAAAAGATGAAGATGAAAAAACAAATGTTGCCACCAAAATTGGCTTGGTTTTTAAGTAGTTAAACTACTACTGACATGAGTTGTTTTAAGCTGATATTGTTCCTGTCAAATGCTCTTTTGTAGTTAATGGCTGCAGAAGTGTTACAAGGAAACTTCACCTTAAAAATCTTTCTCATTTCTGATTCCATTTTAGTTTTCACTGAGCAGGCATTAAGAGGTGTTCATTAAAATTAAGTCGGTGGATATGGCTGATTTCTACTTCAAACTTCTTGTAAAGCTTAAAGGGGTATTCCTGTTACATAAAGCTATCCTATAATTATTAGATTGGTGGGAGTCCTATCGCTGGGTCCCCCACCAATCACGAGAATGGTGACCCTGTATAGCCCCCTGAAATGATCAGAGCTGTCGATTTGCGCATACAGTCAGCTGCCCCAGCCATTTCTAAGGGAGTTCCAGAGATAGTCGAGTACAGCGCTCTGTTGTCTCAGGAACTTTCATAGAAATAAATGGAGAAGCTGTGCACATGCTCCACTGGCCTACTGTTCATTTGTGAGAGCTCCACAGGGTACATGGTCCCCGTTGTTGTCATCGTGGGGGTATCTGCACTAGGACCGCCACTGATCTATTAGTGATCCCCTATCCTAGCATGTGAATGGGGGAAAACTTTACATAACAAAAATACCCCTATAAAGGGTCTGTCCAGGATTAGAAAAACCTGGCTGCTTTCTTCAGATATTGGCACCGCCTCTGTTTACAGGTTGTATATGTTATTACAGCTTGGCCCTATTCACTTCAATAGAGCTAAGCTGCAATACCAGGCGCAACCCATAGACCATTGTGGTGCTGTTTTTGGATGTAAGCAGCCATGTTATTCCCACCCTGGACAATCTCTTTAACTCCTGAAGGACACAGTCTACTTTGGCTGCAGCAGTTTTTTTCATCTCTGCATTTTAACATCCATAATGTTTTTATTTTTTTGATCAACATAGCTGTATTGGGCTTGTTTTATATGGGACAAGTTGTATTGTTTTAATGCCACCATTTTGGTTAACTTTTGCTTAATGTATAATTTCTTAAATTGTTGTGGGGGGGGGGGGTGACATTGTGAAAACTCAATTTAACAGATTAACTTTAACTTTATTCTGCAGTTCAGTACGGTTGGCTGGAGATATCAAACTTATGAGGTTTTTGATGTTTTACTACTTTAAAAAAAAAAATACTTTGTGCTGCCATATTCTGACACCTATAACTTTTATTTTTTCTGCTGACAGCTGTGTGAGGGCTCATTTATTGCGAGGTGAGCTATAGTTTTTATTGATACCTTTTTGAGATACATGTGACATTTTTTAGATTTTTTTAATTTCGATTATTTGGGGAAGTAAGGTGGCAAACAAATTAGGGGAATTTTTTTTTTTTTTTTACATGTTCGCCTTGTGGGGATGGGATAATATAATGGATGGGATTGTTATGGATGCGACAATAACAGTTACATTTATCTTCTATTTTTTTACCGGTATGTATATGGTGAAATGGTCTTTATTTTTAGATTTTAGTTAAATATTTGTAAAAATTGTATTCAGCTGCTTGTTTGTTTCGTTTATTTTTTTTTTCTTCGTTTTTTTATTTTTTTTGGGGGGGGGGGGGGGGTTTAGTCCCATTAGACAACGTGAACCTGATAACTTGTACTATACATTGCAATACTTCTATCTTGCAGTGTATAAGCCTATTTTACATCCTCCCCTACAATAGAGACTGGAATATTGCAGGCCTTGGGAGGTGGGCCTGACTGCCATGACTGCTACTTGGCACCCCATGATTGCACTAAGAGCTGGGTGCCATCTGCATAACAAAACTGGCACCTGCAAGTGATGGCATGAGAACAATGAGTGTTTATTACATACACTTGACTACATGCACTTTACTACATACACGTTACATAATGGCACACTGTGCACAAAGGGGTTGCTATGCAGGAGAACATGCACAGGTTGCTATGCACAGGTGCCTGCGGAATATCTTCTGCTGGGGTGAACCTTTTTTATTGGCAAGGTAACCATGTGGCAGCATCTTACTTCGAAGTCCATGGCCATCTGTTTATCCTCCTGTTGACATCCGTAAGTATTCATATGACGTAAGAACACCAATGGTTTTTCAGAGTGAGAACTGCACTTTGTAGTTGCTTTCTGCTCTGGTTAATAGAATGGTGACTTAGTCAGGGAACTTATTTTGCTACCATATAATTTAGTACGGCATATAGAAAGGATTTGTCCTTACTTAAAGGGGTTGTCCAACCTTTGGACTTGACAACCCCTGGGGTCCTCTCTGGTCCCCCTAAATATAAAAAGGTTCACTTACCTGTTGCTGGCCTGCTGCTTTGTTCCCAGTTGCTTTTGGGTCCCGCAGGACCAGGAAGTGGCCCGTGACTGTTGTAACCAATCAAAGGTTTCAGTGGTCACATTGGCTTGAATGATAAATCACTGTTCTGGGTAAACTGTTTGAAGGTTTTCTAAGAGATGCTCTCCTGGAGTACCTCAATCATGGCTTCATGAGGGATTGGTCATGTCAAACTAATTTAATCATTTTATATGAGGAGGTAAGTTCTAGACTTGACCGCGGCAATTCAATGGATGTTGTATATCTTGACTTCTCCAAAGCATTTGATACTGTACCGCATAAAAGGTTAGTATATAGAATGAGAATGCTTGGACTGGGAGAAAATGTCTATATGTTGGTAAGTAACTGGCTGAGGGATAAAAAACAGAGAGTGGTTATTAGTGGTACACACTCAGATTGGGTCACTGTCACTAGTGGGGTACCTCAGGGGTCACTATTGGGCCATATTCTCTTCAATATATTTATTAAAGGGGTTGTCTGGGCTTTTAATATTGATGGCCTATCCCCAGGGTAAGGCTATTTTCACACTAGCGTTAATATTTTCTGGTATTGAGATCAGTCATAGGGTCTTAATACCGGAAAAAACGCTTCCGTTTTGTCCCCGTTCATTGTCAATGGGGACAAAACGTAACTGTACAGAACGGAATGCTCCAAAATGCGTTCCATTGTTATAACGGAGAGCAAACTGCAGCCTGCTGCGGTTTGCTTTCCGTCCTGGGATGCGGAGCAAAACGGATCCGTCTTGACCCACAATGCAAGTCAATGGGGACGAATCAGTTTTCTCTGACGCAACCCACTCCGCAGTCGCACACCACAACTGCCAACTCAACCACAGGACCAGAGGTAATCAATTTGTCCTCACGTCCTCTTTCCCAAGACAAGACTACCGCCCTTGAACTGGGACTTTCCTTTGTGCCCACCCCTAAGTTTGATAGGTTCACTGCTGTTAAAGATCTGAATCTATTCATTCGCAAACTAAGGTGGCACAAGCATTTCAAATACATTGATAAACGCCAATGCCTTGAGCTGGGTATTCCGGTAGAGTTGTTAGGAGACGTCCAACTATTGAATTCACTATCTATGATCGATAACTCAGCCTCAGGCCTTGGCCCTTTTACAGACCTTAAGTGTAAGAGCAACAAAATGCCACCCAGTTCTAGTGAAGTCTCCTGCATAGACGTCTTCCTAAACATGGTCACCAATGACCTGAAAAATCTTCAGATTTCCTCCCACCACTCCAATTGCACAGAGTCCATGGCCACCGCTATCTCCTCCCTTGCCAACGACCCCCAAATCATTATCAAACCTGCTGATAAATGGGGCAACATTGTGGTCATGGACTCTGTGCAATATAGGGACATGTGTAGGAGTCTCCTATCCGATAAGGAGACCTACGAGATCATGGATAGGGACCCCACGGACGTCAATATACGTGAACTCAAATCCATTCTTGATGAGGCCAAGGGCTCCAAAGTCATCTCACTGGAAGAGTACACGTTTCTGTTACCTCAATTCCCCCGTAGGTCCACATTTTACTGTCTCCCCAAGGTCCACAAGGGGACATCCCCCTTTAGAGGGAGGCCCATAGTATCAGGGGTAGACAACCTGAATCAAAACCTGGGGATCTACATCGACCGTGTCCTAGCGCCATTTGTCACTACGTTGCCATCCCATCTCAAGGATACTACGGACCTCCTCAAACAATTGGAGGGTCTAAGCCTTGAGAATGAGTGTTTGCTGTCAAGCATTGACGTAGAGGCCTTATACTCCTCTATACCACACCAATTGGGACTAGCGGCGGTTGAATTTTTCCTGAAATCTAGGGGGTGTCAATAACGCGCCCACAACCAATTCATCATCCGGATCCTGGAATTTACCCTGAACAGGAACTTCTCCTTCGATAACAAAATCTACCACCAGCTCAGGGGTACCGCGATGGGGAGTCCTTGTGCCCCGTCGTATGCTAATTTATTCCTGGGCTGGTGGGAGGAGACCCTGGTATTTGGGGAGAGGAATCCGGATGATCTGTCTAGAATTGGGCTGTGGGCGCGTTATATAGACGACATATTCATCACTTGGACTGGCAGCCCCTCTCAATTTGAATCGTTCATATCCCGTCTGAACCAAAACGAGATAGGTATGAGGTTCACATATGAGACACATCCAACCAGTCTACCATTCTTGGACATTCAAATTACCAAAAAAGATAGGGGGGAACTGGACACCTCTATCCATAGGAAACCCAATGCGACAAACTCTCTCCTGAGATGGGAGAGCATTCATCCTCTCTCACTCAGGAGAGGCATACCAAGAGGGCAGTTTTCTTCGTCTGCGCAGAAATTGCTCAGACAAGAAAGACTTTGTGGCGCAGGCAGCTGACCTAAGGGCTAGGTTTCTACAAAGGGGGTACCCTGATTATATCTTGAGATCTGCCTACAAGGCAGCACTTGCACGACAGAGACCCACCCTACTAATCACGAAACAGCCGAACATCTCTGCAACCAAACTATCTTGTGTAATTACCACGTTTGACAGAGGTTCAAGTCAGGTCAGAAAGATCTTACAACGTCACTGGGGGATCCTTAAAATGGACCCTGACCTTCAGGACATACTAGGAGACAGTCCACAAATCACGTACAGACGCGGCACCAACCTGCGTGACAAGCTCGTCCGCAGTCATTTTTCATCTATCGGCTCACACTCAACATGGCTGCGGTCCAGTTTAGTGGGCAGTCACAAATGCGGCAGGTGTGTCGCATGTAAATACATCATGACTACTAAATCTTTCACCAGCTCGGTCACGGGCAAGACGTATTCCATTCCACATTTCATCAATTGTAAATCCAGAGGTGTGATATACCGTATCCTCTGTGAGTGTGGTCTGGAATACGTCGGCAAGACCATACGGGAATTTCGGAGGAGGATCGGTGAGCACATGGGGGATGTCAGACACAAGAGGGACACCCCGGTGTCCAAACATGTGCACACCGATCACAATGGCAAAGCCCGGCTAAAGTTCATGGGCATTGACCTCGTGAAACCCCCACCAAGAGGGGGAGACTGGGACAAGAGCCTGCTCCAACGTGAAGCACGATGGATCTTTAACCTGAAAACAGCAGCACCAGGCAGCATGAACGAAAAACTAAACTACACTTGTTTCCTCTGAAAAATCACGTTCATCGCCATGCCTCGTCTGAAATTTTGTCTCCCTGGTGGTTCCCCCCTGGAGGGGTGGGGCATGTTGCACATATACATGCGCTTATTGTCCCATCTCTCAAACTGCGCATGCGCATCCCTGTGTGCACATCCCTCTCTCTAAATCTGCACATGTGTTCCCGCTTGCGCATACTTCCACTAGTATATAGGCGCATGCGTCCCTTGAGACACACTGTCTCCTGGGGTCGGTACAGTTGTATTATGTACATATTTACTGTACATCACGCTGGGGCTGCGCCGATAACGCGCATCCACAGGGATCCACCTTATCCCAAGTGCGCCTCATGTGATCACATGTTGTGCCTTGATCACACGGCACCTTTGTTCACCATATAGGCGCATCCCTATTTGCGAATATCTCACTTCATGTTGCCCAGTTAGTAACATCTCTAACATTATCTGCATCTTTTTTCACCTGTCAACCCTCGTTCTCTGCGCTAAATGCCATTAGCCGATTTAAGGCTTTATTATTCTCAGTGTTACTACGGAGAAGCATACACTATGCGTCCCATGTGATCACCAGACCATTTAACATTGGCTGAGTGATCTTGAATTCCGCCCATCTCCTGGCGCGATCCCGCCCATCCCACGTGGTGCCGCTGGCGTGTGACGTCACTGGCTGCGTCCGCTCCCTGCCTTGTATACGATGCCTTGGCTCAGGTTTCCCTGATGCCTGGGTCACGTGACCGGGCGGGCGGCGGCGCTCCAGGATGGCGTCGCGCACCGATGACGTCAGTGAGGAGGAGGGGCGACGGGGATGGAGCGCGATTATTTAAAACCCACTACCTAGGTATACTATTGTGGCTGGTTAATTACGTTGTTACCCCTAACCAGAAGGGTCTCCTCTATTAGGGATTATTGTATCCCCCGGACCGTCCAGCACACGACTACCCCTCCTGTGCAACACTGCATCCCACTCTGGGATAGCAGAGCACAAGCTTTTACAGCTTGTCCCCTTCTCCAGTGTTTACCCAGCCTCAGGTCAGATACCTGTGGCTATCCATCTGTCACCTTCCTGCAGTCATTCCCCTGAAGAGTCACGGACAGAAACATGCCACGTCGGGAGACCATTGGAAGCATTTTTTTTTGCATCACTGGTAAATTGTCTGTAGTTCTAGGGTTCAGGTCCAATACAGGGACAGGCTACCGGACGGGGTCGCCTTTTCTAAGGCGAGTGCTCCGTGTAGATAGCTAGAAGCATAATAGCCCCCTTTACCTTGATAGGGCTACATAGGACCAGTCCTGTTGCTCCATCTACCCGGCTATACAGATGCACTTACTCCCGCATGGCATACACCGAGTGTCTCCTGCCTCCTGTCACCAAGGACCTTTCCCAGTATCTACAAAGGGTCTGGTAAGACTGTTTGCGTCTTTACGGGCGGAGCAGAATTTTTCGTCTATACCAGCTAGGCACCATTAAGTTGGTCCTATTTGTGTATGTATGTCTACATTGTATAGTGAGTCTTATTATTCTGTATTTTCTAGACCATATTAAAAGTTATATTTTAAATAAGTATACTCCCCCCTTCCCCTGTGTAGGGGCCCATTGTCTGCCTGTTGCATCAATAGGGGCATAGATGCCGTGATGAGAACATAGTCCTACCACTTTACAAATCACTAGTCAGACCACATATGGAGTACTGTGTATAGTTCTGGGCTCCTCTGAACAAGGCAGACATAGCAGAGCTGGAGGGGGTTCAGAGGAGGGCAACTAAAGTAATAACTGGAATGGGAGGACTACAGTACCCTGAAAGATTATCAAAATTAGGGTTATTCAATTAAGAAAAAAGACGACTAAGGGGAGATCGAATAACATAACTATTTATAAATATATCAGGGGTCAGTACAAAGATCTCTCCCATCATCTATTTATCCCCAGGGCTGTGACTGTGACGAGGGGACATCCTCTGCAGGCCGAGGAAAGAAGGTTTGTACACAAACATAGAAGAGGATTCTTTACGGTAAAAGCAGTGAGACTATGGAACTCTCTGCCTGAGGAGGAGGTGATGGTGAATTCACTTAGAGTTCAAGAGGGGCCTGGATGTATTTGTGGAGCGTAATCATATTACAGGCTATAGCTACTAGAAATGGGTTGTTGATCCAGGGAGTTATTCTGATTTGCCTGATTGGAGTCGGGATGGAATTTTTTCCCCTAAAATTAGGAAAACTGGCTTCTACCTCACAAGTTTTTTTTGCCTTCCTCTGGATAAACTTGGAGGATAAGAGGCTGAACTGGATGGACAGATGAGCAACTAGTAAGTCCAGCTTACCTCATGTCCTCCGTGCGCAGTACGAGCCAAGGCAAACTCCGGCATGCATAGAAATCAAAGAAGAAAGTGATCCAGCACCGGACAATTCTGTCATTGCAACGTCTTTATTTTTCACATGCACATGGAACAATACATACGGTGGACATCTCCTCCCTCCTACTGCAGTTCGGTTGACATGTTTCGAACACTATGGTTCATGAGGCTATGATTAAGAACCGTAGTGTTCGAAACATGTCAACCGAATTGGAGTAGGAGGGAGGAGATGTCCACTATATGTATTGTTCCATGTGCATGTGAAAAATAAAGACGTTGCAACGACAGAATTGTCCGGTGCTGGATCACTTTCTTTTTTGATTTCTATGGATGGACAGATGTCTTCTTTTCAGCATTACAATGTTACTATGTTAGGTGGAATTCAAGCTGCTGTGATCGCTGAGTCTTGTGATTGGCCACAGCGGTCTCGTGACCAAGCCGATTCCTGGTCCTGCAGGCACTGGGAACAGAGCAATGGCAGGTCTGCGAACAGTTGAGTGGGTTTTTATTTTTTACATTCAGAGGGACAGGGGAGGACCACAGGGGTTGCTTGCTTCAAGGCCAAACAACTTCTTCTACGGGTGCAACTGTTATACACAAACAGACAATAAGGGTAATTTATTAAGACCGTCGTTTTAGACGGTAGTCTTAATAACCCCTGCCCTGGCGGTGGATCCACCAAAATTATGTAGAGGCGCATCCACCACCAGTCTAAATCTACTCCAGCTCCCTTGCTGGCATAGATTTAGAACATTTTCTACGCCTAAAACAGGCGAATGTGATTGGTCTGACAGCCCCCTTCCCTGCCAATGCCACGCTCCATTTTTAGACCTGACGTGAGCAAGGAAAAGTCGTATATAACCTTTGCGCCGCAATCTGCAACAGATATACGCCTGAAAACTGGTTTATATCACTTAATTAGTGACCCCTATTATCTTTATTTCTGCTTGGCTTGGATTGGGAAATGATGTAATATTCAATATAAGTCTACAACTTTTTAGGGTTATGTCCTCTTGAAGATTTTTGGGGACTCATTAAGACGCCATGGCTGTCTCACAATGTCTGCAGGAGTGAAAGGGTCTGATAACCCCACTTCATCTTGTATACAAGAGAGGAAGAATGATGAGAAGATCCTAGGCCTCACTAGAAAGATCATTCAGCTTCTGACTAGAGAGGTAAGCACTGCTGGCTTATTAGATAACTACACCTTTGGAGATGTCTGGATGATGACTGTATCCTTGTGTGTGTCAGATTCCTATAAGATATGAGGACATCACAGTCTTTTTTACCATGGAGGAGTGGGAGTATGTAGAAGAACACAAGGATCTGTATGAGGACGTCCTGGTGGAGAATACAATTCACCTTAAATATATAAGTAAGCACCTAATTCTTTGGGGTACATTGTAAATGGATGTAAACGGTTTCGGGGTCTGACGTACTCTTAGCTACATCACTACTTATGTGGAGATCTGTATACAACAATAGATATTGATATTATCTTTTTCTGTGGTAAGGTGACCATGATAATAAAATCTTACATAATACATCATCAGAGAAGATAAGTGACTCAAAGATTGTACATCAAGATAGGAATGGTGAGACTGAGAAGATTCTGCATCTCACTAAAGAAATCATTCAACTTCTGACTAAAGAGGTGAGGAACCGTCCAATATGTTCTCCAGATCGGATGAATAAAGAGGCTTTAAATAAGGGTCCATTCAGACAACCGTGAGGGCTCCATGCCCATATTGCGGCCCGCAAATTGCGGGTCTGCAATATACGGGCACCGGCCGTGTGCACTCCGTGACTTGAATGGGTCCGTGATCCGCAAGATACGGAAACAGATAGGACATGTCCCATCATTTGCAGAACGGAGACCCGTATTGGAAGCGCTTCCGTCTGCAAACTGAGTTCACACGCGTGGTGCCGGTGCATAACAGCATGGGCATGGGGCACTTCGTCTGAATGGACCCTAATAATCCTTATTAATTTCTGCAACAACTATATAGAAAGCGACATGGACCCCAGATCCTTATGCGACACATTTATCTATTGCCTCTCAACATAATGTATAATTATGAACACGAGGCGCTTTGTATACATCTTGAACAAAATGCCTAGGTCGATTCACCATGTCACGGTGGGCTCTTTAAATGGATCCCTGCACTAATGCATCAGAACTGCAACAAGGGACTAGTGAATGCAAATTATACTTCACTTTTTAAACTCATTCTGCCACTTTATTTAAAAAATGTTATCCCTTTGGAACATCTCTATAAATGGTTTTGTGTAGTGGATTATTTTGGACCATTAGTAGATGATTTGCAAGCCAATATGGGATATTGAATTGATTAAACGGGTTGTGCTTTCTTTAAAACTCATTGCCTATCTCTAGGATAGGGATAACTATCTGATAGGTGGGGATCTCTGGCAGTCCCATAGAGAATAAATGAAGCGTCAGGGCTCATGCTTGACCTGACACTCCATTAGGATGGGGAAATGGACCCCCATTCTCAGAATTAAGAGGTCTCAGCGGTCAGCCTTACCCAGTGAACAGATTCTTATTCTGTGAATAGGGGATAACATTTAAATATGGCACAGCCCTCTTTTATACTTTCTTATAGTATGTGTTGTTATATTATATAGAAATATATACTAATTTGGAATCATGGTAATCACACCACACCCAGTGGCACGGATCGTGTGTCAGGATTGATCACAGAATCATCACCCCCATCACTGATGCAAGAGAAAAAGAATGATGGAAAAATCCTGGATCTTACCAACAGGATCATTGAGCTGCTGAATGGAGAGGTGAGCACTGCTGGGAAATTATACAGTAGCACAAGGTATAATGTGTCTGTGTAATGACTGTATCTTTGTGTGTCAGACTTGGATTAGATATGAAGACATCAATGTATGCTTCTCCATGGAGGAGTGGGATTATATAGAACAACACAAGTATCTCTATAAGGGCATCCTGATGGAGAATGAAATGGTTGAGTCCTATGGTAAGTAAACAACATTTCAGAATTTAGGATCTAGTCCTCAATACTAGAACAGGGGTTATAACCATAAGGTAATTATAGGGGAAAGTAACTGCTATAGAATTCCTGATAAAAAAATATACTGTGAGCTGTGCTGTCCCAGTAATCAAGCAGTTTGTGCAGTTCTACATCCTCTCTGTCCTCCTCACGTCTTAGGCTGTACTGCATATGTGAAAGAAGCCTACCAGCAGGCTGTTCCGGCATTGAATGCCAGGATTCTGCCAGACAATGCAGTGTTTTTTATTTTTATTTTATTGCCGAATCCCGGCATATTTGCCAGGTAGTGGCCAGATCTCCACCAGACTCTACTATCGTTAATGGGGCCGTCTGGAATTCTGTTACCGTCCGGCAATGTCAGAAGGTATTAGCCAGTCATTGATCTGGTGTGTGGCAGGAACATTCCCAATTTCAAAATGCATGCCACTGATATGCCCCGTTTACTAAAAATATATGTGCACGCACTGATTTATTATGGAAATATGATAACATGGTGGTTAGTGCTGTTTTAAACAGCAGACACTTGGGGCTAATGTCTGCGATGTGCAATAATGCCAATCGCAGACATTTATCTGCTCAGATGCCATGGTTATTTGGGAACACAGCATCTGAAGCGGGATCCTTGGGAATGATGCTCTCCTGGGGCTTCAATAGCTTCCCCATGCAGGAAAAAACTCTCTGAAGAAACAAAGGCTTTTATAGCTGTAGTTTCTGTGGAGCCCTGGAAGTGGCAGGGCTCCGTTGGAACATAGTGAATCTGCAATGCATTGGAGTGGTAATCCATTGCAATGTATTGGAGAAGCAATCTTATCTAATGAACCTAGGGTGACTCAAAAAAATAAAACAATCAAACCCTCAATCAGACCTCAGATCACACACTCAATGTTAATAAGACCTCAGATCAGACCCTCAATCAGACCTCAGCTCAGACCCCAAGTTGAATTACCTCTAATCAGACCTCAGATCAGGCCCCCATGCTACAAATCAGGCCCCCATGCCACAAATCAGGCCCCCATGCCACAGATCAGGCCCCAAAACCTCATATCAGCCCCCAACCTCAGAGCAAATAAAATAAAAAATCCACTTACCTCTCCTGCTCAGGGCGCCACCACTGCTCAACTCCAGCTCTCTTTTTTTCTTCCTGCCGTCAGCTGTACTGTGTCCCGACGCGCACAGGACCAGGAAGCGGTGAGTAAAGAGCCCGGGGAGCGCTGCATTCACCGCTTCCCAGACCTCTGGTACTAATGAGCGCTTCCTAAATGGAAGTGCTCATTAGTATTTGCCCCATAAGACGCAATGACGTTCCCTCCCCACTTTGGGGGAGAAAAAAAAGTGTGTCTTATGGGGCACAAATACGGTGTGTGTGTGTGTGTGTGTGTATATATATATATATATATATATATATATATGTATGTATGTATGTATGTATGTGTGTATATATATATATATATATATATATATATATATATATATATATATCTCCGCTTCACAAAATGCCCACACTATTAAAATATAGACCTATTTATCCTCTACAGTGAGCAACTAAATGGAAAAATAATCAAAACGGCCAATTCACCAATTTTTTGTCACTTCACCTCCCGAAAAAATGTAACGCACACCAAAATGGTATCAACAAAAAGTGCAGATTACCCCGCAAAATATGAGCCCGCAAACAGCTCCATAGATTTAATATATAAAAAGTTATGGGAATCTGAATATGGAGATGAAAAGAAAAAGTGGAAGTTGTTTTTGGTTTTTTTCCCCACATGCCTGGGAGAAATTTCCTCGGGCCATGCAATTTCTGCTCCATCTTTTTGTAGTCCTCTGATATCTAGCTCTCACTTTTGCTGGTGCCCAGAGCATGAACAGCTTTCGGGGCCACTGGCAGTAATCTAGGCCCTGGCGCTGGCTTCAGCTAAGCTGCAACTCCAGGGCAGAGCTTTATCCCTGGTTGTCCTGCTTCTCCTTACTACCCGTTGTGAGTTCTTTGTGACTCTACCTCTTTATCCTCCACTCGCTGTACACTCATAGGGAGTTCATCAGCTACTCCATGACAATCAGTCGGTACATCGGTGCTCCTTCCACGCGGCCTGCATCTTCTCAGAGGGATTATGCAGCTACTCCTCTTTATTCTTGTGGTGGCACCACTACAGACCAGGGAAGAACTTCTAGCCTTCCTTAAGGGATAGCAGGTTACTCGCCATGTCAGAACACAGAAATAAGCCTCTAAAGAGGGGTCCCTTTGGTCATACATTTAGCTTGTTCTTCTTGTCGCACTAAATTTCAGTGCAGCCAATCAGAACCCCTCTGCATAGCTTGTCTTACCTCCCCTGCGCCTCTTCGACATGCTGCCCACATGGCCCCTGCAGCTCTGTTATCACTTGACACCTATTGAGCTTGTTGCCTCACTAAAATAGTACAGGACGTTTTCCTTACTAACGAGGCCACTGTGGAGATGCTGGGCCTCATGCCACTCTGTCCTTCAGGGTCCTCATCAGACTCTGAGGACCTTCCCAAAGGGTCCCAGCATGGTTGTCCTAGGAAAAGACCCAGACCTTATAGTTCATCCACTCACTTTGTGTCTCTAGGCTCCTTCACATCTCCACCCCCTTGAGGGAATATCTGTGTGATGCATCCTCTAGAGAAATGGACCATTCAGAGGGCAAGGTATCTGTTACACAACACGTTCTTCTCTATGCTTTATAGCCAAATTTACACAGTTGAGACCCTGCAACTCAAGGAAACTAAATCCTCTTTCACCCAAGAAGAGCGTTCTATCCAGTGCTCTCCAAAGTTTTACTGAACCACACAGATTTTGATTTCTCTCTGTCCAAGGAGTAGAATTCCCCAACCGACACTTTTCTATGCCAAAATGTCTGGACCTATACCTCTTTCCCCCCCCTTCATAGATCCCCTGATTGGTTTCCAACCTGGCTAAACATACTACTCTGACAATGGCAGATGCATCTTCCTCAACAAATTTGTCCACACAAAACACTGACTGCATACATGGAACTCGGGGAGTTTCTGTCCTTAGTCGATATCAGGGATGCATACCCACACATCCCTATCGGTGTCAGTTACCTAGGTCCCCTCCACTTCCAATTTGTGGTCCTTTCTTTTAGCTTGGAGACGGCCCCAAGAGTTTTCAACAAAATCTTTTCCATAATGGCCCTTTTGCATTTGAGGGGACTTGTCACAATTCCATACTTACACAACATCTTAGTCAAGGCTCCCTCTCGAGCCTCGAACCTGGCCTATTTTTTGTCATGGATACTCTGCATCACTTAAGGTGGCTTATTAACTTTCCCAAAGCCAACCTGATTCCCTCTCAAAGAATTATCTTTGGGATAGGCTTGGACACTTGTCAGGCCGAAGTCCTCCTTCCTCCAAGACGCTTTCCCACTTGAGCAGCAGTGTCCACCTGATTTGTTCTTCTCATCAGTGTCTAATTTGTCTTTGCATGCAGGTTCTGGGCTTCATGGTGGCTGTTATGGAGCCGTTCCTTATGTTTAGTTCCATGCCCATGCCCTTCAAAATGCAATCCTGACTAGATGGGACAAGTCTGCATTCTCTCTGTGTTGTCAGATCTGTCTCGCAGCCTCTGTACATTGCCGCCTCCTCTGTTGACTATCGTCTCCCTTGCTGACAATAGGCTGCTCCTTCATTAACCTTTCATAGGTTGTAGCCATAATGGATGCCAGCCTCTGAGGGTATGGAATGGTTCTCTATTTCCTCACAGTGAAGGGGATCTGGTCTCCCAAAGAGGCATCTCATTAATGTTTTTAAACTGAGGGCAATTCAGTTATCTTTGCACCATTGATCCAGTCTCCTAGATAGTGTCCCTGTCTGAGTCTGAGCAGTGACATAAATCAGTTACCAGGGAGGCACTCAGAGCTCATCTCCCCATGGGCAGAGGCACGCGTCCCAGCATTGTCCCAAGCTTCAACAACTGAATTGCCAACTTTCTCAGCAAGGTGGCACTTCATCCACAAGTTTTTCATGCCATTTGGAATTGTTGGGTTCAACCAGATGTGGACCTGGTGGCCTCTTGCTTCTTCCAAAAATTGAACGCCTTTATCGCATGGTCTCACAACCCTCTAGCCCTAAAGGTAGATGTTTTGGTCATTCTGTAAGGTCAATTCAGCTTTCCTTATGTGTTTCCTCCTCTCCCTCTCTTACCCCGGCTACTCCAGACAATACCCTGGTCTCTCATGTGTCCCCCAGTGAACGGAAGAGAAAAGGATTTTATGGTAGGGAACAAAAAAAAAATTTATTCTGAGAGTGCACAGCGCACCATGTGTAAATATACAACTTAATTTTGATATCCACCTCCATGCAGTCATTGTGTGCAAAAATTGGGTGAAAATTCAAATTTGCAATGTGAGGAGTTCATATATCCCACATGTCTCCATTCAATGCTGTATGTGTTAAAGAAATGCAGGAATGCACAAACCAACTTTTGCATGCAAGTATTGTAGTATAGTATAGAATTCTCCATTCCCGTATACAAACTGTAATGATAAATTCCTAAATCTAATATACAGTAATGTGTTAACTAAGGTTATCTTGCTTCTTTATTATGAACACAACAGCTGAACCTCCTGCAGTTCATCAGAATTGTAATTAGAGCACCATAACTCTGGTTCTGATGAACTGCTGGAGGTCCGGGTGTTGCCTCTATAAGGCCTCATGCACACGGACGTTTTTTTTCACGGTCTGCAAAAACGGGGTCCGTAGGTCCGTGATCCGTGACCGTTTTTTCATCCGTGGGTCTTCCTTGATTTTTGGAGGATCCACGGACATGAAAAAAAAGTCGTTTTGGTGTCCGCCTGGCCGTGCGGAGCCAAACGGATCCGTCCTGAATTACAATGCAAGTCAATGGGGACGGATCCGTTTGACGTTGACACAATATGGTGCCATTTCAAACGGATCCGTCCCCATTGACTTTCAATGTAAAGTCTGGAGTCCCTTTTATACCATCGGATCGGAGTTTTCTCCAATCCGATGGTATATTTTAACTTGAAGCGTCCCCATCACCATGGGAACGCCTCTATGTTAGAATATACTGTCGGATATGAGTTAGATCGTGAAACCTCATTTCCGACAGTATATTCTAACACAGAGGCGTTCCCATGGTGATGGGGACGCTTCTAGTTAGAATATACTACAAACTGTGTACATGACTGCCCCCTGCTGCCTAGCAGCATCCGATCTCTTACAGGGGGCCGTGATCAGCACAATTAACCCCTCAGGTGCCGCACCTGAAGGGGTTAATTGTACTATCATATCCCCCTGTAAGAGATCAGGGCTGCCAGGCAGGGCTGCCCCCCCCCCCCCCCCCCGATCATTGGTGGCAGCGGGTTACTAGCAATAGTACAATAGTAAAAGATTCATACTTACCTGGGAGCTGCGATGTCTGCTTCCGGCCGGGAGCTCCTCCTACTGGTAAGTGACAGTTCATTTAGCAATGCGCCGCACAGACCTGTCACTTACCAGTAGGTGGAGCTCCCGGCCGGACACGAACATCGCAGCAGCCGGTAAGTATGAATCTTCTACTATTGTACTATTGCTAAGTAACCATTGTAGTAGCGTCCTGGTTGCCATGGTTACCGATCGGAGCCCCAGCGATTAAACTGGGACTCCGATCGGAACTCCGCTGCCACCAATGATGGGGGGGGGGGTGGAGATGGGAGGACGCACACTGGCCACCAATGTTGTTAATGCTATAGAGGGAGGGGGGCCGATGGGGGGCGCACACTGTGCCACCAACGAATTATTACAATAGAGGGAGGGAGGGAGGGGGGGGGGGGGGGGGCGCACACTGTGCCACCAACGAATTATTACAATAGAGGGAGGGGGGGGCCGCACTGGCCACCAACCTATTATTACAATAGAGGGGGGGGGGCCGCACTGGCCACCAATGATATTCAAACTGGGGAGGGTCTGCCCCCTGCTGCCTGGCAGCCCTGATCTCTTACAGGGGGCCGTGATCAGCACAATTAACCCCTTCAGGTGCGGCACCTGAAGGGGTTAATTGTGCTGATCACGGCCCCCTGTAAGAGATCGGGTGCTGCCAGGCAGCAGGGGGCAGTCTTGTACACAGTTTGTAGTGTATTCTAACTAGAAGCGTCCCCATCACCATGGGAACGCTTCTGTGTTAGAATATATTGTCGGTTCTGAGTTTTCACGAAGTGAAAACTCAGCTTTGAAAAAGCTTTTATGCAGACGGATCTTCGGATCCGTCTGTATAAAAACGAACCTACGGCCACGGATCACGGACACGGATGCCAATCTTGTGTGCATCCGTGTTCTTTCACGGACCCATTGACTTGAATGGGTCCGTGAACCGTTGGCCGTGAAAAAAATAGGACAGGTCATATTTTTTTCACGGCCAGGAAACACGGATCACGGATGCGGCTGCAAAACGGTGCATTTTCCGATTTTTCCACGGACCCATTGAAAGTCAATGGGTCCGCGAAAAAAAATGGAAAACGGCACAACGGCCACGGGTGCACACAACGGTCGTGTGCATGAGGCCTTACAGTGATGGCTAACCTCCGGCACTCCAGCGGTGGTAAAACTACAACTCTTAACATGTACACTTGCTTGGCTGTTCTCAGAACTCCACAGAAATGAATGGAGCATGCTGGGAGTCGTAGTTTTACCACAGCTGGAGTGCTGGAGGTTAGCCATAAATGCTCTATAATATGGGCACACACAAAAAAAATAAAACTTGTATTGTGGCCGAATACAGTTTTTTTTGTTTGTTTTTAATTACCATAATAAAAAACAAATCATTTATGGGGACAGTAAGTGAAAATGTTTTTTCTTATTGAGGAATGTCTTAGGTTCCTCTCTAGTTAGAATCAATCGTTATCACTATTACACTAGTGTGTAATGGGTAACACTGGAGAATCTGTGTGCATATTTTACTCTACAGATCAGGTATAGACAGGATATTGACAGAGTAAAATGGAAACTTTATTGCTGTTTCTGTGTGGCGCAAGCATTTGTGACTTATTTGAGGTTCATATGGATGCTGGTTAATGACTGGGTCATGGTCTCAATAAATTGCCTAATTAGGTGCAGAGGGGTGATTAGAGGAGCAAGTGCATATCTTCTCACTCATTTTCTGGGGAAAAAAAACTTCCGTATGTAAGCAAGTATTGCTCTCTCATTGGTGGGGCTATTGAAAACATAAAGTCCCTATTACCCTCCCTCTGGGGTCAAGTGCAGTTATACAGGAAGATGAGGATCTATACCTCTCCTCCTGTCCTTGCAGGTTGTGAGCACATTTTCCACTGCCCCCCTCCTCCTGCACGCTGGCTGAGAGAAAAACCAGCTGAATGGGACGGGGGAGCTGCGTTAACCTGGTATATCTCAGGCTGCATAGACAATATAAGCTTTAGAACAAGACCAAAAGTACGGTGCTTTCTGGATACATTATACATTATATACAGCTCTCACTGGGACACATTGCTAAAGCCTGTATTTCAGGTTGTATTGCAGCTAGTACCATATTAGTCCTATATATAAAAAGTTCTGACTTATATCTCAAGCTGCTGTGCAGCCTGAGATATAAAAGGTTCAAGCAGCACCCCTTTCAACAGACCATGATCTCAGCTAGCATGCATGAGGAAGGGGGTAGCCGGTGTCGAATGCGCTGACAGCATACAGGGGCAGGGGGAGAAATATAGATCATCAGATCTCTGTATAACTGTATACCTTAGATAGTTAACAAAGTAACTTCAGCACTCCTTGGATTAGGTGAAATCAGTGCATCTTCTTATTTGAGTTTTATTTGCAGCCAATCAATATGTGTTGTGTGGTGTTTCGGTCCAATATGACTTATTTCAAACGCTACTTGCCGTACAATAAACAAGAAGATTAAAGAATCATGGAGGGTATGGCACAATGTAATCTATACCATTTTGGAGTGTATATTACTTTTTTGATCACTTTTTTCACTTTATTATTTTTTTTTTAGAGGTGGGACCAATTTTTTTCAAATCCGAATCTGAAAAGGTTCTCGAATCTCGAATCCTACGAATCCTGTACATAAGAATTGTGTAAAAAACAAAGTGATCCAAACACTTATGGGAGGAGGGGGATCTGTGGTTGGCACTGTTATTGGGGGGGGGGGGGGAATCTGTGGATGGCACTGTTATTTGGGGGGGGATCTGTGGATGGCACTGTTATGGGAGGGATCTGTGGATGGCACTGTTATGGGGGGGAACTGTGGATGGCACTGTTATGGGGGGGGAATCTGTGGGTGGCACTGTTATGGGGGATCTCTGGATGGCACTGTGATGGGGGGGGGGATCTGTGGATGACACATATATAGAATCTTATGCTATGTGCTATCCACAGATCCCCCCCCCCCCCCCCCCAACAGGGTCCCTGCAGTGTGAATGACCCCCAATACAGGGGCTGGGGGCTGGCATCTGGATTAGGAATGACAGCGGGTACTGGTGCAGTCCCTATTTACAAATGCACCGGCCCCACTCACTGTAGTATAATCTTATGATCTAACCTGCATTGTTAAGATATAATAATCCATCTGTATTACTTACATTACAACATTAAGTTCCGTAGCAGGGAGGAGGCAGGACGGGCGGGCGGCGCGTCACTCACTACGTCACGCGCCCATGTCGTCTGCTTCATTCATAAAGTGGGCGGCGCAGGCACGTGACGTAATGAGTGACGCGCCACCCTCCCGGCCTGCCTCCTCCCTCCTTTCTGCTACAGAACTTAATGTTGTAATGTAAGTAATACAGATGGATTATTATATCTTAACAATGCAGGTTAGATCATAAGATCATACTACAGTGAGCGGGCCGGTGCATTAGAATATAGGGACTGCATTGGTCCCTGCTGTCATGGATTCGAATTTAGTAAATGAGGTCGGGATTAGAGTCCACGAATCCCTCGAATCCAACAAGATTCGTGAATTCGACTGATTCGTTGTCCCACCTCTAATTTTTTTTTTATTAATTTCAATGGGACTTCTGACATGCTTGGCTATTTTTGGCACTCCCATAAGAATGAATGGTCCTGGACTTTGCGTGCTTTGTTCTAAGTATAGATGCGGGCCCCAGAGGTGGGACTCGCACCTACCAGACATTGGGGGCATATTCTAGCAATATGCCCCCAATGTCTGAGATCGGAATAACCCTTTAAAAGGCATTTTACAGCATAATGAGTGTAAATTATGGAGTGATGCCCAAAGTTAAGAACGTGGTACTAATTCTTATATCTTGTAATGAGGTTAATAGGTGTCTGTCTTGCTTACACTACTCATACCTATTTATTTCTTACCTACAGATACATCATGTTTCCTAGATTTAATAGAAGAAATGCCACTCGAATGTCTTCAACATTCAGAGAGCTCTTGTGTATTGACACACAACTCATCATACCAAGTGGGGAACTCAACAAAATCTTGTCATAATCAACCAAATATTGGAAAACATAAATGTAAAAGTAACTACAGAGAACAAACACCAGTTATTTGCTGTAAATGTGAAAAACCTCTTAAAAGAACTGACATTGGACACATGGAGACTTCTGACTCTAGTGGAAGCAAAAAATACTGCAGAAAATGTCTATTAGATAAGAGATGTAAGAACACACAAAAAAGGCGATTTTCTTGTTTAGAGTGTAGTAGTTGTTTTTCAAACAAGAGTGCACTTGATATTCACCTGAGGATACATACTTTGTCAAAAATCTTCACATGTTCAGAATGTGATAAGATTTTCACTAACAACACCTGCCTTGAGAGTCATATGAAAGTCCACACAGGAGAGAAGCCTTACAAATGTTCAGAATGTGGGAAATATTTTCTCAGTACTGGGAACCTTCAGGCCCATTACAGAGTTCACACTGGTGAGAAACCCTTCCCTTGCTCAGAGTGTGACAAGACCTTCAGGTATAAGTCACACCTTGTTGCCCATCAAAGATTTCATACAGGACAAACACTGCCATGTACCGAGTGTGGCAAACACTTCATCTACCAGTCACATCTTGTGAAACATCTTCGAATCCACACAGGGGAGAAACCCTATAAGTGTCCAGAATGTGGAAAATGTTTTCATCGAAGTTCCCAGCTCACTCACCATGAGATGATCCACACAGGAGAATCACGTTTTAAGTGTGAAGAATGTGACAAGTGTTTTCGGTTCCCCTCTGACCTGTTTAGACATCAGAAAACTCATACTGGTGAGAAGCCATACTGTTGTTCTGAATGTGGAAAAAGTTTTACACGCAGCACAAGCCTAAATGAACATACAATGCTCCATACAGGGGAGAAGCCATACTCTTGTCCAAAATGTGGGAAACGTTTTCTAACGTATAACTACATGCTCAGGCATCTAAAGACACATAATTCAAAAAAGAAAAAAAAGGCATAATCTAAATGCTAAGAACAGCAATCAGATTAAAGCTATTTGTACTCCTGGAAGAACATATTGCTGAGATTGGTTCTTTAGCCATGACCACTGTTTATCTGCACTACATTTTTATAACCCATAATCTTTGAGTTACTGTGCAAACTCAAAGTCATCAAGCTTTTTATTGGGTTTCTTTTTAATCATCAAAACTATCAACTATACTGTATTATTTATGATATGGTTTGAAATCTCTTTTTGAAAAATTGAGGTGAACATGTTTGCAGAGGAAGTCCTCTTGCTACAACTATCGATAATAGATTAGCAACCAGTTGGCTTATAGCCAAAGACGGGTCTGATCTGAAGTTTGTGATGAAAGCAGATGATCTCATGGGACATATACAGTATAATTATTTCTCACATTTTCCCCCAGTATGATACCATATAGGATCAAGGAGAGAAAGATATTAGTCACTGTACTTTCACACTATTTAATTCAATAGAGAATTGTGTTATTAAAAAATGTCTAATTTACCTCATTTAAAACCTGTATGACTCCCCCTGAAAACAAGCTGTAAAGACCTGGCTACTAGGGGTCTAATTTGCAGTCGATGGGCAAAGTCCTTCGCCAACAAAGAGAGGTAGGAGACTGCTATCGAAGTTGGTTGATGATGGTTCATAAGTCCTAATAGAAGCACTGTCTCTTCACAGCTGTTCAAAAGCAGAAAAGCATCCTGTCTTTCTGTAAGTGTGTTCTCACTCTCCTCCTCTGCTGTGTATGCTCCCTAGATGAAAACAGTGGAAAGTAAGGGAAGTCACTGCCTGTATAGTATTGGAAGACTTCCATAGAAAGGAGAATGCCCACTGCTTCTGAGAGAAATGCATTTCGCAGCACAGGTGAAAAGGGGAATAACTTGTCCATGGAAGACATTAGGGAACCCAAAAAAGACCTATTCCTTCACAGTTATGATTTTACAATAAAGCACAGCCAGAAAGAGATTCCCCTGTACTGTAGGTGTCTGTGAGAAGTCTATGTCAGCGTCCTTTTTAAAGGAGCTTACCAGTTATAATGATTTTTAAGCAAGTGTCTCCAGCTTTCCTGCTGAAACAGAAGATTAATACTTACCTGCGCAGTGCCAGTGTTTACATCTGGTGGTGCCTGGGCATGGTCACATGCACTTCTCCAGCCAATCCCTGGCTGCAGTGGTGACGTACTGCTTGTAGCCACATCATCGCTGAAGCCAGTCATTGGCTAGAGCAGTGCATGTGACCATGCCCATCAACAGTATAAAAATTATAACCGGAAAACCCTTTTAAAGTTTTTTTTTTTTTTTCCCTAAACATCCTCTGTTTCTGCTATAGCTGACCCTACTCTTCAGATTGGACATGGAGGTGCCAAGTAGTTTTAGTTTAATTTAGCAGTGACTTTGAAGTAAAATTGGTTCTGTTTGAACCTTATTAGAGCCACAGGTTAGCCAGTAAAGGAAAGAAAGTCACTAGCAACCTCTGTTCTTCCCTCCTGAGTTCTACAAGTACTTGACACCTACAAAGTTGTAAAGATAAATTTACATGAGACCCTTTGACTGTTCAAACTTTTTCAAAAGTGGTGGTGTCTAAACCTTGTGCTCCGCCGTTTTTTTTTTTTTTTTTTCTTTTTTTTCTTTTTTTATTCTTTGTGCCATGGCAAAATTCCATGGGGAAAAAAACCTAAATGTGAACAGGCCCTTAGTGGCAAAACTCTGCTGGAAGGAAACCCAAACCTTAGCTTCCTGACTACTATGTATATAGGGAAGAGGTAAGAGTTTGGCATTGAGTTAAGATTTTTTTTTCAATCAAATCGTTTTTTATTGTTCAAATAAAGTTGGCATATCACAAGACAATTTGCGTCACAATTTTTCTGATATTTTCTCCCCTCCACATCTCAAATACACAAAATTGTATAAAACATTATCATATGTCCATATATTTGATACATCTTCCACAGTCATTGTACATAATGAATATACCAAGATAAAGACAAAACATTTACAGAGTTATTTGACTGTTAAAACCCCAACAACTCCCCCCCCCCCTCCCCCAACCCCCCCCCCCCCCCCCAAATCAGAGCATGAATTTTCAAGACCTTTTATATTACAACATGAGTGTGAGACAACCATTCATTCCACAACTTTTCAAACTTCAGAGGACATCCCCTCCTAACAAACACTCCCCTCTCTAACGTTAACATATCATGCACCTTTCTCACAAATTCATCCACAGTTGGCGGACTCCCCTGGATCCACCTAAAGGCAATCAACTTCCTGGCCACATACAGCAGTCTCCCAACTGCCACCTTGACCGCCTCTCCCCCACCAATCTCCTTCACATATCCCAGCACACATATCTTTGGGTCCTTCTGCACCCTCAGCTCCAGGTTACGATTAATCAAAGTCAACACCTCGTCCCAATATCTACTTAGCACTGGACAAGACCAAAGCATATGAAACAGATCTGCACCTTCCGCCATACATTTTGGACAATTGTCATCAGTTCTAATCCCAATTTTCCGTAAAAACTCTGGAGTTTTGTAGACTCTGTGGATGATAAACAGTTGTGACAACTTGCCCTGTTCACTTACAGACACTCTCGGGACTGCATCCAATATATCTTCCCACTGTTCCTTAGGGATGTCCCCCAGATCCTTTTCCCATTTTCTCATCCTAGTAAGAGGGAATTCTATCAAAAATTTGTCTAAAATTGAGTTAAGATTTTAATTTGTTTGGGAATATAGGATTGAAAAGCAAGATATCTCAGGATATTTCCAGTACCGTGTGTTTCATCACCTCTTAGGATTGCATTTTTTTTTCCTGTAAAATCTATGAAAGAATTTTACATGTTTTAATAAGTTGAAGACAGCTTTATTCTGTGATGTCTTGTGATCTCATTACAATCCTTCCTGTTCTCTTTTCTGCAAATCCATCATTCCTACAGAGACAGTGTAGATCCAAATCGGCATTCATATCAATTCTCACAAAGAAAAACACAAAGTTGTCACTATTCAAGCTGTAGGCTTTGGAACTGTAAATTTCAAGCTCTGAATGGCCTTTCATATTTGTCTGTTTCTTTTAGAATGTGTTATCACATTATTAGTATTGTATCTTGTCCTGCAAGAGAGTAATAAAAATGTATGTATCAGTTTGCTCAATTCTTTTTATCCCTCTGAATACCAAAGTAATTTTTTTCTATGAATACACTGGATTTTTTATTAATAAATTTTAATAAATTATACTATCTATATTATAAAAATCAATGTCTGTTTGCCTGTCTGTCCTCTATACGCATCCAAACCCCTGAACCATTGGACACCAAATTTGGCACAAATGTACATCAGGTGTCTGGGAAGGTTTTCATAAAGCTCTCAGCTCCCTAGAACCTACCGTTTTTGAGATGTTTCCAAATAATGCAAATATGGCACTGTCACATGATCCATATTAGCCAATAGAAACTCGCAGCTCCTCTCATATCCTAACTGACATACACACAGTCATATGACCCCTATTAGCCAATAGAAGATCGCAAGTCCTTCAGTCTTTGCCCTGCTGACATACCCACAGTTTTACACCAGGTTTCCATAATAACGTAGCCATATAACACGGTTATAAGTCACTGTTAAGGGGGCATGGTGCTGTGGAGGTTACTGTTAAGGGGTGAGGTGCTGTGGAGGTCACTGTTAAGGAGGTGGGGTACCATGGAGGTAATTGTTTTGAGAGACGCATAAAATAAATGAAACGGTGTGTAACAGCAAGGGTTTATAGGTCTAGTAGCCCTCATGAAAAAAGAGGGCATGGATCGGCTTCCTGGGCACCCTTGGGACAAGTCCAATAGACGCCCGGACCAACACTTTATACTCAGGCAGGCCAGGTACTTTTTCTAGTTGCAAATAATCTCAACTGGATATCCATATGCTTACCATGTTTTCCTTGGCTATGAGCAAGCCAAGGATAAGCAATTAATATCAAAAGAGTGGACAACCTCTTTAAGAATAAGTCTTTTGCCATTTTTACAACCATCCATGTGGATCAAGATTGTCAGATTGATCACTTCAGAAGGAGATTTCCTAAGCTAAATGTGCCAGAATTCTGTCTGTTTGCACATTTGCCATGGACCACCTCTTTTGTAGGAAAATAGGTGTGATTTAGCATGAAGTGCTAGAATTTCTAACTTTGAATCTTAGCCTGTGATAACTGTTAAAAATCCTAATCATCTGCTATGTCCATTACGTTTCATTTCCATTCAGCAGTTATCTTATCTTTAGATTGTAAACTTTTGGACGGATGGGGTCATGTGCACCACTGTAGCTAATGACTGACATGAGGTGATTTTTCCTCAAGCGGTACATGACCCAATAGAGATGTGCCACTTGGCAACATGTCACCGCTAAGACCAAACATTGGTTGCAACAGAGCACATAACCCTATCTGTCTGGAGATTTCAGGATGGTGAAAGTAAGACTGCTGAAGGGAGCTGGAACAGAGCACAGGTATGTGTTTTTCAACAGGCTGGGATTCCAAAATAAAATTCTAGCTGGACAACCCCTTTAAGGGAATGATTCTTAATGAATTATTCTAACACTCCTTCCTTAACCACTTCCAGACCGGGCCATTTGCACCCTTCCTGACCAGATTTTGCAAATCTGACGTGTCACTTTATGTGGTTATAACTTTGGAAGGCTTTTACTTATCTAAGCCATTCTGAGACTGCTTTCTCGTGACACTTTGTACATCATGTTAATGGTAAATTTGAGTCAATATGTCACCTTTTTGAATCTCTCTGCTTTTAAGACAGTGATACCTCATAAAATACTCATTAATTAACATTCACCATATGTCTACTTTATGTTGGTATCCTTTTGGTTATGTTGTTAATTTTTTTAGGACGTTAGAAGGTTTAGAATTTTAAAAGCAAATTTAGAAATATTTAAGAACATTTCCAAAATCTATTTTTCTAAGGACCATTTCAGTTCTGAAGTCACTTTGAGGAGCTCACATAATAGAAATCACCCATAAATGACCCTATTTCAGAAACTACACCCCTCAGACTATTCAAAATTGGTTGTAGAAATGTTGTTAACCCTTTAAGTATTCCACAAGATTTAAAGCAAAATAGATGTGAAATTTTACTTTTTTTGCAGATTTTACATTTTCATTAAAAAAATAATCTGCAACACATCAAGGGTTAACAACAAAACAAACCTCAATATTAATTACTCTAATTCTGCAGTTTACAGAAACACCCCATATGTGGTCATATACCGCTGTATGGGCACATGGCAGGGCACAGAAGGCAAAGAGCGCCATATGGTTTTTGGAGGGCAGATTTTGCTGGAATGGTCTTTGGGCGCTATATTGCATTTGAAGAGACGCTGAGGTACCCCCACAGTGAAAACCCCGAAAAAGTTACCACATTTTGTAAAATACACAACCCAAGGAATTTTTAAGGGGTGTAGTGAGAACTTGACCCAACAGGTGTTTCATAGAATTTATAATACTTAGCTGTGAAAATTAAAAATTAAAAAAAAATTTTTAACAAGAAAATGGTGCTTTAGCCCTAATTTTTTTTCCACAAAAGATAACAGGCGAATATTCCCCACAATTTGCTACCCATTTTCTCCTGAATACAGTAACACCCAAATTGTGGTCATAAACTGTTATTTGGGGATACGCCAGGGCTCAGAAGGCAAGGAGCGCCATCTGGATTTTCTAACATGGAATTTTCTGTCATGGTTTTTAAGAGCGATAACTTTTTAATTTTTTTGTTGACTGAGCTGCATAAGGGGTTATTTTGTGCAGGACAAGCTGTAGTTTTTATTGGTACCATTTTGGGGTACATTTGGCTTTCTGGTCGCTTTTTATCTCGTTTTTTGGGAGGTGAAGTCACAAAAAAAGCAGTTTGTCATTTTAAAATATTTTTTTTTTTTTTTTTTTTTTTTTTACACCGTTCACTTGATGGGGTAGATCATGTGATATTTGTATAGATCCGGTCGTTACAGACGCAACAATACCAAATATGTCTAGTTATTTTTTTTTTACGTTTTACAAAATAAGAACATTTTGATGTAAGGTAAATTTATTTTATTTTTTTACGGCGTTCACCTGATGGGGTAGATTGTGATATTTTTATAGAGCCGGTCGTTACGGAGGCGATACCAAATATGTCTATTTAAAAAAAAAAAATCTATTTTTAAAATTTTTTAAATGGCTTAATTGTGGGAAAAATTATTTTACATGCGAGACTTTATCTTTTTTTTTTTTATAAAACCCCATTATTTTTATTTTTTATTTTACACTTTGTGTCCCCCATAAGGTCATACAAGAGACATTTAACATCACTTTCCCCCCCACTATTGATTTCTTCTGTAACTGGGGCTGCTATGTCAGCCCAAGTTACAGTGGAAATAAACCCCCCAGAAAGGCTGTACAGCATAATTATGTGCTGCACAGCCTCAGTTCAGGGCTGATCGAGGTCTATGGAAGACCCAGCAGCTTCTGCACTGCCCTGGCTGTGGCACACTGCTTCCTGATCAGTATACACAACGCTCGTTCTACTGTGTGTACAGTGATCTAGAAGGCAAGGACAACCGGGAACGGTCCCTGCCTTCTCTCTGGGGTGCCCTGCTAACAGCAGGCCCCCCGCTCGGCAGCTGACATCTCTGAAAAGACGTTCTAAAACGTCCGGTCAGAGATAAACCCAACTGCCCAGGACGTTTATAGTCAGTGGGCGGTCGGGAAGTGGTTAAAGAATCACTCCCACAAAAAAAAATTATTCTCTGACCTGTTAGAAAGGTACATGATGTAAACTGTAGTGAAGGTAATCTTCTTACCAGCTACTGTATTTGTGAGTTATAAACTCCCTTCTGATCCTGAGCTGTGTGATTTGGCCAGCACTCTGACTCTCCAAATAACACAGCATCTCATGTGTTTCTCTATGTATTCCTACAGAAACCTCAATGTCAGTCTCGTAAGAATGAATAGAGAAATAACTGACTTCCTGTCCTGTGTCAATTGGAGATCAGAGAGTTCTAACAGGTCAGAGAATAACATTTTTTGGTGGGAGTACATCATTTAATGATCTCTTTTCAATTACCTGGCTTAGTAATGACAATGGTGTTTGGACATTTTGCAACTCTGGTAGGCAAGAGCAATTGACATGTAAAATGTAAATTACAAAATGAAAATTCATACTACCCCACCCATACTAATATATTATTTGAAAGTAGACAACCATGCAAAATGCCTCTCAACACTTTATATACACACATACACATCATTTTTCAGAAACCCTGCATAAAAGTTATTAGCTGGTTAAAGTAACACGAGCAGAAAGTTATATAGTCCACACTACTTAAAAATAAACGTGCACAGTTCATACATATAAGTTGTGTGCATATAAGTTTAGGTCTATCTTCATGAAATCAAAACTAGAAAGACCAGTGTTTAAGCTAGAATAAAAAATGTAAAAAAAGTAACCTATAAAATGCAGGGATTACACTCTTTGAAAAATAGGCGCATCTTGAAATCTATATGTACAGTCCTGATCAAAAGTTTAAGACCACTTGAAAAATGGCAAAAAATCATATTTTACATTATTGGATCTTAACAACGTTCCAAGTAGAACTTCAACATGCAACAAGAAGAAATGAGAGTGAGACAAAACATTTTTTGAGCATTCAATTAATTGAAAATAATGTTTAAACTGAAACAGGCTGTTTTTCAGCTGATCCAAATTTTAGGACCACATGCCTTTAAAAGGCCAAATCTGTGCAAAGATGTGGATTCATTGTCATTTTCTGTAAGGTAGTCACGTTTTTAATAAACTCTCCCTTTTTGAACGTGGTCGGGTTGTTGAACTGCATAAGCAGGGTCTCTCACAGCGCGCCATCGCTGCTGAGGTGGGACGCAGTAAGACATTCATTTGGAATTTCTTAAATGATCCTGAGGGTTATGGAACAAAAAAGTCAAGTGGAAGACCCAAAAAAATGTCATCAGCACTGAGCCGGAGGATCCAATTGGCTGTCCGTCAAGACACTGGACGATCCTCGACCCAAATTAAGGCCCTTACTGGTGCTGACTGCAGCCCCATAACCATCAGACGGCATCTGAGACTGAAGGGCTTCAAAAACAAAAAAAAGTCTTCAAAGACCTCGTCTACTTGAATGCCACAGAACTGCTCGTTTGGACTTTGCAAGAGAGCACCAAACATGGGACATTCAAAGGTGGAAGAAAGTTTTATTCTCTGATGAGAATTTTTTTTACCTTGATGGTCCTGATGGTTTCCAACGTTACTGGCATGACAAGCAGATTCCACCTAAGATGTTTTCTACGCGCCACAGTGGAGGGGGCGCCATAATGGTCTGGGGTGCTTTATCCTTCAGTGGAACAATGGAGCTTCAGGAAGTGCAGGGGCGCCAAACGGCCGCTGGCTATGTCCAGATGTTGCAGAGAGCATTCCTCATGACTGAGGACCCTCATCTGTGTGGTAACGACTGGGCTTTTCAACAGGACAATGCTACAGTACACAATGCCCGCAGGACAAGGGACTTCTTCCGGGAGAATAACATCACTCTTTTGGCCCATCCTGCGTGTTCCCCTGATCTAAATCCAATTGAGAACCTTTGGGGATGGGTGGCAAGGGAAGTTCACAAAAATGGACAACAGTCCCAGACAGTAGATGGCCTTCGTGCGGCCGTCTTCACCACTTGGAGAAATGTTCCCACTCGCCTCATGGAAACGCTTGCATCAAGCATGCCGAAACGAATTTTGGAAGTGATAAACAATAACGGCGGAGCTACTCATTACTGAGTTCATGTTTGGAAGTTGGATTTCTGTTTTGGGGGGGGGGGTTTAGTTTTTTTTTGGAGGTGTGGTCCTAAACTTTTGATCAGCTGAAAAACAGCCTATTTCAGTTTATTCGTTGTTTTCATTAAATTGAATGCTCAAAAAATGTTTTGTCTCACTCCCAAGCTCTACTTGGAGCCTTGTTAAGATCCAGCCATGCTAAATATGATTTTTTGCCATTTTTCAAGTGGTTTTAAAGGGGTTGTCCGGGTTCAGAGCTGAACCCGGACATCCCTCCATTTTCACCCCAGCAGCCCACCTGACATGAGCATCGGAGCAGTTCATGCTCCGATGCTCTCCTTTGCTCTGCGCTAAATTGCACAGGGCAAAGGCATTTTTAGGAGTTACAGTGACGTACCGGGGCTCTCTATGGGGTTGACAGGAACCCCGGTGACGTCATCGGCACTGATGGGCGGGATTTAGCTCTGCCCTAACCAGTAAAACGGCTAGGGCAGAGCTAAAGCCCGCCCCTCAGAGCCGGTGACGTCACCGAACACACTGCCGGGCGGAAGTTACCGCCCGGCAGTGTGTTATTGAAAACAAAAAAGCCAGTGCCCTGCGCGATTTAGCGCAGGGCACGGGAGCACATCAGAGCATGAGATGCTCCAATGCTAGCCTCAGGGGGGCTGTCTGGGTGAAAAAAAGGGTATGTCCGGGTTCAGCTCTGAACCCGGACAACCCCTTTAAACTTTTGATCAGGACTGTATGATGAATGTGGACACCCTGAAGATTGCATTTTTCTTGAGAACCATGTCCACCTTAATGTAACTTTGTGACAAACAGGAAAATACACTGTTAAAAAAAATGAAGGGAACACTTAAACAACACAATGTAACTCCAAGTCAATCATACTTCTGTGAAATCAAACTGTCCACTTAGGAAGCAACACTGAGTGACAATCAATTTCACATGCTGTTGTGCAAATGGGATAGACAACAGGTGGAAATTATAAGCAATTAGCAGGACACCCCCAATAAAGGAGTGGTTCTGCAGGTGGTGATCACAGACCACTTCTCAGTTCCTATGCTTCCTGGCTGATGTTTTGGTCACTTTTGAATGCTGGCGGTGCTTTCACTCTAGTGGTAGCATGAGACGGAGTCTACAACCCACACAAGTGGCTCAGGTAGTGCAGCTTATCCAGGATGGCACATCAATGCGAGCTGTGGCAAGACAGTTTGCTGTGTCTGTCAGCGTAGTGTCCAGAGCATGGAGGCGCTACCAGGAGACAGGCCAGTACATCAGGAGACGTGGAGGAGGCCGTAGGAGGGCAACAACCCAGCAGCAGGACCGCTACCTCTGCCTTTGTGCAAGGAGGAACAGGAGGAGCACTGCCAGAGCCTGGCAAAATGACCTCCAGCAGGCCACAAATGTGCATGTGTGCATGCTCAAACGGTCAGAAACAGACTCCATGAGGGTGATATGAGGGCCCGACGTCCCCAGGTGGGGGTTGTGCTTACAGCCCAACACTGTGCAGGATGTTTGGCATTTGCCAGAGAACACCAAGATTGGCAAATTCGCCACTGGCGCCCTGTGCTCTTCACAGATGAAAGCAGGTTCACACTGAGCACATGTGACAGACGTGACAGAGTCTGGAGACGCCGTGGAGAACGTTCTGCTGCCTGCAACATCCTCCAGCATAACCGGTTTGGCATTGGGTCAGTAATGGTGTGGGGTGGCATTTCTTTGGAGGGCCACACAGCCTTCCATGTGCTCGCCAGAGGTAGCCTGACTGCCATTAGGTACCGAGATGAGATCCTCAGACCCCTTGTGAGACCATATGCTGGTGCGGTTGGCCCTGGGTTCCTCCTAATGCAAGACAATGCTAGACCTCATGTGGCTGGAGTGTGTCAGCAGTTCCTGCAAGACGAAGGCATTGATGCTATGGACTGGCCCGCCTGTTCCCCAGACCTGAATCCAATTGAGCACATCTGGGACATCATGTCTCGCTCTATCAACTAACGTCCTGTTGCACCACAGACTGTCCAGGAGTTGGCAGATGCTTTAGTCCAGGTCTGGGAGGAGATCCCTCAGGAGACCGTCCGCCACCTCATCAGGAGCATGCACAGGCGTTGTAGGGAGGTCATACAGGCACGTGGAGGCCACACACACTACTGAGCCTCATTTTGACTTGTTTTAAGGACATTACATCAAAGTTGGATCAGCCTGTAGTGTGTTTTTCCACTTTAATTGTCAGGAGTGAATAAATTAGCAGTGGGGCGGTGCTGGGCTCCAGGAGAAGGGGCGCGTCTGGGCTCCAACGGCCGAAGGGACAGCCTCTTGGGCACCTTGCTCAGGTAATTACCAAATTAATAAAAGCGATTTTCTAGACAAAGGACAACACTTAGAGCTTTTAACATCATCACATCAGTCTGCTCGTTTTGTATTAAAATATACTAGTATTACTACCCTGTCACTAAAATCCAGGTGACAGAATCCCTTTAAATACTCTTTTTATCTTCAGAATATCATCCATAACCTTTTTGTTATACAGTGGTCCCTTCGAGCTTTTAGTGATTGTATATAGTGTACGAAAATTAGACCACATGCGTAAAGCATGAAATATTATGTTATATCATTGTTTGACATTGGTGACTCAATATCAGGTCACTGTCCTGAGATTGACCACGTATTGCGGTTATTTCTTTTGTGAAAGTATATATATCAGGATTGAGTGTAACTATGCTGTAACGCTTCTGAGATCTTTTATTATGGTGCACCTCTTTGGCATTTATATAATTACCGACATGGTAGATGAATTATGTCTTATAATCATTGTGTCTGCGTCTGTTCCACCAATAGAATTTTTCTATACCCTATCCCTTTATAAATCTCTTCCTGGGTATGATATATGAGGCATTAATATATTTGCCTGTGATAGGTATGCCCTGATCTATATTAATGAGAAGTGAGGGCAAACTCACTACGGTTTATTGTATAATCATAGGTACGATATAATTCACTATAAAGCTTTCCCACTTAGATTTGGATACAACTAACCGATTTGGCTACTGTGCTGTAACTGGGGATGCAAGCACCGTGTGGAACGCATTAATATATCACAGGACCACACATGCAGGAACCAGGAAGAGATTTAGCAATTGGAGGCCGCGATTTGGAACGCATGTGCGTTCCAGAGACCAGAAGGACAGCACAGCATTGACTGTGCTAGTCTGCTGTGTCAATAAACGGAACATCCGCCCTGTGGAACGCATATGCGTTCCAACAACAGGAAGTGACATTAACCAGGAAGCCAGTTAGACTACCAATAGGGCTACAGGGCGCCAAGTGGCAGCACTTTAAATACAGCTGCAGCATCAGTAATAAATTGCCTACCAGGGGGAACATGAACACAGGGAAGGACTCCAGCATGTAAGTTAAATACACCTTGTCATTAGAACCATAAGTCTCTGGACTACTTAGCTCTTATTCAGCATGAGTGACTATGACTTTTGATTTTAGTGTGGGTCTCACTAGGACTTCATGATAGGGGGACAACAGGAATAAATTCTTACTGGGATCTTCCCTACTACCTTAACTGTGAGTCCGCACTGATCTCTGTATTTATGTATATCTGGATGACAAACGTCAAACTGACTTAGGTATATGATTATTTTCTGCCCCATAGGATGCAGAATATACTGTCTACCTCGGAAGGAGTCCACTGCAGGCACGATCATCAAAATGTGCACATAACTAGCCGGATATGATGCTACCAAGCATATCTACTGGCCTGATTATGTTCCCCCCTAATCAATTTATGTAGAGCAATTATCTCACTTTATATGTGCTACCTGGCTCTATGCTGGTGTATATCTTGTAGCACTTTTTCTTTGTGACCTGGCTTTATGCCAGTATCTATATGGTTGCATTTTCTTTGTATAGACTAATGTTGTATTATACCTCCTGATGATCCCATAGAACAGTATATGGGGGAAACGCGTCGAGGTAGTTAAGGTGTATGACTATCTATTCAACTCTGACCAATTGTATTTTTGTATATCTGTACCACGTTATTGTTGTTTTTTCTTTTCTTTCTTTTTGCATCCAGTTGATATATATATATATATATATATCTATTAATGATTTATATCCTCACCTCATATCTTGGTAAACTAGGAACATCCCTGCTGCACCCCCATAGGGACCTGTGAGGGGTAGGAGTTTAGGTACGTGGACAGGGGGCCTCCACCATTAGGAGCCCTCCCTGGGCTGAGGTTATAGGATAGGGGTAGTTATAGGGACAAATATCCCCGCACCCCAGGTTACCAAGTACACTGGATGTGATTATAGGATACACTATTCTGTTTATATATTATTTACGTTATAACAAGTGGACCCAAACGGGATCCCTTTTAAGGTATACCAATAAAACTGTTATTTTAGGGGTTACTTTATATGCTGGAATTGTTTACAACTATTTACCCCACTATATATTTATGTATATTGACTTTGCTGGAATTTGATTCTCTCTTACTGTTATGGCTAATTTTCTTTCTGGTACACTTTTCACTGAGGCTCTTATCAGTGAGGCGAAAGATATTTTTTCGGATAGGGATGTCCCGGGCTTGGCCACATCCTCATCGTGTAAGCAGGTATTTCATGAACTATACATTAGGTACAAGGATAACATCAAATCCTGGTGGGAAATAAAATCTATTGAGAGCTACTTGGAGCATAAAATAGTGCCCAGGGGCCTTCGCCACCAGGTCAAACCGGCTGAATGCATTACATCTGTAGAACTGATCGTCAAATGGGAGGAGGAATTGACTAGGAGTTCACTCGGATTGATGAATATCCTCTTAGAGGAACAGAAATCACTATTTGAGCGTACTTCTATTAAACTACAGGAGCAAATTGATTTAGCCCTCAAACTGAGAGAGGATCCTGACTTCGGTAGACGTGAGTCATCTCTACAAACCTTGGTGGAGAGATTCCAAAATCTACTGAAGGACAAATATCCCCACACCCCAGGTTACCAAGTACACTGGATGTGATTATAGGATATACTATTCTGTTTATATATTATTTACGTTATAACAAGTGGACCCAAACGGGATCCCTTTTAAAGTATACCAATAAAACTGTTATTTTAGGGGTTACTTTATATGCTGGAATTGTTTACAACTATTTACCCCACTATATATTTATGTATATTGACTTTGCTGGAATTTGTTCCTTCAAGATACAATGGCCTCAGGATACAATACTTTCAACATACAATGGTTTCATCGTAAGTTGAAACTAGACTCAACATACAATATCTCAGACTCAGATCCAACCAATCAAGGCCACTTCCTGGTAAAATAGCTGTATTAGTTACTAGTTAGCAGCTATTCCTGACTGTTATATGTAAGGACATGTTTTATCTGTCTTAGTTATTTCCTTTTTTTTCTTAAATCTTAATTTCTTCTTATCTTGGATGACATTTTGGGTCTTTGGAACCAATTACTCAACTTACAACGGTTTCAACATACAATGGTCCTCCTGGAACCAATTAATATTGTAACTTGAGGGACCAAAAATTCATCTTCACACGTCCGTATGTGTTTTGCGGATTCGCAAAACACAGACACCGGCAATGTGCGTTCCGCATTTTGTGGACCGCACATCGCCAGCACTCTCATAGAAAATGCCTTTTCTTGTCCGCAATTGCGGACAAGAATAGGACATGTTCTATTTTCTTGCGGAACGGAAGTGCGGATCGGGAAGTGCGAATCCGCAAATGCGGATGTGGACAGCACATTCTGGCCCCATTGAAAATGAATGGGTTCGCACCTGTTCACAAAATTTCGGAACGGATACGGACCCATTTTGCGGACGTGTGAATGGATCCAAAGTCAAATCCTCTCATCTTGTCCTGTTTGAATGTATGTAATTAACTTGATTTTGCATTTCGCATGGCTTACTTCATATAAATGTTTCTACATACCATATATATATTATATAAGTGTCTGTGAAGGTTCTTATTCATCCAGGCCATGGTATATTAGTATTAATAAGTCAGAGCAACTGTACTTGTTATACTTTCTATTAAAGACATTTCGCCAGTCATCCGACTGGCTTTCTCAATTAGAAATTGACCTGATGCTGTGCCGAGAGTACGCACGCTGCTCTGAGCTCCGACAGCCTCGACCAACTACCGCTCTGCAAAGCTGCCCTTCGCCATCAAAATTCACCCAGCCCTCTCACCAGCCCAGGAGATGACGAGGACAAAGAAAACACCAGGTCCTCCGACCAAACTCCCCTCCTTCACGGCAGCGCCGATCCAAGATAGCGCTCGCTCTCCCCATGAGGCAACACAGGATATGCCGAGTTCCTATTCCAAGTAAGCCACGAGGCAGCAGAACAAACATCCCCGGCAAGTAAATCAAGTATTTCAAGCGTGGGGGTCAGCACAAATCTCTCCTTTGGGAGCTAATTCTGGCAGTAATGCAAGACCTGAGCGGGAGGATATCATTACTTTGACTGCTATGCAGGACTTAATGGCAGATTTAAAAAGCTCCACCCAACTAGATATACAGTCAGCCCTAAATACCATAAGAGCTGATATTATAGCTATTGGGGACCGTACTGCTCATTTAGAAGTGAAAATGGAAGAATTTAAGGAGGCACACAACTCTATGGTAGACTCTTATAATGAAACCATAGGTGTCGCTACAGGGGGGCAAGGGGGGCCCCCCTAGGTTATTCCTTGCCCCCCGCGTGCCCCTCCACTGATTCCCCTTTAAAACGCTGGCCGTCGCTAGTATAGCGGCGATCTGTCCAGGGCCGTCTCTAACGCGGGGCAAAAGGGCCAGCTGCCCCGGGCCCAGTTGCTCCTGGGGGGCCCAAGACAGCTGCCTCTTGAGCCCCGATGGCCACTGGTGATGTGGGGGGGCGGCGGCAGGGCACAAGGAGATGAGCGCTTCAATTGTGGAAGCACTCATTTCCATAGTCATCTGTATCGCCATCCTCAGCGATACAGATGGAAGTGCTGCAGCGGGGCAGGGGAGGGAGAGGCGTCTCCCTTCCCCGTTCCTCTGATAGGCTGCAGACACTAGGCCTGCAGCCATCAGAGGCTGGTGCAAGCGGCGCGATGGTGTCATCATGCCGCCTGATCCGTACAGCGCAGGACACAGGCTGGAAGAGGCCTGCATCATATCGCTGGCAACATGATGGAGGTAAGTATAAGTGTTTATTTATTTTTTTATATGGTACTACTACTGGCACATGATTGGGGGGAATCTATGGGGGCACCTGTTACTGGCACATGATTGGGGGGCATCTATGGGGGCACCTGTTACTTGCACATGATTGGGGGGCATCTATGGGGGCACCTGTTACTGGCAAATGATTGGGGGACATCTATGGGGGCACTTGTTATTGGCACATGATTGGGGGGCATCTATGGGGGCACTTGTTACTGGCACATGATTGGGGGGCATGTATGGGGGAACTTGTTACTGGCACATGATTGGGGGGCACCTGTTACTGGAACATGATTGGGGGGCATCTATGGGGGCACTTGTTACTGGCACATGATTGGGGGACATCTATGGGGGCACTTGTTATTGGTGCAGGATTGGGGGGCATCTATGGGGGTACTTGTTACTGGCACATGATTGGGGGGCATCTATGGGGTACTTGTTACTGGCACATGATTGGGAGGCATCTATGGGGGCACTTGTTACTGGCACATGATTGGGGGAATCTATGGGGGCACTTGTTATTGGCACATGATTGGGGGGCATCTATGGGGCACTTGTTACTGGCACATTATTGGGGGGCATCTATGGGGGGCACATCTTACTGGCACATTATTGGGGGGCACTGTGGGGGCATCTATGGGGGCACTTCTTACTGGCACATTATTGGTGGCACTTTTTACTGGCACATTATTGAGTGGCTCTATGGGGGCAGTTCTTACTGGCACATTATTGGGGGCATCTACTGAGGCCACAAAGTAGGGGTATTTTATATGGAGGAAGGGGGAGAGGAATACTATGAGGGCTTCTACTGATGCCACAAAGAAGGGGTATTTTATATTGGGGGCTCTGTATAGGGGCATTTTATACTGGGGAACCTTATGTTGGGTACTATGGGGAAGGGGAGAGAGGAGTACTATGGGCTCACTAAGAAGGGGTATTTTATACTTGAAAATTATGGGGGACACTGAGGGCATCTACTGGGGCACTATATATGGGGCATTTTATACTGGTACATTATGGGGGGCACTAGGAAGAAGGGGGGAGAGGAGCACTATGGGGGCATTTACTGGGGGCACTATATAGTGGTATTTTATACTGGCACATTATGGGGGCACTATGGGGACACTAGCTCTACTGGGGGCATTAAAAGGGGGTATTTTTTGCACTGGCACATTATAAGGAGAATTAGTACTACTGGGGGGCATTATGATGGGCTTTAGTACTACTGGGGGTCTATGGGGAACATGAAGACTAATGAATCTTTTGATGCATGTGTCTTTACAGACGAAGAGGTTCTAAGTCAGCTGTCTAAAATTAATACAAATAAGTCACAGGGGCCTGATGGGATATACCCAAAGCTATTAAAAGAGCTTAGCGGTGAACTAGCAAAACCACTAATAGATTTATTTAACCAATCACTGGCAACAGGAGTCGTCCCAGAAGATTGGAAATTAGCAAATGTTGTGCCCATTCACAAGAAAGGTAGTAGGGAGGAATCGGACAACTATAGGCCAGTAAGCCTGATATCAATCGTGGGGAAATTAATGGAAACAATACTTAAGGAGAGGATTGTGGAACATCTAAAATCCCATGGATTGAAAGATGAAAAACAGCATGGATTTACTTCAGGGAGATCATGTCAAACTAATCTTATTGATTTTTTGATTGGGTGACTAAAATAATAGATGGCGGAGGTGCAGTAGACATCGCTTATCTAGACTTTAGTAAGGCTTTTCATACTTTCCCACATAGAAGGCTTATCAATAAATTGCAGTCTTTGAGCTTGGACTCCCATATTGTTGAATGGATTAGGCAGTGGCTGAGGGACAGACAACAGAGGGTTATAGTCAATGGAGTATATTCAGACCATGGTCTTGTTACCAGTGGGGTACCTCAGGAATCTGTTCTGGGACCCAAATTGTTTAATATCTTTAGCAGCAAAATTGCAGAAGGCCTCGATGGTAAGGTGTGTCTTTTTGCTGATAACACAAAGATTTGTAACAGGGTTGATGTTCCTGGAGGAATACACGAAATGGAAAAGGATTTAGGAAAACTAGAGGAATGGTCAAAAATCTGGCAACTAAAATTTAATGTTGATAAGTGCAAGATAATGCACCTGGGGAGTAAAAATCCATGAACAGAATATAAAATCAGTGATACAGTCCTAACCTCAGTATCTGATGAAAGGGATTTAGGGGTCATTATTTCAGAAGACTTAAAGGTAGGCAGACAATGTCATAGAGCAGCAGGAAATGCTAGCAGAATGCTAGGGAGAGGCATTACCAGTAGAAAGAGGGAGTGCTCATGCCTCTCTACAGAGCACTAGAAATGGCAGAAAAATGGTGGTCTGGTCTGAAGGTCTGAAAGGAGAAGATGAGGAAAGAGAACATCTACATCAAAGAGACGTAGTAGGCCTCGTTCACCCGACCGTGATGTTTTTTTCGGGCCGCAAATTGCGGATCCGCAAAGCACGGATGGCGCCCGTGTGCCTTCCGCAATTTGTGGAACGGAACAGGTGGCCGATCATAGAAATGCCTATTCTTGTCCGCAAAACGGACAAGAATAGGACAGGACTCATAATTTTTGCGGGGCCACGGAACGGAGCAACTGATGCGGACAGCACACAGAGTGCTCTCCGCATCTTTTGCGGACCTATTGAAGTGAATGGTTCCGTATATGGACTGTATGCGTAACACAGAAAACGGCTTGTATACGGAACGCAAAATACGTTTGTGTGAACGAGCCCTTATCCTATATGATGTAGGGGTGGATGGAGGAGTTATCCCTGCATCCACCTGCATACCGCAATACTCTCGTATTTTGTATTTATCTTATTTATATATAGTTTTTTTCAGTAGTATGATTAAGTGGTTAAAATTCTTAGTGCCCCCCAATTTTGACTGTGGTATCTTATGTGCCCCCCATGAAATTAAAATTAGCAGACCTGGAAGATCGCTCTAGGAGAAACAACATTAGGGCTCGTTCACACGAACGTGTGAAGCCCGTGCCCGTGCTGTGGACCACACATTGCGGTCTGCAATGCACGGGCACCGTCCGTGGGGCAGGCGCATGGGGATCGCAGACCCATTCACTTGAATGGGTCCGTGATCCTTCCGTTCCGCAAAAAGATAGAGCAAGTTCTATCTTTTTGCAGTGCGGAAGCACGGAACGGAACCCCAGAAAGCACTCCGTAGTGCTTCTGTAGTGTTCCGTTCCGTTCCGCATCTCTGGATTTGCAGACCCATTGAAATGAATGGGTTCACATCCATTATGCGGAATGGCCACGGAACGGTGCCCATGTATTGTGGATCCGCAAATGTGGTACGCAATACGGCAACGGGCATCACACGTTTGTGTAAACGAGCCCTTAGACTCAGGAGCCCTTAGGAATATCCCTGAAAGCATCTCAAATTACTCTCTCCAGGAGTTCCTGATAGACCTCTTCACGTCAATTCTTCCTGACACCCCTCAAAGGGATCTCCTCATAGATGGAGCACACCGGATTCCCAAACCCAGATCTATGCCTGCAAGTATGCCGAGAGATGTGTTAGTACGATAAAAAAATTTTATCTAAAAAATAACTTGCTTAAAGACATACCTGAAAGGTTCAAACAGATCCCATTCTATGTTACCTCTCTCCCGCAACTCTGGAGAGAAGGAGAGAATTTGCTAAATACACTGCTATATTAAGAGAAAACAATATCCCTATCCACAACAAAAGGTTTCCTCACATTTTTCACTCAAACTCTGAGCAAACCTTATTGCGGATGCATGACATGTGGAAATACTTGGGTGTTGGATTACTTACCTGGGTTACAGATGCTGTTGGAGAAGTCTACGATCCTCGAGGTGCTGAAGAGGTTTTTGATTGGAGAATCGATCAACTGGAAGTGTGAGATGCCTGTTAAAAGAAAATTAGCGGTTACTTGCTGCGCATTTAAGTAAGGCGCAGTGAAGAATCCGGACCTACGCTAGTCAAGTCATGGAAAAATTACTGAAACAACTCATCGGGAAGGCCGCAGCACAAGGAGGAGAAGAGTGGCTGCGTATTTGTATTCAGCGGGACTGCGATGTCAGGGATCTTCATCTGCAAGCTGATAATCCAGTCTGCGCTCCCTACTGTACTGAGAGCGCAGAGCTGGATAGGATGGTCGATTGTATTGCGGTGCCTGCTATCGGCGAAGCTCCTCCTTCTTCACCGCCCAAGAAAAGAAAAGAGGACCTTCTCACCATCGCTGGTCAACGCTAAACGCAGACATACAATTGTTGCTGCGCAAGCAGATATCAGCAACAACGGCACTATACTCACCAACAGTCGCCAGAGTCAACAGCCAAGAGACTGGTCGCATCTGAAAAAGAAAAACCACCGGTCAACACTCAGGCGGGTGAGCACCAGTATACTAACTTAAACAGTGACTGTCTTTTACAGTGCACTGAAACCCCTAGCATTACCATTAACAGTCCGGAGGAACATTGTCCCCAAGATAGGATTCAGCTATTCAGGGAATTTTTGGCATTTATGTCTCAAAAGGATTCTGATCATAATCAGGAATCTGCTTGGTCTTCTCCGGGCAGAGCTTCTGAATCGGATTGCCAAATATTCCCTGAATCCTCTAAGGCATTGAAGGATAAATGCCTTTTACCATCATTAGAGATGGGCAGTGGCATTAAAGAAATATCCTTAAAGGAAACTATGCCATGCCAGATATCCCCTTTGGGATTCCATTTAACTAAACAAGTAAAAGAAAAAATATGGAATAAAGAATATGTGTATGTTTTTTCCCTCCTACCCTCATCCAAAGAAACCTTGAAATATGACAAAAAGGAGGATGAGGAGAGGAGAAAAAGTCCACAAAAAACAATTTTGAATTGGATTCAAGCATTCTGCATTTATGCTGCAGTTTTGGGTGAAAAACATCCGATGCACTGCAGCGGTTTATTTCACCATCTTGACACTATATTAGAAGCTTATAGAAATTTTGGTGGTTCAGCATGGTGCAATTACGATGAGTCTTTTCACCAAAAGCTTGCTGTTTACCCTGACCTACATTGGGGATATAAAGATGTGGGCCTGTGGATAAATCTCATGTTGCCCCAAAGATAACATAATTTTAGTCTGCAATTACCCCAAAAAAGTGTTTGCTTTGCATTCAACGAGACAACTTGCAAATGGCAGGCAAACTGCAAATACAGACACGAATGCGCTTTCTGTGCTGGGAATCATCCAGCCACAAAGTGCTTTAAAAAGTTTGGTAACAACAATGAATCCATTAGAGGCGATGACTCTAATGAGACTGCCAAGGCTAATACAATGTTTAAAAATGTATCCAGACAAGGAGAAAGCTCAAGTACTAATTGAAGGTTTCTCTGAAGGTTTTTATGTTCCAGCATTCCAGGGTTCTGGTTGTTCTGTTGTTAATAATTTTAAATACGTTAATTTAAATAAGAAAGTGGTTTTGGGAAAAAGGAAAGAAAGAAATCTCTGAGTATAGAGTAGCAGGTCCATTTTCATCTTCTCCTTTTGAAAATTTCTGAATTTCTCCTTTAGGTTTGGTCTCCAAAAAAGAATCGGAGAGTTATCGTTTAATACATAACTTATCCTATCCGAAAGACAATTCATTAAACGATTCTATTGACAAAAATTCTGCTACGGTACGCTACGCTTCCTTTGACAAAGCTTTATCTTTACTCAGAAAAGCTGGGAGACATTATTTACTAGCAAAAGCAGATATTAAATCTGCATTCAGATTGTTACCAATAAATCCAACTGGAAACAATTCACTTGGATTTCAATTAGACGGTACTTTTATTATGACAAAGCTTTACCTATGGGTTTTTCTCTATTGTACTACTATTTTGAAGCCTTTTCCACATTTCTTCAGTGGATGATAGAGACTCATTATAGTGGAGGATATATTCTCCATTATTTAGACGATTTTCTATTCATGGGTAAAGAAAAATCTGAGGATTGTATCAACTTATTACAGACATTTAGGAACATTTCGGAATACTTCAATATACCTCTAGCCGAAGAGAAGACAGTTTATCCCACAAAATATATCAAATTTCTAGGCATTGACATTGATACCGTCAATATGGAATTCAGAATCCTAAAGAAAAAAATTTATTCTACAAAAATTGTATTGAATAACCTATTGAAATGTAAGAAATCTACTTTACAGAAATTGCAGTCGGCTCTGGGTTCATTAAATTTTATTTCTAGAGTAATCCCTATGGGGAGAATTTTCTCAAAACGTTTATACGCAGCCACAGCGGGTAAGAAAAAACCACATGATCATATCCGCTTAACTAGACAATTAAAAGATGACATTTCAATTTGGTTAGGTTTCTTGGAAAATTTCAATGGCAGATCTATGCGCCAAGAGGAATTTGTTGATTCTGATTCAATACAATTATATACAGATGCTGCAACATCAATAGGTTATGGTGCAATTTATAACAAACAATGGTCGGCTGAAAAATGGCCGTCTGAATGGTTAGACGAACCATTTATGAAAAACATAAATTTCCTAGAAATCTTTCCAGTATTGGTTTTATTATCGATCTGGCAGGATCAGTTCAGAAACAAACGCATCTTATTCCTTTCCGACAATAAAGGTGTGGTTTTCGCATTAAATTGTTTATCTGCAAAATCAAAAGCAGCTATTAACATATTGAGACAAATTGTCTTATTATGCCTAATTAATAACATGTGGATTGAAGCAAAATATGTAGAAGGTAGATCAAACATAATTGCCAATTTTATATCAAGACACGGAGGCTCATATTTGCTTAACTCTTTCTTTACTGAACATATAGCAGCAAAGACAACTGAAGAAAAAGCCATCAGTGTAACCATGGTAATAACTCCACCCCCATAGCCCCTATATAAGGCGCATCACCAGATGGACACCTCCTCTTTCTTTGCTGCTTCACAGATAAGTACATGGTTATTTTTTGCTCTGTACTGGATTTTAATCTGTATTTTTCATTATCTAGTGTATTTTATTATTAACCCTTTATAAAGGTAGGGTTCACCGTTTACTGGTTAGGGCTCCTTTGTTTGCCCGTTAGTCTCACACTTCTCTATGGGATTCCCTTTCCTTCCCCTCTTTTCTCTCCCCTATCAGGTGGCCCTTGGTTCTTTTTGTTATTGTGATTGTTTTTATTTCGGTCGGCCTTTGTTCTTGCCGCTTAGTCTCCGATACTGGTGTCCGGCGCTTGGGTCTCCTCCTTCACACTGTGCTGCGTTCGGCCATATTCCCCCCCCCCCCCCCCACTCCAGATCCTTACCTTCTTTCCGCTTCTTCCCGGGCTGCGCACGGTCGTAGTCTCGCGAGGTGCGAGATTCTCAGGCGCTATCTTTACTTTGATTGATTCTTGGCACCGAGATCTCGCGGGATTTGCGGACGTCATCCCTTTGGCGTCCGCTCATTGGAACTCACTCCTGGGAGGTGGAGACTTGTGGTTTCCACTCCCCCTCTTCTTCCCGGGCTTTTTCAGTGCGTCCCTGCTACCGGTACCTGCTGTATCTCCTCAGCACCGCACGTTTGCTTTTCAGCACATCCCTGCTATCGGTACCTACTGTGCCTCCTCTGCGCCGCACGTTTATTACTGTTTTGTCTTCCTTCTGCGTTTTTTCCTGTTGTCTGTTGGGGTGACTCACTCCTTCAGATTCAAGTTCATCATGTCCTCTGTACCAGCTTCTCCAGCCGTTTCTATCCAGGACAGACATACAATTCAGGTAGCCCCCACCACTCCTCACAGGGTTAATGAGGCTCCTGCTCCTGTAGTGCAGGCTACACATTTGCAGCAGTCTATTTCTGATGCGATTGTCACTGCAATGGGGACCATGTAAGCTTCGCTGACACAGTCGATATCACAGGCCCTTAGGGCGCACCCCGTTTCTGATATGCCCCCTCCTGCCTCCAGAACACTTCTGAATGATGGCTCTGGCCCATCCATTGACTGCGCGAATAAGTCGCGTAAGAGAGCTAACCCGCGCCCGGCAGAAAGGGTGCGATCATGGAAAACCGCCCGGGCACTACCGGATCCGGTATCTGATTCAGACGCAGAGTCTGTTGAGGAGGCAGTTGAGAATTGGTCCACCCACTCGGGGGATGAGTTAGTTGATATTGCAGTTGACACTGCTTTAGATGACCCGTCTCTGACAACAGGTGTCATTTCTGAGCCGCATGAAGACGTCAAGGACGCAATCATAGACCCCATGGGGGATCCTCTGTTTAACCCTGACCAATTACACCATCCACGGTCCTCTGAGTGGCTTCCTGCCACCCACGTGACTCAATATCTTGAGGCTAGGATCCGCACACCTCTTTCCAAGGAGGCTCGCAGCAAGCTGCGCGCGGAATGTCCCCGTCCCCTAATTCCTAACAGGATATGTGAAACCTCTACAGTGGATCCTAAAGTGGTCCAATTCCTGGCAAAAACCAGTTTCAACCCACGCAAAGGGCTTGATTCTGCACTCAAGGCTTGCCAGGATAAACTGCTTGATGTGACCGGCCCACTGGCAAAAATCTTTGATTTAGCCGAGGCCGCTAGGGTAGCTGGCACGCAGATCGACCCGGAGGATCTCAGCGGCTGGGCCCAAAGGGCCATATGTTTGGTGGGCAATGTAAACACTTCCATTGCCATTGAGAGAACAAAGGCCATCTTGATGAAGATAGAGCCCAAGTTAGCTAATCTGTCCCTATCTGAGTCTGGCAAGGAGGCGCAGGGCCTCCTTTTCGGAGATCCCTTTATTAAAGAATTGGGAAAATATGTTGGGGCCTTTACGGCCCTTGATAAGGCGCAGAGTTCTATGCGCCGTGTTTTCCAGCCTCGTTTTTCCTCCAGGGCCGGCAGCCTCAGGGGCCGACTGTCCGGCCGCTCCAATTTTCAGCCCAGAGGCACGGCAGAGGCTCCTTTAATTATCGTCAGTCCCTTCAGGACCCCAAATACAAGCCAACCTTCTTCCCGTCTCGCGGAGGTTCCTTCCGCTTCAGAGGATTCCGAGGCGCTCCAGGATCCAGACGCCCATATGGTAAGTCATCTCTGTGTGTCTTATCCGATTTCACCGCAGGTTGGGGGAAGACTCCGCTTCTTTTCCCATGCGTGGTCAAGGATCACCTCAGACCAGTGGGTCCTCTCCACAGTCCAGGGGTTCACCATCGAGTTGGTGTCCGCCCCAAGAAACCTTCCTCCCATCCCGAAGGTTTCTTGTTCAAACCAGATGCAGACACTCTTAGATTCAGAACTTTCAGCCCTCTTCCGGAAGGAGGCAATAGAGTTATCCCCCGATCCTCACACGGGAATACTGAGCAGTATCTTCCTGGTGCAGAAAAAAGGCGGACAATTCCGTCCAGTCATAAACCTCAAACACTTGAATGTCTTCGTTCGTTACAGACATTTCAAAATGGAGAGCATCCATCTGTTAAGGGATATGCTTCAACCAGGAGACTGGTTCGTCAAACTAGATCTGAAGGATGCATATCTCACAGTCCCAGTGGCTCCTGCATCCCGGGGTCTTCTCCAGTTCCTTTGGAAGGACCACATCTGGCGTTTTACCTGCCTCCCGTTTGGTCTGTCGTCCGCCCCATGGTGTTTTACGAAACTCATGAAACCGGCGGTGGCCTGGCTCAGAGGGAGGGGAATTCGTCTGATCATTTATTTGGACGACATCCTGATTATGGCTCAAGATCCGCCCCTTTTACTTGGTCACCTGAAGTTGACCCAAGACCTTCTTCAGGGCTTAGGGTTTATTCTCACCTGGAGAAGTCTTGCCTTTTGCCGGCCACTTCCATAGAATTCCTGGGTTTTACCATAGATTCTGGGAGTCAAATGCTCAGCTTGCCTGCGACCAAGGTCAAGGCGATCCGCAAAAAGATCCGCCATTCTCTCGCCCTCCCACAGGTGTCTCTCCGTCAGCTGGCTCGCCTGATTGGACTTCTAACTTCATCCATTCAGGCGATTTTCCCAGCCCCCCTTCATTATCGAGCCCTTCAGAGACTCAAAATTGCTCACCTCAGGGCGGGGGCTTCATTCTCGGACACTCTGGTCTTAGACATGGAGACCAGACACGAACTGGTGTGGTGGATCCACAATTTGACTGTGTGGAATGGCCGAGCCATTTTCGGCCCCAGTCCAGACCTAGTCATCGAGTCGGATGCCAGCCTCATGGGATGGGGGGCCCATTGTCACGGGGTGTCCACGGGAGGAGCGTGGTCTCCGGACGAATCACATCTACATATCAATGCTCTCGAGCTCTTAGCGGGATCTTTTGCGATCCGCAGCTTTGCACACAGTTCGGCTCGGGCGTGTGTTCGTTTACGGATGGACAATGTCTCGGCTGTCCGTTATGTGAACTGCCTGGGAGGGACGCGTTCCAGAGTCCTGTCTTCTCTAGCCAAAGATTTTTGGGAGTTTTGCCTGTCCAGAGGACTATCGGTGGTGGCTGAGTACCTACCTGGGTTACACAACACGTTGGCCGACTGGAGTTCTCGTTGTCTTTCAGATTCCAGCGACTGGAAGTTGGATTCGAGGGTTTTCCAGGATATTGTATCTCTCTGGGGCCCGTTGTCCATAGATTTATTTGCGTCGCGTTTGAACGCACAGCTCCCCAGGTTCTTCAGTTGGCGTCCGGACCCAGAGGCCGAAGTGGTGGATGCTTTCCTCCAGCCCTGGGACGGTCCTCTACTCTACGCCTTCCCTCTATTCGCACTCATCCCGCGAGTACTCGCTCAGGTGTGTCGCCAACAGGCCCAGTTAGTTTTGATAGTACCTTACTGGAGAACGCAGTCTTGGTTTCCCCAGCTACCTTGCTGGGGAAACCTGCCTTCTGTCGGAGGAACCTCGGCTCTTGCCATCTTTTCCACTCCTCCTGCTCGACCCTTACGGTCGTCCACACCCTCTACTTCTGGACGGATCGCTCCATCTTCTCGCCTGTCGAATTTCAGGGGTTCCTGGGACCCCTCAAGCTTTTCGGCAGCGACTAGACGGCTGTTGGAGTCTGCATGGGCTCCAGGCACTAGACGAGCCTATCACGCGGCATGGGACGTCTGGAGTCGTTGGTGCGATTCTCGGAACTTGGATTCCGTTCTTGCTCCTGTGACGGACGTCCTTCAGTTCCTCACATCTCTGTTTGAGGCGGGGAAGGCTTACCGTACTCTCAATGTGTACCGGTCTGCTATTTCTTCCAGGCATTCGGGTTTTGGCGGTGTTCCCGCCGGCCAGCATCCTTTAGTGTGCAGGTTGTTGCGCGGTTGTCGTTTAGCGCGGCCTCCACGACCTCGCTTCTCTTCCACTTGGGACGTGGCTACAGTTCTCAGGTTTCTAGAGTGTTGGCCTTCCAACTCTATGTTGTCTCTCTGACAGCTCTCGGCCAAGTTAGTGACCCTTCTTTGCTTAATTTCATGTAAGCGTGTCTCTGACGTCCGGGCCCTGGATATTGATGCTCGCTATTTTACGCCGGAGGGAGTTTTGTTCAATATCTCTCGGCGCACGAAGATGGGCATTAAGTCCGTTGCTTATCCGTCTTTTCCTTCCTCTCTGCAGTTGTGTCCGGTGGCTTGTCTCTGGGAGTATGAGGCTCGCACGCTGGCTTTTCGCACTGGGAATGATCCCCAGCTCTTAATTTCCTTCCGCCGCCCCTTTGCACCGGTTTCGAGCGTCACGCTGTCCCGTTGGGTTAAATGGATCTTGTCCCTATCTGGTATCGACACGTCTATCTTTACACTTTTGTTGACCGTTTCAGGTTCCAGGTTCTCGTCAGTTGAAGTCCACAAAGAAAGAGGAGGTGTCCGTCTGGTGATGCGCCTTATATAGGGGCTATGGGGGTGGAGTTATTACCATGGTTACACTGATGTCTTTTTCTTCAGTTGTCTTTGCTGATATATGTTCAGTAAAGAAAGAGTTAAGCAAATATGAGCCTCCGTGTCTTTCATAAAATCATGACTTTACGTCATGACTTAGGAAAATCCTGAATTCTTTTTCCTGACATAATTTTTCACTGTTCAGACAACTAGTTCCAGATGCGGAAAGAAGAGGAATACCATGTCCTCCAGAGCTATAGAAATCGATTGGTCTTTGATCAGCAAATTAGTTAGTAAAGCATTAGCTCCAAATACATGGGCTGCTTACACAGCCGCATGGAACATGTGGAATACTTTTTGTTCAACTCATGATTACAAATGCTGTGACAAGAACCTAATCCTAGACATTCAATTTATTGATAATCTTATAAGAACGGGTAAGAGAGGAGTATACATCCAAAAAATTTGGAATCTCGTTTTTTCAAAAGTTGTTGGATGTGCCCCCCTTTTCAGCTAGTTTTTTATTAAAACAAATCGTTAAAGGAGCTAACAGAGACATCCTCAAAATCCCTAGAACAAGACCTTTATGTTTAGATTCATTAAGGAAATTCACCGACTACTTACCTTCATTTGTTCTTCTAGTTACGAAGCTTCTCTATTTAAGGAAGCCTTTTTATTGACATTCTTTGGCACGCTTCGCATTAGCTAAGCCACAGCTGCAAACAGAATATCAGAGGCGCCATTACTTATCAAGGACGTTAGCATATCTTCAAATAAAAATTGCATTTGGATAAAAAGATCTAAAACTGATCAATCAGGAAAAGGAACTTGGATTAGTCTTAACAACATTTCCACTTTAAAGTTATGGCCGTTATGGCATTGAAAGAGTGGTTAAAAATTAGACACACCTCACAGGGCCCATTATTTATGCACCAATTATTTATGCACCCACTAACCAAATACGAATTAAATTTTATGCTGACAAAATTTTAAAAACATTTCAATTTAGAGAATGAAAAAATATCTTCACATTTATTTCGTATATGTGCGGCTACGCATGCCCATAGGATTGGGCTTCAGAAAAAAAACATTAAAAAGATTGGCAGATGGAGTTCTGATATATAAATTGTACATTACACTTGATCTATTGTGTTAATTTCTTTCAGAACTGAAGATCATTTGGATTTTGGGGTCTGCTGCTTGTAACCGTTCAACAATCAGGTTCAAATCGGATAACCTAGGTTTAGGTAGCAAGGTAATTATATTTTGGAGAGGCATCCCGAACATGCGTGTAAAAGACATTTATTTATGTGTACACTTCAAGAGGATCTGGCCTGGGGCCATTGCCGAAATTGTTAATCCTTCATGTGGGTTCCAATGATTTAGGTGAAGTTGGGACACATTTACTTATTAATGAGTATTAAATATTCAAGAACGTCTTCCTTTAACTAGATTGGCGTATTCAGAAATTGTTTCTAAATGGGAATAGAATTCTTCAAATTTGAGATTTATGGAGAAAATTTGAGTTAAAGTGAATAAAAACATTCATGTTAAAACACAATGAATTATCGTGTAGACACACTGAATTAGAAGGGTTTGTGTCAGGCTTATATGTCATAGAGAAGCAAACTCTTTCTGATATAGGCCTGGACATTTTTAACATTGGATTGCAGAATTTAGTGGAGTGTGGCTACGGTGTAGGTTAGCAATGTAGCCAAAATTGGCTATATGGCGGACAGGGTAATAGTCGCTCTACGAGCGGACTAAGTATTGAATTATTAATTTGTTGTTGGTAAAGTGATGGGTAGTTTGTGAAGTTGATGGTATACATTAATAAATTGTTGGATTGACATTAGTTTATGGTAAAAATAAAAAACACAGTGGCCAAATATTACCAATACATAATAAAAGATTTTAATGATTAAGGTGTGGTCTTCCTTTATTCATTTATTAAGGTATTTAAATATGGGTAAATATGACACCATGATAAAAAGAAAGCGGGTGTGATTATAGCAATTAAAGATACGGTCTCTTTTAACCTTATCTTATCTTTTGCTGATTCCCAAGGTCGATATACACTGCCTGTCCAAAAATAAAAAGCCGCCACCCAAAAAAAAGATCACACACTCTTAATATTTAGTTGGACCGCCTTTAGCTTTGATTACGACACGCTTTCGCTGTGGCATTGTTTCGATAAGCTTCTGCAATGTCAGAAGATTTATTTCCATCCAGTGTTGCATTCATTTTTCACCAAGATCTTGCATTGATGTCTGACTGCTGCGCAAAGCCTTCTCCAGCACATCCCAAAGATTCTCAATGGGGTTAAGGTCTGGACGCTGTGGTGGCCAATCCATGTGTGAAAATTATGTCTCATGCTCCCTAAATCACTCTTTCAAATTTGAGCCCAATAAATCCTGGCATTGTCATCTTGGAATATGCCCGTGCCATCAGGGAAGAAAAAGTCCATTGATGGAATAACCTGGTCATTCAGTATTTTCAGGTAGTCAGCTGACCTCATTCTTGGAGCACATACTGTTGCTGAACCTAGACCTAACAAACTGCAGCAACCCCAGATCATAGCACTACCCCCATAGGCTTGTACAGTATGCACTAGGCATGATGGGTGCATCACTTCATCTGCCTCTCTTCTTACCCTGATGCGCCCATCACTCTGGAACAGGGTAAATCTTGACTCATCAGACCACATGACCTTCTTCCTTTCCTCCAGAGTCCAATCTTTATGCTCCCTAGAAAATGGAAGCATTTTTTTCTGGTTTGCCTCACTGATTAGTGGTTTTCTCAAAGCTACACAGCTGTTCTGTCCCAATCCCTTGAGTTCCCTTTGCATTGTGCATGTGGAAATGCTCTTATTTTCACTATTAAACATAGCCCTGAGTTCTACTGTTGTTTTTCTTCAATTTGATTTCACCAAACGTTTAAGTGATCGCCGATCACAATCATTCAGGATTTTTTCCCCGTCACATTTCTTCCTCGAATACGATGGGTCCCCACTATCCTTCCAGTTTTTAATAATGCGTTGTACAGTTCTTAACCCAATTTTAGTAGTTTCTGCAATCTCCTTAGATGTTTTCTCTGCTTGATGCATGCCAATGATTTGACCCTTCTCAAACAGACTAACAAAATCTGTCTTTTGACATGGTTGTTTAAAAAATGGGAAGCAACTCATTGCACCAATTGGGGTTAAATAACTTATTGCCAGCTGAAAGATAATCGCCCATGCAGTAATTATCCAATAGGAGGCTCATAACTATTTGCTTAGTTAAATCCAGGTGGCGACTTATTTTTTTGGACAGGCAGTGTATAATCATAGTTTGTTCGATTGATAATCAGATTTACACTATTGCATCAATATATACCCCCAATAAATCACAAATTACCTTCCTACACCGATTCCTTACAACATTAATGTCTTTAAAACAAGGTTTCCTGGTACTATGTGGTGATTATAATAAAATTATAGACCCCCACAATGGATAAAGCATTGTACTCCTATCCTAACGCTCTAGTCTATACCTCAGTTTTTTTATCAGCTATGTTTGACATCACCAATGGTACTCGACAGGGATGTCCCATGTCCCCACTCATTTTTTCTTTAATTATGGAACCCTTAGCAGAGAGCATCAGAACCTCCCAGGTCATCACGGCATTAAAACCTAAAGGGCAACCACTAAAATTGGCATTTTTGCCGATGATACAATTTTGATTGTGACACAGCCCTCTGTTTCGCTACCAGCGGTTAAAGATATACTCAACCTTTTTAGCTAAGTTTCCTAGTGTGAGATTAATGTAAATAAATTCCAAATACTCTCTATAAACTTGGGAAGAGCTGAACTCAGAACTTTGAAATCCAAGTTTCATTTCCAGTGGGTCTTCCATGACTAGGTATAATATTATCTTATTCGCCCTCCACATTATTCCAATTGAATTATCTTGTTTTACTGGAAGAAATTAAAAGAAAACTTACTTCTTATAAAATGTTTGGTATTTCATGGATAGGTAGAATTGCTGTATCCAAGTTTATGATTTTACCAAAAATTCTGTACAGCTTTAGGAACGTACCGATTTATGTCCCATCTTCTTACATCAGAACATTGCAGGCCTTAATTATGAAGTTTATATGGAATAGAAGGAGAGCTAGGGTAAGGACGGACATCTTATTTTCTGATGTGTCTCAAGGAGAGGTGAAGTGCCCTTCTTTATCACTATACTATAAATCAGTAGTTTTAGCTCATTTGAAATCGCTCTGGATAAGAGATATCTCTAAGAGATAGGTACAAATCGAATTAGGAATGCTGAAAAATCATGACATTTCACTTTTTTTGTATGCGCGTCTCAATTTTGTACCATAATAAATCTCCCATTCTAACCTCCACATACAAAGCCATGATACGATTGTGGCTAGACCAATCTATTCATGGACTTTTCAACCCAATTGACATATTAGATATACCCATCGCTATTTTTGAACTTTTTATTTCAGGTCTTTCTTTACTGAGATGGACCAATAAAGGCCTCGTCTGTTTGAGAGATGGAGATCCTGAGTTGTTTCATTTCTCTACCATAAAATACGATTTCTTGAATCTGGACTACTTTATATACCTGCAATTGAGACAAATGGTTAAATGAAGGGTCGTTGTCCCCCCTCATATTTCCCAACTCTCTATATTACCATTGGGGTTGACAAACCCTAACTCCAACTCACACATTTCCTTCTGTTATAAAAATCTGTTGATGGGGAGAGAGATGGGACAGTGACTATAAATTATTGGCACAGAGATCTAAACCAGATCTTTTCAGATGACCAATGGCAGGCTGCTCTCTCATCTACTTTAAAATTTTCTAAGTGTACCTCTCACCTTGAGACACATCGAAAGATCTTCTATAGATGGTATTTTACCCCGAGTCTCCTCTCCCAAATATTTCTAGGCACTTCAAGTATGTGCTGTGTGGCAGAGCGGAAGGTACCTATCTTCATATGTGGTGGGATTGTAATCATATAAAGAGAATTTGGATCTAGACATTTCTGATATTATCCAAACTATGTCAATTTCCCCTTAATCCAGATCCAGCCTTAGCTCTCCTTTCGTTGGGTATCGATAGGTTTTCTTTTTTACATACTACCATTATCTCTCACATGTGTATAGCAGTGAGACAAAAAATTGCAGATTACTGGAAACAGAATGTACCCCTACACATTTTCAACATCATCCAATCTGTGAACGAGCAATACTGGTAAGAGAAGATGTCCACCTCGGGCTTTAACTACCTCTATAAACATTGCTCTAGGAGGAACTTATGGACTGCATCCATTTCTTATAAACCGGTGTATTAGTGTATATTTACTCTTGTTCTTATTTTGAACAAATGAATACGTGAACAAGATCTATATAGTTACCTCTACCTGTATAACTCTGAAATACATTATGACAACTGCCACAATGTAGATTGTACTTCGCATTCAACTGATATGATCTACCCCTCTTGTTGTTCAACAGGTATTATTTTTCTCATTTTCCTTTACGTTATTATATATAACAATGTAAACTAATACCATGTCAATGTAATCTACTGAATTGCTTTCTGTAACTGAAAATGGTATACCAATAAAAACTATGTTTAAAAAAAAAAAGAAATTGGGAAAGCCAGTTGGATGACTAGCAAAACATGTTTAATTGAAAATAATTACAGCCTGAAGTCTGGAACATATAGACATCACCAGACGTTGGGTTTCATCCCTGGTGATGCTTTGCCAGGCCTCTACTGCAACTGTCTTCAGTTCCTGCTTGTTCTTGGGGCATTTTTACTTCAGTTTTGTCTTCAGCAAGTAAAATGCATGCTCAATTGGATTCAGGTCAGGTGATTGGCCATTACATAACATTCCACTTCTCTCCCTTAAAAAACTCTTTTGGTTGCTTTTGCAGTATGCTTTGGGTCATTGTCCATCTGCACTGTGAAGCACCGTCCAATGAGTTCCGAAGCATTTGGCTGAATATGAGCAGATAATATTGCCCAAAACACTTCAGAATTCATCCTGCTGCTTTTGTCAGCAGTCACATCATCAATAAATACAAGAGAACCAGTTCCATTGGCAGCCATGTCATGACACTACCACCACCATGCTTCACTGATGAGGTGGTATGCTTAGGATCATGAGCAGTTCCTTTCCTTCTCCATACTCTTCTCTTCCCATCACTCTGGTACAAGTTGATCTTGGTCTTATCTGTCCATAGGATGTTGTTCCAGAACTTTGAAGGCTTTTTTAGATGTCGTTTGGCAAACTCTAATCTGGCCTTCCTGTTTTTGAGGCTCACCAATGGTTTACATCTTATGGTCAACCCTCTGCATTCACTCTGGTGAAGTCTTCTCTTGATTGTTGACTTTGACACACATACACCTACCTCCTAGAGTGTTCTTGATCTGGCCAATTGTGAAGGGTGTTTTCTTCACCAGGGAAATAATTCTTCGGTCATCCACCACAGTTGTTTTCCGTGGTCTTCCGGGTCTTTTGGTGTTGCCGAGCTCACCGGTGCAGTCCTTCTTTTTAAGAATGTTCCAAACAGTTGTTTTGGCCATGCCAAATGTTTTTGCTATCTCTCTGATGGTGACAACTCTTTGGATCTCATCTTGAGAGTTGACAGAAACAGATTCCAAATGCAAATAGCACACTTGAAATGAACTCTGGACCTTTTATCTGCTCATTGTAATTGGGATAATGAGGGAATAACACACACCTGGCCATGTAACAGCTGAGAAGCCAATTGTCCCATTACCTTTGGTCCCTTAACAAGTGGGAAGCACATATGCAAACTGTTGTAATTCCTACACCGTTCACCTGATTTGGATGTAAATACCGTCAAATAGTTAACTGTTTAACTGTTAAAGCTGACAGTCTGCCGTTAAAGCACATCTTGTTCGTTTCATTTCAAATCCATTGTCACTGAGTGCTGAGGTGTATAGTGCATAAAATACACCAACGCTCTGGGGACTCCATAACTACAGAGTCCCGACCTTATTTGCCATAAACATCAGCACAACAACTGTGTACCTTGAGCGTCCATTGCCAAGGAGCTGCATGCCAAACTCACATCACCATGCACAATGCCAGGAATCAGATGGAGTGGTGTAAAGATTCCACCTCTAGACTCTGGAGCAGTAAAAACATCTTCTGTGGAGTGATGAATCACTCTTCTCTATCTGGCTGGTGGACGAGTCTGGCAATGCCAGGGGAATGTTACCTATCTGACTGCATTGTGCCAGGTGTAAAGATTGGTGGAAGGGGGATAATGATATAGGGTTGTTTAATTTGTCTGAATTAAGGGACATCTTAATGTTTCACCATACTAAGACATTTTGGACAATTATATGCTTTCAACTTTGTGGAAACAGCTTCGGGAAGCCCATTTTCTGTTCCAGCATGATTATGCTACAGTGCACAAAGCAAGGTCCATAGAGGTATGGTTGGGGGAGTTTCTGTGGAAGAATTTGACTGGAAGCACAGAGCCCTGACCTCAACCCACTGAACACCTTTGAGATTAACTACAACAGAGAAACAGCCCCTCTCATCTGCCAGAAGCAACGTTCATCAAACAGAAAGCAGCCAAAATGCACACAACAGCATGACAGCTCCACCTCTGTGACTGAGACAGAAGAGACAGAGGAAACGGTTTCCTCAAAGCAGTGCAAAGCTCAATCATACCGTCTGATCTAGGGCAACATGAAAATGGTCCTGCACAGCCAAAACTGGCACATTTTCCATACGAACATTATGGCCTAAGAAAGCAAGCTTTCCAGTACAGTTTGTTTGAAAAGCATAACTGGCTTGAGTACTCTGTGCGAGAGAATGCTGCATTTTGTTTTCTATGTAGGAATTTTGGACATGAACAAAAGCGGAGTAATAAGGATGCCTTAATAAGTTCTGGTGGCTTCAAGAACTGGAAACAAGCATTGGATTCCTTTAAAGAACATGAGATGTCATAAGCTCATACATCAAACCCACAGGGCTGGCTTGCCTTCAAAGATTTCCAAAACACTGAACTATTATGGATCAGCTGTATATTGCCACTGAAATTTAAATAAGAGAGAGACGTGACTATATGTAAAGACTTGTCAGCATAATAAGATTTTTTGCACATAATACAATACCTATTTGTGGACATGATAAGACCAAAAGCAGCCTTAATAGAGGAAACTTTTTGGAATGCTTGAGTTTATTAAAAAAATTTGATCCTTTTCTACTATACACCCTCCCTGGCAATGCTACATATATATACACTCACCTAAAGAATTATTAGGAACACCTGTTCTATTTCTCATTAATGCAATTATCTAGTCAACCAATCACATGGCAGTTGCTTCAATGCATTTAGGGGGGTGGTCCTGGTCAAGACAATCTCCTGAACTCCAAACTGAATGTCAGAATAGGAAAGAAAGATGATTTAAGCAATTTTGAGCGTGGCATGGTTGTTGGTGCCAGACGGACCGGTCTGAGTATTTCACAATCTGCTCAGTAAGGCTACTTTCACACTAGCGTTCTGCTGTCCGCTCGTGAGCTCCGTTTGAAGGGGCTCACGAGCGGAGCAGAACGCTTCCGTCCAGCCCTGATGCAGTCTGAATGGATGCGGATCCGCTCAGACTGCATCAGTCTGGCGGCGTTCAGCCTCCGCTCCGCTCGCCTCCACACGGCCAGGCGGACAGCTGAACGCTGCTTGCAGCGTTCGGGTGTCCGCCTGGCCATGCGGAGGCGTGCGGATCCGTCCAGACTTACAATGTAAGTCAATGGGAACGGATCCGCTTGAAGATGACACCATATGGCTCAATCTTCAAGCGGATCCGTCCCCCATTGACTTTACATTGAAAGTCTGAACGGATCCGCTCAGGCTACTTTCGCACTTAGAAATTTTTCTAAGTTATTAATGCAGACGGATCCGTACTGAACGGAGCCTCCGTCTGCATTAATATGATCGGATCCGTTCAGAACGGATCCGATCAAGCGCTAGTGTGAAAGTAGCCTTACTGGGATTTTCACGCACAACCATTTCTAGGGTTTACAAAGAATGGTGTGAAAAGGGAAAAACATCCAGTATGCAGCAGTCCTGTGGGCAAAAATGCCTTGTGGATGCTAGAGGTCAGAGGAGAATGGGCCGACTGATTCAAGCTGATAGAAGAGCAACGTTGACTGAAATAACCACTCGTTACAACCGAGGTATGCAGCAAAGCATTTGTGAAGCCACAACACACACAACCTTGAGGCGGATGGGCTACAACAGCAGAAGACCCCACCGGGTACCACTCATCTCCACTACAAATAGGAAAAAGAGGCTACAATTTGCACGAACTCACCAAAATTGGACTGTTGAAGACTGGAAAAATGTTGCCTGGTCGGATGAGTCTCGATTTCTGTTGAGACATTCAAATGGTAGAGTCCGAATTTGGCATAAACAGAATGAGAACATGTATCCATCCTCTGATGGCTACTTCCAGCAGGATAATGCACCATGTCACAAAGCTCGAATCATTTCAAATTGGTTTCTTGAACATGACAATGAGTTCACTGTACTAAAATGGCCCCCACAGTCACCAGACCTCAACCCAATAGAGCATCTTTGGGATGTGGTGGAACGGGAGCTTCGTGCCCTGGATGTGCATCCCTCAAATCTCCAACAACTGCAAGATGCTATCCTATCAATATGGGCCAACATTTCTAAAGAATGCTATCAGCACCTTGTTGAATCAATGCCACGTAGAATTAAGGCAGTTCTGAAGGCAAAAGGGGGTCCAACACCGTATTAGTATGGTGTTCCTAATAATTCTTTAGGTGAGTGTATATATATATATATATATATATATATATTATCTCCATCTTCCCAGAATGAAATCATTGATTGTTGTGCCAAAGAAGTAATTGCTAGAATAATTACAGATGTAAAAAAATTCTGGGATGTATTCTGTTATGGCAGATGAGGCCAGGGATGGTTATAGGAAACCATTAGCTGTTTGTGTACGGTGTGTCAACCCTGAAAGTTGTACAGTTTTTGAATATTTGATTCAAAGACTATCACAGATTCCATGGAGGACAGCCTTAGAGAGTATGGACTGGACAGAATTCTCTGTGTTGCTCAAACTTATGATTGAGCTGTTGTTATGAGTGGGCGAGTGGTGGTGTACAAGCACTATTCCAAGACAATCACCCAGAAGCCATATATGTCCATTGTTATGCTCATGGGCTAAAACTTGTTCTATGTTACACTTGTAAGGCAGTACAGGAAGCAAGTGATTTCTTCTTAGGGTACTTTCACACTTGCATTGTGAAGATCCGGCAGGCAGTTCCGTCGTCTGCCTGCCGGATCTGGAAATCCGTGTGCAAACGGATAGCATTTGTAGACAGATCCGGATCCGTTTAACAAATGCATTGAAGCACCAGATCCGTCTTTTCGGTGTCATCTGGAAAAACTGTTCCAGTATTTATTTTTTTGCATTTTTAAAGGTTTGCACATGCACAGACCGGAAAACCGGATCAATTTTGCCAGAACACTAGGTGCCGGATCCGGCATTAATGCATTTCAATGGAAAATAAGGCAAGGCAAGTGTTCCGGAATTTTGGAAGGAGAAAATACCGTAGCATGCTGCAGTATTTTCTCCGGCCAAATACCATAAGAGTGACTGAACTGAAGACATCCTGATGCATACTGAATGGATTGCTCTCCATTCCGAATGCATTAGGATAAAACTGATCAGTTTTCTTCCAGTATTAAGCCCCTAGGACGGAACTCAATACCGGAAAACTTTAACGCAAGTGTGAAAGTACCCTTAGAGACATTGTATACATTTTTTACTACATCTTACAAATTAATGGATGTTTAGAGCTCTTTAGTTTTAAGAGAAAGTGAACTTATGCAGCTTTCAGACACACTCTGGGCTTATCAAATCCGGTCAGTCAATGCAGTGATTTCCAATTTCTCTCCAATAATTCAGTGTCTTTCAGAAATTAGATCAAAAGTTTCAACTGGTTTACTAATTACCTTCAAGAAGTTGTCTACAGTTTTCAGCCTTTTTATGTTTCAATCTCTACTGGTGTCCACCGATTGTTGCAAAAAGAAGATCTGGAATTTGCAACAGCAATTGATTGTAAAGACGCAGTGTATGATACTTTAAAAGATATGAGAACTGCTGAAAAAGTAAAGGAAATATATGATAAGCCAGTTGCTCAACAATATTCCAATTCCAGATGCTTGGGCGCCAAGGACAAAACAGAAAAAAATGTATGACTTTGTGGTTCAAACACCCTGTGTCATGAGGGAAAAGCTTAATGTGCCAGATACACTAACAAAAAATATGTTTTACCCATGTTTAGATTTTCCAGCATAAACCAGAACTTTTGAATGCGATTCAAGCATGTAATCCACAGTTAAAGAATTTTCTTTCATCTGACCTATGAGCATTAGCTGAACATCACAAAATTGAATTGAAACATGAAAAAGTACTTGTGGCCAAGAGTTATCTAGCAAGAAAGCACCAAGGTGCAGAAAAGTACACACTGAACACTCCTTTTGGAGACCTGTATCCACTAATGTTAACATCTTTAAAAGCAGCTAAGCAGCTGCAGCTGTATTATGACGACTCCATACCTGGCTAAGGCTACTTTCACATTAGCGTTTTTTGCAGATCCGTCATGGATACAACATAATACAACCGCATGCATCTGTCATGAACGGATCCAGTTGTATTATGTCTTCTACAGCCATGACGTTTTTTATTGTCAGAGAAAACGGATTTGTCCTCATTGACTTACATTGTGTGTCAGGGCGGAGCGTTTTTTTGTCCGCGATGGGGATGCAACCAAACGGAACGAAATGCATTTTGGTGCACTCCGTTTCATTCAGTTCAGTTTTGTCCCCATTGACAATGAATGGGGACAAAACTGAAGCGTTTTCTTCCGCTGTTGATATCCTATGACAGATCTCAATAGCGGAATTGAGAATGCTAATGTGAAAGTAGCCTTAGACATCCTTGCACTTGAGAATAGTTCTGCTTTCAGTTTCAGTTTGTATTAACTGTCGCTACATAAAAAAATGCCACTTGCTGAAGTGACACAACCCCTTTAGGCTTTTCCTGTCCCAACTAATAAAACTTTCTCTGAAATGGGCTCATCAGGGGATATTCTATTGTGCAAAAGGACAGGCTACATGGTGTGCAGTCTGGCAGCATTCTGACCTATGGTGCGGCCAGCTGTCAGTACTGCTATAACACTTTATATATCCAGAATGATTCCTCTCCAGGAGTATAGGTCAATCACCGCTGTACACATCAGACAGGGCTGGAGAAGCCCGGGCATACCCTTATCCAGTTAACAGTGAGAGGAACACAAACTCTGCCCACTTTTTCAGATTGATCCAGAATGATCCCTCCCCAGGAGTATAGGTTCAATCACCACTTTACACATCAGACAGGGCTGGAGAGGGCCAGGTATACCCTCATCCAGTCAACAGTGAGAGGAACACAAACTCTGCCCACTGTTTCAGATTGAAGGCCTGATAGAAGAAGCAGGCCAACCAGTCAAAGTGGGTGATCATGCACTGACAGCTGTCAGTGTGATTACACACTGTTAGCTAAGTGAGGTTCACAGAGATGCAGACAGAGAGCTGCACGGCATCTCACCCCCTGCATGTCACACCTCCTCCCCAATGATGTGAGACATATTTAGAGAAGGCAGGAGAGGCCACTGGGAGGTAAAAACTCTTCAGGATGTCTCTTATTTCCAAGTGACAAATGTCAAAAGGCCTAGTAACTCTAATCATATTTTTTTCTTCCTCCTTCGTTGGGGAACTAGAACTTCCATTCAATCACTGTCCCTTGCTCTGTTGTACACCTCACATAAAATTGCATAAAGATATCCTCGGCTCTGAAACTGTCCCTCAAGGATTTGGCTTCCTCCTCAAATGTGAGCATATCCAAGCAATTTCGCCTCACCATTAGGTATTGACCTGTTGGAATGTCCTGTTTTAGGGAAAGAGGTCTGCACTTTCCCATTTGAGGAGGTTATTTGTACCTTTTGGTTTATGAAATAAAAATGTACAGATCTCACCAGTTTCCTGCTTAATAATTTTTATGTCCAGGAAGCATATTTCCTTTTCGTTTATTTTATGAGTGAAGACAAGGCCAACATCATTGTTGTTTAATTCACTGATAAATTCGTGGGAGTCCTCTTTCATACCCTCCCAGTTATCAGGCTTGTCTATTTGGTGTTCAGCAAAAGTTGAATCAGGAATTTATTATGTTCATGTAGAGTACCTCTCTTCTCAAAGGGGTTCTCTGGGAATTAAAATAAAATTACTGAAAATACTTAAATATTAGTTTATTAGAAATACATTTCCAAGCAATCATATGGGGAAATAGCTGTCCTATTAGTACACACAAAACAGGTCCTAAACACACAGCACAAGTTACTTCAGAATGCTGAGGTAAAGAACTGCCTCATCCTCCTTTCTGCTCTACTTGTCAGAGATTATATTCCTGGAGTTCATGAGGAGACAGCTTAATTACAGAGAGTAGGTTGGGGGTGTGGTTAATTAACAGTGGCACTTGTATGCAGTGGGCTACATTACCACAGTCTGTCCTGTCCATCTTTACTTCAGCTGTCTCCTCATGAACTCTATTCCTACAGAGATTCAGCTGGAGATTGTATTAGCTTTATTCAGGATCATAACCCCTGACCAGCAGAGCAGAGAGGAGGCTAAGGCAGCTCTTTAGCTGAGTAGTCTGAATTAACTTGTGCTGCTGTGTGATTAGGACAGGTTTTGTCTGTACTAATAGGATGGCAGCAATTTTATTTCCCTTTATGATTACTCCCTAGGCAAAATGAGCCATTATAACTAATGAAAGGTATTTGGGAATATGTTTACAATAAAGTAATATTTAACTATTTTCAGTCATTTTATTAATTCCCGGTGAACCTCTTTAACCACTTCTTGACACAACAATTTACTTTTATTTCTTTACTCCCTGCATTACCAAAGCCTTAACTTATTTTTTATTTTTCCATACACATAGCTGTATGACGGTGCTGCAGATATTGATATTAATTTGGGTCCAGCTCTTCCCCCCTTCCTGGTGAGCCCTGCTAAAGAGTCACCTTGAATACTGATGTACTGTTGCTAAGAAAATAGAGGTCCTTAGGTGATCAATTAAAGCATATGTTCTCTGATTAGGACGAGCTAGTTATGAGATCATGGAGTCTTAGTGACATATTTAGCTTCTTTTAGATACTTGATTAGTGGACACTTGTTGGCTTCTTTAGTTTATGGCAAACACTTTCAAGGATAATGGAATCAGAGGACGATGGATCAAAGGTTAAAGATACATTAGATATTCATTCTCATACGTGTTAGAATTTTTTTTGCCAATTAACTATCATGAAATATAAGGAGGCGTAAGTCTTCCTTATGCATATTGATGTTGGAGGTGCAACTTAGGTACGTCAATGATTATGAATAGTAAAGTTATGTATAATAATGATGCAATAAGGTAATTTAGGTGTGTCACCATTCACTCCAATGGATTGCGGTACACTGCGGCAAACCTATATTATAATACTAATTATTTTGTTCTCTGGGGTATAAAAAAGCATATTTGGGGACATAATCACACACACAGCACTGCCATTTTTCTACTGCTGCTCCACACTTCCATCTATATCATGCCATATTCTGCCTGACTTTTATATTTATTTCAATGCTGCTCTTGTCTCTGTAAAAATGAAAGAATATTCTCAAGAAGTCGTCTCAAGAAGTTTTGTATTGCTGCGGCCAATTTCCAACAGTTGCCTTCTAGCTAGTCACACCTTAGCAACCCGAGATAACACAGGGCTGGCATCATAAAAGTCAAGAATCTAGCTATGCTCAGATCTTCCAGTGTCATCAGAGGATGGGGGGGATGGATATAGAAAGAAAAAGGTTAATAAGGTATAAAAAAAAACAGGGCTGAGTGTCATTTCTTGTGGGCTCTCCAAAGTAGTGAAGATTTGTCCTGGTTTTCTGCCTGCCCCGACACCAAAACCTATGCCATCTACGCGAGTGTTAGGTTTCTGGTTTATTCCCTTTTATTTTATAATTTCTGTATTTCTTTTATTACACCTTTTTTGTATATATATATATATAAGCATTGTAACGTTTTGTCATATTAAACTCCCTTTAATAAGTTTTTTCTTGTGTTCTTGAACAAATCCACATGCTAAGCTCCGAGCACATAAGGCTACCTGTTTAGATAAAAGTTTGGGAGGAAACTGTAGTAGTTAAGTAACAAACTTGTGTTGTGGTATTATTGGGGAATATTAATAATTTAGATAATTAGTTGTTTGTGTATTGGCTGCCCAGCTACACCCACACATCACGTAAACTCCAGCAAGGGTGATCGTGACAGAGGGCTTGTCTTTTTGCGTGAAAAGTTTTACTTACTATTAGTACCATTTACTATTGCATACCATGTAGTGAGAAACAGGAAAAAATTCCAAATGAGGTGGAATTTGAAAAAAAAAAATGCAATTTTGCCATAGTTTTTGGAATATTTTCTCTATGCAGTAAAACGGACCTGTTAACTTCATTTTCCAATTTTTAAAAAAAATGTTTTAAAGGGGTGCTTTCTCTTCACTGTTTACCTGCTCGCCATCGCAACTGCAGCAGTGAGCAATTACCACTCCACTGTCCCATTCACTTTAATGGGACAGCTCCTTCCTGTTCAAGGGAATACCGGTAGATGAGCTGTAATTACACCTGCTTGCTGCTGAAGTTGCGACAGTGAGCAGATAAACATTCAAGAGCACTGGATTCTCTTCAAAAAGCTAATCTGATATTGACGCCTTATCCTAGGTCCTCAATATAAAAAGCATACAATCCCTTTAGTACTTTAAAGGGAGGCTAAAGCCAGAAGTCAAACCCAAAAAAGAACATACCCTGGCTGGGAGGGCAAAAACTATTTTAAAAAGGCCAATTTCCCCAGGTTAATGGCAGCATTTCAGGTCATGGACAGAGTGGCTGGTGTCACACAATAGTGCAGAAGATAAATGAAAAAGCTTAAAATCTACGTTGAGTAAATATACTGCAAAATGTATTCCTGTAGGTAACAAGTGTAAAACAATAAACAAAAAAAGTACATTTAAAAAATACAAATCTAAGGGCCTTTGAAATTTACAAGGGGTTTAATAAGATCTGTAAAAAATACGGAAAAAAAAAAAGAGAGAAAATCTGCAAAAATACAAAATGAACAACAGGTGGCCAAAGAAAGCAAAAAAAATTTAAATCCCCCAAAATTCTCTAAATGTATAAATTCAAAAAACCAAGGTCAGAGCAGATAGGTCCCCTAAATAACTGTACTGGGGAGATGGTTTCTGAAGAACAGGAAAAGGCAGAGTTACTAAATGAGTTTTTTTTTTAGCTCTGTACTGTATATAAAAAATAAGAGACAAGAGCTGATATCAGTGGTGCCTGGATTGTTAGCCAATTTAGTATATTAGTGAATGTACTAACTGTATATATGGTCCAAGCTAAGTTAAATAAGGTAAATGTGAACAAGGCTCCAGGTCCAGATGAATTACACCCAAGAGTTCTTAATGAACTCCGTTCAGTCACTGCTATGCCCCTGTTCATAATTTAAAAAATTCTCTAGGGACTGTTCCAGTATCAAGCGACTGGTGCAAGGCAAATGAGGTTTTCATATTAAAAAAAAAAAAAAAAAAAAGGTCTTCCCAAAGTAATTATAGACTAGTAACTTTAACTTCTGTTTAGGGAAAAAATTTGAAAGGGCTCTTGAGGGACTATATACAGGAGTATGTGACTGTTAATATCATAAGTGATAACCAGCATGTGTTTACCTAGGACAGAAGTTGTCAAACTAACCCGATTTGTTTTTATTAGGAGTTAAGCAGAAGCTTGGACAGAGGAACGGCTGTGAATGTAGTGTTGTTGGATTTTGCAAAGGCATGATATTGTCCCTCATCGACGTTTAATAGGTAAAATAAGGTCTATAGACTTAGAAAGTATAGTTTGTAATTGGACTGAAAACTGGCTGAAGGACCGTGTCCAGAGGATCTGTAGTCAAACGGTGCCTATTCAGGGTCCATGAACTGGGGATTTGAGAAAGTTCATACCTCCGCAAACAGGTTAAAAATTACAAAAACATTTTGTGCCTCGGTTAGCCAGTGCCATAGTAGCACAGAGTAATATCATACAGACAGAGTTGTAGAATGAAAGCGATGCAGAGCCATGCTGTATTGCTGGAAGTTCAGTTTATTTTAAAGAAATAAACACAACATACTTTAACACTCAAAGAGAAACAAGGCCTACAGTGAGTTCTCTTCTCTGCTATATTATTTCTCTGTTCTACTACAAAAAGTGACATGTGGTAAACTATTGCCAAAAATAACAAGAAACATACACTGAGGTTATATGCCTTATACATGCAGTAATCAAGTACATGCAAAAGGTTTCCCATCTACATGGACTTGCAGATGTGCAGTGTAACAGTCTTTCTGGGTGAAGCACATCCCGCACTCTAAACATATAAAAGGCTTCTCATCTATGTGAAGTTTTTGATGTGCAAGATATGTTGCTTTCTGTGTGAAGCATTTTCCACATTCCAAGCACTTAAAGGGCTTTACCTCTGCATGAATTAACTGATGTCTTACCAAATAAACTTTAGCGCTAAAACTTTTTCCACATTCGGTACAGCCATAAGGTTTCTCACCCGTGTGAATTCTCTGGTGTACGACACAACTTGCCTTTTGAGTGAAACATTTGCCACAGTGAGTACACACAAATGGTTTTTCACCTGTATGAACTCTCTGATGTGCCACAAAACTGGCCTTCTGAGTAAAGCACTTTCCGCAGTCGAGGCATTTGAAAGGTTTCTCATCCATGTGAATTCTTTGATGTGCATTATAACTAGCTTTCTGGGTAAAACACTTTCCGCATTCTGAACACTTAAAGGGTTTGACGTCGGTGTGAATCAGCTGGTGCCGCACCAGATATACCTTAGAACTAAACCGCTTGTTGCACTGACAGCACTCAAATGGTTTCTCTCCTGTGTGAATCCGCTGATGCACAATGCAACTAGCCTTTTGAGTAAAACATTTCCCACAGTGAGTGCACACAAAGGGTTTCTCTCCTGTGTGGATCCTCTGGTGTGCCACGTAGCCTGCTTTCTGTGTAAACCGCTTCCCACAATCTGGACACTCAAAAGGCTTCTGTCCTGTGTGGATAATCTGATGTCTGACCAGATAAATCTTGGATGTAAAACATTTGCCACATTCAATACAGAGAAAGGGCTTCTGGTCTGTGTGGATACGGCGGTGGACAATGAGGTTTGAGGCACTGGTGAAGCATTTCCCACACTGAGAACAAACAAATGGTTTCTCACCAGTGTGAGTTCTCTGATGCGATACATAGCTAGCTTTTTGCGTAAAACATTTTCCACACACAGAGCAAGCATAGGGCTTCTCCCCTGTGTGGATTCTTTGATGTATGATACGGTTTGCTGCATTGGTAAAACATTTGCCACAGTCTGAACAAGGAAAGGGTTTCTCACCCGTGTGTGTTCTCTGGTGCTCATCAAAGCTCTTTTTTAGTCGGAAACACTTTCCACAGGAAGAACATTCAAAGGGTTTCTCACCAGTATGGATCCTTTGATGCACCACACAACTTGCCTTCTGTGTAAAACACTTCCCACACTGAGTGCACACAAATGGTTTCTCCCCTGTGTGGATTCTTTCATGAGCGAGGTAGCTAGCTTTTTGAGAAAAGCACTTACCGCACTGAGCACATACAAATGGTTTCTCCCCTGTGTGGATTCTCTGGTGGGTAATATAACTAGCTTTTTGTGAAAAACATTTACCACAATCATTACACACAAAGGGCTTTTCCCCAGTGTGGATTCTCTGATGTGCAAGATAATTTGCTTTCTGGGCAAAACATTTGCCACAAACATCACACTTGAATGGTTTCTCATCTGTATGAATTCGCACATGTGACATGTAACCTGATTTCTGGGTAAATCGCTTGCCACACTCCATGCACTGAAACGGCTTTTCTCCTCTGTGGATTAGCTGATGCCGAACAAGATAGATTTTAGAACTAAAGCATTTTCCACACTCCAAGCACTGATAGGGTTTCTCGCCTGTGTGGATTCTCTGGTGCACAATGCAGCTTGCTTTCTGGGCAAAACACTTGCCACATTGGGAACAGACGAACGGTTTCTCACCTGTGTGAATTCTCTGGTGGACGATGCAACTTGCCTTTTGAGCAAAACATTTTCCACACTGCGAGCAGACAAATGGTTTCTCACCAGTATGGATCCGCTCATGTGCCAGATAGCTCGCTTTCTGCGTAAAACATTTTCCACATAGTGTGCACATAAATGGCTTTTCCCCCGTATGAATTCTCTGATGTGTGAGGTAACTGGCTTTCTGTGTGAAGCACTTACCACAGAGGGCGCACACAAATGGTTTTTCTCCACTGTGGACCCGCTGATGGGTGATATAACTTGCCTTCTGTGTAAAGCATTTGCCACAATCCATGCATTTAAAGGGTTTCTCTTCAGTATGGATTCTTTGATGGGCATTATAACTGGCTTTCTGAGTAAAACACTTCCCACAGTCAAAACATGCAAAGGGTTTTTCACCAGTGTGGATCATTCTGTGTCGGACTAAGTAGATTTTGGAGCTGAAACACTTCCCACAGTCACTACATTCAAATGGTTTTTCCCCTGTGTGAATTCGCTGGTGCACAATGCAACTTGCCTTCTGTGAAAAGCATTTACCACAGTGAGAACAGATAAAGGGTTTTTCCCCAGTGTGGATCCTACGATGTGCCAAATAACTTGCTTTTTGAGTAAAACATTTACCACACTGTGAACAGGCAAACGGCTTCTCCCCAGTGTGGATCATGCGGTGTCTCATCAAATATACCTTTGAGCTGAAACATTTTCCACACTCAAAACAAACAAAGGGTTTCTCTCCTGTGTGGATTCTCTGATGAACTATGCAGCTGGCTTTTTGAGTAAAACGTTTGCTGCAATGAAAGCACACAAATGGTTTCTCACCTGTGTGAATTCGTTGATGTGAAAGGTAACTAGCTTTCTGGGTAAAGCATTTGCCACAATGAGAACACATAAATGGTTTCTCCCCAGTATGGATCCTCTGATGCACTAAACGGTTTCCAGCACTGCTAAAGCACTTTCCACAGTCCGAGCATGGGAATGGCTTATCAATTTCATGTATTCTCATGTGTCTATTAAGGTGAAGGCTAGTAATGAAACACTTTCCACATTCAGAACATACATATGGTTTCTTGTCTGTGTGAGTTTTCCTATGCATGATGAATTCAGAGGCACTTACAAAGGATTTTCCACATTCGTCACAAGAAAAGTTGCTCTCACCTTGGTGGATTCTCTGATGCTTTATGAAACCTAACTTAGAAGTGAAGAGGTTTCCACACACAGGACATACAAATTGTTTCTGTTTTTTGTGCATTCCCTCATGTTCAAATAGTTCAGACTCATAAGTCAACATTTTACCAGCATCAAAACACGCAAACAAGTTTGCTTTACGAAAGAGTTTCTCGTGCTTAACAAAGTCTGCATTCATTATGGACAGGTTAAGAGGTTTATCGTCTTGGTTTCTTTGGGTGTAATGAGTTGTAGAATATTCAGTCCAGGAACTGTACTGATGTGAAGGAAGATGTAAAGAATGGAATCCATTTTGTTCTTCTGACTTTATTTGAACAGGAACAAGTGACGACTTGCTTCTTGTAATTCTGGGAGTATATTCTTGAGTGACAATGGAAGGTTCCCAATCCAATGGAGGAAAGGGTGGGGAATTTCTCTCAGGAATGGTGTCATTGATGGACTCACCAGCTGAAATGAAAGAGAGATACTGAACTCTAAATGGCGAGATTCATATATTGTGCCACATGTCAAATCTTAATATTTGCATCTATCTCAAAAGACTTGCAACAACTTCAAACCATTAGAATAAGAAGCCTAATCTTTAACCCCTTAAGGACCGGGCTCATTTTCACCTTAAGGACCAGGCCATTTTTTGGAAATCTGACCATTGTCACTTTAAGTGCTAATAACTTTAAAACGCTTTGACTTATCCAGGCCGTTCTGAGATTGTTTTTTCGTCACATATTGTACTTCATGACACTGGTAAAATGAAGTAAAAAAATTTTTTTTTTTTGCACAAAAAAATACCTAATTTACCAAAAATTTGGAAAAATTTGCAAATTTCAAAGTTTCAGTTTCTCTACTTCTGTAATACATAGTAATACCCCAAAAATTGTGATGACTTTACATTCCCCATATGTCTACTTCATGCTTGAATTGTTTTGGGAATGATATTTTATTTTTTGGGGATGTTATAAGGCTTAGAAGTTTAGAAGCAAATCTTGAAATTTTTCCGAAATTTACAAAAACTCAATTTTTAGGGACCAGTTCAGGTTTGAAGTCACTTTGCGAGGCTTACATAATAGAAACCACCCAAAAATGACCCCATCTAAGAAACTACACCCCTCAAGATATTCAAAACTGATTTTGCATACATTGTTAACCCTTTAGGTGTTACACAAGAGTTATTGGCAAATGGGGAGGAAATTTGAGAATTTCATTTTTTTGTCTAATTTTTCATTTTAACCCATTTTTTCCACTAACAAAGCAAGGGTTAACAGCCAAACGAGACTGTATCTTTATTGCCCTGACTCTGCCGTTTACAGAAACACCCAATATGTGGCCGTAAACTACTGTACGGCCACACAGCGGGGCGTAGAGTGAAAGGTGCGCCGTTTGGTTTTTGGAAGGCTTATTTTTATGGACTGGTTTATTTACACCATGTCCCATTTGAAGCCCCCTGATGCACCCCTAGAGTAGAAACTCCCTAAAAGTGACCCCATCTAAGAAACTACACCCCTCAAGGTATTCAAAACTGATTTTGCATACATTGTTAACCCTTTAGGTGTTGCACAAGAGTTATTGGCAAATGGGGAGGAAATTTGAGAATTTCATTTTTTTGTCTAATTTTTCATTTTAACCCATTTTTTCCACTAACAAAGCAAGGGTTAACAGCCAAACAAGACTGTATCTTTATTGCCCTGACTCTGCCGTTTACAGAAACACCCAATATGTGGCCGTAAACTACTGTACGGCCACACAGCGGGGCGTAGAGTGAAAGGTGTGCCGTTTGGTTTTTGGAAGGCTGATTTTTATGGACTGGTTTTTTACACCATGTCCCATTTGAAGCCCCCTGATGCACCCCTAGAGTAGAAACTCCCTAAAAGTGACCCCATCTAAGAAACTACACCCCTCAAGGTATTCAAAACTGATTTTACATACGTCTTTAACCCTTTAGGTGTTGCACAAGAGTTATTGGCAAATGGAGATGAAATTTGAGAATTTCATTTTTTTGCCTAATTTTCAATTTTAACCCATTTTTTCCACTAACAAAGCAAGGGTTAACAGCCAAACAAGACTGTATCTTTATTGCCCTGACTCTGCTGTTCACAGAAACACCCCATATGTGGCCGTAAACTACTGTACGGGCACACGGCAGGGTGTAGAGTGAAAGGTGCGCCGTTTGGTTTTTGGAGGGCTAATTTTGCTGGACTGTTTTTTTGACACCATGTCCCATTTGAAGCCTCCCTGATGCACCCCTGGAGTAGAAACTCCATAAAAGTGACCCCATCTAAGAAACTACACCCCTCAAGGTATTCAAAACTGATTTTACATACGTCTTTAACCCTTTAGGTGTTGCACAAGAGTTATTGGCAAATGGAGATGAAATTTGAGAATTTCTTTTTTTTGCCTAATTTTCAATTTTAACCCATTTTTTCCACTAACAAAGCAAGGGTTAACAGCCAAACAAGACTGTATCTTTATTGCCCTGACTCTGCCGTTTACAGAAACACCCCATACGTGGCTGTAAACTGCTGTATGGTAGAATAAAACAACACCCGTCAAGGTATTCATCTAGGGGTGTAATGAGAATTTTTAGCTTTGTTATGGGTTTTATTAGAATGCCAATTGAAATGTGGAGAAACGGGAAATTAGAATTTTTACCAGCATACAGTTTCAAGGGGGTGTTTTATAAAATGATCAAAGGGGGTTTAGTTAAAAGTCAACAGAGGTGTGGTAGATTCTAAAGCAATCTTTTATGCAAAGACCTGGCTTTGAGGGGCACGTCTCACAATGATGAATTGTGTCTTTCCTGATTCCATTTCTGGAGCATACCCGACACCTTTTTTGTGGCCTTCTCCGTGTCTCTGTGGGGGGAACTACCCCAGGGAAATGCTGTCCTCGTATTATTCTGCTCTCACTTCCTGTGGCCCTGCTCCCTTCCCTTTCCTGTTCCCCAAATAAAAAGTTCTTTATTACTTTTTCTTGAAAGTGCAGGAATTTTCCTCTGTTTCCTGCACTTCTGTAAATTACAAAAGCATTATAGAGGGCAATTTGCGTCAGGTTCAATGCCAATTTTTTATACCATGCCCGAGTTTTGCGGAGGGCACTGTATGGTTGCAGTACCTGGTCTGACAGATCCACCCCTCCCATAAACTTATTATAGTCCTGGATGCACACAGGTTTGGGGACTGATTCTGTGGATCCACGTACTGGAACAGGGGTTGATCTGTCGGCATGTATGGTAGTAAGTACAAAGACGTCACGCTTGTCTTTGTACTTAACAAGCATCATGTTATCATTGCAAACTGCCCTGCTTTCCCTCACTCTTATCCTTTGATCTATAAAATTTTTAGGCAGATGTTTTTGGTTTCGTCTGATAGTACCGCATGCAACAGTGTCTCTGGAAAACAGGCATTTCAGTAGTGGGACACTTGTGTAGAAGTTGTCAAGGTACAAGTTGTACCCTTGACCTAGCAGGGGGTGAATCAAGTCCCATACTATTTTTCCTGCTATTCCAAGGAGAGGTGGGCACTCTGGGGGTTCAATTTTTGAATCTTTTCCCTCGTAAACTCTAAATTTATGTGTATAGCCACTTTGGCTTTCACATAGTTTGTAGAGTTTGATGCCATATCTGGCCCGTTTGTTGGGCAGGTATTGGCGAAAATGCAGTCTGCCTTTGAAGTGCACAAGGGATTCATCAATGGACAGATGCTTTTGGGGGGTGTAGACTTGGGCAAACTTGACATTATAATGATCTATAATGGGCCGAATTTTGTATAAACGATCGTATCCAGGATCATTAGGGGGTGGAGAATCGGCATTATTGTTATAATGTAGAAATTTCAGGAGACTTTCGAATCGGGTCCTGGACATAATGGTGCGGTATAGTGGTGTGTGATGTAGAAGGTCATTACTCCAATATGACCGTAGTGATGGTTTTTTAATTATCCCCATATTAAGTATTAGACCCCAAAATTTTTTCATCTCCAAAGGGGTCGTGGGAGTCCACTGAAGGGGTCTTGCATAGTATGAGTTCGGGTGGGCGGCTAAAAATTGATTGGCATAAATATTAGTTTGCTCCACTATCATGTCTATCAATTCATCAGAAAAAAAAAGGTGGAAAAAATCAGCTTCCGTGAAACCTGCAGTGTTCACATGAATGCCTGTAGTGGCCGTAAAGTCCGGCAACTGAGGTACAAAGTTAGTAGCAGAAGTCCAGCTGGGGTCATTTGTAGAAGCTGATGCGCTGCTAACTCTACTGCGTCTGTGAGAGGGTTCGTCAACTGAGGAATCAGATGAAGAGCTATACACAAGAAAAGATTCTTCTTCTCCACTGTCAGCGTCAGACTCTGAGGCAAGTATTTCATAAGCCTCCTCAGCGCTGTACACCCGTTGAGACATTTTGTAAAATTTATATATATATATATATATATATATATATATATATATATATTCAGAAAAAAATGGAAAAATAAAATTGTGGAGCTTTATATCACTGGTAGAAGATAGAGGTTCGGAGGTATGGGGGGGTTTGAAACAGAGTATTTATAATCGGGGACAAGTACGGACGTCCCCAATATTTTTTTATTATTTTTTTATTATTTTTTTTATTATTATTATTATTTTTTTTTTTTTTTTTTTTTTATTTCAATAAACGTCTAACTTACCCTAAAACAAGAGCTCTAACCCTAATAACTCCCTAACTAACCCTAATGATTTGCCAAAAACAGGTATGGATGACAGGGACTGGGGTGCTGATGTACTGTCACTATTGGCAGACAGCACACAGGCACAGGGTCACAGGGGACTAATAAGTGGGGTGATGAAGGGAACAGGAGACAAATGAGGGGTGATGAGGATCACAGGGGACAGATGAGGGGCACTTTTGGTGTGTGTGTTTTATCACAGGTCTAACTGCACTGCCTCCAACTTCTCTGACTGAAATGACAGGATCGAAGGTGAGAGATAGCGTCCTGTACATAACTCATTGTGATTGGTCCTGACTGTGGACCAATCACAATGAATTATGTTCAGACAGCTATTTCTCGTCTCCGATCCTCTCATTTCAGCGACAGCCGGGTGCCAGAAGAGGAGGAGATGTGTGCGCGCATGCGCACACGCGTGAGATCGCTCTTTTGAACGAACGGGATCTGCGGCGGTGATCTGCGGCCGGGACCACTGCTGATCGGTCCCTGGCAGTCAAGGGGGAGATGTTTGGTCCCCGATACAGCACGGTAATATGCGCATCAGGTGCGCGATCTCGGCAGGGGAGCTTTTAAATGAACGCCGTGCATGTACGGCGTTCTGCGTTCTGGCACAGTTTTCCCCGCCGTACATGCACGGCGTTCTGCGCTAAGGGGTTAAAAACAACATTTTATGGTAGTAGGATTACTGAGCACCTACAAAAATGACAACATTAAATTGGAAGATACTGATTGTCCTTGCAGAGATCCAGTAGCTACGGAGTCTTTAAAACAATGTTCCCTGGAGAAAATGGTTATCCAAGAAAATTCTCTCATTAGTGCTAAGAAAAGGTGGCTAACCTTTTAAAAGGCTTTATAACATGACTGAGGTTATTAGCCAAAACCAGAGACACAGCTACAGACAAGCTGACCAGTGAGGGGTGTCGGTCAGGAACCTGCCAATGTGATAATGGGTTTCAGAATACCACTTTAAAGGATAAAAAAAAGTCTGTTTTTTTTTCCTCCAAAAAATAGAACCGCGCCTGTCCATGGGTTGTGTCTTGTATTGCAGCTCTGCTCCAATGGAGTCAGTGAGGCAGAGCTTCAATACTGCACAGAAGCTGTGGGCAAGAGTGGTGCTGTTTTTGTAGGCAAGTAGTCATGTTTTTCTAATCCTGGACAACTCCTAAGGACTTTTTTATTGTTGTTGCAAAAGTTTTAGATTTTTAGTTATAATGTTTATAGAATTTTTTTCTTTTACAGTAAATATTTTTTTTTCCTTAAATTATTACTCACTTGAACATGAATATTCTGGAAGCTCCTTCTCAACTGAGTCCTGCGTGCCCATCAAATATGGTTCCTCTCCTTGTTCAATAACAGATACAATAGGAGGCTTTGCGTGATCCAAACCTACAAAAAAAGTTCTCCAATGATTCTCAGGTTACATTTTCCTGCATTTATACTAACATACATTTCACTGGAGCTGTTAATGATTGGCAGACTTTCTATGTGGAGCTTCACAGAAGGCAAAAGGACGGTGAATAATCCTTTTGTAGTACACGGTTATGTAGTACTGTACGGAGAAATTACTTACTTCTCCATACTCTAGAACAGGGATGCCCAACCTGCAGCCCTCCAGCTATCGCAAAACTACAACTTCCATCATACTCGGACAGCCTACAGCTATCAGGGCATGCTGGGAGCTGTAGTTTTGCAACCGCTGGAGGGCCGCAGGTTGGGCAACCCTGCTCTAGAACCTCTCTTCAGGTTGGCTACTTACTGTTGCTGCTTTTCTTCCTAATATTTACCCTTCTTTACCATCTGCACTCTCAGGAGCTCACAATTAGGGATGAGTGAATTGACTTCGGTTGAAACATCTGAAGTCAATTCGCATGAAACCTCGTTCTAATACTGTATGGAGCAGGATCTCTGTACAGTATTAGAATGTATTGGCTCAGATGAGCAGAAGTTATTGCTTAGCGAAGTCTCGCGAGACTTGGCGCAATAACTTCATAAATTAGTTTGCACTGTAAAAACCATTTGGAACCAGTGGTACCTTGGAACCGAACCCGAGTTCGGGAAATGGTTTTTTACAGTACAAATTAATTTATGAAGTTATTACGCCAAGTCTCGCGAGACTTCGCGAAGCAATAACGTCGGCTCATCGGAGCCAATACAATCTAATAATGTATGGAGCTCCTGCTCCGTAGAGTATTAACCCCTTAGGGACTTAGGTACGTCCTAAGTTTAAATGTAGATTGCGGCGCGGCGGGGGTTAATTGTGACAGGATGCCCGCTGAAATCATTCAGCGGGCATCCTGTCACAACGTCGGGGGGGGGTCATGTGACCCCCCCGTATCGGCGATTGCCGCAAACCGCAGGTCGATTCAGACCTGCGGTTTGTGGCTTTTACCTGGTGCGGCGGCGGTGGTGCCATCGGGTCCCCATGCGGCTGTGGGAAGGACCCGATGGCATGGAAGGCAGCGCGATGTCTAAGGAAGGCATCGCACTGCCTTCCGTTGGAGAGCCTGTGAGATCCAGCCCTCTGGATCTCACAGGCCGGAAGCTGTATGAGTAATACACACAGTATTACTCATACAGCCAATGCATTCCAATGCATTAAAAGTTCAAGTCCCAAAGTGGGACAAAAAATAAAGTGAAAAAAAAGTTTTCCCCCCCAAAAATTAAAATTTCAAGTAAAAACAAACAAAAATGTCATTTTCCCCAAATAAAGTAAAAAAAAAATGGTAAAAAAATAGGGGAAAAAAAAAGTATACATATTAGGTATCGCCGCGTCCGTAAAAAAGCTGTTATTGTGTAAAACTTACATAAATAAAAAAAAAGTATACATATTTGGTATCGCCGCGTTTGTATCGACCGGCTCTATAAAAATATCACATGACCTAACCCCTCAGATGAACACCGTAAAAAATTTTGAATAAAAACTGTGCTAAATAAACCATTTTTTGTCACCTTACATCATAAAAAGTGTAATAGCAAGCGATCAAAAAAGTCACACGCACCCCAAAATAGTGCCAATAAAACAGTCATCTCATCCCGCAAAAATTATACCCTACCCAAGGTAATCGCCCAAAAACTGAAAAATTATGGCTCTCAGACTATGGAAACACTAAGGCCTCCTTCCTGCACACGACCGTATGGCTTTTTCAGTGTTTTGCGGTCCGTTTTCACGGATCCGTTGTTCCGTTTTTTGTTTCCATTTCTGTTCCGTTTTTCCGTATGGCATATACAGTATACAGTAATTACATAGATAAAATTGGGCTGGGCATAACATTTTCAATAGATGGTTCCGCAAAAAACGGAACGGAAACGGAAGACATACGGATGCATTTCCGTATGTGTTCCGTTTTTTTGTGGACCCATTGACTTGAATGGAGCCACGGAACTTGATTTGCGGGCAATAATAGGACATGTTCTATCTTTAAACGGAACGGAAAAACGGAAATACGGAAACGGAATGCATACGGAGTACATTCCGTATTTTTTTGCGGAACCATTGAAATGAATGGTTCCGTATACGGACCGTATACGGAACGCAAAAAACAGCCAGTAAACGGGGGGAAAAAAAACATGCAGGAGGCCTAAAACATGATTTTTTTTTGCTTCAAAAATAAAATCATTGTGTAAAACTTACATAAATAAAAAAAAAGTATACATATTAGGTATCGCCGCGTCCGTATCGACCGGCTCTATAAAAATATCACATGACCTAACCACTATGAACACCGTCAAAAATTTAAAATAAAAACTGTGCTAAATAAACCATTTTTTGTCACCTTACATCATAAAAAGTGTAATAGCAAGCGATCAAAAAGGCGTTTGCCCACCAAAAAAGTACCAATCTAACCGTCACCTCATCCCGCAAAAAATTAGCCCCTACCTGAGACAATCGCCCAAAAAATATAAAAAAATATAGCTCAGAATATGGAGACACTAAAACATCATTTTTTTTGTTTTAAAAAAGCTGTTATTGTGTAAAACTTACATAAATAAAAAAAAAGTATACATATTTGGTATCGCCGCGTTTGTATCGACCGGCTCTATAAAAATATCACATGACCTAACCCCTCAGATGAACACCGTAAAAAATTTTGAATAAAAACTGTGCTAAATAAACCATTTTTTGTCACCTTACATCATAAAAAGTGTAATAGCAAGCGATCAAAAAGTCATCTCATCCCGCAAAAATTATACCCTACCCAAGGTAATCGCCCAAAAACTGAAAAAATTATGGCTCTCAGACTATGGAAACACTAAAACATGATTTTTTTTGCTTCAAAAATAAAATCATTGTGTAAAACTTACATAAATAAAAAAAAAAAGTATACATATTAGGTATCACCGCGTCCGTATCGACCGGCTCTATAAAAATATCACATGACCTAACCCCTCAGATGAACACCGTCAAAAATTTAAAATAAAAACTGTGCTAAATAATCAATTTTTTGTCACCTTACATCACAAAAAGTGTAATAGCAAGCGATCAGAAATTCACACGCACCCCAAAATAGTGCCAATAAAACTGTCATCTCATCCCGCAAATATCATACCTTACCCAAGGTAATCGCCCAAAAACTGAAAAAATTATGGCTCTCAGACTATGGAAACACTAAAACATGATTTTTTTTGCTTCAAAAATGAAATCATTGTGTAAAACTTACATAAATAAAAAAAAGTATACATATTAGGTATCGCCGTATCCGTGACAACCTGGTCTATAAAAATATCACATGATCTAACCTGTCAGATGAATGTTGTAAATAACAAAAAATAGAAACGGTGCAAAAACAGCTATTTCTCGTTATCTTGCCTCACAAAAAGTGTAATATAGAGCAACCAAAAATCATATGTACCCTAAACTAGTACCAACAATACTGCCACTCTATCCCGTAGTTTCTAAAATGGGGCCACTTTTTGGGAGTTTCTACTCTAGGGGTGCATCAGGGGGGCTTCAAATGGGACATGGTGTCAAAAAAACCAGTCCAGCAAAATCTGCCTTCCAAAAACCGTATGGCATTCCTTTCCTCCTGCGCCCTGCCGTGTGCCCGTACAGAAGTTTACGACCACATATTGGTTGTTTCTGTAAACTACAGAATCAGGGCCATAAATATTGAGTTTGGTTTGGCTGTTAACCCTTGCTTTGTAAGTGGAAAAAAAATTATTACAATGGAAAATCTGCCAAAAAAGTGAAATTTTGAAATTGTATCTCTATTTTCCATTAATTCTTGTGGAACACCTAAAGGGTTAACGACGTTTGTAAAAATCAGTTTTGAATACCTTGAGGGGAGTAGTTTATAGAATGGGGTCATTTTTGGGTGGTTTCTATTATGTAAGCCAAGTAAAGTGACTTCAGACCTGAACTGGTCCCTAAAAATTGGGTTTTTGAAAATTTCTGAAAAATTTTAAGATTTGCTTCTAAACTTCTAACATCCCAAAAAAATAAAATATCATTCCCAAAATGATCCAAACATGAAGTAGACATATGGGGAATGTAAAGTAATAACTATTTTTGGAGGTATTACTATGTATTATAGAAGTAGAGAAATTGAAACTTGGAAATTTGCTATTTTTTACAAATTTTACCAGTGTCCTGAAGTACAATATGTGACGAAAAAACTCTCAGAATGGCCTGGATAAGTCAAAGCGTTTTAAAGTTATCAGCACTTAAAGTGATACTGGTCAGATTTGCAAAAAATGGCCAAGTCCGTAAGGTGAAATAGGGCCGAGTCCTTAAGGGGTTAAAGTTTTATGTGAATCGACTTTAGATGTTTCATCCAAAGTCGATTCGCTCATACCTACTCACAATCAATTAAGGGGACTTGAGATGTGTAAAAGTGAACCTGTTGATTCTATGCCAAAATTCCTTTATTGCAGTGCAGATACATATGCAGTGATACCTACAGTTCAGCCTGGATAATAGTAAAAAATCAGTCTCTTCAGATTATGCCTTTCCCAAGAGTGATATTGGCCTAGTTGTAGATGTGGAGGGTCTCTTACACATAGCTAGATGGAAGGTATGTAGTGTTCAAGACCATACTCCCTAGTTTTCAGCAGGATGTCACCAGTCCATTTAGACAAGCAAGTCTGGGAGCTGATGTGTTCTGGATCAGTCATTAGAGCTTTACATTTTCTGTAAGCATCTGTCAACAGTTTTGACCATGCTAAACTGCTGACATCACTAGGCAGGGCTGTGGAAAGCACTACAAACGTACCTTTTGTGGGGCTTTAGCATAGGGAGTAGTGAGAATATGAACTATTATTCAATCAGATTCTGCTTGTTAAGTGCACTCTGCATTAAGCTGCTTCATTACCCCTCCCCTTTGAGTGACAGTATGCAGTTTCCCACAAACAAAACAAAAAACACTTGGACAACCTTTTTAAGCAGCACAATCTTGAAGACCTTACTCCTGATGAAGAAAGCTCCACAAAAGGTATGCTTGTACTGTTCTTCCAGCTGCTGCCCAGTGCTGTCAACAGTTTAGTATAGTCAATAGTGCTGACAGATTACCTTAAACTGGAATGTAGTAGAATAATCTGAATACAATACATGATTGCCTTCGACATCTGTATATCTACCTAAAGTATGCCCTAATAGGTATCATCACAGAACACCACAGCAATTACAATGTCAGACAGAAGAGGTGGGTGTGACCCCCTACGTTTGGTAGAACTCTTTAGACCAATAGTGTGGTATCTACTTGGTTAAAAAGCCAATACCTGCTGCAATAGTGGAAGTGTCACTGTCAATTACCTGAATACAAAGCCAAAGGTCAGTATCATCTTGACAGAACCTACTATCAACCTTAGAAAAAAATAAGGGGTTGGGTCAGCACAACCTGCTGCAGGTGCAGATCACTATGGCGAAATACATATACAAACGGAAAATGCAAATGTGATCGCACACTACATCCAGCACTCTGCCCTCCATGCTGGATGAGACATTGGTTTATATTTTGGCCAAAGCATAGTAAGCCACTCACCGCGTCAAGGCTGTCCCATGAGTGGTCCCTAACTCTTGTTCCCACCTGTTCATGGGCCATGACAGCCACATAAAATCCAGGGAATGCAGGTCAGCATGCAAGCAAAGTACACTTTGCTTGTAACCCCGTCCGGTGCCATTACAGCTTTCATCGGATCCAGGGATGCAAGTACCAACATGCATGCTGAACCCACCATACACTTCTCCTGGAGCCAAATGGCTAATGGTAGGTTCTATACAAGCAGACTCAGTTTTATACTGACTTTAAAACCAGCCTCAAGGACAGATTAACTGGTCAGGTGTGCAATGACTCCAAGGAGATCGCCACGCCTCCAATATATACTACAAAGAAAAAAATAAGGGGTTGGGTCAGCACAACCTGCTGCAGGTGATCTGCACCTGCAGCAGGTTGTGCTGACCCAACCCCTTATTTTTTTCTTTGTAGTATATATTGGAGGCGTGGCGATCTCCTTGGAGTCATTGCACACCTGACCAGTTAATCTGTCCTTGAGGCTGGTTTTAAAGTCAGTATAAAACTGAGTCTGCTTGTATAGAACCTACCATTAGCCATTTGGCTCCAGGAGAAGTGTATGGTGGGTTCAGCATGCATGTTGGTACTTGCATCCCTGGATCCGATGAAAGCTGTAATGGCACCGGACGGGGTTACAAGCAAAGTGTACTTTGCTTGCATGCTGACCTGCATTCCCTGGATTTTATGTGGCTGTCATGGCCCATGAACAGGTGGGAACAAGAGTTAGGGACCACTCATGGGACAGCCTTGACGCGGTGAGTGGCTTACTATGCTTTGGCCAAAATATAAACCAATGTCTCATCCAGCATGGAGGGCAGAGTGCTGGATGTAGTGTGCGATCACATTTGCATTTTCCGTTTGTACTATCAACCTTAGGCTGACCATACTAAATGGCTGCATAATGTAGACAGACTGATTTCAATAGTCTGTTACGTTTGTGCTAACATTAGTTGGTTGAGGAGAATAGTCATGGTTAGGCTGGGACTACACAGCAATCTTGGCCGACCAAAGATGCTATGTAGCAGTGCATAACCACTCTACTTACAAGTTACCTCGATCGCAAAAAATCAGCAATGTTGGATTTTTGGGGTTGCAGTAACTTGCGAGCCACAATGAAACCCTATTCAGTTCAATGGCTGTACTGCTACACAGCAATCTCTGATCTTGCAACAGGTGTTGCGGCCAAGATCTTTGTGTAGCCTCAATATTTTTTATGAGCTTTGGGTGAAAAAGATGCAGAAAGCTAGAGGTTCCCCCACGATAACATCTCCCCTGTACACAAGATCAAATATTTATCACCTATCCTAGTGAATGCTTGTGATATTTGCTATGCAATTATTCAAATGTGCAAACCAAGACCAGAATTCCATGAATAGCATTTTTAGCAAGACTGCTGCTATCTGGGAATGAGGAACACGGAGGCAGATTTACTAAGTCTGTTAATCACATAAACTTCAAGGGATTTTCTGGGAATAACTAACTTTTAAGTGATGCCAGCAGACTGCCTCTGCTATTGAAAGCGTCATCCTTATCTGCTCCTCCCTTCAGTCCTGCACGCCACGTGTCCATGGTCCCTGGCTTGTTTACTTCCAGCTGGAATTTACTCACAGAAAACCCATTAAGACAGGGTGTCTAGACCAGCACCAGATTTATCACAGGGGCGCAGGCTGGATTAGATATGCGGTGCAGGGACGTACTTTTCTCTGACTCTATACCAACTATTGATATGTTTACTTTGAAATAGAAATTTATACCAGAATTGTAGTTTAATTTTTGGAGCAAAATGTGGTATTTTAGGCCATACCCTTTCCATAAAGCCCTACAGGGAAAACTCCTGGTTGGCTGATGCATAGCGGGCCGCTGGCACCCTCCTCAGTTACTTCTTGTTATTAATACTTTTTACCTGTAGATTGGATTGAGCAATCATTCTACAGTGTGTGGATGATTTTTTATGATTTTTATCTCATTCATCTTTCTGCTTCGATAGATGGTACAGATTTGAACTGCAGTGTGAATTTTAATTCCGCAGCATGTCAATTTATGCTGCAGATTTCTACCAGAACGTTACCTTGATGACTTGTGTATTAGGCTACTTTCACACTAGCATTTTTGCTGGATCCGGCAGGGTTCAGCAAAAATACTTTCGTTACTGAAAATACAACCATCTGCATCCGTTATGAATGGATACGGTTGTATTATCTGTAACATTGCCAAGACGGATCCGTCATGAACTCCATTGAAAGTCAATGGGGGACGGATCTGTTTTCTATTGTGTCAGCATGCTGCGGTTTGCTCTCCGGTATGAGAACAGAATGCACTTTGGAGCATTCCGTTCTGTTCAGTTACGTTTTGTCCCCATTGACAATGAATGGGGACAAAACGGAAGCGTTTTTTTCTGGTATTGAGACCCTATGACGGATCTCAATACCGGAAAATAGAAACGCTAGTGTGAAAGTAGTCTTAGACAGCTTACTGATTGCTTTGCCTACCACTGCATGTATACATTGGCCCCACTTACCAGCAATGTGGTCATGCGTAACGACTTGCTGACACCACTTACAAGTGTTTGCCCCCACCTACAACATGGGGCCACTTTTAGGTTTTCTTTTTCCACAGCAATCTTAAGTTTCTAATCAGCCCATGAGTGTATTACATAATATTACTATTGGTAGATTTAATTCTACATTATAAAATATCTTCCTTTGGGCTAAGACCCCAGTTCATTACTTGCCTTGATTCGGTTTTGTAGCCCCTACATGTACAAACTACTTGTGGTATCTGTATTTTAAAGGACATCTGTCAGAACATTTGTATCTATGAAACTGGCTGACCTGTTCTATGTGCGCTTGGCCGCTGAAGGCATCTGTGTTGGTCCCATGTGTTCATATGTGCCTTCATTACTGTGAAAAATTAAGTTTTAACCCCTTCAGGACCCTGCCATATTTCACCTTAAGGTGCATTTTTTGCAAATCGATGTGTCACTTTATGTGGTGATAACTTTAAAATGCTTTTATCCAGGCCATTCTGAGATTGCTTTCTCATCACATATTGTACTTCATGACAGTGGTAAAATTGAGTCAAAAAAATTCATTTTTATTTATAACAAATACCAAATTTATCAAAAATAATCAAATTAGCAAATTTCAATTTCTCTACTTTTATAATAGATAGTAATACCTCCAAAAATAGTTATTACTTTACATTCCCCATATGTCTACTTCATATTTGGATCATTTTGTGAATGATATTTTATTTTTTGGGGATGTTACAAGGCTTAGAAGTTTAGAAGCAAATCTTAAAATTTTTCTGAAAATTTCCAAAACACACTTTTTAGTGACCAGTTCAGGTCTGAAGTCACTTTGTGAGGTTTACATAATAGAAACCACCCAAAAATGACCCCATTTTACAAACTACACCCCTCAATGTATTCAAAACTGATTTTACAAAATTTTATTAACCCTTTAGGTTTTTAACGGAAAATGAAGAAGAAATTTCATAATTTAACTTTTTTGGCAGATTTTCCATTTTAATAAATTTTTTCCAGTTACAAAGCAAGGGTTAACAGCAAAACAAAACTCAATATTTATGGCCCTGATTCTGTAGTTTACAGAAACACCCCATATGTGGTCGTAAACTGCTGTAGGGGCACACGGCATTGCGCAGAAGGAAAGGAACGCCATATGGTTTTTGGAAGGCAGATTTTGCTGGACTGGTTTATTGACACCATGTCCCATTTGAAGCCCCCCTGATGCAGCCCTAGAGTAGAAACTCCAAAAAAGTGACCCCATTTTGGAAACTACAGGATAAGGCCTCATGCACACGACAGTTGTTTTCTTGGCCTCCGTTCTGTTTTTTTTGCGTATAGGATGGGGACCCATTCATTTCAATGGGTCAGCAATAAAATGTTGATAGTTCATCCGTTTGTGTTCCGCGTCCGTTGTCCGTGTTTCCCTTCAGCAAAACAAATAGTGCATGTCCTACTTTTTTCACATTTGCAGATGAAGATAGTCATTTATTACAAGGGATCTGTGGAAAAAAACGGATCCTCCAAAAAAAAACGGATGCCGCATCCATTTTTTTTTGGCGGACGCAAAAAACAACTGTCGTGTGCATGAGGCCTAAGGTGGCAGTTTTGTTGGTACTATTTTAGGGTACATATGATTTTTGGTTGCTCAATATTACACTTATTGTGAGGCAAAAAAATTGCTCTTTTGGCACCGTTTTTATTTTTTGTTTTTTACAACGTTCATCTGACAGGTTAGATCATGTGGTATTTTTATAGAGCAGGTTGTTACTGACGGGATAATACCAAATATGACAACTTTTTTGGTTGTTTGTTTCAGTTTTACATAATAAAGCATTTTTGGAAAAAAAATAGATTTTTTTAGTGTCTACACATTCTGAAAACCGTCGTTGTTTTTTTTTCGGCGACTGTCTTCTGTAGGGGCTCATTTTTGCGGGATGAGATGACAGTTTGATTGGCACTATTTTGGGGTGCATCTAACTTTTGGATCGCTTGCTATTACAATTTATTTTTTTATGGTGTTTACCTGAGGGGTTAGGTAATGTGGTATTTTTATAGAGCAGGTTGTTACGGACGCGGCAATACCTAATATGTGTATATTTTTTTTTATTTACTTAAAGGGGTTGTTCGAGTTATGAAAAATATATATATAGCACTGAAAATCTGATGGGCAGCAATATATAACTAAGCTAAGCAAGTTTTATGCAAAAAAAATAAATATATATATATATTTCCTCATTTCCCTGGTTCTTTTCTGGCCCTTTGTTTACATGCAATAAAAAAAAATCTGTGCCCCTTCCCCTGCACTGCTAAGGGATTGAATACAAGAGCTGCCCTGAGTGACATGTCTGCCTGCTGGGAGACTCAGCAACATGTTGCATGTGTAGGACTACAAGTCCCAGATGTATAATGACACTGCTAAGGGAGTGAATACAAGAGCTGCCCTGAGTGACATGTCTGCCTGCTGGGAGACTCTGCAGCATGTTGTATGTGTAGAACTATAAGTCCCAGCTGTATAATGACACTGCTAATACACACAGGATCTTCCCCCTACCTTCTTGTGCAATGCTCTCTCTAGTCCTTCAGCTCCTGTGCCCAGAATAGTCACTGCTGCAGATACCCAGTGTGTGCAGCTGAAGGGGTTAAGAATCCTAGCAGAGAGAGCAGATGGCAGTGAAGGGGGCGTGGCCAGCACAGTGAGGTTTACAGGCTTGTAAACAAAGTTTATCAGAGCAGGGAGAGAAGCTGACATCACAGGTCATGTGACCCTCAGTGAAATTTGAGAAACCAGGCACTGGAGATAAAGTGAGTTAATTGGAAAGCTGTTATATTTGCCCAATTAGGAACATAGAAAGAACAAAAAAATAACTCGGACAACCCCTTTAAGTTTTACACAATAACAGGATTTTTTAAACCAAAAAAATTGTGTTTTAGTATCTCCATATTCTGAGCCATATTTTTTTTGTATTTTTTTGGGTGATTGTCTTAATATAATGTAATATGTCCACCTTTTTTTTTTCCTATTTACTTTTCCTATTTACTTTATTTTAGGAAAAGGACGCTTTTTTTTTTTAACTTTACTTTTTTTTGTAAAACTTTCTTTTTCACTTTTTTTTTCTGGGACTTCAACTTTTGGGGGTCTGATCCCCTTTACAATGCTTTACAATACTTCTGTATTGCAAAGCATTGGCTGTAAGTGTATTCCCAATTTAATACACTTACATCCTGCTTGCCTGTGAGATCCAGGGGGCTGGATCTCACAGGCTCTCCCGGAAGGCAGCCACCATGCCTAAGTAAGGCATCGGTCTGCCTTCCATGCCATCGGGTCCCTGTCACAGCAGCGCGGGGACCCGATGGCAGCTCCGATCCCTGCATGGACAGCGCACATGCTGCGGTCAGAGCGGACTGCAGCACATCAAGGTTTAATGTGTTGGCATATGTGTTTTCACTGATGCCGGCGCATGCAGCAAGGGTCCGGTTTCAGTGACTGCCGGACCCCTGCCACGGATCGGTCCTTAAGTCTGTATGGAGCGGGTCCTCTACTGGTTAATGTATAATGTATGCAAATAAGTCTCTAGATGCAAGGGGGGCATTGCCATTACACACTAACCCCTTTATTTACCAGAGTATCCTATTCTTCGGATTGCTGGGGAGGCCTGCCCCTGGAATCTCTGCCATTTAAAAAAAGAGAACTGAATGGAGCTGTAGTACCTGGTATAGTTAACAATATAGGCAACAATGAAGACCGATCAATTTTAGCGATACGAGGACACCTCATCAATTAATTAATCAATGAAGGCCTTTCAGAAGGAGAAAACTCATTTAATGAACATTATTGCAAATACTATTTTTTTAATAGATTCTTAGCAATGTATTTATTATTTTCTTTGGGGATGTTATTATACTAAACTATAGATTTCTAGATTTCCTTTTTTTTTTGTAGCCCCTGTTACAGAAGGTAACAGTTTTGAAAAGCTGATGAGCCAACAGAACTACAGATGTGGACAGCACATGGTGTGCTGTCCAAATCTTTTGCGGCCCCATTGACATGAATGGGTCTGCATCCGTTCCGCAAAATTGCGGAACGGATGCGGAGCCAAAAATACAGTAGTGTGAATGGACCCTTAGGGTCCATTCACACGTCAGTATTTTTCTTTTACAGATTTCCATTCCTTTTTTTGTGGATCCGTGTTTCCGCAAAAACCTTCCGTTTTTACCAATTGTACATCCCCATCCGTTCCATTATTCTGCAAAAAAAGCGGAAGGAGGAATATACACTGCCCGTCCCAAAAAAAAAGTCGCCACCAAAAATATTTTGATGGACCGCCTTTAGCTTTGATTACGGCACGCATTCGCTGTGGCATTGTTTCGATAAGCTTCTACAATGTCACAAGATTTATTTCCATCCAGTGTTGCATTAATTTTTCACCAAGATCTTGCATTGATGATGGTAGAGTCTGACTGCTGCGCAAAGCCTTCTCCAGCACATCCCAAAGACTCTTAATGGGGTTAAGGTCTGGACTCTGTGGTGGCCAATCCATGTGTGAAAATTATGTCTCATGCTTCCTGAACCACTCTTTCACAATTTGAGCCCGATGAATCCTGGCATTGTCATCTTGGAATATGCCCGTGCCATCAGGGAAGAAAAAATACACTGATGGAATAACCTGGTCATTCAGTATGTTCAGGTAGTCAGCTGACCTCTTTCTTGGAGCATTTACTGTTGCTGAACCTAGACCTGACCAACTGCAGCAACCCCAGATCATAGCACTGCCCCCACAGGCTTGTACAGTAGGCACTAGGCATGATGGGTGCATCAGTTCCTCTGCCTCTCTTCTTACCCTGATGCGCCCATCACTCTGGAACAGGGTAAATCTGGACTCATCTGACCACATGACCTTCCATTGCTCTAGAGTCCAATCTCTATGCTCCCTAGCAAATTAAAGCCTTTTTTTCTGATTTGCCTCCCTGATTAATGGTTTTCTTACGGCTACACAGCTGTTCAGTCCCAATCCCTTGAGTTCCCTTCGCATTGTGCATGTGGAAATGCTCTTACTTTCACTATTAAACATAGCCCTAAGTTCTACTGTTGTTTTTCTTCGATTTTATTTCACCAAACGTTTAAGTGATCGCCGATCACAATCATTCAGGATTTTTTCCCGCCACATTTCTTCCTCGAATACGATAGGTCCCCACTATCCTTCCAGTTTTTAATAATGCGTTGGACAGTTCTTAACCCAATTTTTGTAGTTTCTGCAATCTTCTTAGATGTTTTCTCTGCTTGATGCATGCCAATGATTTGACCCTTCTCAAACAGACTAACGTCTTTTCCACGACCACAAGATGTGTCTTTCGACATGGTTGTTTAAGAAATGAGAAGCAACTCATTGCACTAGTTGGGGTTAAATAACTTGTTGCCAGCTGAAAGATAATCGCCCATGCAGTAATTATCCAATAGGAGGCTCATAACTATTTGTTTAGTTAAATCCAGGTGGTGACTTTTTTTTTGGACAGGCATTGTATGTTGCTAGGGTACTAAAAAAAAAAAAAAAATTTTTCCTGGAAACGGATCCGCAATTGCGGATGACATATTGATGCATTCCACATGTCATCCACATTTTTGCACACCCATTGACTACAATGGGACCATGGACCGCATTTTGCAGACAATAGTAGGACAAGCTCTATTTTTTTGGGCGGATCTGCATAACGGAACAGGGCCATTGAAATAATTGGGTCCGCATTATGTTCCGCAAATTTGCGGAAGAGATGTGGATTACAAAATGCTGCCGTGTGAATGGACCCTTAAGCTGAGTTGGACAATAAGAAGTCCAACAGATACTTCTCCCCATGCCTGGCTCTTTCTAAAATTATAACTTACACTTACACTTACTAATGTGATTGTCCTTAGAATGTGCGTTGTAAAATATACCACAGTATAACAAAATTTAGACATATTTATAGGGCAAAACGGAAAAATCCAATGCATTGCGATAAATCTGGTGCATCATTAGACTGCCTAAGTTTAAACTACACTTTAGACAAAATTAATAAATTTGACCATGTTTTCTAAACTCAGATTTCATTCAGTATATTTCAGAGGTCTCTTGGAAAACTAAAGCAGCAACCTTTTCCTAATTTCCTTTGAACCAGTTAACATTACATCTTCTTTCCCATTAAGTTTAAACCATTTCTGCATTCTCAAAAGAGTGGCTTGGCTGTCTCTAACAGCAGTGCAGGCATAGCTGTGATTCTGTGAAGCATTAAAATGTTAAGCTGACAATAATCTTAAAGAGGACCTTTCATCTGGCAAAAAATTCTGAACTAAGTGTCATGATCTGTACAGCGGCGCCCAGGGATCTCACTGCACTTACTATTATCCCTGGGCGCCGCTTCGTTCTCCTGCTATGTCCTCCGGTATGTTCGGTCACTTGGTTATAGTAGGAGGAGACTGCCCTTGTTCTCCTGGGCGTCTTCTTCTCTTAGGCTGTAGCGCTAGCCAATCGCAGCGCAGAGATCACAGCCTGGGAGAAAAAACCTCCCAGACTGTGAGCTCTGCGATTGGCCAGCGCTACAGCCTGGGAGAAGAAGACGCCCAGGAGAACAAGGGCAGTCTCCTCCTACTATAACCAAGTCCCCTAAGTCTCCGCCTACTATAACCAAGTGACCAAAGATACCGGAGGGCATAGCAGGAGAACGAAGCAGCGTCCAGGGATAATAGTAAGTGCAGTGAGATCCCTGGGCGCCGCTGTACAGATCATGACACTTAGTTCAGAATTTTTTGTCAGATAAAAGGTCCTCTTTATTCCCTAAAGAGAATGACATGTCAAAACGTCAGGGAAAAAAATGAAAAAATTATTTTGACGTGCTGCAATTTTCAACAAACTCCAGAGACCTAAAAAACACCAGCTAAAAAAAACAACAAAAAAACAAAAAAAACCACAGCTAATATCTGGAGCTGCCAAAAAAACACACCAAAAACCACAGGTGCAAGAAAAGCCCCTAAAGCTGCAATAGTAGACAAAAACACTATAAACTATGTGTAAACCCACCCTAAAGAAGTTGTATGTTACAGAAACATGGTTGCTTTATTCAATAGGCTGACTTAAAAGGGGTTATCCAAGAGTAAGACAAATCACCAAGAGTGGCCAACCCGCAGCTGGGTTCAGTGTCTAATGCTCCAGAGCCAACTCTTCCTGCCTGACAACTGGTGACATGATGCAAGAGGAGCAGGTCACTGCTGCGGCCTGTGATTGATGGCAGCGGTCACTTGTCCCCCTGTCAACGGATGGTGCTCTCAGCATGGCAGGGAGAGGAAGAACCATCCCGGGAGCATCAGACACTTAACCCAGTGGTGGGGGCCAGATAAGTATGAACTCCACTGCAGGTCAGCTGCTTTGGGAGGTCAGTATTACTCTTGGATAACCTCTTTAAAGTCAATGGCCACATTTGGGGAGGGTCTTTTTAAATTATTATTATTTTAGTTTGATAAGAATTGTACTATAATGAGTATTTATGAGCTGTCAGGAGTTCAGAGGTCTGGGGTACAGACCGAGGCTTTAGAGTTGCTGTCTGACAGTAAACAGAAAGTCAGTGTCTCCGAACAGATAGAAACTGAAATCTTCACAGAGAAAACAGCTGAACATTTATAATAAAGACCAATTGAAATAATGATTTTAGCCCAAAATGAGTAGAATGCAATAATAAAAAAAAATGCCCCCAAATGTGTCCATAGCTTTTAAAGGGGGCCAAGTGGCAATACAGGACCCTGCCCATAGACCAGACTGAAGTTAAGAAAAAAGTCATGTCTAATCTTACACTTTTTTTATATTTTTTATTCTTCAGGCATACATGCCCCTATATATACAGGATAGAAGTGTCTCAGGATAGAAGTGATCTTGCCTGTATGAACCATTTTTTTTTTTTTACTTTTATTCAGAAACAAATAAAAAACAATTCAAGTTATGTTTGTCAAACACACCATCAATATGAAAAAAAGGTAATCATCATACAACTTTCCAGTGTATAGAACGCAATATTGCATATTAAAACTTAAAAAAATAATACTTGGTGTAATCTATAGGCCTCCTAACATCACAGAGGAGATAGAAGCTCAACTGTATAACCAAATACAGTGGGCTGCACAGGTTGGTACAGTGGTCATAATGGGAGATTTTAAAGTCCTAGACACTGACTGGGGTAATGGTTCTGCCTCAACTGCAAAGGGGAGAAAATTCCTCAACCTGCTGCAGGACCACATTATGGGCCAGTTTGTAGAAGATCCCACTAGGGGCGATGCTCTGTTGGATCTGGTAATTTCTAATGATGCAGAGCTTGTTACTGTTCGAGAAACACTAGGTAATAGTGATCACAATATAATTATATTCCCCCTGAACTAAAAGAAGCAAACTCTGTCAGGCAGAGCAAAGACACAGAATTTTAAAAAGGCCAATTTCCTCAGGTTGAGGGCAGCATTTCAGGGCGTATACTGGGAGCAGATACTGTCACATAATAATACTGAGGATAAATGGGAGAGCTTTAAATCCACATTGAGTAATTACAGGACAAAATGTATTCCTGTAGGTAACAAGTATAAATGGCTCAAATTAACCCCCACCCCCGGCGTTATAATAAGACGTATTTTCGCCCCATTTTTCCCCCCCAAAGTGGCGTCTTATGGGGCGAATACTAATGAAGCGCTTTCATTTTGGAGGCGCTTCATTAGTTCCGGAGGACCGGGAAGCGTTGAAGGATCTTTACTCACCGCTTCCTGGTCCTCCGCTCGGCTGTCTGCTGTGCTGTACTACCTGTTATGCGCCATAATGGCCGCCATAAAGTTCAGGAAGTGTTGGTTCCACATGCATGCTGGGTCCACTCTGCTTTTTAAAATTTTTGGTGACATAAAGGTCTCCATTACTTCCAGGGGATGCAGGTACCAACATGCATGCCAAGCCCACTCCATACCTCTCCTGGCGCCAGACACCTTCTAATGAATGTAGTGAGAGCAGGCCACAGCTTTATACTGAAACTAATTAAAATCAGCCTATGGGGCAGACAGGCTAATCAGGAGTGCACGACTCGACTGGAGTGCCACACCTCCAGCGCTGTAAATCTGCAAAAAAAAAGGGGGTTAGTCAGCACATTCCAATGCGCAGGTGCACGCTGCCATGGCTAGAAACATAGAGAAAAAAGACAATGCAACAGCACTCTGCAAACCAGATAAAGTACAATAATGCCATAGTCACAAAAAACATTAAAAGTGCTAATGCTACCTGCATCCCCTGGAAGTAATGGAGGCCTTTATGGCACCAAAAATGGTAAAAGGCAGAGTGGACCCAGCATGTATGTAGAATCAACACTTCCTGAACTTTATGGCGGCCATTATGGCGCATAACAGGTAGTATTTAGTGTTAGGTTCCCGTCTTACAGAGATCGCCTTAATATTTGGCAGACGGGCTCAAATGGTTTTGTACAAAATGCATTTGCCAAGCATCTCACTTTATAAATAAGCGTAGCATTAGCACTTGAATGTTTTTGTGACTATGGCATTATTGTACTTTATCTGGTTTGCAGAGTGCTGTTGTATTGTCTTTTTTGACATGGGAGCATGATGGCTGACATGGGGGGCTGATGGATGACATGGGGGCTGATCTGAAGCATTGGTGGTCTGATCTGAGGTCTGATTAACATTGGGTGGCTGATCTGAGGTCTGATGAACATTAGGGGTCTGATTGGGGCTGTGAGCTGAGGTCTGATTAACATTGGGGGTCTGATTGCTTGTCTAACCTGAGGTGTAATGGAAAATATTTTTTTCTTATTATCCTCCTCTAAAACTGTCTTATGGACCGCATCGAAAAATACGGTCCTCAAACCAGCAATTGACTGAAGCAGAGAGAAGATACCAGGACCACACAGAGGAGAAGCCAGCTTCTTCAGACAGGACCCGGGCCAGGTGAGCTGCGAGTGGGGGGGGCCCCCAAAATGTAGCTCCGCTTGTGTTGGCAAAAATCCTTGCACCGGCCCTGCTCACCCCCCATGGCTAACAGCTACTGTAAAAAGGGCAATAAATAACAAAAAAGGGCATTTAAAAATGCAAATCTAAGGGGTCAATAGTTTACAAAAGGCTTAATTATATCTGTAAAAAGGAGAGAGAATCTGCAAAAATGCAAAAGAAAGGCAGGTGGCAAAAGAGAGCAAAACAAATCCCAAAAATTATTTTAATATATAAATGCTAAAAAACCAAGGTCTGAGCAGTTAGGTCCCCTAGATAACGTTAAAGGGGGATAGTCACTGAAGATAAGGAAAAGGCAGCGTTACTAAATGTTTTTTTTTTAGCTCTGTATATACAAAAGAAGAGAAAGGAGCCAATATCAGTGGTACCAGGGCTGTCAGTATATCCAGTAATATACTCAACTGGCTAATTGTAGATATGGTCCAAGCTGTTAAATAAGGTAAATGTGAACAAGGCTCCGGGTCCAGATGAATAACACCCAAGAGTTCTTAAAGAGCTCAGTTGTCATTGATGTGCCCCCTCTTTAAAATTTTTAAAGATTCTCTAGGTACTGGTATAGTGCCAAGTGACTGGTACAAGGCAAATGTGGTGCCCATATTCAAAAAGGGATTGAGGCCCTCCACAGGTAATTATAGACTAGTAACCTTAACTTCTATTGTGGGGAAAAATGTTTGAAGGACTCTTAAGGGACTATATACAGGAGTATATGACTGTAAATAATATCATCAGTGATAACCAGCATGGGTTTACCAAGGATAGAATTGATTTTGAATTTTGCAAAGGAATTTGATATTGTCCCTCATTGACGTTTAATATGTAAAATAAGGTATATAGGCTTGGAAAGTATATTTTGTAATAAGTGGTGTACCGCAAGTTTTAGTGCATCTATTAATGACATTGAGGATGGGATTAATAGCACCATTTCTATTTTTGCAGATGACACTAAGCTATGTAGTACTGTACAATCTATGGAAGATGTCCATAAACTACAAGCTGACTTGAACACTCTGAGTGATTGGGCATCAACTTGGCAAATAAGGTTCAATGTGGATAAATGTAAAGTTATGCATCTTGGTAGTAATAATCTCTGTGCATTATATGTCCTAGGTTATGTAATACTGTGAGATTCACTTATAGAGAAGGATTTGGGTGTCATTGTAGATGGTAGATTAAATAACAGCATTCAATGTCAATCAGCTACTTCTAAGACTAACAGGATATTGTCATGTATTAAACGAGGCATGGACTCGCGGGGCAGGGATGTAATACTATCACTTTACAAAGCGTTGCTGTGGCCTCATGTGGAATATGCAGTTCAGTTCTGGGCACCAGTACATAGAAAGAATGCTTTGGAACTGGAAAGAGTACAAAAAGAGCAACTAAACTGATAAGGGGCATGGAGGGTCTTAGTTATGAAGAAAGATTTATTGAGTCTTGAGAAGACTTAATAAATCAAGGGGGGGCACATGATTAACCTACACAAATATATAAATGGGCCGTACAAAAGATATGGTGAAAAGATGTACCATGTAAAATGCCCTTGCACTGCCTCCGACTGGAGAAGAAAAAGTTCAGTCTCCAGAAGCGTTAAAGCTTTTTTACTGTAAGAACTACAAATCTGTAGAATAGACTACCTCTGGACGTGGTCACAACAGGGACAATGGATAGTTTTAAATTCTTAAAAGTAAATGACATTAGTGGTTATGAAAATGTGTAGAAATCTGAGTCTCATTTCCTTCTGGAATTCATGTCCCCACCTATCCCTTGGTTGAACTTGATGGTCTTTTCAACTGTATTAACTATGTAAAACCTGTGATAACATCAATCAAGCACAATAATAACTCAAATTCATTCCTGTTCCTTCCCTAATCTCTCTCACCCCATATTCTGTTTCAAAGGTCCTAGTGTGCCCTTTACGTCCTCTGTATAATATCAATTTGTGTGTATGAAAGTCGACATAAGTGTGACTATTTCCTCCTGGGTGAGGACTCTAATAATAAATTGCGTCCATCGTTTAAAGAATCTGTTGGTTTTGGTATTCTTGCTTCTTTCTACCTCACGTTTCTCCCTAAACATGTACTGTTTTAGCAACCAATGAAATTTGCAGACCTGTTGCAGAAAATTATAAGTTCCTATGAAAGCATAAAACTTGACAAAAAAAAGAGCTTTTTAAAAACCCCTAAGGGCGAGTTCACTTCTGCATTTAGCTTTCTGTTCTTCTGATCAGAACAGAAAAATGAAAAATAAACGGATCCGTCTTTTTTTTTTTTTTTAGCATAAGTATTATAACTGGCATCAGTTTGTGTCAATGAAAAGTCATTTTTGATGGGAGGAAAATGTCCTGCACGCAGGACTTTTTCTACTGTCAAAAATAACTGCTCTCTGACAGGAATAACACAATTTGATGCAAACTGATCATAACTGGTGCCCAAAAAAAAGACAGATTAGTTATTGTTAGTGCAAACTGATGCTAGGTTTCCTTTATCCAGGAACAGCCTGCTGGATCTCTCTGCTCTCTTAAAGGGATTCTGTCACCAGGTTTCACCCCTGTCAGCTAAACATATGCTGATGTTCAGGGCCTCATCACGATTCCTAATGTGGGCTTATAAATGTGATCTGTAGCCTTATTTTGCTAAAAAACAGCTTTTACTAACCTGTCACTCAAAGAAATAAGGTGCCCAAGGGGATGTCAAGCGATGAAAGGTGCCCGCCGCACCCACCGCCGTTCGTGCCCAGCGCCACCTTTCCAGACTTCTGCGCCGCCTCCTAATCCTCTGTGCCGCCTCTCGCTCTCCCTCCCCCTGCTGTAAGATCTCGCGCGTGCGCACAGGGCTCTGAGAGGCTGGTGCCAGAGTGCAGGTCATACAGGGGGTTGAGCAAAGTGCCGGCGCATGCGCACTTCGCTGTAAGAAGCCAAATGGAGAAGTCCGCACGGGCGCATCAGGCAGAGCCCTGTGCGCACGCGCGAGATCTTACAGCAGGAGGAGGGGGGAGGGAGGGAGAGCGAGAGGCGGCACAGAGGATTAGGAGGCGGCACAGAAGTCTGGAAAGGCGGCACTGGGCACGAACGGCGGTGGGTGCGGCAGGCACCTTGCATCGCTTGACATCCCCTTGGGCACCTTATTTCTTTGAGTGACAGGTTAGTAAAAGCTGTTTTTTAGCAAAATAAGGCTACAGATCACATTTATAAGCCCACATTAGGAATCGTGATGAGGCCCTGAACATCAGCATATGTTTAGCTGACAGGGGTGAAACCTGGTGACAGAATCCCTTTAACGCTCAATGCACATGTGAGGTTGGTCTACGCCAGTTTTCTGGTGTCAAAAAGGTTAATATTTTGGTGCCCCACTTGCACAAAAATTTGCTACTTCTTGAGTTTTGCTGAACTTGCTTTTTTTAAGTGGGTGGTGTGGGGCCTAGACAACACATTTACTATAATTTACAACAAAAAACTGTTGTGAAATTATACCTGAAATTTACACTAGCTCTTAGCTGGTCTAGAAATCAGTTCTGGTGACACAATTATTAAGAGGTGTTTACCATTTAATAACAGACTAACGGAACAATGGTTTAAAACCAGTGTATAAAACAAAGGCCTTAATGTCCTCCAAATAGTTAGATATCTGAATACTGCCATTATATAGATCTGCAGCTCTCCTTTTCTAGGCTACAGCTGAAATCATTACTGACCATGATAATATGACAGCCAAGCAGCAGTGGCATGGACCATGTGGTATGTTGCAATACAGTTGTAGTATTTCTTGTGCTGTCTGCCAAATAGCTTATGCCAATGCTTCTCTGGAGTCATGGTCAGCTGCTGCCTAGTAATAAAAAAATGGAGCCAAGATGCATACTTACCAATACTGTACTTGCTAGATTTGAGGCATATAAGCCCCACCCCAGGATTGTCTCCAAACCCATCAGGATCACCCATTTCATGGGTGGGGTACTGTAAATCCCACCCAGTTTTGGCCCAAGACACCCCAAATTTGCCAGGATTGAAAATCAGGGACAGTCCGAGCAAATTCAGCACTGTTGGCAACTATCCAAGAAGTAGCTCCATCATGACATGCCAAGAGCTGAATTATTTAAATTCTTTTGCCTGGAAATCTCCTTCAACAGCAATGCCTCTAAGACAGTTTTGATCCAGAAGGATTGATAAAAAAAAATTAACAATACTCACCCACTCAGTCTGTTGTGGCTTTGGTGGTCCCTGCCAACTTTGTTTACTAGCAATGATGTCACATACATTCACATGACTGCTGTAGCCAATCATTGGCCTCAGTGGTGATGCTAGCATGGATGGCACCTGACTGCTGAGGCCAGTGGTTGGCTGCAGTAGTCACATGAATGTGTCTAATGAAATTAAGGAGAAGTATAAAGAGACCATTGAAGAGGCAGGAGGATAGAACAAGTGAATAAATTTCGTTGTGTTTTTTTTTTTTTTTATTCACTTTCCTGCTGTTTGCAAATTTTTTGATAAATACACGACAAAGCCTTTAAAGTGTTGTCATCTAGTGACCACTATAAGGAAAACAATGTACTTCGCACAAAAGCTTCCTCCCTGGTACACCTGTATATAATGTGTGTAAACTTCAATCAATCAGAACAAAAAAGGCAAGAGAAGACCTCTACTCAGACCCATTATAGTAGGACCACGTCCCACTACCTCATAATCAGGTCACTGCAACCCCCACAATGGCCACAACAACTGCAGTGTTGCAGAAATTCTTTCCAATCGAAACAAAAAGAGGTTGAGGTTTTGTCCACAAGTACCTAGAAGTGTACTGTAGTGGCTGTGTTTCTCCCCATTCTTATAGGTTAAAAAAAGGTAATATTTGGATTGTGGGTGGGTTAGAACTGGCACAGCATGTAATATTACCATAGCATTTTAAGACTTTATAACATTATCATTATTATAAAAAACTTGAACACAGTCTTTGGATCAAAAATAAATAAATTTGAATGAATTTCCAGGTCTTGATCTCTTATGGGCATTGTAGATTTTGTAACTTGGTAAAGTTGGTAATTTCTAATTACTTAAACATAACATCACACTTAAGAAAAAAAAAAAAAAAAAACAAGATATGATGGAATATGTGTTTATTGAATTTCTGTCATGACAAGTACCACACCAGCCTCACCATAAATGTCACCTTCTTAGTCACACCAGATGGCCACTGTTCTTTTAAAATTAAACTTGTATGAAAATGTAAGATTTTTTTTATGTAAACTTTATTTCACCTTAACCTGGGAAAAAAAGTTGAAGAAGGATGAGTTAAACAGTCAGACATATTTGAGGGCTTAGTAATAGAGGAAGGGTGAAGCCATTGAATTCTACTAGGCAAGAACATATAGACATATATCCAGATGGACAGCAAAGCATTTGTAGAGCTTATAAGCAGCAGCTTCAAATTCATCATTAGCAGGTGGCTTTATATAGGGCTCCTAGAGCTGCATCTCCTACTCTGATTTGAGGTTAAATCACTTTATTTAAAAATGTAAAGAAAAAATAAAGTATTCCTGTTTCATAGTTGATAGAAGAAACCCAGAGTAATGTTGTCCACTGGTCTCTTTGAACAACACACTTCCATAAGCCCTATTATGGCATGTGGATGTAATAACGGCCAGTCCATCAATGACTCCAGATGACCACTGGCAGACGTCCACCAATTTCAATACTTGCTGTATAAGGCTTCATTTTCTATTAAGAAGTAATTACTCACCAAGCAGACTCCCGTGAGGTTTAATTAACCAGATAGCAAGCCAGCAAACTGCATTTCTACAAGTTGGCTTGCTGAGAAGGTAAAGTTCTTGAAAATAATACAATAGAAATCTGTTTACAGTCTGGTTGACATGTTAGATGAACACAACTTATCGGACAGTATAAGGGAAGGAACTGAATATGGAAGGTCCTACAACATTCATGAAAGGTCCTACAACACTCAACAAGAGGGAATGTCAGTTTATTTCATTTATTAAGAGTGAAACCAAACTATTTGACACAACACCAAAAAATCAGAAGACAGCTTGGTTGGTTATACCAAGACTGGATGATTTGAAAAGTATTGTCTTACCTAGAGATAGAAGGGTCTGATAGTTCTCCATCATCACCTCCCTATAGAGGTCTTTTTCTTCATCATTTAAGCAGTCCCACTCCTCCTTGGAGAAGTAAATTGCAACTTCATCAAATGTAGACCGAACCTGAAAAATAAAGTCTTTAATGTAGATTTTTTTTACCGCAGTTACACTCTCCCAGTTAATTGAGAAGCACCACCACTGTTCATCTACTATGTCAATTGCTATGTGGCTGTCATGGTATACTTCTACGAACTACACAGGTGGTAAACTTACTCAGTGACACGGTAAAACAGTGAGGACAGTTTGGGCAGCCACTTTTTACCATGGTTCTAGAAAATTATACTTACCTTGGGTTAAGTTCCAGTTTAATTTCTCAAATGTTGCTCCAAATCACAATTTCACCGATGTACCAACACTGACACAGCCGCAGCATAAAAATGGTCAAGAGCCAGTTAATTTTGAAATTTCTTTTCTACAAATGCAGTTATAATTTACAGCCTGCAGCCCTCCAGGTATTATTTTCTTCTATATAATGGGGAAGTTCAAAGGGCACGGTGAAATTAATGTACATAAAGTAAAGCACAACATCATGAAAGGCTTAAATGATGATGAAACAAGAAGTTTAAATTTAATTTTAAACAGGCTCCATGGATCAATGAAATTGGATTCTGGTACTCATTAAGGAGTTAAAACTCATAAAATTAAGAAGATCATTAAGTAGAATAATTACATGATTCAAAACTATACTGTATGACTACAGAAGCTAAGCCCCAATGCAGTACGAGTAACCAGTACCAGGGTCCATATGACATTTAGAACACTGCTGTCTTCTTACATGGCAGGGGGGCCTTTGGGACTCTGTAGGAACCAGGACCTGGCTGATACCTCTGCACCCCCTCCCCCATAGCTACACCACTTGCCAGTGGAGGTTCTCACTAAGAAGTTACATGGAATAAATGTCTAGTGTGCCATGAGTAGCAACTTAAAGAAGTTTCATGATCAATAAATGGTTAATAGTAGTCAGGCAGTCTGCTTATTCAAGAAATAGGAGTCAAGCTTTATTCAGCAGATAGGAGCTCTATTCCAGTTCACAGCTGAACCACATGAATGGCACTCAAGACTTGCCAAAAATTAAAGCAGCCTATGTATGGACCAGAAGTTACTTTCTCTACTCATTCGCGTGAGGCACTCAAACTGAGTCTCAGTAGTGGTAATGACTTCCAGTCCACATATAAGATGCTGTGAGATTCAGCAAGTCAGAGTGTGGGTCATGTGGTTCAGTGGAGGAGTAAACAGAGCTCCTATCTCTGAATAAAGATGCCAGAATACCTGACCTACGACTTACATCATGTAACTCAGTAGGATTCTTGTAGGAGTGCTTCAGAGAGACTGCATTCACCGAAAATAATCGGCATACCAACTCAACTCAAACAGGGTGTTTTGTTCCTCATTTAAAGGGGTATTCCAGGGGGAAATAAAACCTGTTACTTACATCCAACAATGGCATTGTATAGCATTTCATCCTAGGAAAGTCTAATGTTCCTCCAATGCTTTCTGCACTTTATCTCCTACTTACCAGGCCCAGGAAGTCTTGTAGTTCTATCCCGCTCTTCACCATGCCGTCTCCTCCATACCGCTCCTCTGCTTTACTCCCCCTCCCTGCCGAGATGACGAATCATCAACCATGTGGCATCAGGGGGTGTGGCTTCCTTTCCTTACTCAATAAAAAAAAGCACCCTTTTTCTCACAGCGCAGTATGGGCCTGCATACCTCTGATCACATGACTAACACAAATCAGTTGACGTGATCAGCAGAAAAGTGCTTCGCAAATTCCTGAAGTAAAAGCCGATTGGCCCTAACGGTTCACTTGCAATTAGGTCATGTGACAAGGACCTAATTGCATAAGAGCAGCTCCGCTACATTACAAAGGACGGGATATGGGCAGGAAGAGGGCATATCGGCGGTAAGAAAACGTGAACACGACAACCGACAAAGAGGGGAGGAGCTACAAAGGCAGTTAGCGGATTATGGGTAAGCTAGTTTAGAAAAGTGCGTAAAATTGCATTAAAGTGGAAGTTTATGGCATTCTGGCAGTGGAGGGAGAAAGAAGAGCAGGAGGTAAAATAGCTAAAAATTGAGCTAGAAATAGATCTGAAGGAAGCTGGAGTCAGTACTTGACTAAAGCATGGTATTTTTTTTTTTTATCCATCAGACAACCCCTTTAAGTATATTAGGAAGACTTCTACCATTCATTTTTGCTTAATGTGCCAAACTTGCATCCAGAACACTTGGGTATCCAGCCTCTTTCTTTCCAAGCCATACTTTATATACTCCATAACAAGCCTAAAACAACTATTTGAAAAGTGGGATAGGCCTGGATGTACCACTGGGTCACAAAATGTCAATTTAACCAAATGTAACCAAGGTATTACGACTGGATTTAGCAATATCTACAGTATCACCATTAAAAGTTTCTCCTAAAGATATACGGTAGTTAGCGTGGCTCCATCAGTCAGTAGTGTATGATGCTTTTTTGTTTGCTAGAAATTTTGACTTGTATATACCATTTTTCTAAAACGTTAATGCTGTGCTTTGTATTTTCAAATAGCAACCCTTAGTTGAATGATTCTCACGTACCTCTCCATTCAGATGATATGCATTGCAGGTGTAGTTTACCAACTTCTCCACTGCATCATCCATGGTTTCCAACTTCACTATGTGTGAATATTAAATTACCAAGATATATTCTCACTGTCACTGTGGTTGCTCTTCACCTTCGGCCATTTTGCTGTGAAAGGAAAAGTTTTATTTTATATCTTCGTGTGCGCAATATATCTAAACAGACAACAAAAAGCCTATTAAACCGGCATTTAAGAACTGTTCCCGGCACAGAATGTCAGAAGACTGGAAACAACCATGCGATTGGCTGCACACTCACTAACTTCCATTGAATGAGATGTCACCTTGGAGGACCTTTTCGTTATTGTATGTTTACATTTTCATGTCCTCCAAAAATCGTGCACTTATTAGGTCCACCGTAAAACAAGTTCTCTGGTATCAAAAGAAGGGTTAGCTCTCAGCAGATAGGAAGCGTGCTCCCAAGACCTGATACTCACTTTGGTCACAAAAGATGCTCCGAAAAGTGGATTTTGCAGAAGTGATGTACATTGGGTCTACAGGAAACCCCGATCCAAAGTACAAAACCAAACTATCTTTTAATATCACACATGTCTACAGTCAATGGTCACTTTATTACACCCATTTGAATTCAAGCTCAGGTATTTATATGCTTTATTATACATTTCATTAAATTCTTTATACATGTCTTCTTTTACCAAATCAGAGCTCATTGAAGAAGGCCTTTTCCTTTGTGTCACTACTGTAAAGACCCGATCCCACTGCTCAGGTTTTCCTTTTGTAAATGGACGATCTATTTATGGGGATGCTCTGCCTTTGCTACTTTAGAGCTCAATGTTTAGACATAAATACAGGAAAGGATTCTTTACAGTTAGAGCAGTCAAACTATGAAATACCCTACCCCCAAATACTACAAAAAATGGCCAGATGGTTATCTAACAGCAAACTGCATTGGTGGATCCTATAAATCTAATAATTAATGCTGTAAATTCACCAATAAAGGTTGAACTTGATGGACCGGAGTCTTTTTTAAGCTTATGTAACGTCTTTAGTAAATCTTGCACCACCTCTTTCCCAATGGGTGAGTGTGTGTGGAGGGGAAGGGGTACTCTGCATTGATTGTGGCAGCTTCAATATCTTATCTATTTATTTGCTGCTGGTCTGCTCAGTACTTTCTAATTTTCCCCTCATCCATGACAGCACCACAAGAGAGAGAGGCTCCGCCCCCATAGACAGGAAACCTGAAGTACAAAAAGGCGGAGGCTCCCCTCCCACTTCAGTATGGTTTCCTGTCTCTGGAGGGAAGCCTGGAGTATCGTGGGGCTTCTCCCTTGGGTGCCTTCCTTACCTGTCATTCCACTGTGGGCAGCATTCGTTGATGTGCTGGGGGTCAGCAGAGGCGCGGTAGCCGGTTTGAGGGCTCTGGAGCGCTTGGGGGCAGCTTGCTTGGTGGCGTTGTTGCGAACCATAGGCAATTAATTTTGGCCCAGGGGAGGAGCAGACACTTTCGGAAGCCGGAGCAGCGTAACAGGAAGTGGAGTACGTCAGAGGCTTGAAACGCATGGCGCGCCAGAAGAAAGACGCGACCACTGATGACGTCAGGGGAGGCACATATAGTGTGTGCAACCCGGAAGTGAGCTGCCAGCAGGTCTAGCGGGAATACAGACCGCATGTGAGCGTCTCCTGGTGGGTTCCCTGACAAAAACCCTCTTTAGGAGCGTTGAACCTCCAGGCAATCCACAATGGAGGAAGAAAGGAAAGATACTCCTGACAATCCTCCTGCCGCTCTAGCACTGGTACTTACTAAGGGGGGTTAGCGGCCACTCGCCATATTTATTAAAATATTCTATGCTAATGGTATATATATATATATATTACAGGGAAAGCCTAAAAAGGCATTGGCCAAGAGGAGAAATAAGGAGTGTGCTATATGCAGATCCTCTTTGTCTTCTGAGTATTCAAAGAAACTATGTCAGGGCTGTATTGACAGAACTGTAGCCTTGGAGTCACCATCGTTTTATAAAAATCTACAGTCCTTGGTTAGGTCTGAAGTTGGTTCTTCACTGGCCGCAAAGAAGTCGCAAAGGTAACAGAAGTTTAAACGGGCTCAACCGTTAGATATTATATGCTCTTCTGACTCAGAACAGGAGTCAGAACCCCTATTCTGAGGCTTCATCTTATTCTTTGGGGGGAAGATTAAAAGGAAATAGGAAGACCCCTTTTTCCGGTAGAGGATGTTGAGCGTCTACTGAAAGCAGTAAAATCGACCATGGGTATAGAAGATTCCAGGGAACCAAGTCAATTCAGGATATGATGTATGGGGGTCTTGAAATTAAGCATCGAAGATGTTTTCCGTTCCATAAGAATGTAGCATCTTTGATTAAAGGGGAATGGAATAGGCCCAACAAAAGAGTGTATATTTCAAAAAATATTAAAAGAAAATAGCCCTTTTCAGAAATGAAAATTGATGTAGCAATTTCTAAGGTAACTAAGAGATAGTGTCTTCCCTTTGAAGACATGGGTTTTCTTAGGGACCCGTTAGATAAAAAAGCAGATGGGTTTATGAAAAGGTGCCTGGGATGCTTCTACTTCTTCCTTTAGACCCTCAATTGCGTCCACCTGTACGGCCCGTGCTTTAATCATCTGGCGCCGGCACATATTGCTCATGGGCCAAACTGGACCACCGGGGGCATGCTGTAAATCCCAGTGACTGCATGGGACCATCCATTCCTAGTCTGGGCACGCAAGTAACATTATCTAACTTGCATGAGATGGCACACACTATCGATTATACACTCACCTAAAGAATTATTAGGAACACCATACTAATACGGTGTTAGACCCCCTTTTGCCTTCAGAACTGCCTTAATTCTACGTGGCATTGATTCAACAAGGTGCTGATAGCATTCTTTAGAAATGTTGGCCCATATTGATAGGATAGCATCTTGCAGTTGATGGAGATTTGAGGGATGCTCATCCAGGGCACGAAGCTCCCGTTCCACCACATCCCAAAGATGCTCTATTGGGTTGAGATCTGGTGACTGTGGGGGCCATTTTAGTACAGTGAACTCATTGTCATGTTCAAGAAACCAATTTGAAATGATTCGAGCTTTGTGACATGGTGCATTATCCTGCTGGAAGTAGCCATCAGAGGATGGATACATGTTCTCATTCTGTTTACGCCAAATTCGGACTCTACCATTTGAATGTCTCAACAGAAATCGAGACTCATCAGACCAGGCAACATTTTTCCAGTCTTCAACAGTCCAATTTTGGTGAGCTTGTGCAAATTGTAGCCTCTTTTTCCTATTTGTAGTGGAGATGAGTGGTACCCGGTGGGGTCTTCTGCTGTTGTAGCCCATCCGCCTTAAGGTTGTGCGTGTTGTGGCTTCACATATGCTTTGCTGCATACCTCGGTTGTAACGAGTGGTTATTTCAGTCAACGTTGCTCTTCTATCAGCTTGAATCAGTCGGCCCATTCTCCTCTGACCTCTAGCATCCACAAGGCATTTTTGCCCACAAGACTGCCGCATACTGGATGTTTTTCCCTTTTCACACCATTCTTTGTAAATCCTAGAAATGGTTGTGCGTGAAAATCCCAGTAACTGAGCAGATTGTGAAATACTCAGACCGGCCCATCTGGCACCAACAACCATGCCACGCTCAAAATTGCTTAAATCACCTGTCTTTCCCATTCTGACATTCAGTTTGGAGTTCAGGAGATTGTCTTGACCAGGACCACCCCCCCTAAATGCATTGAAGCAAATGTGATTGGTTGACTAGATAATTGCATTAATGAGAAATAGAACAGGTCTTCCTAATAATTCTTTAGGTGAGTGTATGTGACCATCCCTATTTGGCTGTCTAGTGGTATATCATCAGGATTATTTATCTGAACATGGTGTGGAATTCTTAGAGTATCTCTACCCTAATGGGTCTCCGCTCCGTGCGTATTATCTCCACTGGGAATGTTTGTGTAGGCGTGTCCTGTGGTTCTCATGTCCGACAGGACGAGCTATTCAAGTATATCATATCTAAAGGGTTATCTACCATGAATGTCTGATGCATTGTCATTAAGATTGATGGCTCTTGACAATTTTGCCATCTTTACTGAAGTGTTGATGCCTAGTACGACACTGAATTAAGTGTCCCATGAAGAGCCCAGGTCATTGATGTGGGTGAAACGCGTTGGTATTAAGGTGCCTAGGTGGATGCCGCTGCTCTAGGGCAGCAATTCCAGGCGCTTTCTATGAGAAAATATATATAAAAAATCATATTTATACCAGTAAATGTGTTTTGGCATTTGAATATATACATAGATATCTGCATGTGTCTTGGTATATACATAGATAACCATACATAGTGCATTTTGGGTATCGAGAAGACGACACACTAAGAGCGATTGCTTATCATCATCTAGGGTATCCACAGCCGTGGATGCCCATTAATAAGTGGCCTAGTCTAGGTACAAAAAATAAAATAAAAATTGTCATACAAAGAGCAATAGCTCTTTGTATGACAATTTTTATTTTATTTTTTGTACCTAGACTAGGCCACTTATTAATGGGCATCCAACACGGCTCTGCCTATAACAGTACAATAGGGTCAGCCTAGGGCATATCAGGAGGTTCCAGAACACGGGATCGCCCCTATCGGGGCAGCTATTCCGTTTTTCAGGCAGGGATTAAATAGTAGAGGGCCATATCTATGGATAGGCCCAATATCACAAGAGACTACCTTGCCTATACCTTTATATTCTCAAATCACAACTGAGGAATAGGAGTATTGCCACAGAGCATATTTAGTATGTACCCCTGATGTGTTGTCTCTTTATTTCTTTTCATTTCTATGTTTTGTTTGTCTGTGGGAGTTTGTTATTTTAAATGTAATTAATATTAAAGGCTACGTTTTACAACAGGAGGTACCCTGTGACTTAATAATTATACATACACACCACCTGTGATCATTACTCCCTCTGACGGGATATTGTCTTTTTAGCTGTGATTTTTTTCTGAGTTAGAGGATCAGATTAAAAACAAATGCCCTAGGGAGGAGATTTTGGCAGGGCTGTCCACTATTAAAAAAGCAGCTGACTTCTTAGCGGATGCTTCAGCATACTCTATTAGGCTGGCAGCTAGATCTTCTGCACTGGCTAACTCTGCGTGTGGGGGCTTTACAGCTAAAAGGCTGGAGCGGAGACTTGCTTTCTAAAAAGCAATTATGTGCTCTTCCATGCAAGGGAGAATATATTTTCGGTCCTGCGTTAGACAAGCTTTAGAGAAGGCCGCAAATAAGAAGAGAAAATACCCTGCTGAATCCTTTGCTGCCAGGGAGAGATCTGACCGTGCCTTTCGCCCCTTTCGAGGTAGAGAGGGGGATAAAAACGACAGAGTTTAAGTTTAGACCTCAAAAGAGGGGCGGAAGAGGTTTTTTCTTCAGTCAGTCCTTGGGAGAGAAGAAAAAGCCAGATCAACAATGACGCCAGATGCCATGTAGGAGGAAGATTGGCAAATTTTCTACCTGCATGGAAACAGATTTTCAACAGTTCTTGGATTCTAGATACAATAGGCGAGGGGTTAAAACTAGAGTTTCGTTATCCTCCTCCAGAGAGAGGAAGAAGCGACTCTATGGAACGAGAGGTTCTGGAATTATTAAACAAAAATGTTCTGATACCGGTTCCAGAGGGACAGGAGGGAGAAGGTTTTTGCTTCATTCAGAACAATAATAAATTTAAAAAAGCTAAACAGGTTCTTGCTCTAAAAAAAAGTTCAGAATGGAGACTATAAGATCAGCCATTAATCTACTATTTCCCAATTGCTTCATTGCAGTGCTGGACTTGAAAGATGCCTATTTTTATCTCCCTATTCATGGGGACTTTCAAAAGTTTCTCAGAGTAGCGGCAAATTTGACTTTCAATGGCACAGAGGGTGTTCACGAAGGTGATATCAGAAATGGGGGCTCACATCAGAGAGAGGGGCATTCTCTTTATCCCCTATCTAGACGATTTTTTGATAGTAGCAGAAACCAGAGAATCCTGCAAGAAAGCAGTAGAAGTGGTCTCACAGATCCTAGAAAAGATGGGATGGATCCTGAACAGGGAGAGATCAAGACCATAACCCTCCCAGAGTCAGCAGTTCTTGGGATTACTCCTGGATTCAAGAGTTCAGAAGTGCTTTCTGACGGAGGAGAAGATTGGGAAGTTAAAAGAAAGGATTCGGGACTTAACCAAGAACCCAAAGAAATCCCTGAGAAAAGGTATGTCGATTCTGGGAAGTCTAACGTCTTGTATTCCCGCTGTTGTATGGAGCCTTTCCAGGGATCTGCAGTGGGACTTACTGACAGCTTGGAAAGGGGGAAAAGAACTCTTAGACAATAGCATAGTAATTTCAGTTCGAACTTTAGAAAATCTGAGATGGTGGCTGATAAGGGACAATCTGATTCAGGGGCTCCTTGGAGGAAGTAAGATCTCCCATACTTAACAACAGACGCAAGCCCCTGGGGTTGGAGGGCTCATATTCTGAATCAATCCGTGCAGGGTTTATGGATGGGGAGCCTAAAGTCAGCCTCCTCGAATATGAAAGAGCTAATGGCGGTGAAATTCGCAATGTTGGAAGTTCTCCCGTTAGTGTCAGACAGGCATCTCAGAGTTATGTCGGACAACAAGACTGTAGTCTCTTACTTAAACAGACAGGTACCAGAAGCAGGAGTCTGATGTTAATGGCGGGCGAAATTCTCTGATTAGCGGAACAAAATTGCAAATTCATTTCTGCGGTTCACATCAAAGGGACAGAAAATATCCAGGCAGATTATCTGACCATCGTTTGATTTCTCAGGGGGAGTGGAATTTGAGCCAGAAGATTTTCAGGATGATTACAAACAGCTGGGGTCTCCCCTCGATAGATCTTTTTGCTTTAAGCCAGAACAAAAAGTGGAGAGGTTCTTTTCCCTGTCTCCAGAGGGATCCCCCTGTGGTCTGGATGCTTTTCTCCACAGATGAGACTTCCCTCTAGCTTATGCCTTCCCTCCTTTTCCCTTAATCCCCAGGGTTCTGCAGAAGATAAGGGAAGATCAAGCAAGAGTAATCCTAATAGCTCCGTTTTGGCCCAGAATGACGTGGTTCACGTGGTTAAGGAGGATGTCTGTGACGGACCCTTGGGTTCTTCCAGAAGTCCACGACCTTCTATCTCAGGGCCCGGTGTTTCATCCACAGATAGGGAACCTCAATCTGCTGATCAATAGGGGGTTTTCTTCAGATTTAGACAACACTCTTTTAAAGTGTAGGAAAAGGGTTACGGTCTATCTATGCCAGAGTATGAAAGAAGTTCTTAAGTTTTGCTGGTCTAGATTTTAGATGCATCCCTTCCCAAGCTCCAGTTTGCCAGATTTTAGAATGTCTTCAAAGAGGATTGCAGATAGGTTTGTCTCCTAGCAGTTTGAAGGTCCAGGTTTCAGCTCTCTCTGCCCTGTTTAACAAAAATGTGTCTTCCAATCCATAGGTTTGTAGATTTTTTTAGATCAATTTCCAGATTTTCTCTGAATATTTCTCCCAGTGTAGCTCCTTGGGATCTAAATTTGGTTCTGAAGGCCTTAACGAAACCGCCCTTTGAACCCACTGAAGAAATTTCTATTAGGCATTTATCATTTAAGCTATGCCTCCTAGTAGCTCTAACGTCAGCACGTAGGATTAGTGAGCTTCAGTGCATTTCTATTAATCCTCCCTATACTAGCATTTTGGACGATAGGGTTATCATCCGTCCTGACCTTGCATTCCTTCCTAAGGTTGCTTCTAGGTTTCACAGGTCCCAGTCCTGCCTTCCTGACTATGACTCTTTCCTAAGTCCAGCACTGCTCTTCCTGTTTCCATTAGCTGGAGCAGCGCGCGGGGGGGGGCGCTCTCGGGCTGGAGCAGCACGCGCGGGGCACTCTCGGGCTGGAGCATCGCGCGCGAGGGGGTGCGCTCTCAGGCTGGAGCAGTGCGCGCGGGGGGCGCTCTCGGGCTGGAGCAGCGTGCGCGCGGTGGGGCGCTCTCGGGCTGGAGCAGGGGGCACTCTAGGGCTGGAGCAGCGCGCGCACAGGGGCACCTAGACTGCCAATTAACAAAAGTAGGACAAGGAAAGCAAGAGCTCATAAATAAGGGCCAATTCACACAACTGCTCTCGGTCCAGGAAACACGATCCATGTGTATACTTTCTTCGAAACCGACTGCAGCTCCCCTGACCCGAACTGACTGCATCATAGAGTTTTATCATACAGTAAGTTCTCTGAAGACAGATCAGATAGGAGCTATCATAAAACACTATGAGGCAGTCAGTTTGGGTCAGGTGGTCGGTCCGGGAGAAGCACCATGGACCATGTTTCCTGGACCGAGCAAGCCCTATGATGCTTTTATGCGTGAATTTTATGTGGAAATCCACAGCATATTACACTACCAGCTAAATAGATGATATTTTCAAAATTTCATGTACATGTTGCGAAAATTTGGAGTGATAACTGTGCGGATTTTCAGCGCAGATTTCACCTTCTGCAACACAAATGGTGACATCTGGGGCATGTGCTTCAGAATCCCCAACAAAATCCACAAGATACCATGCATATTCTAGAAATGTGACTCAGGAGAAATATTCAGGAGGTTCTCAGAAACCACTGAATATTAGCTCATATGTACTGATGAGCAAACTTGTGTTTTCAAGTTCGGCGTACAAGGTTTGGGTTATCTTAGAATTCCGTTATGGATTCCACAAATTATGGTCAGTGGTAGCGGAATCCATAAGGGAATTCTTAGATAACCTGAAAACACAGGTTCGCTCATCACCACTCATAACCATTCAGACCAGTCACTGCTCAGAGATCACAGCTTCTCTTTAGGCCTCATGCACACGCCAAAGTCCGATACACATTCATTTCTGTGGGGCCGCAAAAAATGCAAATAGCACGCGGAGGTCACATGAAAATTATAGAACACGTCCTAGCCTTCTCTGCTCTGTTTTGCAGCCACAAAGAGGCATTTCTACAATGGGGGGTTGAGAAAAGTACAGGATGCACGCGTCCAGTATCCGTATTTTGCAGACCGCAAAACACATACGGTCGTGTGCATAAGGCCTTTTATTACATATACCTACAAATTATTTCTATAAAAAAAATATGAAGAAAGAAAAATGCTCAGTATAAAGACTAAAGAAAAATAAATGGTGGTTGTAATATTTCCGTGATGACCTGGGTAATGGCCGGCCTCCTTTATTGAGGAAATTTCCAGGTAGATAATGAGCGTCCTCCGTGGTACAGAACTATTAGGTGTAAGTACGGTGTGTGGCCGAGCGGCAGCCTTCTCATGCCAATAATGTAGAGATGCCAACACATTTTATCAATGAGGTACAAAATAAATAAAATATACAATACCAATGCAATTAAAAACAGATATTAAAAAATAAGTTTAAAAAATATATAAAATGAAGAAAAATGAGAAAGTAAACAAAAACAAGACCTTGGACATGAAGTGAACGCGAGCTTTTCCCAGCATGCCCTGCGCGCCCCGCACACTGAGCTGCGGGCTCTACATCCAGGTATATTAGAGAGGTGTAGGCCCCGCACATCACTGCTCCTATTGTATGACGGGTCCGCGGGCCTCTGCTCAGACCTATGCAGATTCGGGCGGCCTCCACACCCGCACATACCTGCTTGTCTGCAGCCAGGATCTGCTCCCGGTCTCCACTAACACCTCCCTGCTCTCCCCGCCACCGGGGAGAAAAGAACATCCCGAAAGACGCAGAGGATAACAATACGCATGCGTGAGGGACCACACAAGGAGCGCACTGCGCACTGCTCACCGGTCTGGTGGTTACCTGGGTAACCGGGATGCTTTATATGACGTCATGTAAAAGTATGGGGCGGCCATGATTGATCAGGGAGAAGAAGTAACTGTTTAGTGTAGGATGGAGGGAGCTTGCTGCAACAGATTTACTGACTCTTATGGGAGAAGACAACAATCAGAAGATGTATAGTTTTACAGGAGGAGACGATATGGCATGTGCTTGTCACAGTGATCAGACCCACCTCCTAGCAATGTGTGTGCTGTGAAAACTCCTCCTCCCTTTATGTGGTAATAACTGTGGAATGCTTTTACCAAATTTTTCGCCCTATAAGACACACCTAGGTTTTAGAGGAGAAAAATAAGACCCGCCAATGTTAATAAGACCTCAGCTCAAAGCCCTAATAAGACCCCAATCAGACCTCGGCTGAATAATAGCTATGTTTTAAATTTTTCTGCTTTTAAGGCTAGTTTCACACTTTTAGTCCGGCTGCCTCTCGCCGTGACGCCGCCGGAACTCCGCCCCCGCCCCTATTATAGTCAATGGGGACGGAGCGGCAGTCCGGGGCACACGTAAACTGGCGGCAGGACGGATCCGACAGACTGTTCACCCGCCGGAACAGCCTGCCGGAGTCCCTTGCCGCTAAAGTGAAAGTACCCTAAGGCTACATGCACACGAACATTGTTTGTTTCCGTGTCCGTTCCGTTTTTTTACACCGTGTGCTGTCCGCATCAGTATGTCGGGTAACGTAGAACATGTCCTATTCTTGTCCGTTTTCGGCATTGTTACAATGGATCCACAAAAAAAAAAAGGATGGCATACGGATGTCATTTGCGGACCGCAAAACACATATGGTCGTGTGCATGTAGCTATAGACAGTGATACCTCAAAGTAATTATTAACATTCATCATATGTCTACTTTATGTTGGCATCCTTTTGCAAATGTAATTTAATTATTTTAGGACATTCGAAGGTTTAACATTTTAGAAGCAAATTTTAATATTTAAAAAAATAAATTTAAAACTCACTTTTTTAAGACCAATTCAGTTTGAAGTGACTTACATAATAGAAACGACCCATAAATGACCATTTTAGAAATTACAGTCCTCAAGTTATTTAAAAATTATTGTACAAATTTTGTCCAACCCTTCCACAGGAAGAAAGGTTGAGGTGAAATTATTTTACAGATTTTCAATTTTTTATTTTTTTTTTTTCATGTAACACAGCAAAACAAACTTTGATATTGATTATCCTGATCCTGCAGTTTAGACCGATATGTTGTCTGCATGGGCGCATCACAGGGCTCAGAATGGTAAAGGGCACCATATGGTTTTTGGAGGGCAGATGTTGCTGGAATCGTTTTTGGGCGCTATGTCACATTTGAAGACACATTTCCATTTTGGAAACAACACCTCCAAAGGATTTTTTCAAGGGATGTCCTGAGTTCTTCGACCCAACTAGCGTTTCATTTAGTTTAGAAACACTTGGCTGTGAAAATTACAACAAAATGGAGATAAATGGAGAAAAATTGAGAAAATGCACTCCACAATTTTTACCCATTTTCTCCTGAATATGGTAATGCTATATGTGGTCATAAACTGCTATATGGGCACACCTCAGGGTTCAGAAGCATTGGCGTAACTAGAACTGACTGGGCCCCACAGCAAGTATTTGAACAGCCCCCCCAGTCCCCTTAATGCAGTCCTCAAACCGAACCCCAAAAAATACTGTACCCAGGGCCGGACTGGGGATAAAAACCAGCGCTGGAAAAAGTTGCATACCAGCCCAACAGCAATCGAGCAATACGAAATTGTACTAATCACCAAAATCCACTCAGCAATAGCTGAGTGACACAGCCCCACGAGCCAAGTCTCAACAAGGCGAGGCCCCCCACAAGCACTGCAGCCATTTCTCAACCACATTCTGCAAACACACATTAAAAATGTCAAGCCCCACCTCAGACAAATGCACGTCATCTGCTCTATACAACCCTGACTCAAAGCCTTCCAGATCAACGTGCCTGTAACTAAAACCACCCAACAGTAGAAGAAATTTCGCCATGGCCCTATTCACCCGCTTCCTAATCCTCTCAAAAAAGGCACAGTCTGCTCGCGCCCCCAACACAATCTCGAAATTATCTCCGAAAAGACCAACTTCGTATTCGGCAACATACACTGCAACAGAGAGAGGTCCTTCACCTCCCACAACAAGTCACACGTCTTAACCTTGCCAATATCATTACCCCCTACATGAATAATAATCAAACCAGGCAAAGGCCACATAGCAATAAGCCTCCTAATCTCCACCATCACCCTTTTCCAAGCCAGACCACGAACACCCCACCAAAATAACTGCAACAAAGAACTGTCAAAAGCCAGATTCGATGAATACGATCTCTTTTCAGCTCGCTTCTGAGCCCAGTATATAAAAGAATGGCCCAGGATCCACACTACACCCTGGCTGCCTGCAAAGAACAAACACATACAGTATTAGCTGGATATCAACAAATCTGGTCTCACATAAAGCTTGACTCTATGAGAATCCCAACGCCCGATCCTGCGAATTACCGACTCATCAAGACCACACCTGGCTGCCTCAGTAGCCGCGCCAATACTAAATGAATGCAACGAAATCTTAAGAGAATTAAGCCGCAGAACACCCAAACATTTCTTCAAAACTGACCCAAACTGAAATCTAGTCAACGGCGAACAATCCCTATGCAACAAAAACGGGCCCAACTTAGAAGGACAAACTGCTACCCAAGACCTAGCCACCGAAACCGGACAAAGCACCGACCCCGGCCATTGATTCAACTTAAAACTCTTCCCCTCCCAAACTGATCCATCTTAGAGTACCTCAATAATACCTCCACCGATGATTCCCTAACCGCCACATCCGAATACGCTAACCCAGAACACAGCGACTTACTCGCCGCCACCAATTCCCCAATCCGCAAAGCCACAAAAAAAGCAAAACTAAACGCTGTCCTAAATAAAAGCACCTCAAACTCATCAAAACAAACCTCTGATAACACCCTGAACAAATCCCCCAGTAACGGAATTGAGATCGGCCTCCTAACATCAATATTAGAGAACCGCTTCCTATACCCCTTCAACATCTGCCTAATCTGAAAACAGGAAGAAAGAGGTGGATCCCCATACAATTTCTGAAAAAAGGGAACCCCTGCGACCGTCCTAGAAACCGCAGAAAAGGACAGACGTCTTTCACACAATCCAGCCACAAATAACAAACCTTTCCCAGGAACACTACCAAATGACAACCAATCACGCCATGCAGCCGCATAGGCGGCCCATGTTCTCGGGGCCAAAGACCACACAATATTGTCCGTGATTATTCCCAAATCAGGTCCCACAGATGACGAAAACAAGGAATCCCTCGCTGATCCGCCTCCGGAGCGAGCTCCCGGAACCGCGGAAACTGCAAGCGAGACAAAGAATCAGCCAAACAATTTGCTGCTCCCTTCACATACTTTGCCTTAATCCAGATATTAAATTTCATGCAAAACAAAACTAAATGCCTTAAAAGCTTAACCACTAAATCGGATTTGGAGGACAGCGTATTAACTGCAAAAAGCACTCCTTTATTGTCCGTATGAAATAAAATTCTCCTATTCCTAAATTCCGAACCCCAGATGACCACTGCCACGACAACTGGGAACAATTCCAAAAACACAATATTCCTGGTGACACCAGACCTGACCCATTCCTCAGGCCACTCCTCCACCGACCACTTACCGCTCCAAAAAACACCACATCCACAACTCCCCGCTGCATCTGTAAACAAGCCCAGCGCCTCAGAATCAACGAAATCATACTGCCATAAACTAGAACCATTGAAATCCCGCAGAAATTCAAACCAAATAGCCAAATCATCCTTCAAACCCTTAATTAACCGGATATGAGAACCAGGCGACTTCAACCCTCTAGTAGCAAAATACAAGCGCTTAGAAAAAACCCTCCCAATGGGGATAACCCTGCTCGCAAAATTGAGCGAACCCAAAACCGACTGCATCTCCCTCAATGTACATTTCTTCTTCCTTAATAACGAAACCACCAAATACCTCAGCTTGTCTAGCTTCATTTCTGACAACCGAAATTCCATCCTTACTAAATCAATCGTGATACCCAAAAACTCAAGACAGCGACACGGTAACACGTATTTTTCCTCTGCTACGGAATGCCAAATGAACTACACATGCCAAAAAATCCTAACAATAACTCTGAACAAGCACTAGAACAGGGGGGCCAACAAACCAAAAATCGTCTAAATAATGTAAAAACCCACCCGAACCACCCTGAGAATGCAACACCCAATGAATAAAACCAGAAAACGTTTCAAAATAGAAACAAGATAAAGCGAAACCCATAGGAAGACATTTATCAAAATAATAAAAACCGTCAAACTGAAAACCCAACGAACTGAAACCAGACGGCTTCACAGGGAGAAGGTGAAAGGCTGATTTAATATCAGCTTTGGCTAACAAGGACCCTTCTCCATAGCACCTGAGCAAGGCTAAGGCATCATCAAAGGAAGAATAATTAACCGACGCAACCGATTTATCCACCATGTCATTCAAAGAGCCTTGCTCCGGGAAAGACAGGTGATGTATCAGCCTAAATTCCCCCGTCTCTTTCTTCGGTACAATACCTAACGGGGACAGTCTAAAATTCGCAAAAGGAGGGTCTCTAAACAGGCCCGCAATCCTCCCCAACTCCAACTCCTTCTGCAACTTCACCCTAACAACATCCGTATGGACAGAAACTGATTTTAAATTATTAACCCAACAACAACCAGTGCCAAGGAACTCAGGAATCTCAAACCCTTCATTGAAACCATCAAAAATCAACTTAGCTTTCTGTCGCTCTGGGTAGCGTTCTAACCATGGGAGCATTGCGGACAATTTCACTGGACCCAATGCTTTTAAGTAACTGTTCCTTGGTACCGGGCTGCTGTTGACTTGATTGTGAGTTTCTTTAGAAGCAACGCACCATGGGGTGTGCGCCCCCACAAAAAGAGCACCCGTGCCTGTAACGACAATTATTTAACCATTTGCATGAGCTTTCATTAAATGCAAAGCAAAAACCCTTCCTTATAGCAAGCTGAGCCGTAGTCGCAGTCCTGACTGGGGCTGATTTCATTAATTAAACATTAAATTTACCCACAGACCAATATCCTTCACACCCCACTTAAGCGCAGGGTGAACTGCCAATTTCTGGCGAAACATCTCATTATAATAGAACCAGGCTAAGCCCCCAAAATTGCGATACGCCTCAATAATAATATCCAGGTGTTGAAACAAACCAGTACAAAATTCCGGGTGCTTCTCACCAAAAACAGCCAAAAAAATACAGAACGCCTGAATCCAATTGTTAAGTGATCTAGGCATAGTACGTCTCCTTTCCTCATCACCTTTCTCATCCTTTTTATCCAACTTAGCTACTTGCTCTTTAACAGAAGGCAGTAATGACATAATGTCAACATATTCAGAACGCCAAATCCTCTCCTTAATGCTGATGCTTAAATGAAACCCAAGAGGTGACACTTCACATGCCAGCGCCTCCTTAACACACGTTTCCCTGACACCACTGCCTTTATCCAGAAGCAGAACATAAACGTCAGCATTAAGAGATTTGGAGCCAGCGCCCCGTACACCCGCAGCAGCATTACCTGTCAACTTGCTCACTGCATTAACCCTCCGACTACCCGTATCAACACATACATCCGCAGCAACATTACCTGTTAAACTGCTCACTGCGTTAACCCTCTGACTGCCAGCCCAATCCATAACTAACTTAATAAAACCATTCAAAGCTTCAGGGACAGGGACATCGTTCTTACCACTCTGCTGCACCTCCTGGAGACCACCAGAGGTTGAAGGTACCACTCGTCCTGCAGATTCATGGGGGTCCGGAGAAGGCTCAACCACATACTGTGGGAACCCCTCAACAGGCAACCCCAGCGCTTCCTGACGTCTGCTGCCAGCTCCCAAAACAGGATCGATCATAACAGCTTCCTGGTTCCGCCGAGAAATGACGTCCCCCACACAGCTGCCGGCTCCTCTATCGTTCCGGCCCCTCTGCGCAGAGAACTCTCCATGGTGCTGGAGGACCGGAGACTCCTACGGCGAGACTGCGCTGAAGTCTCGCGAGAACCGCTCCTCAGCAGCAGGGGGAGGGGCATAGGCAGCCCTGGCTTTACGAGCTCTCTTGCCTGGGCGCACCATACCCCCCCCCCTCCCCGCTCATACCCGGCACAGACATCGCAGGCAGGACCGGACCGGCACATGAGGCAAAGCGACGTTCTCTCTCCCTGGATCCTGGAACTTCGGACAGCGACACAGGTGATGATATCAGCAGAGGCGACGACATCACACCAGCAGGAGTCAGCTATGTAGGCAGCGGTGAAGGGAGGACAGATGGATCAGCCGGCGACGGACGAGGAGGTGAGTTAACCGCAGCAGCAGTTGGCACATAAGATGGCGGCATCTCCAGGCAGGCTCTCAACCAATCCTCCCCTCCAGACCCCTCGGCTTTCTCGATCAAGCGGCAAAGTAAGGCTTCCATCCCTCAGACAGGTGCGACGATCCGGTCTTGACAACTGGCCCAGAAGCACCTGCAATATAAAGACAGAGCACTTCCCGCCACAGTAATAGCCACCAACCAGGGTCCCCGAATCGCCTCAGCAACAGCAGCGGGCCAACCAGCTGAGACCCCAGCTGTCACCAGGGTACACAGGTAAACCATAACAACTCATCCTGAGGTAACCTGTAACAGGGATCTCAAGTCTCCCGGAGGTTCAGGGAGTCTCCCGCTATTAGATAGCGGCTCCCTGACGCCGGCATGTGAAACAATATATCCCGGCATGTGAAACAATATATCCCGGAAAGGTTTACTGATAGCAGAGCAGAGAGATAAGAGAAGTGACAGGACAGAGTTTAGATTACAGGTTGAATTAACCCTTTAGGGTCAAATTGGCTTCTCAAGGAGATATATATGTTAAAGGCATCCCTTCTTCTGTCTTATTCAGTAGCTATATAACTATTGAGAGAGATGTATTTTTTTTAAATACATTTACACATTTAACCCTCCATTTTAATTATATTATTTACCCCAGTGTTAAATTCCCACCCCCTGGATGCTTGATTTTTTCCTACAGTGGGGTAGATAATTACACACACGGTTTTAAAGAATAAACTTCCTGACTCAGACCAAAAGCCGACTCAGCGAGTCAGCAAGTGAATCGAAGCATCCGCGCAGGCGCATTGCGCAACCTAAGCTTCGGTTCACTTGCTTCTTGTCAGCTCAACGAATGAACCGAAGATTAGATTCATGAATCAGATCATTTGAATGAACTGATTCGAATGAACAGATTCATGTGAAAGATCCGAACTTCCCATCTCTAGTTTACTCGCAGTAAACCTTTCCGGTCCCCTGTAGCAGTGTCCCCTTCTCGGCGCGTGCGCACAGTGCAAGAAGAAGCCGATGCCAGCAGTCCGCAACGGCGCATCAGGCTGAGCCTGTGCGCACGCGCAGGATCTCAAAGCGGGAGGACGGAGAGGCGGCAATGAGGAGTAGAAGGCGGCGCTGGGCACGAACGGCGATGCGTGCGGCCGGGCACCATGCATCCACAGACCTCCCTTGCTTGGGCACCTTAATTCAATGATTGACAGGTTAGTAAAACCTGTTTTTCTGCAGAATAAAGCCACAAATAGCTTTTATAAGGCCACCTTAGAAATCAGAATGCTACCCTGGACCTGAGCATATGTTTAGCTCACAGGGCTTCTAGGTGGTGACAGAATCCCTTTAATCATATACATAAATATGATAATTTGGGACAGGGTAATGAGCCCAGTCCTCCACACCATAGAGCAAAGTGTGCAGATACTGCATATGTTTGGAAAATGTAATAAAAAGTTCGTGAAAGAAAACCTCCCTGAAATGAGTTTTTGCAGGTTGGGATGTCTGCTGTAAGAAATAGCGGAAAAGAGACAAGGAAACAAGAAAGTGTGTAGGGGGAAGGGGGAGAAAGGCAGCCATACTAATAATGTACCATACACATAAGCGACGTGCCATTGCCCCCATGTGTCCCCCAAGCGAAACGCTCTGGGGGGCCCTCTCATTCATTTTAACCGGTTGCCGCACACGTAACGCCAATAGGCGTCCGGGTGGCAGCGCTCTCAGGTCTCAGCGACGCCTATTGGCGTCATCTCTTGAGACCTGAGATTTCCTGTGAACGCGCGGATTGCGCTGTTCACAAGTAGATCTACAGCCTGCCAGCGCTGATCATTCGCTGGGAGGCTGTAGATGTTAAAAAAATTGTTTCAGAAAGGTATATTAGACGCTGTTTTGTTAACAGCGTCTGATATACCTGGTCCTCTTGTGGTCCCTTTTACTTGGATCGACCACCAGAGGACACAGGCAGCTCTGTAAGTAGCACCAAGCACCACACTACACTAAACCCCCCCCTGTCACTTATTAACCCCTGATCACCCCATATAGACTCCCTGATCACCCCCCTGTAAGGCTCCATTCAGACGTCCGTAAGTGTTTTGCGGATCCGCAAAACACGGACACCGGCAATGTGCTTTCCGCATTTTGCGGATCCGCACATTGCCAGAACTATATACAGTCAGGACCATAAATATTGGGACAGGGACACGATGCTAACATTTTTGGCTCGATACACCACCACAATGGATTTAAAATGAAACAAACAAGATGTGCTTTAACTGCAGACTGTCCGCTTTAATTTGAGGATATTTACATCCAAATCAGGTGAACGGTGTAGGAATTACAACAGTTTGCATATGTGCCTTCCACTTGTTAATAGACCAAAAGTAATGGGACAGAATAATAATCATAAATCAAACTTTTACTTTTTAATACTTGGTTGCAAATCCTTTGCAGTCAACTACAGCCTGAAGTCTGGAACGCATAGACATCACCAGACGCTGGGTTTCATCCCTGGTGATGCTCTGCCAGGCCTCTACTGCAACTGTCTTCAGTTTCTGCTTGTTCTTGGGGCATTTTCCCTTCAGTTTTGTCTTCAGCAAGTGAAATGCATGCTCAATCGGATTCAGGTCAGGTGATTGACTTGGCCATTGCATAACATTCCACTTCTTTCCCTTAAAAAACTCTTTGGTTGCTTTTGCAGTATGCTTTGGGTCATTGTCCATCTGCACTGTGAAGCGCCGTCCAATGAGTTCTGAAGCATTTGGCTGAATATGAGCAGATAATATTGCCCAAAACACTTCAGAATTCATCCTGCTGCTTTTGTCAGCAGTCACATCATCAATAAATACAAGAGAACCCGTTCCATTGGCAGCCATACATGCCCACGCCATGACACTACCACCACCATGCTTCACTGATGAAGTGGTATGCTTAGGATCATGAGCAGTTCCTTTCCTTCTCCATACTCTTCTCTTCCCATCACTCTGGTACAAGTTGATCTTGGTCTCATCTGTCCATAGGATGTTGTTCCAGAACTGTGAAGGCTTTTTTAGATGTCGTTTGGCAAACTCTAATCTGGCCTTCCTGTTTTTGAGGCTCACCAATGGTTTACATCTTGTGGTGAACCCTCTGCATTCACTCTGGTGAAGTCTTCTCTTGATTGTTGACTTTGACACACATACACCTACCTCCTGCAGAGTGTTCTTAATCTGGCCAACTGTTGTGAAGGGTGTTTTCTTCACCAGGGAAAGAATTCTTCGGTCATCCACCACAGTTGTTTTCCGTGGTCTTATGGGTCTTTTGGTGTTGCTGAGCTCACCGGTGCGTTCCTTCTTTTTAAGAATGTTCTAAACAGTTGTTTTGGCCACGCCTAATGTTTTTGCTATCTCTCTGATGAGTTTGTTTTGTTTTTTCAGCCAAATGATGGCTTGCTTCACTGATAGTGACAGCTCTTTGGATCTCATCTTGAGAGTGGACAGCAACAGATTCCAAATGCAAATAGCACACTTGAAATGAACTCTGGACCTTTTATCTGCTCATTGTAATTGGGATAATGAGGGAATAACACACACCTGGCCATGGAACAGCTGAGAAGCCAATTGTCCCATTACTTTTGGTTCCTTAACAAGTGGGAGGCACATATGCAAACTGTTGTAATTCCTACACCGTTCACCTGATTTGGATGTAAATACCCTCAAATTAAAGCTGACAGTCTGCAGTTAAAGTACATCTTGTTCGTTTCATTTCAAATCCATTGCGGTGGTGTATAGAGCCAAAAATGTTAGAATTGTGTCAATGTCCCAATATTTATGGACCTGACTGTAGAAAATGCCTTTTCTTGTCCGCGGACAAGAATAGGACATGTTCTATATTTTTGCGGAACGGAAGTGCGGACCCGGAAGTGCAGATCCGCAATTACGGATCCGAGCGGGACAAAGTCTGTCCCAATAGAAATGAATGGGTCCGCAATTCCGTTCCGCAAAATGCGGAACAGAATTGCGGACGTGTGAATGGGGCCTAAGGGTCCCTTATCACCGCCAGTTAGTTAGCTACTTGTTAGGTAGTTAGCGCCCAGCCCACCGCACCGCAGTCACTGATTAGCGTCATCGCTGTCGCTAATCAGCACTAGTACTATATAGTATCTGTAAGTGATCAAGACTGATCGCAATCAGATCTATATAAGTACATTAGGGTCACCTTAGGCTCTACAAAAAACGCAGTGTTCGCCCGATCAGGCCTGATCTTGTGCGCACACTTGCGTTCAGTCCGCCCCACAGCAGTGACAGAATTTTTTTTTTTAATGATTACTGCAAAAACACTGTAAAATCGCTGCGGCGCTATAAAGATCACTTTTGAGCTTTTTGGATCTTTATTAGCGATCGAAGCTTTTTTTTTTTTTGCACATTTTTTGGCAGAGATTTTTTCATCCACATTGATGCGAATGAAGAAATCTGTGCCGTTCATTTTTTCTTTCAGCCCAGAGGCTGAACGGAAAAAAAAAATCTCATTACCCGTATGCTCAATATAAGGCCTCATGCACACGACCGTGCCGTTTTTTGCCGTCCGCAAACGGCGGATCCGCAAAGAACGGAAGGCGCCCGTGTTGCCTTCCGCAATTTGCGGAACGGAACGGGCGCCGGCAATATAAATGCCTATTCTTGTCCGCAAAGCGCGGAAAAGAATAGGACATGTTATATTTTTTTAGCTGGGCCGCGGAACGGAGCCACGGATGCGGACAGCACACGGAGTGCTGTCTACATCTTTTGCGGCCCCATTGAAATGAATGGGTCCGCATCCGAGCCGCCAAAACGGCGGCTGGGATGCGAACCCAAACAACGGTCTTGTGCATGAGGCCTAAGGAGAATAGCAGAAACTCCTAATGCTGGCCATACATGTAATGATTGCGAAGACTCTCAAATGCCAGGGCAGTACAAACACTCCACAAATGAATCCATTTTGGAAAGAAGACACCCCAAGGTATTCGCTGAGGGGCATATTGAGTCCATGAAAGATTGAACTTTTTGTCACAAGTTAGCGGAAAGGGAGACTTTGTAAGAAAAAACAAAAATAAATCAATTTCCTCTAGCTTGTGGCAAAAAAAATAAATCTATGAACTCGCCATGCCCCTCACGGAATACCTTAGGGTGTCTTCTTTCCAAAATGGGGTCACATGTGGGGTATTTATACTGCCCTGGCATTTTAGGGGCCCTAAAGCGTGAGAAGAAGTCTGAAATCCAAATGCCTAAAAATGCATATACCCATGCTGGGTGAGAGAAATATCTCTGTAAATTGACAACTTTGTATAAAAAAATTGAAAAAGTTGTCATTTAGGCCTCGAGCTGCGATGTCTGCGTCCGGCCGGGAGCTCCTCCTACTGGTAAGTGACAGGTCATTAAGCAATGCGCCGCACAGACCTGTCACTTACCAGTAGGAGGAGCTCCCGGCCGGACGCAGACATCGCAGCTCGCAGGTAAGTATAATGCTGCTACAAATTGCTAAGTAACCATGGCAACCGGGACAGCAGTAGCGTCCTGGTTGCCATGGTTACCGATCGGAGCCCCAGCGATTAAACTGGGACTCCGATCGGTACTCTCCGCTGCCACCAATGATAGGGGGGGAGATTTTAATTAGGAGGGGGAGGGAGGGGGGGCCCACTGGCCACCAACGAGTTAACTACAGGGGAGGGAGGGGGGGGCCCACTGGCCACCAACGAGTTAACTACAGGGGAGGGAGGGGGGCCGGCCGCACTGGCCACCAACGAGTTAACTACAGGGGAGGGAGGGGGGGCCCACTAGCCACCAATGAGTTAACTACAGGGGAGGGAGGGGGGCCGGCCGCACTGGCCACCAACGAGTTAACTACAGGGGAGGGAGGGGGGGCCCACTGGCCACCAATGAGTTAACTACAGGGGAGGGAGGGGGGGGGGGCGGCCGCACTGGCCACCAATGTGTTAACTACAGGGGGGGGGGCTTCCCCCTGCCTGGCAGCACCTGCCAGGCAGCAGGGGGCAGTCATGTACACAGTTCTTTTAGTATATTTTAACCTGAAGCGTCCCCATCACCATGGGAACGCCTCTGTGTTAGAATATACTGTCGGATCTGAGTTTTCACGAAGTGAAAACTCAGCTCTGAAAAAGCTTTTATGCAGACGGATCTTAGGATCCGTCTGTATTAAAGTAACCTACAGCCACGGATCACGGACACGGATGCCAATCTTGTGTGCATCCGTGTTCTTTCACAGACCCATTGACTTGAATGGGTCCGTGAACCATTGTCCGTCAAAAAAATAGGACAGGTCCTATTTTTTTTGACGGACAGGATACACGGATCATGGTCTCGGCTGCAAAACGGTGCATTTTCCAATTTTTCCACGGACCCATTGAAAGTCAATGGGTCCGCGAAAAAAGACGGAAAACTGCACAACGGCCACGGATGCACACAACGGTCGTGTGCATGAGGCCTTACAGAGATATTTCTCACACACACAGTATGGGTATATGTAAAAATGCACCCCAAAACACATTGCCCTACTTCTTCTGAGTATTAACCCAACTTTAATTTGTATGTTATGTCAAATTATGTTTTTTATTGCTGAATATTAAGCACTTTTATGTTTTAGGCTACTTTCACACTTGCGGCAGGACGGATCCGACAGGCTGTTCACCATGTCGGATCCGTCCTTCCGCTACTTCGCCGTGCCGCCGGACCGCCGCTCCGTCCCCATTGACTATAATGGGGACAGGGGCGGAGCTCCGGCGCAGCACGGCTGTGCACGGCGAAAGCCGCCGGACTAAAAAGTCGGACATGAAACAGGTGCTGAGATCACACAGCCTTGTACTAATCCCCGGATCTCAAACAAAGATTCCAACCGCTGAATTCAAACACCGGACCTTCAAAAGGAATAAAGCAAATGGTGCAATACCTTCGATATCTTCAATAGTAAGGATTTTATTATACTTACAACAGGTAAGATTTAAAGTTTGCACATAAAAATGCCCGACCCGGGTTTCGCTGTTCGCTTCTTCAGGGGCTACGGTAGAAGCGAACAGCGAAACCCGGGTCAGGCATTTTTCTGTGCAAACTTTAAATCTTACCTGTTGTAAGTATAATAAAATCCTTACTATTGAAGATATCGAAGGTATTGCACCATTTGCTTTATTCCTTTTGAAGGTCCGGTGTTTGAATTCAGCGGTTGGAATCTTTGTTTGAGATCCGGGGATTAGTACAAGGCTGTGTGATCTCAGCACCTGTTTCTTCTATTCCGTGATCAAAGTTTTGGCTAAAGTTCTTTTTGAGACTTATCCAAGGACCGGGAGCAGCAGAATTTCTCTACCATCTCTGCGTGAAGAATCAGGTCCAGTGCACTTACCCTTGGTTACTTTTTGAATTTTACATCCCAGCTTTTCTACAGGATTTTATCACTGACATTTATTGTCTGGTTAGAGCGCGGTTCCCGCATTCCTTGTTCTTAACTGTTTAGGAGACTGAACCAACTCCATTAAGGGCACCGCTGCTTTTCTGTCTATCACTTCCATACCAGATTACTTTATTTTCTTCTAAAAAGTCGGACATGCAGGACTTTTAGTCCGGCGGCTTTCGCCGTGCTGCGCCGGAGCTCCGCCCCCGTCTCCATTATAGTCAATGGGGACGAAGCGGCGGTCCGGCGGCACGGCGAAATAGCGGAAGGATGGATCCAACATGGTGAACAGCCTGTCGGATCCGTCCTGCCGCAAGTGTGAAAGTACCCTTACCTGTGAAATGTTCGTTATAAATATAAAAAAATTATCAAAAAATCTCTAGCCTTTTATTTTCCAACCATCAAAATTTTTACGGTATACAACATTACATCACTACACTCAAAACATCATACACATCTTTTTAGTGGTGAATCATTACAACTCGGGCTGGCAATATACGTAAAGTCAACGCTGCTCAACCTTCTGCCATCTAGCTGTATTACAACTCCAATTACAACTCCAAGCATGCCCTAAGATTTTCATTATTATTATTTTTATTCTTTCTCTCTCTAGCCTTCCTTTTTGATGGATATCCAGCCGCCTTGCTCCTCTCTGATTCCTTAGGATTGGATTGCCTCCAGCATGTTATTGCTTTTTTTTTGTATAGTTTATTTGCGGGACTAATTTACGGACATAGCTACTATATACTTCTTCTTTCCCCCTTCTGCATTCCTCCCATTTCTTCTCACCCCATTTCTCTTTCCCCTTTCCTACCCCATGCATTCTCCCCTCAACCATCCTTCTCTTCTATTCCCTTTCCTTCTCCCATCATTCTTTTACATCCATTTTTTTCACGGTGCACTTCACACACAATTTTTTGGCACCGTTATACATATATCCGGCTTTTCTATGCTGGTATGTAACTGGTTCCTCCATGCGAGTATATAATCGTATTGGTTCTCTAAGTCTCATTTCTTATTCTAACAACACTATGTTTCTTGTATCTGACCTTAAACATTTATATACTTAGTTACGTATATATATATATATATATATATATATACTTTATGAATTTTTCTATTTATTATATATTATCATATTTATTATTCATCCCTACATATATACAATTCTTGATTCGTTTTTTTATTTTATTTCATCCCCCCCCTCTTACTATCATGTACACTATTGTCCTCCATTATCATTACATATTTTTTCTTTACACATCATGTATCATTCTTAATTTTTAGTCACCAATCATGGATTTCAATATTCTCTCGTTTGCACTATTCCTTACATATATTTATACTATACGTATAATCTTCCCTTTCCCTCACATTTTTTAGCATGTCTTCACCTATTTAGTTATATCACAATCACTGTCCCGCACCTTTTATATTACACTCTATTATGATCATGTTCGTTATTTTTCAACTATGTCGCTGCATGTATTTCTATGTACAATATGTATACATTTATATAAATGCATCTCTTTGTATCTGTCGTTCTACTTTATGTATATTATGTTCTGAATTGTTCATTTACATGTATACTGTCATAAAGTTAGACATGCCGCATCGATATATCAATATGGTATGGTTACTGTTTTTGATCTGAGAGGTAGCTTGTTTCCTTTTTTATGAATGATCACTCTTCTATGGTTATCCGCTGGTTTCCTGACTCTCCTCCCCCTCTGCGATGCGTGCGCGCGTCATCCGGGTGCCGCCTCCGGCGCCTCACGCCCGTGTGTCCTCACGCCGGAGCCGCCCGATCATGTGACTCGTCACATGGTTTGGGCGTGCCGGCGGGATGCCGGCCGTGGGGCGGCTGGATGCAGGCTGCCTGGATTCTCGCGCGCCACTCCAACATACGCACCTGGGGACGAGTAAGCATTTATTTTCATTGGCTAAGAGAGCCTATTTATACCTGATTCACAGTGATGGCGCTACCTCCTGACGAAGGCACGCCGAAACGCGCGTTGGGGTAGCGCCACCCTGGGTCTCTTTGCACACGGTTTGTTTAGGTGAGCTTTGGTCTCCTGCTGCCCCCCTCTGGCTATATGATCTTGTTATTCACCCACACTTGGTCTTTTTATGCAACATACTTTCACCTCATATGTGCTTGCATTTTTATGCCATTGGGGGTGCATGTGTTGACCCTGCCTTACCTGGCACCTTATGGTTCCATCATTTATTCATTCATTACATGGGTTGGGCATTGTACCCAGCACTCTCTTTTCCCATGTTATATACTACAATATACTATACTTTACCATTTTCCATCTGTGTGTTTCTCCTCCCAGGGTGGCTCTCTTTTTTGTTCTCCGCTCTCATTTCATGTTTTACGGCATCTTATGTATCAACTTTAATTATTTTTGTCATTTTTTAACATGTTCTAATAAAATTTATATATTTTTGGTACTATGAGCTGTCTTTTTATTTGTTTCTGCTCCAGGCTGTCAGGTTGAACCTATGCAGATCTGGGCAGAGGTGAGTCTCCCACGACACCAGGGTCTGCTGTGGGGGGAGCCTCCAATAATGTCCCCGACTCATCTGAATGAGCTGGGTAAACCAGGATCTCTTGGGCCAAAACGGTATGATGGCTATCACTGAGGCCTGATCCTGACGGATTTTCATCAATACCCTCGGTATCATGGAAAAAGGAGGGAAGATGTAAGCCAGCCTGAACCTCCACGGTATTGACAGAGCATCTATCGCCAGGGGGTTGTGCTCCCTGTAAAGGGAGCAGAACCTCTCCACCTTGGCGTTGAACCTCGTTGCCATGAGATCCACTTCTGGCAAACCCCACCTGAGGACTGGCAAACCCCACCTGAGGACTATCTGCCTGAATATCTCTGGATGTAGGGACCATTCCATCGTCGGCAGACCGCGACTTAGGCGATCCGCGATTATATTGCAGGAACCCCGAATGTGGGTGGCAGACAGGTGGGAAAGGTTCGACTCTGCCCACCGAAGAATTACCCTGATCTCCGAAAGGAGGGGTAGAGATCTTGTGCCTCCCTGCTTGTTGATGTAGAGGACTGCAGTCATGTTGTCTGACTGTACTTTCACCGCCAAGCCCCGAATTCGGGGGGCGAAGTGAAGGAGGGCTAGCCGGATGGCTCGAATCTCGCAGAGATTGGAAGAAAGTAGCCGCTCCTGAGGAGACCAAGTCCTCTGAACTGGGGAATTGTCTAGGTGAGCGCCCCAGCCTACTTGGGACGCGTCAGTTGTCAATATAACCCAGGATGGCTGGGTTATAGACTCCCTTCCCCCCGGGAGATGAAACCACCTTCTCAGGGAGGTTCGAGTCTGACAAGACAGGGAGCATAGGGAATTTAGCACGGCAGGGCTGCCATCCCATTTGGCAAGGACCTCCGATTGTAGAGCATCCGCAGCTGCTGACATGAGCCCCAACATCTTCATGAGAGTCCGAATGGGAACTCGACAAGGAACCGAAAGGAACCCTGCCAGGTCCAGAATCCGAGCTCTTCTTTCTGGAGTCAACTGGAGGGACATCCAAACGGAGTCGACTATGAAACCTAGATAGGTTACCGAAGTCGACGGGCTCATGTTCGACTTCTGCCAGTTGATGATCCATCCTAGGCGGAGCAGAAAGGAGATGGCTAAATGAAGATGGTGGGTATGGACTGGAACCGAAGGGGCTTTTAGGAGCCAATCGTCCAGATAAGGAATTATGGTCAGCCCTTGAAGCCTCAAAGCTGCCACCACCGAAACCACCACCTTGGTGAAAGTGATAGGAGCAGAGGAAATCCTGAAAGGTAAGGCGATGAACTGAAGGTGCCTGAGGACCCCCGAGACCTGAACCGCAATCCTGAAATACCTTCGGGGAGCAGGATGGATGGGGATATGAAGATATGCATCCTTGAGGTCCAGGGTAGCCATCATGTCTCCCGGGTTGAGAATGTGGATCACTGACCTAATAGTTTCCATGCGAAACATTGCCTTCCTTATAAATCGATTGAAAAATCTCAAATCGATGATCATCCGGAGATCTCCAGATTTTTTGGGGACTAGAAAAACCGGAGCGCCCTTGAGGATGTAGTCCTGGATGTAGGCCTCCAGAATTGCTGTTGGGAGGCGACTTGATATTTATTAGGTAGCCCTCGGATATGACTTTTAGGATCCAAGGGTCCGGAATTTCCTGGGCCCAATTTTCCTTGAAATGGGCGAGACGCCCCCCGACGGGTACAAGGTACCTGAAAATCTTCCGGAAGGATGGCAGGAGTAGCGGGGAATATCCAAGAGCCTCTGGGAGGCCCATAGTCAGGAGGGCTTAGCCTCCCTAGCTCCTCTGCGAGGGCGCTTTGAATTTCTTCGCTGCGCCCCCCAGTCTCTACGCGCTCTGGCTTGTTGGCCCGATCTACCGCGACGATCCTGTCTGCCCTGTCTCCGAAAGGGCTGCTGGGGAAGACTCTTCCCTTTCTTATCAGAGAGGCCCTCCATAATTTTGTCTAACTCTGAGCCGAACAAGCGGTCCGGCTCAAAGGGGAGACTGCACAGGTTATATTTTGATACGTTATCCGCGACCCATGGTTTAAGCCATAAGGGCCTGCGGGCTGCAGAAACTAGGGCCATAGACTTGGCTGCCAATTTCAGTTGTAACTGTGCAATGTCGCACAGAAAGTCCGTCGCTAAATTGACGGTTTTAAATGAGGCCAGGATATCATCCCTAGAAACTCTCGGGTCAACATCCGTCTGAATTTGATTTAGATGGGAACGGAGGAAGGATGAAACTTCAGTGGCCGCGATAGCGGTAGACGCGGAGGCTGCAGTTGCAGAGTAGCCTCTTCTTAATGTGCACTCTGCCTTCCTATCAAGGGGGTCTTGCAGACTAGACCCATCGTCTGCTGGGACCAGAGTGCGTTTGGACAATTTGGCAATAGCCATGTCCACCTTGGGAACGGAACCCCACGATTCCACCAAGGAGTTAGCCATGGGAAAGATGGTCCTGAATTTCTTAGTCAGGACCGGACCCTTCTCAGGATTCTTCCATTCCATCCGCATAACGGAAAGAAGGGTCTCATCCGCCTTAAAGACACCCTGTGCCCGACCGGCGGGATCGGAGGACTCACCAGGGTCAACATCATGGTCCCCCGACCTGATGGACTTTAACAATTTCTGTGTCTTTTCTGGAGGGAAAAAACATGATGTTAACTCGTCTTCATCCGAAGAGGAAGAGAGCAAGGAAATTGCAGCGGGTCTCTCAACGGGCACGGAGGTATCCATTGGAGCCTGAGTAGGAGCAGGAAGCCTCTCATCCAGAAGGTTAACCACGCCTTTGATGGATTCATCCACATATCCCTTGACCCACTGGTACATTTCTTGCATGGTGGGTTCCGTGGCCGACTGGGATCTACGGCAACCCTTGCATCTTGAAAAAGGACAATTGTCGTCCAGAAGCGTGATGCAGTCGAAACAGGCCAGGTGTTTCCTTTTTTAGACCGATTTACGGGTCTCCGGGTCTTTAGGTGAAGCCATCGACTGCAAAATACAAAGAATTAGTAGATTCTGACAAGGAAAAAGACATCAAAGAAAAGGAACGTAGGCAGAGGCCCACCGAAGCGACATAGCAGGAAGAACCGAAATGGATTCAGCAAAACGAAGTACTGAGTACTACTGGGCTCTGGGAGCTAGCTAACAATAAGTGTGTGCTGCCAGAGAAAGACTGAGAGCAAAGTGGCTCCTTAAATAGGCGGAACTCCGCCCCATTGGCGGAGATCCTGCCCCCAGGAGGATCTAAGATCTAGATCCTAAAATTAAAAGATCATACATCCTATATTAAACATGCCACTAGGCTAGTACCCTTCCCCCCCAAAAGCGTCTAGAATAGCCAAAAATACAGGCAGGGAAAAAGCTTCTCGGCGAAGCCGAGAACCGGAAGTGACGCTGGGGAGGCCGACGTCACTTCCAGTGATGGCGCCGCCCACCGCAGAGACCGGAGCGCCGCACTACCAAGGAAACCGCTGTCTGTAGAAAAGGGAAGGAAGGTAAGCAGGAACAGGAGCCCCGCATTAGTAAAATAAGCAGGGCTAAGCACTGAAAAATAAACAAATGAAAAAATCTTCTCCCAAAGTGAGGAGGGGGAACCACCAGTCCACCTGTCCAGAGGACAGAAAAGAACACAGTGGGCTGGGGGTGTCCCCTCCTTTTGTAGGGGTGTAAATCTTTATTATTGGTTCTTGGGTTCATTACAATTCCGCTGGTCCTACCAGTCCACGGGGGTAGTTAACCCCAATCTGTGCTGCTGGTAGGATGTAAGGGAAACATTTTTTGTTTTCATCTTATACGTTTTGTTTTCATCTTTTACATTTTCAAAATAACAAAAAAGGAAAGGGCCTGAAGAAAAACTTTGAGTACCCTGGATGGTTAGTTTGGCAAGTATCACATCTTTCACCTTTGGCAAGTATCACAGCTTATAAACGCTTTTTGTGGCCAGCCAAGAGTCTTTCAATTTTTGTTTGAGGAATTTTCATCCATTCTTCCTTGGAAAAGTCTTCTAGTTCTGTGAGCTTCCTGGGCTGTCTTGCATGCACTGCTCTTTTGAGGTCTATTCACAGATTTTCAATAATGTTCAGATAAGGGGGCTGTGAGGGCCATGGTGACACCTTCAGCTTGTGCCTTTTGAGGTAGTCTATTGTGGATTTTGAGGTGTGTTTAGGATCATTATCCATTTGAAGTCATCCTCTTCAACTTCATTTTTTTTTTATAGTTGGTGTTATGTTTGCTTCCAGAATTTGCTGGAATTTCATTGAATCCATTCTTCCCTCTACCTATGAAATGTTCCCCTGTGCCCTTTTTACTCCAAACATACCTTTGCTCGTTGTGTTCTGTTTTCACCTCATTGGTCCATAGAACTTATTTCCAAAATGCATCAAGCTTGTTTAGATGTTCTTTTGCAAATTTCTGACACTGAATTTTGTGGCGAGGATGCAGGAGAGGTTTTCTTATGATGACTCTTACATGAAGGTCATATTTGTGCAGGTGTTGCTGAACTGTAGAACAATATACCACAACTCCAGAGTCTGCTAAATGTCTTTTGCAGTCAAGCAGTGGTTCTGATTTGCCTTTTTAGCAATCCTACGAGCAGCTGTCTCTGAAAATGTTCTTAGTCTTCTAGACCTTCTCTTGACCTCCACTGTTTGTGTAAAGTGCCAGTTCTTAATTACATTTCAAACTAAGGAAATAGCAACCTGAAAACTCTTTGCTATCTTCTTATAGTCTTCTGCTTTGTGGGCCTCAACCATTTTAATTTGTGCCAGGCAGCTGCTTAGAAGAACCCATGGCTGCTGTTTTTTTAGGACAAGATTATAGGAGTCTGGGTATTTATAAGGCTTTGAAATTTGCATCCCCTGGCCTTTCCTAACAACGATTGTGAACAAGCCTTAGGCCCATTTTACACGGGCGAGAATTCCGTGCGGGTGCAATGCGTGAGGTGAACGCATTGCCCCCGCACTGAATCCGGACCAATTCACTTCAATAGGGCTGTGCACATGAGCGGTGATTTTCGCGCATCACTTGTGCGTTGCATGAAAATCGAGGCATGCTCTATATTGTGTGTTTTTCACGCAACGCAGGACCCATAGAAGTGAAAGAGGCTGCATGAAAATTGCAAGCATCTGCAACCAAGTGCGGATGCGGTGCGATTTTCACTCATGGCTGCTAGGTGACGATTCGGATGGTGACCCGATCTTTATAATTTTCCCTTATAACAAGGTTATAAGGGAAAATAATAGCATTCTTAATACAAAATGCTAAGTAAATTAGGGATGAAGGGGTTTAAAAATAAAAATAAAATATTAAACTCACCTCATCCATTTGTTCGCACGGCCCGGCTTGTCTTCTTTCTTCTTCATATGTGATGAGCGGAGTGACGTCACCAAAGGTCCTTTTCCTCCCAGGTCCTCAAAGAAGAAGAAATAGGAGAAGCCGGGCTGCGCGAACAAGTGGATGAGGTGAGTTTAATTATTTCACCTAGCAACCATGCGTGAAAATCGCACAGCATCCGCACTTGCTTGCGGATGCTTGCGATTTTCACGAAGCCCCATTCACTTCTATGGGGCCTGCGTTGCGTGAAAAACGCACAATATAGAGCATCCTGCGATTTTCATGCAACGCACAAGTGATGCGTGAAAATCACCGCTCATGTGGACAGCCCTATTGAAGTGAATGGGTCCGGATTAAGTGCGAGTGCAATGCGTTCACCTCACGCATCGCACACGCACCGAATTCTCACCCGTGTGAAAGGGGCCTAAGGCTTGCTCCCAATTGTTGTTAGGAAAGGCCAGTTGATGCAAATTTCTTATAAATACCCAGACTCCTCTAATCTTGTCCTAAAAAACAGCAATTGGTGGGGAGATGCAAGTGAAGAAAGACAGCGGCACTGCTCAAATACGTAAATCACCTATACCCCTTATAACTTCGGAGGTCACAGACCCGCGGCTCCACGGCGGACCCAGATGGCGTGGTGCTCAGCGTACATGTAGACATTCAACATGCGGCAGTAAGAAAAAAGAAACACGGCAGTCACCAGGGTCAAGCAAATCTTCAAGCAGCTTTATTGCTTACATAGTGGTATGGAGGCACAGGCTGGGGAGCGGGATGGCCATGAGGTGTGAGCCGGCGGTGACGGCCGTTTTGCGCGTGTCTTGCGCTTCCTCGGACCACTTGCGACGCACAGGCGCACCGCCGTGCATTTAAGAGCAAGCCGCGGGTCATCACCATGGTGACCATCGACGCTCCACAGGTGCGCTGCTGTAGCGGATACAAAAAGGAAAGGGAAACATTTTAACAACATACAAATAAGCACTGAAACAAATCATAGCAAAGAAAGTAGCTAGCCGGGAGGCAACAAATTCACAAAAAGCAAACATCTTAGCAGGGAGAGGTGCTTTTTGTGAATTTGTTGCCTCCCGGCTAGCTACTTTCTTTGCTATGATTTGCACTTGCACTTGCCCTATTAACTTCTATGGGGCCTGCGTTGCGTGAAAAACGCACAAAATAGAGCATGATACGATTTTCACGCAACGCACAAGTAATGCGTTAAAATCACCGCTCATATGCACAGCCCCATAGAAATTAATGGTTCCGGATTCAGTGCGGGTGCAATGCGTTCACCTCACGCATTGCACCCGCGCGGAAATCTCGCCCGTGTGAAAGAGGCCTTATAACCATGTTATAAGGGAAAATAATAAAATCTACACAACACCGATCCCAAACCCGAACTTCTGTAAAGAAGTCCGGGTTCGGGTAGCAAACATGCCGATTTTTCTCACGCGCGTGCAAAACGCATTAAAACGCTTTGCACTCGCGCAGAAAAATTGCGCATTTTCCCGCAACGCACCAGCATCTTTTCCCGCAACCCCCGTTTGAACCCATCCTTAACCCTTACAGGCTATTTAAGGTCTGAGACCTCGGTCAAAGATATCTGAGCTTTAAAATCTCCTTGGGTTCCCATACTTTTGCAAGGTACTCCTTTCCCTTTTCATTCTAAAATGGTACAAACCCAAAATAATACACTCATACTGCTTAAAATGTTGAAAAGTGTGTTTCATCTTTAACTTTATGGAGATAATTTTATCTCCAACTTGCTTAACTGCAGTAACAGTCATTTTGACCAGGGATGCCCAAACTTTTGCATGACACTGTATGTGTGTGTATATATTTATATATATATATATATATATATATATATATAATCCAGAAAAGTAGGCGGCACTCCGAGAAAGGTGACAAGTGGACTTTATTCACCCAGGTGGTGCAACGTTTCGGTTCTTCACTAGAACCTTTTTCAAGCAAAGTAACAACTCAAATCACAGCATTATATACAGGTGAATTAATTAGCATGTTCAACATGTGACTACACTCCACCCAGTGGGTGTGTTACAAAACATGATCAGCCAATACCAACAGTGTATATATCCAAAAAGAAAAAAAGGAAAACGAAATGTACATACATTGAAGCATACATGAAAAAAATTGCATATAGAAATATACATATTTGTAAACAGTGTATCCATAATCACAAACTATACCGATCAATTACAGAGTCGATCTGCCCAATGGTGCACTGTGATGTGATAAAGTGAAAGGAGACATAGCAGAGAGGATGGGGAAACGATCGAAAAAACATACAAGAGGGACAAGAAGAAACCTGCCATGCCGTTGTTCCGCGTTGTTTATATTCCACTGCGCAAACGCAATATCGCACCATTGACGGATATCCAGGCCGAGGACCTCTGATGTCATCAAAAACCGGCCGCAGCGTCATCTTACAGAGTCTCGCCCCCCGCGCATGCTCAGTGGACACGGTCTGTTCCCGGCACCATCTTACTTGATGGAAACAGATCGCTGCGTCTATTAACTCAGTGTAATACATCCTAGCCACTTAATCAAAGGGTATGGGCAGCCCAGAAAGAAGGGGACAGTCTAGAAACCAGAATGTCACCCATCATATCCACATGAAGTCATGCTGCGGTCACGAATCTCGCGGTCCCTGCAAGAACGACATTGTGGTTACTGAGTGCCCTCATACCCAAGAGGGATCTCCTCTATTGGGCATACGGATGTCACAAAGTATGGACAGCAGCTAAATATCTTATAACTCAAGTTGCCCCTGGTGCTTATCAGGATGCGCAAACGGCAAGTATAAAACATTTTTGCAGGTGACTAAAAAGTAATGAAAATAACCATGAAGGATAAAAAAACGTCCCACATAACCCTCTTCTCTATAGTATGTTTCGATCACCCCGACCGTCTATGCCAATCCTCAAATGGTGAAATGTGAGTGATCTATATGAAAAAGAGAAGAAAAAATAGTTAATTGTTAGGCGAGAAAAAAATATATTTTAATTGAGTTGATTAACTCCCTTAGTGTATACACGAGACGCCTACTGACATCTGACCTGACTTCAGGGGCAAGCCAACCTATAAAACATCCCCAAAATTATAATCTACATTTAAGCCATGAGGCTTCAAACTACCCAGCCTGTGAATCCAGCTCAGCTCTCTGTGTCTCAATGCCTTAGATCTATCCCCACCTCGCCTAGGTTGGGGAATCTGGTCCACTATCCAGCATTTCAGGTCGCCCTCCTTATGTTTGGCTTCCGTGAAATGCTTGGATACCGGTAGATCTTTCCTTTTTTTTCTAATGCTCAAACGGTGGTTATTAAGGCGAGTTTTCAATTCCGTTGTCGTCTCCCCTACATATAATAAATCACATGGACAAGATAGTACGTAGACAACGTAGCTGGAGTCACAGGTTAGGTGAAAAAGAATTTTAAAAGATTCTCCCGTCACAGGGTGTATAAAGACCTTCCCCTTATGAATGTATCTACAGTTGACGCAGTTGAGGCAGGGATAACACCCCAGACCCGACTGCGCCAACGTAGTCTGTTTTAAGGATCCCTTTGAGCCTATATCTGCCTTCACCAACTGATCCTTCAGATTCCTGGATCTACGGTAGGAGAGAAGAGGTGGGCGTTGGAATTCAGAAATGTCACTAAAACTAGTGCCTAATAGGCCCCAATGTTTGTTCAAGATTTTATTGACCGAAGGACTATGTTCACCATATACAGAAATAAAAGGAATTCTGGCCACCTTGTGTGTGGTTTTACGTGGTCTTAAGAGCTCAACCCTATCCAAACTCTGTACTCTGTTGATGTGTTCTTTCAACAGCCGCTTAGGATAGCCCCTATCCTGAAATTTATGGGCCATGGAGCTCAAGGTCTCTTCTAGTTTAGTCTCATTAGATACTATACGTTTGGCTCTAAGAAACTGGGAGAAGGGCAATGATTGTATCATTTTCCTAGGATGAGAACTGTTGAAACAGAGCAGCGTATTCACATCAGTGGGTTTGGTGTACAGTTCGGTCTGCAGCACCCCTTCCTTGAACACCACTTTAGTGTCCAAGAACTGGATCTCAGTTGCGGAGTGAATGAGAGTAAACTGTAGATCCGAATCATGGCTATTGAGGAAGCCATGAAAATCGATCAACTCTGTCTCAGAACCTGTCCATATGAGGAAGATGTCGTCGATGTATCTCCACCACCTCAGCACATGTCTGAAGTGGTGGGACAAATAGACGACACCTTCCTCATAACACCGCATAAAAATATTTGCGTAGGTGGGGGCCACATGGGACCCCATTGCCACACCCCGCTGTTGTAAATAAAATGTATCTCCAAATAAAAAGTTATAGTTATATTGCAGTACAATCCTGAGCAAATCTACAATGAACTCACTGGCCTGTGGGGTGTATGTAGATGTACTCAGCATTTTTTCAACTGCCTGAATGCCCCTCTCGTGCACTATCGAAGTGTATAGTGACGTTACATCAAACGATGCCAATAGTATTGTGGGTATCTGTGTCAGGTCAATGTCATGAAGTTTAACAAGGAAATCTGATGTATCTTGTATGTAGGAAGAGCCACCAGTTGAGAAGTCACGTAAAACTTTATCCAAAAAAATTGCAATGCCACTAAAAATGGAGTCACTACCCGAGACAATCGGTCTTCCCGGGGGGTCGATGACTAAAAATGGAGTCACTACCCGAGACAATCGGTCTTCATATAGATCACTCACATTTCACCATTTGAGGATTGGCATAGACGGTCGGGGTGATCGAAACATACTATAGAGAAGAGGGTTATGTGGGACGTTTTTTTGTCCTTCATGGTTATTTTCATTACTTTTTAGTCACCTGCAAAAATGTTTTATACTTGCCGTTTGCGCATCCTGATAAGCACCAGGGGCAACTTGAGTTATAAGATATTTAGCTGCTGTCCATACTTTGTGACATCCGTATGCCCAATAGAGGAGATCCCTCTTGGGTATGAGGGCACTCAGTAACCACAATGTCGTTCTTGCAGGGACCGCGAGATTCGTGACCGCAGCATGACTTCATGTGGATATGATGGGTGACATTCTGGTTTCTAGACTGTCCCCTTCTTTCTGGGCTGCCCATACCCTTTGATTAAGTGGCTAGGATGTATTACACTGAGTTAATAGACGCAGCGATCTGTTTCCATCAAGTAAGATGGTGCCGGGAACAGACCGTGTCCACTGAGCATGCGCGGGGGGCGAGACTCTGTAAGATGACGCTGCGGCCGGTTTTTGATGACATCAGAGGTCCTCGGCCTGGATATCCGTCAATGGTGCGATATTGCGTTTGCGCAGTGGAATATAAACAACGCGGAACAACGGCATGGCAGGTTTCTTCTTGTCCCTCTTGTATGTTTTTTCGATCGTTTCCCCATCCTCTCTGCTATGTCTCCTTTCACTTTATCACATCACAGTGCACCATTGGGCAGATCGACTCTGTAATTGATCGGTATAGTTTGTGATTATGGATACACTGTTTACAAATATGTATATTTCTATATGCAATTTTTTTCATGTATGCTTCAATGTATGTACATTTAGTTTTCCTTTTTTTCTTTTTGGATATATACACTGTTGGTATTGGCTGATCATGTTTTGTAACACACCCACTGGGTGGAGTGTAGTCACATGTTGAACATGCTAATTAATTCACCTGTATATAATGCTGTGATTTGAGTTGTTACTTTGCTTGAAAAAGGTTCTAGTGAAGAACCGAAACGTTGCACCACCTGGGTGAATAAAGTCCACTTGTCACCTTTCTCGGAGTGCCGCCTACTTTTCTGGATTACATATTGGGGTAAGAAGCCTATTCCCCTGGAGACGTGCACCCTCTTTTTCTTTGATTGTGTTCCAGTGCCGCCATTTTTCCTGTGTATATATATATATATATATATATATATATATATATATATACACTGCTCAAAAAAATAAAGGGAACACTTAAACAACACAATGTAACTCCAAGTCAATCACACTTCTGTGAAATCAAACTGTCCACTTAGGAAGCAACACTGAGTGACAATCAATTTCACATGCTGTTGTGCAAATGGGATAGACAACAGGTGGAAATTATAGGCAATTAGCAAGACACCCCCAATAAAGGAGTGGTTCTGTAGGTGGTGACAACAGACCACTTCTCAGTTCCTATGATTCCTGGCTGATGTTTTGGTCACTTTTGAATGCTGGCGGTGCTTTCACTCTAGTGGTAGCATGAGACAGAGTCTACAACCCACACAAGTGGCTCAGGTAGTGCAGCTTATCCAGGATGGCACATCAATGCGAGCTGTGGCAAGAAGGTTTGCTGTGTTTGTCAGCGTAGTGTCCAGAGCATGGAGGCGCTACCAGGAGACAGGCCAGTACATCAGGAGACGTGGAGGAGGCCGTAGGAGGGCAACAACCCAGCAGCAGAACCGCTACCTCCGCCTTTGTGCAAGGAGGAACAGGAGGAGCACTGCCAGAGCCCTGAAAAATGACCTCCAGCAGGCCACAAATGTGCATGTGTCTGCTCAAACGGTCAGAAACAGACTCGATGAGGGTGATATGAGGGCCCGACGTCCACAGGTGGGGGTTGTGCTTACAGCCCAACACCGTGCAGGACGTTTGGCATTTGCCAGAGAACACCAAGATTGGCAAATTCGCCACTGGCGCCCTGTGCTCTTCACAGATGAAAGCAGGTTCACACTGAGCACATGTGACAGACGTGACAGAGTCTGGAGACGCCGTGGAGAATGTTCTGCTGCCCGCAACATCCTCCAGCATGACCGGTTTGGCATTGGGTCAGTAATGGTGTGGGGTGGCATTTCTTTGGAGGGCCGCACAGCCCTCCATGTGCTCGCCAGAGGTAGCCTGACTGCCATTAGTTACCGAGATGAGATCCTCAGACCCCTTGTGAGACCATATGCTGGTGCGGTTGGCCCTGGGTTCCTCCTAATGCAAGACAATGCTAGACCTCATGTGGCTGGAGTGTGTCAGCAGTTCCTGCAAGACGAAGGCATTGATGCTATGGACTGGCCCGCCCGTTCCCCAGACCTGAATCCAATTGAGCACATCTGGGACATCATGTCTCGCTCTATCCACCAACGTCACGTTGTACCACAGACTGTCCAGGAGTTGGCAGATGCTTTAGTCCAGGTCTGGGAGGAGATCCCTCAGGAGACCGTCCGCCACCTCATCAGGAGCATGCACAGGCGTTGTAGGGAGGTCATACGGGCACGTGGAGGCCACACACACTACTGAGCCTCATTTTGACTTGTTTTAAGGACATTACATCAAAGTTGGATCAGCCTGTAGTGTGTTTTTCCACTTTAATTTTGAGTGTGACTCCAAATCCAGACCTCCACGGGTTGAAAAATTTGATTTCCATTTCTTTATTTTTGTGTGATTTTGTTGTCAGCACATTCAACTATGTAAAGAACAAAGTATTTCAGAAGAATATTTAATTAACTCAGATCTAGGATGTGTTATTTTTGTGTTCCCTTTATTTTTTTGAGCAGTGTATATATATATATATATAAAATCCCAAATATTGCAGCAGCACAGTCAGACGTTGTGCACTGGGTGCAATTCCTCACAGAGGCCGGCCCCTCCTCCAAGATATATACTTAACAAAATGATGAGGCAGCACTTCCAGCTTTAAGGTGACAGGGTGAAGACCCCAATAGACTTTAATCCGGCAACGTTTCGGCCTGCTCAATGAGGCCTTTATCAAGCTACATAACAGTGTATACAACCAGGTATATATACCCACAATCCAATACAAAATAATTACAATCAGTGATTACACATGTCATCAATCAAGTCACATGATCTCCAACTCCATCATCACGTGACTTTTGTGCATAGTAAACATTTATAAAAAAGTCATACAAAGATATAAAAGATACAAAATAGTGATCATCCTTGCTTACAGTAGATATGTGCATTTCAATCAATATATGTACGTACATCCATTTTAAAAAAGAGTTTATGTCCCCTGCATACATAACCCCAAGATGTACATAAAGTGCATAAGTGCTCCGTGCATAAAGAGTTAAAATCTTTTATTTGTGATGCAGCTGCATCATATCTAAACTTAAAATCAACCTGTTGGAGCTCACCATTCATGGACCCATAGAACAGACCGGCGTTGGCGTCCCTCAGTATGCAGCGCGCATGCTCCGGGTCAGACGTCACTGGTCCCGCCCCCTACGTCGCCGCGCTCCTACGTGCCAACTCCATGGACCGCAGCGTCATCCAATGGAGCGCATCGCAGGACCAACAGCAACGAGGGGAGGAGGGCCAGGTCATGTGACACAGAAATACGTCACGCTACATCAGACGGTGAATGAAGTGACCATAGAGAGGAGATTAGATGGACGGTGGCGGATGTGTGTCCAAGTGGGCGACTTGATGCGCAATGTGTCTATTGACCTCTATAAATTATTTTACAACTAGCGAACTACATGAGTTGATATACAATATTCACTTGCCACAAGCCGGATAGCGAGTGGTTATATACTGATGTCAGAGTTCGCGGTGCAGATAGATGGGAAGGGTTTGTCCCATTGTAATTGCACATATAATGATTTTGATAGTTGGGGACTCGGTGGAAGAGATGGGATCGCCTCTGGTTGGGGGTCGATTTCATTTTTTCCACCCCGTCCGCCCTTTATACGCTGAGGTTGTAGATTTGTTGTAGCATGCAAGGTTGCGCACTGTCACTACAGGCATCTCCGCGATTGTCCGCTATGAGATTTTTCAGATCTCCTTGAACACTGAACACGCCTTCTGGTGCGGCGAGGTGTTTACGCCGTGTCACATGACCTGGCCCTTCTCCCTCCTATGCTGTTGTCCCTGTGATGCGCTCCATTGGATGACGTTGTGGTCCATGGAGTAGGCACATAGGGGCGCGGCAGTGTGGGGGGCGGGACCAGTGACGTCTGACCCGGAGCGTGAACACGCCCTCTGATGTAGCGTGACGTATTTCTGTGTCACATGACCTGGCCCTCCTCCCCTCGTTGCTGTTGGTCCTGCGATGCGCTCCATTGGATGACGCTGCGGTCCATGGAGTTGGCACGTAGGAGCGCGGCGACGTAGGGGGCGGGACCAGTGACGTCTGACCCGGAGCATGCGCGCTGCATACTGAGGGACGCCAACGCCGGTCTGTTCTATGGGTCCATGAATGGTGAGCTCCAACAGGTTGATTTTAAGTTTAGATATGATGCAGCTGCATCACAAATAAAAGATTTTAACTCTTTATGCACGGAGCACTTATGCACTTTATGTACATCTTGGGGTTATGTATGCAGGGGACATAAACTCTTTTTTAAAATGGATGTACGTACATATATTGATTGAAATGCACATATCTACTGTAAGCAAGGATGATCACTATTTTGTATCTTTTATATCTTTGTATGACTTTTTTATAAATGTTTACTATGCACAAAAGTCACGTGATGATGGAGTTGGAGATCATGTGACTTGATTGATGACATGTGTAATCACTGATTGTAATTATTTTGTATTGGATTGTGGGTATATATACCTGGTTGTATACACTGTTATGTAGCTTGATAAAGGCCTCATTGAGCAGGCCGAAACGTTGCCGGATTAAAGTCTATTGGGGTCTTCACCCTGTCACCTTAAAGCTGGAAGTGCTGCCTCATCATTTTGTTAAGTATATATATATATATATATATATATATATATATAATTCTGACCCAGGAGTCAAGCCTTGAGCTCAGACACTATAAGGATACCTGCACACGATGCAGATTATGTGTGGAAAAACTTCAGCATAATACCAGCAAAGGTACACAAATCTCATGTACACTTGGCTTTTTTTTTGTGTTGAAATCCGCAGCATGCTAATTATTTGTACAATTTTTTGGTGCAGATTTCACCCTTTTTAATGGAAGAATGAGATATGTGGCAAAACCGCATCAAATCCACAACAAAAACTGCAAGTCAGTCCTCTTGAACACGAACCTGCCGTGTTTTGTGGTCCGCAAATTGCGGATCCGCAAAATACGGATGCCGCCTGTGTGCCTTCCTCAATTTGTGAAACGGAACAGACGGCCCATTAAAGAAATGCCTATTCTTTTCCGCACAACGGACAAGAATAGGACATGATCTATAATTTTTGCGGCCCAAGGAACGGAACAATGGATGCGGACAGCACACGGCCCTATTGAAGTGAATGGTTCTGCACCCGAGCAGCAAAAAATGTGTGCAAGAGGCCTAACACATGCAGTTTTTGGTGATTTAGTGTGGAAATGCTCCCAAATCCACATGAAAAATCACACAGATTTTCTGTTTTGCAATCTGCACTTGTACGACCACACAACGTGGTGGTGATGCGGCTAGCAATGCATAATCCTGCTTTTAGGATGCGTATATCGTCTGTGATCCTTTATGGACGGTTGTTTGAACTGTTGTGAATTTTCATGGTTCTTTAGCATTCTGATTACCTTAACCCATAGGATACCAGCCGCCGGGACAGAAATCCCAGCGCCGTACAGCTACAGTGCTCTGATCGAGCGGGTGCAGGAGCTACGCCCGCCCGATCAGCTGCAGGGGTCCAGCAGTCACTGATAGCCGGACCCCAGCTGTATGCGCATTAACCCTTGCACTGCAGGGTGTCCATTGGGTCCTTGTGCTGCTGTGATGGGGAAACTATGGCAGCCCAATGCATTCCTTAGGCATCGTGGCTGCCCTCCCTGTGAGCCTGTGAGATCCAGCCCCCTGGATCTCACGGGCAGGAAGGCTGTAAGTGTATTACACTGGTAATACACTTACAGCCAATGCATTACAATACAGATGTATTGTAATACATTGTAAAGGGGATCAGACCCCCCCAAAAGTTGAAGTCCCAGAGTGGGACAAAAAAAAAGTGAAAAAAGAAGTTAAAAAATAAAGTTTGACCAAAAAATTTTAAGTTTCAAATAAAAAAAAGCGTCCTTTTCCCAAAATAAAGTATAAAAATCTCACATGATCCACCCCGTCAGGGGTTAAAGTAACCTTCATGAAACCTGGATGCACATCCAGGCTATCAAAGAGATGTAAAGATTCGGGCGCCAGTGGGGTGGCTCACATAAAAAGATAAAGGTACCGTTACCAGGTGGGTGGAGGGAAGGGAGTGTGGTTGGGAGTGGAGGGTAAGGGAGGGGGGGGGGGGGGAATAAATTTGGACATATCCAGGTAGGCTGCTCAGTGGTTACGTGTGTAGGGAACATGTTTTGGACAGTCATAGAACAAACTAGGGATCGACCGATTATCGGTTTGGCCGATATTATCGGCCAATATTGAGGATTTTGAACGTTATCGGTATCGGCATCTATTTTGCCGATATACCGATAACATATTGGGAACACAGAACGCGCTGCTCTCAGCGCTCTCTGTGTTCCCTCCGCAGCACAGGGGAGAAGGAAGCAGTGTCTCCCTCCCCCTGTGCTGCTGCTGCCGCCAATGAGAGGAGAGAACATAAGAGGAGGGGAGGGGCTGTGGCCACTGCACCACCAATGAAGATAAGCCTTTCATTCATTCATATACAGGAGGCGGGAGCTGGCTGCAGAATCACATAGCCGGCTCCCGACCTCTATGAGCGATAGCTGCGATCTGCGGTAGTTAACTCCTCAGGTGCCGCGGATCGCAGCTACCGCTCATAGAGGTCGGGAGCCGGCTATGTGATTCTGCAGCCAGCTCCAGCCTCCTGTATATGAATGATTGAGAGACTTATCTTCATTGGTGGCGCAGTGCGCCCCCCCCCCAAGCCCCCCAGTATTAATCATTGGTGGCGCAGTGCGCCCCCCACCCCCATCCCAATCCCGGCCAATAGTAAAAACATTGGTGGCGCAGTGCGCCCCCCCACCCAGTATTACTCATTGGTGGCAGTGGCCACAGGATCCCCTCTCCCCTGCTCCTCCGATTGAAGCCCCAGCTGTGTAAGCCTGGGGCTCCGATCGGTTACCATGGCAGCCAGGACGCTATTGAAGCCCTGGCTGCCATGTTCAGCTTCATGCTGCTGTGTGTACTATGCACAGAGCAGCAGGGACAGTGTGAGCTACTATTCACCCTGATAGAGATCTATCAGGGGGAATAGGACAAGGGTTCTAGTCCCTAAGGGGGCTAAAAGTTAGTAAAAAAAAAAAACACTAAAATATTAAGTATAAATGAAAAAGATTTATAAAAAAAAATACACATTAACAATAAACAAAAAAATACACATTAACAATAAACATATTAATTTTCAGCAGATTTGTGTAGGAATTTTTTTTTTCTCAAAAATGAAAATTCCCAGAATATCGGTATAAATTATCGGCTATCGGCCTGAAAGTTCACAAATTATCGGTATCGGCCCTAAAAAATCAATATCGGTCGATCCCTAGAACAAACGTAGCAAAAAACACTGGAGAGTGCCACTCCTAGACACAGATCCGGGGGTGATTGGGAATTAGAATAATTGAACCATAAGCTAATTGGACAGATGGCGATTTATCAATTTATGATATACCAAATAGTTATGAATCAAAGATGTTGTATTGTGAATAAAATGTGAATTAAAATATAAAATATAGAAGAACAATAAGTCTCCACTCACTTCACTTAAGTGATTATTTTACTCCTGAAGAAGGGGGATACTTTGTTTGCACCCCCGAAACGCGTTGAGCAGCTCATATATGAAATAAAGGAAGTGAGAAGCTGTTTCATCCGAGTGCTGTGTTCCACATCTTTTGCATGACCGTGAGGCTGACCTCTATTTCTACAATACTACAGGCGATCCTGGCCAGGGGGAGGGGGGGGATATCTTTACCACAGGTGTCTTAAGCTTATCCTAGTGCCCCCCCAGTGAAGTGAGTGGAGACTTATTGTTCTTCTATATTTTATATTTTAATTCACATTTTATTCACAATACAACATCTTTGATTCATAACTATTTGGTATATCATAAATTGATACATCGCCATCTGTCCAATTAGCTTATGGTTCAATTATTCTAATTCCCCATCACCCCCAGATCTGTGTCTAGGAGTGGCGCTCTCCAGTGTTTTTTGCTACGTTTGTTCTATGACTGACCAATCAAACCATCATCTCATCCTGCAAAAAATGAGCCCCTACCTAAGACAATCGCCCAAAAAATAAATAAAAAATAGGGCTCTCATAAAATGGCAACACAAAAACAAGATTTTATTCTGTTCAAAAATGATTTCACTGTGCAAAACTTAAAAAAATATAAATTATAGACATATTAGGTATCGCCGCATCCGTAACAACCTGCTCTATAAAAATAAGGAAATAAGCGACAGACAGCTGAACAGTAAGTAGCATTCCAATATGGGGACTATAATGCTGATAATGGTGTTAGTGTTCTATAATGGTCAGTATAGGTGAAAGACTCCCTTTAGGCCTAGTTCACAAGAACGTATGGCTTTTATAGTTTTTTGCTGACCCATTGACTTGAATGGAGCCACGGAACGTGATTTGCGGGTAATAATAGGACATGTTCTATCTTTCAACAGAACAGAAAAACGGAATGCTTACGGAACACATTCCGTTTTTTAATGCGGAACCATTGAAATGAATGCTTAAGGAACACAAAAAAAGGCCTGTACACTCGCAAAAAAAAAACGATCGTGTGAACTAGGCCTTAAAAGTAGAGAAATTCAAATTTAGAAACTTGTGAATTTTTTAAAAAATTTCTGTAAATTTGGGATCATTTTATAAATAAAGGTGAAATATATTGACTCTAATTTACCACTGTCATGAAGTACAATGTGTCATCACGAGAAAACAATCTCAGAATGGTTTGGATAAGTAAAAGAGTTGCAAAGTTATTACCACATAAAGTGACACATGTCAGATTTGCAAAAAATCTGCCTGGGATTTAAGGTGAAAAGTGGCCTGGTACTGAAAGGGTTAAGATAGTGACACCTGTGATAGAATATGTTAAACATATACTGTAAGTGGCTACTCAACCGTACAAAGCAGTCAGCAGCAATAAGACATGTTTTATGTGAAGTCATCACAACTTTGAAAACTCCAGGTCTGTGTCAAAAACCTGTTTTCCCATTGACATCTATTAAGAAAAGCAGTTCATAAATGCATTATGACTGACAAGTTATCAGGCTGCGCGCAAACACCCAGTGTAAATCCCCACTACGAGGTCTGGAACGCAAAACCAGGAAGTAGGAATGGCACGCAAGCACTGCCCTTTCCGGTTAATGACTTCCGGCCAGGGAGCTGATGAAGAGCCCGGCGGATATACATAGCTGCAGGTCAGTGATAAACCCACATTGTGTGCAACGCTTTTCCTTACTATGGCAGTTCCACGTCACCGGTCGCTTGTGTATGGATAAGTCTATAGTATATATGTATGTCCATATAGATAAGTGCAATGGAAGGAAAACATTGACGGCAGTTATGTCAGAAGCCACAACAGTCCTGCTTTTATAGGAGTCAATAAAACAAGCCCCTTGGTCCGTATGAACCAACCACAGTGCCCCCATCCAGGTTAATACATGTAAGCTGCGCGGTGATTGGCCAGCTGTGCTGTTTTGATGAATGGCGTGCACTGTCATGTGTGACAGTCATTAGGACAGGACTGATGTTTCTTTCTGTCCCAGAGGACTGACAGTGACCCCCAAATATGGAAGGAAATGCACTAAACAGGATGCAGTGCAATGTATGTCCCTAAGAGGCATGGTAAAAGAAAGATGGGTGCTGGCACAGACCTGGTGGCTTTCATCAGCATCAGTTATCTGGTGCACATAGTTACAGCAGCCTCCCCAGTAGTCACAGCAAGGCCCCCACAACCTGCCTAATGGTCACAGCAAGGCCCCCACAACCTGCCTAATGGTCACAGCAAGGCCCCCACAACCTGCCTAATGGTCACAGCAAGGCCCCCACAACCTGCCTAATGGTCACTTCAAGGCCCCCACAACCTGCCTAATAGTCACAGCAAGGCCCCCACAACCTGCCTAATAGTCACAGCAGTGCCCCCACAACCTGCCTAATAGTCACAGCAAGGCCCCCACAACCTGCCTAATAGTCACAGCAAGGCCCCCACAACCTGCCTAATAGTCACAGCAAGGCCCCCACAACCTGCCTAATGGTCACAGCAAGGCCCTCACAACCTGCCTAATGGTCACAGCAAGGCCCCCACAACCTGCCTAATGGTCACAGCAGTGCCCCCACAACCTGCCTAATGGTCACAGCAGTGCCCCCACAACCTGCCTAATGGTCACAGCAGTGCCCCCACAACCTGCCTAATGGTCACAGCAGTGCCCCCACAACTTGCCTAATGGTCACAGCAACACCCCCACAACCTGCCTAATGGTCACAGCAGTACCCCCACAACCTGCCTAATGGTCACAGCAGTGCCCCCACAACCTGCCTAACGGTCACAGCAGTGCCCCCACAACCTGCCTAATGGTCAAAGCAGTGCCCCCACAACTTGCCTAATGGTCACAGCAACGCCCCCAAAACCTGCCTAATGGTCACATCAGTGCCCCCACAACCTGCCTAATGGTCACAGCAGTGCCCCCACAACCTGCCTATCGGTTACAGCAGTGCCCCCTTCACTTGCCTAATAGTCACAGCAGCACCCACTTTTCCACCACTCACAAAAGTGCCTACTCCACCTGTCCAGTGATCACAGTAGCTTCCCTTACATGTGCCCAGTTGTCTCAGCAGCACAGTCCCCACTTACCTAGTAATCATCCACAGTCTCCCCTTATTCTTAGTGATCACAGCATGCCCCCTTCTGTAGGCAGTATCGGCAAGCCACCCCCCCTTTGGCTGCCTCTTTAGGGATAGATAGGGCCCCATGCAGTCAGCACTGGATGGAAACACCTAGCCACCTTGATGGACAAGGGACAAAGAACAGCAGCCAAGGTGCTACCTTAACTTCATTGGGTGCCGCCACACATAATTTTGTGTTGTTTGCTTTCTTGGCAAAAAAACAAAACAGTTGACAGTGTTTTTTGTAACTTTTTTTTTGTTTTGTATGTTTGTTTGTTTTTTAAATAGGGAAGTATGTTCTACCACCTTCCCTCCCTGTAATCTTACTTCCCCTGTAGAGCAGTATGGGGGGAATACCTTGGTACAAAAAGGCCGTGCAAAAAAATGTATTTGCCAATGTGTAATTGGCATTCTTTTTTTGTTTTGTAACATATAGGGGCAGTGATACTGACCATTTTTGTAATATACTTTAATTAGTGAAATCGTACATTTCTATTAGAAAAATAGTTCTAAAGCGGCCCATTTTGTGCCTTAGAAACGATCCTTTGTCTTCGGTTTACTTAAGGGGTTGTCCGCTTTTTACTATTGATGACCTATCCCCCACTGATCTGATATTGATGACCTATCCATAGTAAAAATAGTTATTACTTTACATTCCCCATATGTCTACTTCATGTTTGGATCATTTTGTGAATGCCATTTTATTTTTGGGGACGTTAGAAGGCTTAGAAGTTTAGAAGCAAATCTTGACATTTTTCAGAAAATTTCCAAAACCCACTTTTTCAGGACCAGTTCAGGTCTAAAGTCACTTTGTGAGGTTCACATAATAGAAACCACCCAAAGATGACCCCATTTTACAAACTAGACCCCTCAAGGTATTCAAAACTGATTTTACAAACTTTGTTAATTTTTGATGTCACGGCTTTCCTACCTTTTAGTATAGTGGAGATTACTGGAAGAGGCCCCTTCCTTTTAAAGCTAGGCGTTCAATCTCCAAGCCGTCAATTTGAGTTGAGAGTCTCTGTCGTGGAGAATCGGACCCCGAAATAAAAGATTTGGAAGTGCTGGGAAGGTCCAGTATTCCCCTCCTGACAGATTGGACTGCTGATAAGGAAGTCAGAAAAATCCTCTTTGTGATTGCGGCTAGAAACTTGTTCTGAGTGCACCCCTGTCTGTTTATGTATGCAACCGTGGTTGTGTTGTTGGATAAGATTTTTTACATGGCGTAGCAGGGCTCCAGATGGCGACCAAAATGGTCGCAAATGCGACCTAGAATTTTGCTAAACGGCGACAAGACTTTGTAGTCTTGTCGCCATTTGCGCCTAGACCTCTGCCGCTTTCACATTACTGACATGGCACGCGCTGCTGTCAGCGCGTGCCATGTTCTTCTCAACAGCACAGGGGAGATGGAGGCAGTCCCTCCCCCTGTACTGCTGCTGCCACCAATGGGCTGATAGCAGGGAGGAGGAGGGGAGGGGCTGTGGCCACTGCATCACCAATGAACATCGTTTATGCTTATTACAAACCCAGGCGGCGGGTGCCGGACATATCCCATACCCGGCACCCAGCCTCTATGTCTGCACGCTGCGATCCGCCGCTATTAACCCCCCAGGTGCGGCATCTGAGGGGTTAATAGCGGCAGATCGCAGCGCGCAGTCATAGAGGCTGGGTGCCGGGTATGGGATATGTCCGGCACCCGCCTCCTGGGTTTGTAATAAGCATAAACGATAATCATTGGTGGCGCAGTGGCCACAGCCCCTCCCCTCCTCCTCCCTGCTATCATCCCATTGGTAGCTAAACTAAGTATTCAGACATGGAGAGCGTCGCCCAGGGATCTCCCTGCACTTACTATTATCCCTGGGCGCCGCTCCGTTCTCCCAGTATAGGCTCCGGTATCTTCAGATTTTCGGCTCAACCGGGAGGAGCCTGCTCTTGTTCTCCTGGGTGCCTCCTTCTCCCAGGCTGGAGTGCTGGGATAAAAAAACTCTCAGGCTATGAGCTGAGCGCTGCGATTGGCCAGCACTCCAGCCTGGGAGAAGAAGACGCCCAGGAGAACAAGAGCAGGCTCCTCCCAGTTGAGCCAAAAATCTGAAGATATCGGAGCCTATACCAGGGGAACAGAGCGGCGCCCAGGGATAATAGTAAGTGCAGGGAGATCCCTGGGCGCCGCTCTCCGTGTCTGTATACTTAGTTTAGATTTTTTATCGTAATGAAAGGTCCCGCATAAACGATATTTATTCATTCAACTGTATTCACCGAACATCCCCAACCCCAGTATTATAAAGTAAAATCATTGGTGGCGCAGTGCACCCCCAACCCCCCCTTCTAAGTATTTTCATTGGTGGTACAGTGCGCCCCCAACCCCCCAAGTATTATCATTGGTGGCAGTGGCAGCTTCCGATCGGAGCCCCAGCAGTGTAATTCTGGGGCTCCGATCGGTTACCATGGCAGCCATAGCCGTTATTGAAATCCTGGCTGCCATAGTCAGCTCCATGCTGCTGTGTGCACAGGGCACAGAGCAGCAGGGAGAGTGTGAAGTCCTATTCACCCTAATAGAGCTCTATCAGGGTGAATAGGACAAGGGTTCTAGCCCCTAAGGGGGTAAATAGGTATTAAATAAAAAGTTAAAAAAACAAACACCAAAATATAAAGTTTAAATCACCCCCTTGCCCAATTTTACATATAAAATAAACAATAAAAAAAATTACATATCGCCACACCCGAAAAAGTGTGAACTATTAAAATATTTAAAAATATCTCCTATACGGTGAACGCCGTAACAGAAAAAAAAAAAAAAAAAACGTGCAATTTGCCATTTTTTAGTCACCTTATCCCAACAAAAATTAGGTTAGGACTGTTCTATTATGGTCCAGACGATCCATAAAATCTGGAATGCACGCTGCTTTTTTGGTGTTTTATTTTTTTCACGTGGTTTCGAGTATCGCAATACTTTTTTATGGTATTGAAATCGAGTCAAAATTTTGGTATCGTGACAACCCTAGGTAAGACGTGAGTTTTTTATTATTTTTTATTATTATACCGTAATTATATGTATTTTAAGGCTACTTTCACACCTGCGTTCAGGTGTCCGCTCGTGAGCTCCGTTTGAAGGGGCTCACAAGCGGCACCGAACGCAGCCGTCCGGCCCTAATGCATTCTCAGTGGAGGCGGATCCACTGAGAATGCATCTGCCTGCCAGCGTTCAGCCTCCGCTCTGCTCAGTGAGCGGACACCTGCGTTCGGGTGTCCGCCTGGCCGTGTGGAGGCGAGCGGATCCGTCCAGACTTATAATGGAAGTCAATGGGGACGGATCCGCTTGAAGATGACACTATATGGCTCAATCTTCAAGCGGATCCGTCCCCCATTGACTTTCAATGTAAAGTCTGAACGGATCCGCTCAGGCTACTTTCACACTTAGAAATTTTTCTAAGTTATAATGCAGACGGATCCGTTCTGAACGGATGCAAACGTCTGCATTATAGGAGCGGATCCGTCTGATGAAACATCAGACGGACCCGCTCCGAACGCTAGTGTGAAAGTAGCCTAAGTTTGGCGACTAAAAATTTTAGGCTACTTTCACACCTGCGTTAGGTGCGGATCCGTCTGGTATCTGCACAGACAGATCCGTACCTATAATGCAAACGCTAAGATCTGTTCAGAACGGATCCGTTTGCATTACCATGAACAAAAAAAAATGACTTTACATTGAAAGTCAATGGGGGACGGATCCGTTTGAAGATTGAGCCATATTGTGTCAACTTCAAACGGATCCGTCCCCATTGACTTACAGTGGCGGAAATAATTATTTGACCCCTCACTGATTTTGTAAGTTTGTCCAATGACAAAGAAATGAAAAGTCTCAGAACAGTATCATTTCAATGGTAGGTTTATTGTAACAGTGGCAGATAGCACATCAAAAGGAAAATCGAAAAAATAACTTTAAATAAAAGATAGCAACTGATTTGCATTTCATTGAGTGAAATAAGTATTTGAACCCTCTAACAAAAAAAGACTTAATACTTGGTGGAAAAACCCTTGTTTGCAAGCACAGAGGTCAAACGTTTCTTGTAATTGATGACCAAGTTTGCGCACATTTTAGGAGGAATGTTGGTCCACTCCTCTTTGCAGATCATCTCTAAATCCCTAAGGTTTCGAGGCTGTCTCTGTGCAACTCTGAGCTTGAGCTCCCTCCATAGGTTTTCGATTGGATTAAGGTCCGGAGACTGACTAGGCCACTCCATGACCTTAATGTGCTTCTTCTTGAGCCACTCCTTTGTTGCCTTTGCTGTATGTTTTGGGTCATTGTCGTGCTGGAACACCCATCCACGACCCATTTTCAGTTTCCTGGCAGAGGGAAGGAGGTTGTCGCTCAGGATTTCACGATACATGGCTCCGTCCATTTTCCCGTTTATGCGAATAAGTTGTCCTGTGCCCTTGCAGAAAAACACCCTCAAAGCAAAATGTTTCCACCCCCATGCTTGACGGTGGGGACGGTGTTTTGGGGGTCATAGGCAGCATTTTTCTTCCTCCAAACACAGCGAGTTGAGTTAATGCCAAAGAGCTCTATTTTGGTCTCATCAGACCACAGCACCTTCTCCCAGTCACTCTCTGAATCATTCAGGTGTTCATTGGCAAACTTCAGACGGGCCTGCACATGTGCCTTCCTGAGCAGGGGGACCTTGCGAGCCCTGCAGGATTTTAATCCATTGCGGTGTAATGTGTTTCCAATGGTTTTCTTGGTGACTGTGGTCCCTGCTAATTTGAGGTCATTAACTAACTCCTCCCGTGTAGTTCTAGGATGCTTTTTTACCTTTCTCAGAACCATTGACACCCCACGAGGTGAGATCTTGCGTGGAGCCCCAGAGCGAGGTCGATTGATGGTCATTTTGTGCTCCTTCCATTTTCGAACAATCGCACCAACAGTTGTCACCTTCTCTCCCAGCTTCTTGCTAATGGTTTTGTAGCCCATTCCAGCCTTGTGCAGGTCTACAATTTTGTCTCTGACATCCTTGGACAGCTCTTTGGTCTTTCCCATGTTGGAGAGTTTGGAGTCTGCTTGATTGATTGATTCTGTGGACAGGTGTCTTTTATACAGGTGACTAGTTAAGACAGGTGTCCTTAATGAGGGTGACTAATTGAGTAGAAGTGTCTAACCACTCTGTGGGAGCCAGAACTCTTAATGGTTGGTAGGGGTTCAAATACTTATTTCACTCAATGAAATGCAAATCAGTTGCTATCTTTTATTTAAAGTTATTTTTTCGATTTTCCTTTTGATGTGCTATCTGCCACTGTTACAATAAACCTACCATTGAAATGATACTGTTCTGAGACTTTTCATTTCTTTGTCATTGGACAAACTTACAAAATCAGTGAGGGGTCAAATAATTATTTCCGCCACTGTACATTGTAAGTCTGGACGGATCCGCTTGCCTCCGCACGGCCAGGCGGACACCCGAACGCTGCAAGCAGCGTTCAGGTGTCCGCCAGCGGAGCGGAGGACAAACGGTGCCAGACTGATGCATTCTGAGCGGATCCGCCTCCACTCAGAATGCATTAGGGCTGGACGGATCCGTTCGGGGCCGCTTGTGAGAGCCTTCAAACGGAACTCACAAGCGGAGCCCCGAACGCTAGTGTGAAAGTAGCCTTAGTTTGGCCCCTAAATTTTTCAGGTTAGGAGCCAATGGCTCCTTGATATTTTTTTTAGTCTGGAGCCCTGCGTAGAGGCATCTTTGAATGGAGTGCAAGAAGAACCTCGAAAACTGCCAAAAGTTCCTTTTGATTTGACGAGGCAGTTGCCATGGAGTTGTTCCAAACTCCTTGAACCATCAGGTCTGCCGCATGACCACCCCAGCCTCTGTTGTGACTACTAGCAGATTTTTCTGACGCCAGCAGACTCCTGTCTGCAAATTTCTTCTTATTTTCACCAGGCTAGGGACTGTAATACTCTTGATGGAAGGCCTACCTTTCTTTCTAAGGAGGTTTGAGTACCGTCCCCGGAATCTAGAAGAAAGGATTGTAGAACTCTTGTATGGCTCTGTGCTCATCTGACTGCGGGTATAGAGGATGTTAGGTAACCTAAAACCTTCATGATGTTTCTAATGGTGGAAGCTTTTAACTTGCAAAATTGAGAGATCTTTTGATATATGGTCAACTGCTTTTCTTATGGGAGGAAGAACATCTGAAGGCATGAATCCAGTAGAACTCTTAAGAAGATTTTTTTGTTGACTTTGAGATGAAATCAGATTTTTTGTGATTTATAATCTATCCTAAAGAAATTAAGACTTCCTTTACTTGGTCTTCTAGATGAAGTAGCAGCTCCTGTTCTGTTTTGGCTGCAATTAGGAAGTCGTCTAGATAGGGTATTATAAGAATACCCTTTAGATGGAGGTATCTTGTCACCTCGGATATTATCTTTGAAAAGATCCTCGGAGCAGAGGATAGCGCAAAGGGAAGGACCTGGAATTGAAAATGACACAGGCGGGTTCCTATGTAAACAGCAATTCTCAGGTATTTTTGGTGATTTCTGAGGATTGGCACGTGATAATAGGCAACTTGTAAATCCATAGTTACCATATAGCAATGGTCATAAATAAGGATCAGTATTAGAGCATCCGAAACATGTACAAACCAGATTCCAAAAAAGTTGGGACACTATACAAATCGTGAATAAAAACTGAATGCAATGATGTGGAGGTGCCAACTTTTAATATTTTATTCAGAATAGAACATAAATCACGGAACAAAAGTTTAAACTGAGAAAATGTACCATTTTAAGGGAAAAATATGTTGAATCAGAATTTCATGTTGTCAACAAATCCCCAAAAAGTTGGGACAAGGCCATTTTCACCACTGTGTGGCATCTCCCCTTCTTCTTACAACACTCAACAGACGTCTGGGGACCGAGGAGACCAGTTTCTCAAGTTTAGAAATAGGAATGCTCTCCCATTCTTGTCTAATACAGGCCTCTAACTGTTCAATCGTCTTGGGCCTTCTTTGTTGCACCTTCCTCTTTATGATGCGCCAAATGTTCTCTATAGGTGAAAGATCTGGACTGCAGACTGGCCATTTCAGTACCCGGATCCTTCTCCTACGCAGCCATGATGTTGTGATTGATGCAGAATGTGGTCTGGCATTATCTTGTTGAAAAATGCAGGGTCTTCCCTGAAAGAGATGACGTCTGGATGGGAGCATATGTTGTTCTAGAACCTGAATATATTTTTCTGCATTGATGGTGCCTTTCCAGACATGCAAGCTGCCCATGCCACATGCACTCATGCAACCCCATACCATCAGAGATGCAGGCTTCTGAACTGAGCGTTGATAACAACTTGGGTTGTCCTTGTCCTCTTTGGTCCTGATGACATGGCGTCCCAGATTTCCAAAAAGAACTTCGAATCGTGACTCGTCTGACCACAGAACAGTCTTCCATTTTGCCACACTCCATTTTAAATGATCCCTGGCCCAGTGAAAACGCCTGAGCTTGTGGATCTTGCTTAGAAATGGCTTCTTCTTTGCACTGTAGAGTTTCAGCTGGCAACGGCGGATGGCACGGTGGATTGTGTTCACTGACAATGGTTTCTGGAAGTATTCCTGAGCCCATTATGTGATTTCCTTTACAGTAGCATTCCTGTTTGTGGTGCAGTGTCGTTTAAGGGCCCGGAGATCACGGGCATCCAGTATGGTTTTACGGCCTTGACCCTTACACACAGAGATTGTTCCAGATTCTCTGAATCTTCGGATGATGTTATGCACAGTTGATGATGATAGATGCAAAGTCTTTGCAATTTTTCGCTGGGTAACACCTTTCTGATATTGCTGCACTATCTTTCTGCGCAACATTGTGGGAATTGGTGATCCTCTACCCATCTTGGCTTTTGAGAGACACTGCCACTCTGAGAAGCTCTTTTTATACCCAATCATGTTGCCAATTGACATAATTAGTGTTAATTGGTCTTCCAGCTCTTCGTTATGCTCAAATTTACTTTTTCCAGCCTCTTATTGCTACTTGTCCCAACTTTTTTGGGATTTGTTGACACCGTGAAAATTGGAATCAACGTATTTTTCCTTTAAAATGATACATTTACTCGGATTAAACGTTTGATCTGTCATCTACGTTCTATTACAAATAAAATATTGACATTTGCCATCTCCACATCATTGCATTCAGTTTTTATTCACAATTTGTTTAGTGTCCCAACTTTTTTGGAATCCGGTTTGTAGACCTGCTTGCCGTGTTGGATTGTTTTTTATTCTGTGTCATTTTGGAATAAAGAACAACGTCTTTTTTGGAAAGCTGGACATCCCGTCTTATTTTTATACAACTTTATGCAACTCTGAGGAAGGAGGTTTATTGTCGACTTGATGGTTTCCATTTAGAATTTTTTGTAAGTTAAATATTTGTTCAACTTCCTTAGATTTATAATAAGTCTGAATGAACCCTCTGGTTTTTTGATCAGAAATATTGGAGAGTAGAATCCCCTTTTTTGTTAGTGGTCTGGAACCCGAATCAATACTTGCTTCTGGAGAAGAACAGATATTTCTGCCTCCGGGGATAGTTGTTTCTCCCTCTGAGGCAGTGGTTTGTTGATTACATAGTTATCTTCTGGACAGGTATCGAACTCTAGGTTGAACCATCTTTGGATAGAATTTAGAATCCAAGGGGTGGTTCCTATTTTTTCCCACTCTGGAGCAAAAGTTTTTAACCTTGCTCCAACCGGGCATCTGGCATCATTAAGTGGATTTTGCCAGCTTGTCTGGATTAAAGAGAAATCCTCTCACTCTTGAGGACTGCCAATTCCCTGAGTAATCCTTTCTCTTCTGATCCGTCTTCTGTCTGTTCCTCTGGTTCCGAAAGGACCACCTGTGCTGAAAAAATTACTCTGTAGGGAATCTTTTCTTCCTATCAGAGGCCTTTTCAAGGATATCATCAAGGACTGAACAAAAACACGGTCTCCTTCACAGGGGATAGGCGATTTTTTGATGCCGTATCCCCTGACCAGGAACGGAGCCAGATGGCCCTTCTTGTTGCATAGGAGACGGCGGCTGATCTAGCCGACAGTCTCACCAAATCAGCTGAAGCATCGGCTAAAAAGTTTTGTTGCTTGTTTCAACTTCGGTAGAGATGCTAAGATCTCCTCTCTAGGAGTTCCAGCTGCTAGGTGATCTTCTAATTTACCTAGCCATACCGACAAAGACCTAGCCGTGCAGGTGGAAGAAATACTGGGTCTAAACATCGCAGTATTGATCTCCCATGCTTTTTTAAGCAGGCTTTCGCATTTTTTGTCCATGGGGTCACGTTGTAAGCCCATATCCTCAAATGGAAGGGAGGATTTTTTTTTTATATACGGGCTACCGGTGCGTCAATCTTAGGAGTTTTATTCCAAGGAATCGGATCAGAATCCGCAAAAGGATACTTCCTTTTAAAGAGCTTGTAACCGGGACTCTTTTTCCAGATCTCTCCATTCCTTAGAGATTAGATCTTTAATGCTATTATGTACTGGGAAGATAAGTTTTCTTCTCTCACCCAGACCCTGAAACATTTGATCTCTTTAGGGTCTTCTATATCCATAGTAGCCCTGATTGTTTTTAGAAGACTCTGCAATTCTTCTGGAAGGAATAACAGTCTTCCATAACAGTCTTCCGATGAGACAGAGCTGTCATCAAGGATCTCCCCTTCATCAACGTCAAATTTGTATAATTGGGAACTGGGATTTCTGAGAGGTGGAAGTTTGTGGAGATAAGGGAGGTAGCCTTTATTCCACCGCCACATTTACTTCCTCTCTAATCATATTCCTCATGGAGTCCAGAAAAGAGGGAGACTCTTCTGATACTACTATTTCTGTTGTTCAATCAATTTTATTTAGGCATAAAAATGTAACAACATGAATCGGTACACTGCGAGAAACACATCATATTTAAAATGACATCAGTAGGTTACAGAACTTAAGCAAGTAGACCTTACATCTATAGGATTCACAACAAAGAGTGTTTCCTGAAGCCTATGCATAAACATGAAACGAGACAAACGGGGGAGACAAACACAGACATCACAGACAAACACATAAGGAAAAAGACAAACTACTAGGTATCTTCCATATAAGCAAACATCTACAATCTTATACAACCGGAGATACTACTATTTCTGTGCATTTTACACATAGTGACTTCTTGGATTTTGAGAAAAAGGACTTCCTGCATATAGCACACTTTTTGTGTCCTGAGTCTCCTCCTTGTGTCCTGGTAGTGGAGGTGTCTCTGCCCTAAAACAGTCAGATTTCAAAAAAAGGGCTAGTAATTTTATATATATTAACCTCCACCACCAGACACCTATAAGTGCGTTTTGTAAAAAGAGCAGAGCCCCACATCCAAGATAATAACTGCACAAGCTTACAGGAGAGGAGGCTTACCGGGCTGAGAGTGCTGGAACCAGGATCCACAGGCTTGAGGGCCACATCCTCCTGAGGAGTCGACATGCTGGAGCAGGGAAACACACCACTAACAAGGCAGTGGCCATGAATATTTAAAATCCCTGCCACCAGCGCACCCTGAACACAGGGACGTCCACGTGTGTGCACATGACGTCACGATGCACGTCGCAACGTCAACTCCGTTCCCAGAACCTCCTTCGCCCTAGAGAAGGCCCCACCTGCATCGACGCCTGTCGCGTCGGATACACAACCTCTAAGAAGGGGGAAGAAGCCCGGGGCTGCCTTCCACAGAAGGGCTTATGCCAAAGATCGGAGAAGGGAGCCACCGCATCCCCGGAGCCTCCGACCTATGCAGCAGCCCTCCCAATGCAGGGGAAACAGCAAGGCCGTGCGGAATCTTCATAGTACTGGCAGGAGGATCTGCACTGTCCGTGGACAGGAAACACTGGCTTAGGTAAGGAGAGGAGGCCTTTTTAATCCCTTCTACCCTGGGCCAGTTTTCGCTCTTCTGCCCAGGACATTTTTTGCAAATCTGACAATAGCTTTGTAACACTTTTACTTATCCAAGCCATTCTGAGTTTGTTTTCTCGTGACACATTGTACTTCATGATAGTCATAAATTTGAGTCAATATATTTCACCTTTATTTGTGAAAAAATCCCAAATTTACCAAAACTTTAGAAAAATTCCCAAATTTTTTAATTTCAATTTCTCTACTTTTATAATACATAGTGATACCTCATATAATAGTTATTACTTTACATTTACCATATGTCTACTTCATGTTTCGATCATTTTGAAAATGACAGTTTATTTTTTGGGGACATTAGAAGGCTTAGAAGTTTAGAAGCATATCTTGAAATTTTTCAGAAAATTTCTAAAACCCACTTTTTAAGGACCAGTTCAGGTCTGAAGTCACTTTGTGGCAGGGTGGATACAAATCAATGATTTAAAAAAAAAAAAAAAAAAAGGATTTTCTTTATATAAAATACTTTTTGAGGAAAATATATTACCATCCAAAGGTTATTCCATCATGAAATAAAGATTCGTTTTTTAATTATATAGAATAATAAGGCTGTATATGTTTTTTTTTTTGGTAAATAAATTCCATTAATCCATTCACAATGTCATGCTCTTCTAGAGGTTTTTGTGAGATTATTGGGAAGTTTCTCTGCCTACAAGATATTATCAATCACAGATGCTTGGTTTACTTTTGCAGTTCTCAAAACTGAATTTGACTCAGCAGAGATCACATGCCTCTTCTTCACAGCAAAAATGTTATAACATGAACAGATTTGAGAAAAAGACCTTAATCCTAACTTCTACAAACCTATGAATACAGAATCAACCTAATCAAACTAATATGAGACTTTGTTATTCTAAAAATCTTCATCTACTTGCATATTATAAGTTATACCAGCAAGAATTAGTCTTTATGTAGAAAACTATGATTTAAATCAAGCCTTACTGACTAGTGATTTAAATCATGATTTAAATCAGTTTGATTGAAATCAAATCCACCCTGGTTTGTGGGGCTTACATAATAGAAACCACCCAAAAATTTACCCTATTTTAGAAACTACACCCCTCATGGTATTCAAAACTGATTTTACAAACTTTGTTAACCCTTTAGGTGTTCCACAAGAATTAATGGAAAATGGAGATTTTTATTTATTTATTTTTACAGCGTTTACCTGAGGGATTAGGTCATGTGACTTTTTTATAGAGCAGATCGTTATGGAAGTGGCAATACCTAATATGTCTACTTTTAATTATTTATTTAAGGTTTACACAATAATAGCATTTTTGAAACCGAAATAATGATGTTTTAGTGTCTCCATAGTCTGAGAGCAAAAAAATTATGAAGAAGCAGCCCATCCCAATTTGGGGATAAACAATAGTAAAAGAGTAGCTTGTGGTGCACACGGATAGAGATCCAGGCTGGGGGTCCCATTCAGGTGCCAACAGTAAAAAAAACAAATCTGCAGAACTCGCCAATTAGGTGAAAAAAAAATCTGGTTGTTTTATTCAAACAGCAGCATAATCACAGCGACGTTTCGAACATGACTGGTCTTTGTCAAGCAGTGTGAACATAGCATAATATTGTGCCTTAAAGAGTGTGTGTTGTGGGAGTCCATGTCACCTCCCCTAAAGTGGGAGTATATCACCAAGAATAGTTAAACATTTTACACGTATCCATAATATCTATATTGCAATATAATATATCTTATAAGAAGACAGTATTCTAATATATACAGAACACATAAATTAATGCACTTACATTGAGTGTGCGGCATTCCTGTGAGGTCCTGCGCTGTACATAGAAAGTGTAGGCGCCAAATCCCGGCGTGTCCCTGTTCCAGCTGCGCATGCGCCATGCCCTCGCACGTGTCGCGCAACAGCCAATAGAAAAAAGAGGTCACGGGTATTGCCGACATCAGCTGTTGTCAGGGGGAGGAAGCAATCTGCAAGGTAACGGAGACGCTGTCACGGAACCATGAACCAGACGTACAACAAGAGATAAGTGAAAATAGAAGGCTTTATTGAAAATAAAGCTGTAAAGCAAAAGTCCAAACGGATGGTGAAACCGAGCAGAGTCTTTGCGAAGCCAGAGGTCAGGAATCAGAAGGGTAGTCAGACGAAGCCAGGATCAGGAACCAGCAGGGTAGTCAGACGAAGCCAGGATCAGGAACCAGCAGGGTAGTCAGACGAAGCCAGGATCAGGAACCAGCAGGGTAGTCAGACGAAGCCAGGATCAGGAACCAGAAGCAGCAGCAGTCTTAGAAGCATGTGAACACAAGAGGACCAAGCAAGGAACTGAAGCCACAGACCTCCTATATATATGAGCTAGGCATCCAGCTCCTCCCAGGGGAAGGAGGAGCCGCAGGGTGGAAGGCTACAAGAAACCCAGAAACCAAGATGGCCGCCAGCACATGTCAAACGAAGGAGAGCAGCAAGCAGGTAAGACCATGACAGTACCTCCCCCTCAAGGGCCCCTCCTCCGCGGAGCACAAAACGGTTTCTGAGGGAAGCGTGCGTGGAAGGCTCGGAGCAAGGCAGGAGCATGGACATCTGCGGAGGGAACCCAGGAACGCTCCTCTGGACCATAACCACGCCAATGGACCAAAAACTGCAACCGACCGCGGACCAGGCGTGAGTCCAGGATATTGCTCACCTCATATTCCTCACGATTGCCCACTTGGACCGGACGAGGCCGAGGAACCAAGGAAGTGAAACGATTACACACCAGAGGCTTCAACAGGGAGACATGAAACACGTTGGAGATCCGCATGCCAGGAGGAAGCGCAAGGGCATAGGCTACCGGGTTTACCCTGCGAAGCACTCGGAAGGGACCAACAAAGCGAGGCGCCAGCTTGGGAGTGGGCACTCGAAGGTTGAGGTTGCGGGTGGACAACCATACACGGTCTCCGACCTGGTAGGAAGGAGCAGGCGCTCGTCTGCGATCAGCCTGGAGTCTCTGGCGCTGCGCAGAGACCTCAAGGGACTTCTGGATCTGTACCCAAGAAGCACGTAGGACGGAAAGGTGATCCTCCACAGCCGGAATATCCTGGGGAGAGAATACCTCCGGTAACACGGCAGGTTGGAACCCATAATTGGCCATGAAGGGAGACGTCCCAGAGGAAGAGTTCACCGCCGTGTTCCTGGCAAACTCAGCCCAAGGCAGGAGGTCAACCCAATTGTCTTGGTGATCGGAGACATAGCAACGAAGGAATTGCTCCAAGGCCTGATTGGATCGTTCTGCGGCCCCATTGGACTGAGGGTGGTAGGCCGAGGAGAAGGAGAGATGAATCCCCAACTGGGAGCAAAAGGCGCGCCAGAACCTGGACACAAACTGACTCCCCCGATCCGACACAATCTCCTTAGGCAAACCGTGCAACCGGAAGACCTCCCTGGCAAAAATCGTGGCCAACTCTTGTGCAGAGGGTAACTTCTTGAGAGGAACACAGTGGCACATTTTGGAAAACCGATCCACAATCATGAGAATGACCGTATGGCCTCGGGATGCAGGGAGGTCCACAATGAAATCCATCCCCAGGTGTGACCATGGGCGCTCCCCGGTGGCTATGGGTTGCAGAAGGCCCAACGGAAGGTGCCGAGGGGACTTACTCTGGGCACAAACGGAGCATGCCGCTACATATGCGGCGATGTCGGAACGTAGGGAAGGCCACCAGAACAGACGTGAAACAGCCCAGGACAGCTGATTCTTTCCAGGATGCCCCGCGGTCTTGGAGTTATGGTAGGTTCGCAACAACCGAGTGCGCAACTCCTCAGGCACAAAACATCTGCCGTTGGGTCTCCCAGAGGGAGCACCAGATTGAGCCGCCAAAATCTGCTCACCCAGGGGAGAGGTCAGGCTGGTGCGAATGGCGGCCAAGATCTGATTCGGAGGTATGACCGAAGTCGGAATCGACTCCTCCCTGGACAGCTCGGAGTACTGCCGTGATAAGGCATCCGCCCTGATGTTCTTGGAACCGGGTAGGTAGGAGACCACGTAATTAAAACGTGACAAGAACAGAGCCCATCTGGCCTGACGTGGTGTCAATCTCTTGGCCTCAGAAAGGTAGGTCAGATTCTTGTGGTCCGTCAGGATGAGAACCGGAACCACCGAACCCTCGAGCAAGTGCCTCCATTCTTTAAGGGCCTGCACGATGGCCAATAACTCCCTGTCACCAATCTGATAGTTGCACTCCGCGGAAGACAGTTTCCGGGAGTAAAACCCACAAGGAAGCAGAGGACCCTCTGGTGTTCTACGCTGAGACAGAAGGGCGCCTACTCCCGTCTCAGACGCGTCCACCTCGAGGACAAAGGGCAACCCAGGGTTGGGATGCGACAGAATCGGAGCCGACACAAAGGCGGACTTTAGGGCCTCAAAAGCTCGGATGGCCTCGAGCGGCCAGACCTGGGAATTACTGCCCTTCCTGGTCAGATCCGTGAGAGGCTTGGCCAGCATGGAAAAGTCCCTGATGAACTTCCGATAATAATTGGCGAAGCCCAAAAAGCGCTGCAGGGAACGAAGACCACTGGGCTGGGGCCACTGTAAGACAGCCGAAACCTTCTCAGGATCCATGGAGAACCCCTCAGCGGAAATGATGTAACCTAAGAAGGTTACCTGGGATCGGTGAAATTCGCATTTCTCAAGCTTACCAAACAGCTTGTTCTCTCGTAACCGTTGCAACACTCGTCTGACATCCAGAATGTGGGCCTCCATGGATTCAGAATATACCAAGATGTCATCCAAATAGACTACCACACACTGCTGCAACAGGTCACGGAAAACATCGTTGATGAATTCCTGAAAGACTGCGGGCGCATTGCACAACCCAAAGGGCATAACCAAGGATTCGTAATGACCGGTCCTGGTGTTAAACGCGGTCTTCCACTCATCGCCCGCCTTGATCCTTACCAGGTTATATGCCGCCCTCAGGTCGAGTTTGGTAAAGACCGTGGCCCCTTTAAGGCGATCGAACAGCTCGGAAATCAAGGGTATCGGGTAAGCGTTCTTGATCGTGATGCGATTGAGACCCCTGTAATCGATGCAAGGCCTCAACTCACCGCCCTTCTTTTTCACAAAGAAAAATCCAGCCCCTGCCGGGGACGAAGATTTGCGAATGTGTCCGCGTGAAAGCGCCTCCCTCACGTACTCCTCCATGGCCTCATTCTCCGCTACCGACAGTGGATAGACTTTGCCACGAGGAGGAACGGCACCAGATTGTAACTCTATGGCACAATCGTATGGGCGGTGCGGAGGTAGGGCAACCGCGCGCACCTTATCGAATACCTCCCGGTACTCCTCGTATTCAGGAGGCAACAGAGAGTCCGAGGAAGTACACAGCAACTTGACAGACCCATGGATGCAACTAGCCCCACACTGCGGTGACCACGAGAGGATCTCGACCGATCTCCAATCGAAAGTCGGATTATGCTTCTGGAGCCAGGGGTACCCCAAGACCACCGAGTAGTGTGGAGACGAAATAACCTGGAGGCAGACCGACTCTCTGTGAACGGCACCAATCGCTATCCCCACTGGAAGGGTCTCATGAGTCACGTGTGGCGGCAGAAGGGGTCTGCCGTCTATCGCCTCAAGAGCCAGTGGGGAACCTCGAGCCTGCAGAGGAATGGAATTGGCGGCAGCGAACACACTATCAATGAACAAACCACCAGCACCAGAGTCCACCAACGCCTGGGTCGTCACCGAGCCCCCGACCCAGGAGAGGACAACAGTGATCAGTGGTTTGTCAACACGGGAAACCGGGGACGAGGAGACTCCACCCAAGATCTGCCCCCGACAGGATCTCAGGGTACGAGCGTTTCCCGGACGGTTCGGACATGCCAACCGAAAATGCCCACCGAGACCACAGTACATGCATCGGCCCTCGCGTCTCCGGAGTGCCCTCTCCCCCTCGGACAGGCGAGCAAACCCCAGCTGCATGGGTTCACCCCCAGACAAGTCATCCCCAGGAGGCGTGGGAGGAGAGGGAGGCACGGGTGGGACAGCAAACGTAGGCACCAATCTGTTAGAAGACCTCCGCAGGTTCTCCTTAAAGGAAGGTCTCTCCCTGAGTCTGGTGTCAATCAAAATCAGGAAAGAAATAAGAGACTCGAGCTCAACTGGTAGGTCCTTAGCTGCAACCTCATCCTTCAAGGCATCCGAGAGACCATGAGAGAAAGCAGCGACCAGAGCCTCATTATTCCAGCCCACCTCTGCTGCCAGGGTACGAAACTCAATGGCGTATTCAGCTACGGATCGTGAACCCTGTCTGATGGACATAAGGAGCTTCGCAGCAGAGGCAGCACGAGCCGGCACATCGAATACCTTCCGAAGAAAAGCAACAAAACCGGAAAACTCGGCAACCACCGGATTGTTGTTCTCCCATAAAGGGCTGGCCCAGGCCAAGGCCTTGTCCGAGAGCAGCGAGATCAAGAAGCCCACCTTTGATCTCTCAGTAGGAAAGGCATGTGGCAGCAACTCGAAATAAATGCCCACCTGGTTAAGGAAACCTCGGCACTGAGTTGGCTCTCCCCCAAAGCGCTGTGGAAGAGGGGCAGAACCGGTCATACCCCGAAACACCGCAGGGGCAACAACAGGTGTCGGGGTAGACTCTGGCGCAACAACCGGAGCGGCAGTAGGAGCGAGCTCAGGAGCGACAACCGACCCATCGGCAACGGGAGCGAAATGAGCCATGCGTTCAAGCAGGGTTTGCAACGCCACAGCGAACCGACCCAACAGGTGATCCTGCTGATCAAGTCTGGCAACCAGCGTGGGTAGCGAGGATGGCCCTGTACCGTCAGAATTCATGGCTTGGTCCTAATGTCACGGAACCATGAACCAGACGTACAACAAGAGATAAGTGAAAATAGAAGGCTTTATTGAAAATAAAGCTGTAAAGCAAAAGTCCAAACGGATGGTGAAACCGAGCAGAGTCTTTGCGAAGCCAGAGGTCAGGAACCAGAAGGGTAGTCAGACGAAGCCAGGATCAGGAACCAGCAGGGTAGTCAGACGAAGCCAGGATCAGGAACCAGCAGGGTAGTCAGACGAAGCCAGGATCAGGAACCAGCAGGGTAGTCAGACGAAGCCAGGATCAGGAACCAGAAGCAGCAGCAGTCTTAGAAGCATGTGAACACAAGAGGACCAAGCAAGGAACTGAAGCCACAGACCTCCTATATATATGAGCTAGGCATCCAGCTCCTCCCAGGGGAAGGAGGAGCCGCAGGGTGGAAGGCTACAAGAAACCCAGAAACCAAGATGGCCGCCAGCACATGTCAAACGAAGGAGAGCAGCAAGCAGGTAAGACCATGACAGACGCTCCTCACCCGAGGCATCCAGCCAAGAAGAACTTTACCCAGCAGCCGTCACGAACTGCAGAGACATAAATAAACCAGATTGCTCCCAAATTCCAGTGACTAGATAATATTGGATTATAAATTATTATATTGCATATGGCTTATCAGACACCCAATATGGGCAACCACATCGGGGGAGATGACATTAGCCGTTTATAGATAGGTAAATGGCTCAAGGTTGCTAATATACACACAGGGGGAACACAATCGGCTAGTGTCGACGTTGAAGCGGCTACTAGTCATGTCAAGTCCCCACAAGATCATGGTCAGCATTTGGTAGACCATTGGTCCTTTATAGGAGTACCGCGGTGACCATTCAGACCTCCCCTTTATATATAGTGTGAACAGCCCACTGGACTGGGCACGGCCACACTACATCCAATCATGGGGTAAAAACGGGGTTACGTATATATAAAATCCCCGGACAGGTCATTTGAATGACAATCCAGTCCCCAGGGTTAAAATCTGTGATCCCCAATCATGCAAACCAGCCCCCTAGGCCAACCTAAAGAAATAATTCACCCCTAGTGTGTCCATAGCGGTTGCTGGCCATTTCAAATGGGAATAATTGAGGGATCGGTTCATGGTAGTCCAAATAGGTGCATTTGGAGGAGTGGACAAGCCAGGAAGAGTGTTAAAAAAATGGACCTTTACAGTAAATGCTGCCTGTGGAGAAAAAAGGTAAATCAGTGATGTACAAGACTTAAAATCAATCACAACAAACCAGTTGTTGAGCACTATACTTATGTTATAAAACTATGTAGTTTATCTAAATAGTAAGAGTTCAGTAGAAAACGGAGTGGGGGAAAAAATCACGTTAGATGAAAATACTCAAGTTGAAATCCCTATTAAGTCCTTTTGGTTCAAGGGTGTTCAGTCTATGAATCCATATCAGTTCAAGTTTCTTGAGGAGGGTCTCCCGATCACCTCCCCTCCGAGGTAATGAAACCCCATCAATTATCTGGAAACTCTGTTGAGAGATATTATGTCCAAATCTAGAAAAATGTTCAGAGACAGGGAGTTCCATAATAGATTTTCGGATCTTCGATTTATGTTGCGCGAGTCTTTTTAATTTCTTGTGTGGTCTCACCCACATATAAAAGTCCACAAGGGCATCATAGGATGTAGATAACGTATGACGAATTACATGTATAGAAATCTTTGATGTAGTACCTGTATGGGGGTGTACAAATGAATTGCCCCTAATCATGCTGCTGCAATAGCAGCAGCCCAAACATGGGAAGCAACCAGTTTTTTTAGAGCGCGACCGTGGTCTTGGAGTAGAGTCTGCATGAACCAATTTGTCCCTTATGTTCGTACCCTTCCTGTATGAGAGAAGTGGAGGATTTTGAAACTCTGGCAAGCCCGGGAAAGCTTGGGTTAAAAATCCCCAGTTCTTCTTAATAATAGTCGCAACCTCATTTCTAAGGGGGGAATATTTAGAGACAAATGGAATTCTACAGGTGTCTCTTTTGTCCCTGTCATTCTTAATTAGCGTTTGTCTAGTGGAGGGTAGCCTGCAGGTATGCTCCTCACCCGAGGCATCCAGCCAAGAAGAACTTTACCCAGCAGCCGTCATGAACCGAAGAGACATAAATAAACCAGATCGCTCCCTAATTCCAGTGACTAGATAATATTGGATTATAAATTATTATATTGCATATGGCTTATCAGACACCCAATATGGGCAACCAAATCAGGGGAGATGACATTAGCCGTGTTATGTTGCTCAACATGGAGTACTTGCAATTGGAGATACAGGACAATAAGAAATATATTGACGATCTTGAGACCCAGATTGGAACACTATTACCCAGGGCTGATGCCATAGCTTTGCAAGAAAAACTGGGTACAGATCTCAGTAAATATCGCACTAATATTGAGACTACAAAACGGCAGAAATGGCATAGGGATATGGATGATTATACCAAAGGGGACATTTACAAAAAAACACCCACAGGACGACAGAGTAACCCACCAAAAAGAACCAAGTCAAGGTCCGGATGACCCTATAGTAGAACGGATACAGACATTACAGCAACAGAATCCTCTGAAGATCTAAGTGATGTCGCCCCTTTTTTAGGACAAAGACAGGGAATACATCAGACAAGCGGAAAAGACAGAGACAAAGGAGGGGAGGACGCAAACATAAACGATGGAGGAAACACCATGAATACCAGATCGAAGAAGCCACCAATAGGCTTGAACTGGATTGGACAAATGAACACAGAAGGACTCCTCACACAACAAACAGAGATGAACACATTAGTGGTAAATATATCCTCACACACCTTTTCTGATTTAGAATTACCTCTCTTAAACAAAGGGCTATCCTTTTGTCCAACTACACAGATAGAATGGTTTGACTATGACATAGACTTATTTGCCTTCTTTAGACGACTGAGACTCAAAGCACACTTTGCTGATTGCACACCAGAAGGTTCAATAAAAAGAACTCCAATCATTAATAGTGATACTACACTCAAAAGTCTAAACCTCTCAAAAAAAAAAAAGAAAAAGTAATTTTTATCCCCCACATAACAACAACATGATAGAAGCCTACATATCTCTAGGGCAGGATGACATTGAGAAACTTAAGAAACAATCTCCTCAATTTAGATATAGGTCTAATCTCACAAAAATGGAAAGAGAGGCACTTAAACAGTTAATCTGTAGGAGTGACATTACCATGAAACCGGCAGACAAGGGGGGAGCCATTGTCATTATGGATACAGATAAATATGAAGAAGAAATCAAACACCAAATTAGTGACACATCGGTATACCTGCAGGAAGAAGAGGTAGCGTATTATAAGACTTAACGTTTAATAAATACTCGGATAAAAATTACGGACATAATACAAAATGCCAAAAAGTGTGCACACCACAAACGTGTCACAAACAACACAATTACCAAACATAAACAGTCACCATAGGAAACCACAGTAGTATGGTTACAACCATGTGAACGAAGTAACACAATACCCCAATCCCACTACCCCCTCCGCAGTCGGAATACACAAGGGTCGACAACATAACAACATCTGTCACGAATAACCAGGTTATCAATTTATCATTTAGACCCCTATCCACTGCCGAAATTACACTACTCGGCCGTGGAGTATCATTTGTCCCCACCTCCAACTTTGAAACATTCAATTGGATTAAAGATCTCCACCTGTTTGCGTGCAGATTGAGATGGCACAAACATTTTAAAATCCAACAAAAAAAAGGAAAGCCGCGAACTGGGCATCCCGGTGGAGATCCTGGAGGACGTGAAAACCCTCTATAACCTCGAATCCGAGCTACCATCCAGCAAAGGGTTTGGCCTTTTCACGGAATTGAAGAATAAAAGTTGTAGAATGCCACCACAGGGGGATATCTCCTGCATAGATGTGTTTCTTAAACACACGATCGCTGACATAACCATGCTTGAACCATCTCCCTTTAGGCATAATTGTAGCCGAGAAGAGAGGAGGGCCATCAGTGATCTGGAAAAAGAGGTGTCCATCACTGTCAAGCCATCCGATAAAGGGGGCAACGTGGTAGTGATGGACACCTCTGCATACCGCTCTATGTGTCTCACTATTCTGAAAGATAGGAATAACTACGAATCCATCCCTATGGACCCCACCAAACAATACAGAGCAGAACTTCGTGAGATCCTGTTGAAAGCGAAACTTAATCATCTTATCAGTCAGAACGAATTTGACTACCTGGATCCCCTACACCCAGTGATGGCAACATTTTACTGCCTACCCAAGATACACAAGGGGGTGTCACCCCTGAAGGGGCGCCCCATTGTGTCTGGGGTAGGCAGTCTCTCACAGAACTGTAGGATCTACATAGATCAACTGCTGAGACCATTTGTTGAAAGTCTCCCTTCATATATCAGAGACACTGGTGACCTTCTGACCAAACTTGAGGGCATCTCAATTGAGGATAATTGGTTCCTCGCATCAATTGACGTAGAGGCCCTTTACTCCTCAATACCCCATGAAGCAGGTATTTCGGCCATCAGTCACTTTTTGAGGGCAAAGGGTCAACAGTTCTTGAGCCACAATGATCTTGTTATTGAACTCCTTCGGTTCGTATTAACACGTAACTGTTTCCTTTTCAATGGCACGTACTTCCACCAGCTCAGGGGCACCGCGATGGGCAGTTCCTGTGCGCCATCGTACGCAAATCTGCTCCTGGGCTGGTGGGAAGAAACCATGGTGTTTGGTGATCCCCCGATGACGGGTCTCACCAATGTAGTATTGTGGTCACGCTTCATAGATGACATTTTTGTCATCTGGAGCGGGCCAGAACGGTCATTCCAGGAGTTCGTGGCTGATCTCAACAAGAACTTGATAAACCTGAGATTTACATCAGTTATTGAGAAAGATCACCTGCCATTTTTAGACATCTTAATCCATAAGGGCTCATCAGGGCAAATTGAGACTTGTATCCATCGCAAACCAACATCTACCAATTCCCTGTTGAAATGGGAGAGTAACCACCCAGGTCCCCTGAAACGGGGAATCCCCACAGGGCAGTATTTGCGCCTTAGACGCAATTGCTCGAATAATGCAGAATTTATCAACCAGGCAGGTGACCTACGCAGAAGGTTCCGTGAACGGGGCTACCCAGACAAGGTTCTGCGTAATGCGCTTCAGAAAGCGTTAGCTCAGGAACGTACAGACTTGCTCCATGCTACCAATCACCCAGAGAGGAAGACCACGAACACCATGAGAGTGATTGGTACATTTGACACGGCGGCTGGTCAAGTCCGCAGCATTATCTCTAAGCATTGGGAGACCCTCCTAATGGACCCTGATTTGGGTGATGCCCTTAAGTCCTACCCCTCCATTACTTACAGGAGGGGCAGGAATTTGAGAGACCGTCTGGTGCATAGCCACTTCGCCGGGACATCCAGCCACAAAACTTGGCTGGGTGGTCCTGTGAGGGGCTGCTATAGATGTGGCAGTTGCAGTTTTTGCAACTATGTACAAACTGGCAAATCATTCGCTAATCGTGACAACGGGTACAATAATCACATAACTAGCTTTATCAACTGTCGGACGTCAGGAGTGGTGTACCTGATCACTTGTGACTGCAGTGCCCAATACGTTGGCAAAACGAAAAGAGAGTTTCGCCGCCGCATTGGGGAACACTGGAACGATGTCCGGAACAAAAGGGACACATCTGTGGCAAGACACGTGAACGAATGCCACCATGGTCTGACGAGTGTCCTTAAATTTAAGGGCATTGAAGTAATCACCAGAGGCAGTGATGGTAAACCTTTTAGAGACCGAGTGCCCAAACTGAAACCCAAAGCCCACTTATTTATCGCCAAGTGCCAAGCCAGCAATTTAACCTGAATAGCAATATAGTACACTGCTCAAAAAAATAAAGGGAACACTTAAACAACACAATGTAACTCCAAGTCAATCACACTTCTGTGAAATCAAACTGTCCACTTAGAAAGCAACACTGAGTGACAATCAATTTCACATGCTGTTGTGCAAATGGGATAGACAACAGGTGGAAATTATAGGCAATTAGCAAGACACCCCCAATAAAGGAGTGGTTCTGCAGGTGGTGACCATAGTCCACTTCTCAGTTCCTATGCTTCCTGGCTGATGTTTTGGTCACTTTTGAATGCTGACGGTGCTTTCACTCTAGTGGTAGCATGAGATGGAGTCTACAACCCACACAAGTGGCTCAGGTAGTGCAGCTTATCCAGGATGGCACATCAATGCGAGCTGTGGCAAGAAGGTTCGCTGTGTCTATCAGCGTAGTGTCCAGAGCATGGAGGCGCTACCAGGAGACAGGCCAGTACATCAGGAGACGTGGAGGAGGCCGTAGGAGGGCAACAACCCAGCAGCAGGACCGCTACCTCCGCCTTTGTGCAAGGGGGAACAGGAGGAGCACTGCCATAGCCCTGCAAAATGACCTCCAGCAGGCCACAAATGTGCATGTGTCTGCTCAAACGGTCAGAAACAGACTCCATGAGGGTGATATGAGGGCCCGACGTCCACAGGTGGGGGTTGTGCTTACAGCCCAACACCGTGCAGGACGTTTGGCATTTGCAGAGAACACCAAGATTGGCAAATTTGCCACTGGCGCCCTGTGCTCTTCACAGATGAAAGCAGGTTCACACTGAGCACATGTGACAGACGTGACAGAGTCTTGAGACGCCGTGGAGAACGTTCTGCTGCCTGCAACATCCTCCAGCATGACCGGTTTGGCATTGGGTCAGTAATGGTGTGGGGTGGCATTTCTTTGGAGGGCCGCACAGCCCTCCATGGGCTCACCAGAGGTAGCCTGACTGCCATTAGGTACCGAGATGAGATCCTCAGACCCCTTGTGAGACCATATGCTGGTGCGGTTGGCCCTGGGTTCCTCCTAATGCAAGACAATGCTAGACCTCATGTGGCTGGAGTGTGTCAGCAGTTCCTGCAAGATGAAGGCATTGATGCTATGGACTGGCCTGCCCGTTCCCCAGACCTGAATCCAATTGAGCACATCTGGGACATCATGTCTCGCTCTATCCACCAACGTCACGTTGTACCACAGACTGTCCAGGAGTTGGCAGATGCTTTAGTCCAGGTCTGGGAGGAGATCCCTCAGGAGACCGTCCGCCACCGCATCAGGAGCATGCACAGGCGTTGTAGGGAGGTCATACAGGCACGTGGAGGCCACACACACTACTGAGACTCATTTTGACTTGTTTTAAGGACATTACATCAAAGTTGGATCAGCCTGTAGTGTGTTTTTCCACTTTAATTTTGAGTGTGACTCCAAATCCAGACCTCCATGGGTTGAAAAATTTGATTTCCATTTTTTTATATTTGTGTGATTTTGTTGTCAGCACATTCAACTATGTAAAGAACAAAGTATTTCAGAAGAATATTTAATTAATTCAGATCTAGGATGTGTTATTTTTGTGTTCCCTTTATTATTTATTTTCCATGTATCATTTAGCTATAATAGCCTGCCTACATTCAATGCACTGCCTGTGCCATTCATAGTACGCACTGCGCTGATGAAGGACAGGAAAAATCAAAGGCATATTAGTACACCAAAGACTTTTTCAAGGATGCGGGTGCCCACAGAGAGGGCTCCGAGTGCCGCCTCTGGCACCCCTGCCATAGGTTCGCCAACAATGCCCTAGGTGGAGGGGACTGGGACAAACGTATCCTCCAGAGGGAGACCTGGTGGATATATAAGTTGAATACCCCCTGCCCAAACTGACTTAATGAACAGTTGAGTTTTGGCTGTTTCATTTAATTGCCATACTTACCGTATCTGTGTTTTACATATAGCACAGTTTGGGATTATTATCTCTTTAGTCCCACTATTTGGGTTCGCCGTTGTCTATGAAGTATAGCCAGCGACCCCAAGTTTTTTCTATGCTCTATGAAAGCGTATACTCCTGCTGGAGTAACCGCCCCTTCACTTAGCGATGCGCTGATTGGCTGCCTCCAACTTAGCACCATCAATGCATCATTAAATATATCGCACTTTGTCAATACCATCTCTCTGGTCTCTCTATAAGGTTTGTCGCCGCCTGTATAGCCGGCTATTCTAAGTCTCCTCCATGCCCCATGGGATGCGCACACTCCTGTTGGAGTAACCGCCCCTTCACCTAGTGACGCGCTGACTAGCTGCCTTCAACATGGCACTACTAGCACGTCACTGGTAGCCGCGCCCCCACACACGCCCTCTCCGGCTGTCAGTGACTGGCTAATGACGTCACCAGGGCTGTGGAGTCGGTAGATAAATGGTCCGACTCCGACTCCTCAGTTTTTGGTACTTCCGACTCCTCTGTATTTAATATGCAAATGTATTTCATACATTCCTTGAATTCCTTGAAGGAAAGAAAGGCAACATACATGTCATTACCACAGAACTACTGGCTAGGAAGCCGCTGCCTTCTCCTTTGTGTGCTGATCTTCTGAGAGCAGTGGGAGGATCCAGGAAGGGGAATTTATTTTAAAACATGATTTCCCTAGTAGAATCCTATAGTCATGTTTTAAAGTTTAAGCTAACAATCTGAGTTTACAAGTTTTTATAGCCTTAGCTGAATGACAGCAGTTTTTCAAATGGTTTACAGCTTCAGTCTTGAACTTCAGTCTTGAACTACCCGTTCCCTTCAGTTATACAAGTGTCTCTAGTCCTGCAAAAAACATATTTACCTAATCAGTTATCAGTCAGAGGCTAGGTTAACCATGGGCGTTGCGTTTCCTGTAACAGCGGAACACAACACAATGGAAACTTTAAGTATTGCCGCTCCTTAACTGTGCGTTGCGTGCCATATAGTGAAGCATATGAAAAGCATGCTTCTTCATGGTCACTTAACGTGTTCGTTTTGCAGTAACGTGACGCACTGCATGCATTGGCCTTTATTCTTACAGTATAGAAGTACTGTATTTTTCTCAAAAGTGGGGGAAAAATAGCAGTGCGTCTTATGGGGGTGAATAGCCTGAGAGGGAGGAGGGGCTGGGGGTCAGCATCTGTTTCTGTAATGGCAGCTGGGCCCGGTGCAGTCACTGTATTCTACTACACCGGGCCCCACTCACTGTAGTATACGGTAATCATATCTAACTTGTGGGTATTGTTAAAGTATTGTTAAAGATGTGTGAATTTTATTCTATATTTTGTATCTCTAGGACTGTAATGAGTTAACTTTTTCTTCTTCAAGTGCCTCCCAGCCCCCTCTTTGTTTCAAGACTGGAGAAGAGAGGGGGGGGGGGGGGGGGGGCAAAGAGCTGTGCTGTGAGAAGTGTCTGTTTTCTCATCTTTGTACAGGTGTATAGATTGTGGAGGAATGCATAAGCCAATCATATGACTTGATGATATGTATATATTATACACGGCCTATAGAGAAACACCCCCTTGAAGTGTCACATATGACGTATGCAGTATTATTGTTAGGATAAACGCCATTACAAAATGGCGACGATAACCAGATGTTTACATTAGTTCACATTCCAAAGTAGTGCCCAGTGCGCAGATGCCAGGGTGCTATCTCCTCTCTCTTATCTCTTCTTCCTTTTGAGCCAATGAAATAATGCCTGGGCCTCAGAAAGTACTGCCCTTTTCTGAAGATACATATACCACTTACTTTCTATAATAAATTAGAGATTGCTTTGACCAGCTTCTGTGTCAGTGTCCAGTCTCTCAACCACACGTGGATATTAACCCCCTGGGGGTACATTGATTTGGAGCACCAGAGTGTATCTCAAATGCTCTAATTTAGGGATACTTTAACAGATGGCACCCCAGATGGGACCCCAAGGCGAAGGGAGCATCAACAGCCGACACACAAGAGGCCCCAGGACTTGACGAACGGCAGAGAGGAGATGGCCGGCTTTAATAGAACGGTAAGAATACTCTTACCCGCCTTTCTGCCATTTAGTTCGTCACTTCATGTTGGCTTAGTCTGCTGTGAGGTGGTACCCATGTAAGTATAGTAGTCGGCTAATATGCTGAAAGCCTGGGGTCCATAGAACCATAATCTGAATTGATAGATCACTCTGGTGTGTATATGTGTTTATGTGTGTCAGTATGGTCCGAGGAGTGAATTGAGCATGGACAGTAAGACCACAGACAAAGGGAGGGGACAGTAACCTCCTGGTTTGGAAGGGGGCGCTGTAGCGCCGAGGTGTGGGACAAAGTAAACTCCGGCTCACCTGGCAGGGAGACGCGTGGAACCGTATGACCCTTAGATAAGGGAAGACTGCAGAGATATTCTCCACCTGACCTGAACCCAGGAAGGCGCGTCTGGAGCCGCCTGAGACATGCGGGGAGTCCCAGCTGACTAGTCAGACGTGATAGTCAGATCTGAGCCAACCAGTGGGAGGGTGAATCCTTTGTCTGTGGAGGAAAGGGTTAAAGGTGCCTCTTTACTCCTCTGTTTTGTGTGCGTCAGTCTGAAATACTACTGTTGAAATGGGTCAGTCCCAGTATTATGAAGAAGGAGAAAATACAGCCCCTAGCTAGTATCGAGGGAAGAGGGAGATTATAGGATGTGATATTAATGGAGAATTGAAAGTTAAAATGTGAAAAAGAATGTTAGAGAAAGTGTGGCCCCGGAGAGCAGGTCGCCTGGCTGACAACAGGGATGAAAATCAGTAAGAATCTGTGAAGTTAGTGCTTACAGACTGTGGGCATCAGAACTCCTGTGATGTTGAGGGGGGGGGGTTCTGATGAGTGAGAAAACAGAGCAGTGTCAGGATGTTAATTGATGGCACTAGCAAGAAAGAAAGTGCCACAGTGTCTGCAATCAGAAAGACTCTTGTGTTAAATGTTCAGAAATGAACTGGTTAAGTTTTGTTACCCTAATAATATGTGTGTGTTTAAATAGGGAATCATGCAGAGTAAGTGATGTGTAATATATTATACTAGACGAAGAATTGTTCAATATTTTTCTTTCTTCTTTCCCAAACAGTGTAATGTGGGAATCCAGCTTTTAACAAAATTACTGTATGATTATAACATGTATATTGTCTTCTTATAAGATTTGATTAATCACAGAGTGAAGACCAGAAGACATTGGAAAACGCAACACAACAGCGACATAGAACATCAGCAATTCTGGGTGTGGTGTGGCTATCTGTTTCCAGGAAAGCTGTGTTTGTCTGTGCTGCAAGTTTTGGGATGAAACAAAGAAAACTTTGTGGCTGGGTTGGAAGACATAAATGATTCAGTGAAATGTGAATGGGTGTGGCTTTGAGTTGTAGTTGAGTCGAAAATGTGTGAAGACTGATGGATGTTTTTAGCAGAGCTGTGAATGCAATTCATATTTTATGTATAAGGGCGTGGTTATGAGCTGTTTGTGAAAATGAGTACATGAAAATGTGAATGCGTATGGAGTACGATATTTGTTTTTTAAATAATATGCGCATTGAGGATTTTATTTTATTTTCCTTAGAAGATTTTTGTTTTTTTATTGGTGCCAAATTGATTTAGCTGTACATTTTTTTTAATTGAAGTCAATGAAAGTTTCTTATGGGCCCTTTGTGTGTTCATGTCTGTATTGTCAGATCTGTTTGTTTCAATGTTTGAAGTTACGTGTTACATGTTAAGTGTTGTGCTTCACATCAGAGCTCTGTTCTTATGGACAGCTGGCACACTACTGACGGACAAAAGGAGGACCACAGCGTCCAACTGAAAGGGGTGGACTTAGATGACTCAGAGCAGAGGGAGAAGGATAGGGGTGGACGTTACAGACAACGACAGCCCTTGTGCCCATCCCCTAGTTATAAGACACTCCCATGGAAGATGAGAAGTCCTGTTTTCCAGTCTATTAATTCCACGATAGGAAAAGTTGGATACTTCTGTAAGCCAAAATGCAGAGTAACATCAAGCAGCATTGGGTGGTTCAGTGGTTCCAACCATAGGTAGTGTTCCTTTGGCATTGCTTTAGCCCTGATGTCAAACGCCTCATTGAAGTGAGGAAAAAGTAAGTCTGCCACCCTATAATGGTCCTGGGAGATGGGCCTGCAGAGTCTGTGGGACCCAGATCCCAGAAGAGAGAGTGTTGTGCTGTGTGTGGTACTCCTCGTCCTGTTTTTTTTGTCATAAGGAAAACACAAAGACAGGTGAGGGGGGGGGGGGGGGGTTAGATCAAGATTAGGAAACAGGAAATCCAGTATCAGTCTGGCCCAATGATATCCCTCACTCTGGATGATAAAGAAGTAGTCCCGTTTTTGATTGATACTGGAGCAGCCAAGACAGTTGTGCACAGCAAACATGGCCTCCCCGGATTTACTCTCCAAGGACACCAGTCTTTGGGTAGAAGTGGATGGGAAAGTAGTACGCTCCCTTTTCAACAGAAACCATCCATATTCGATTTTTCACAGTATTCCAATCATCTTAAATCTAGCGCTGTACTACTTACTACTAACTTCTTGGCAGTCAGGAGGCCGGGTGGGCGCTCGTAGCGTAGCTCACTACGTCACGCGCCTGCTCCGCCCACTTTATGAATGAATCAGGCACCGGGCCCCGCTGCCATTACAGAAGCAGATGCCGGCCCCCATTCACTACACAGGGACACTGTTATGGGGGGGATATGTGGATGACACATAAGATAAGATGCTATATATGTGTCATCCACAGATGCCCCCACAGTGATCCCCCATAACAGTGCCACCCACATATGCCCCCATAACAGTGCCATCCACAGATGCCCTCATAACAGTGCCATCCACAGATGCCCCCATAACAGTGCCATCCACAGATCCCCCATAATAGTGTCATCCACAGACCACCATTAGTTCAAAACCCACCAAAAGCACACCTTTTGGTTAAAAATATTTTTTTTCTTATTTTCCTCCTCAAAAACCTAAGTGCGTCTTATGGGCAGGTGCGTCTTATAGGGCGAAAAATACGGTAATTAATTATAACTTTTTGTGAATTGGGACATTTAAACTTGCTTTTTAAATTTTTATTCCAATTTAAATCTAGTAGGAGTCTGAGTTGGTTCATTTTTTGCCGACTCCGACTCCAGATACCCAAAATTATAATACGCTACCGCTTCTTCCTGCACATATCCATTAATGTGGTAGCTGGCGAGTGGTATCCATTATCTCTTGCTGCTTGGGCAACTTTATTTATTTACACATCGGTATACCGCCTGATCAACCATGATCCAAAATTTGAATATATGCACAGGATCAAATTATTGGTTGATGACGTGTATGCCGATGATATAATAGATGGCCCCCTCCATGACTACATTATTGTGACAGATCCAATCACTCCGGTTCTATATACCCTGCCAAAAATTCATAAAGACAGGGATAATCCACAAGAACGTCTGTTAGTATCTGGTATGGATTCTATCTTTTCCCCGATAGCCGTGTTTCTTGATAAAATTCATCAAGAATTTGCAACTATAGCCACCTCCTTTGTCAAAGACACCTCACATTTCTTATTAAAACTTGAAAAACTCGAGTACACTGAGGGCAACCTACTGGTCTCTTTTGATGTAGTTAGCCTATACATTACATAGTAACATAGTACATTTATATAATTGAAGAACATTTTAGGGTTAGTTTTACTCTCTTTGGCAATTAATCTTTCGGTCTCTAGTTTGGCGTTTTTATTTGTTTTTTACATTAATATAGAACATGATAAAGGCCTGGAGGCAGTCCAACATAGAGTCAATAACTCTAACTACATCTCAGAGAGTACAGTTTATCCTGTCACTCCTTGAGATTATTCTTACCTGCAATTATTTCCTATTCAAAGATGAATTTTATATCTAGTGTCGGGGGACCGCTATGGGGTTAAATGTGGCCCTGTCATATGCAAACATCTATATGGCATTTTTTGAAGACATGTACGTGTATCCATCCAGCTTCTTGAAATTTGTAAGGGGCTGGATGAGATACATTGATGACATTTTCTTTATATGGACAGGTACACTGACACAGCTTCATGAATTCAATGACTACCTCAACAACATTCACCGGGAACTAAAATTCACTAGGGTCTATTCCTCTAAAAAAAAAAAAAATACAGTTTCTGGACACAATGGTCTATATACAAGACAATGCCCTACATACTGATCATTATACAAAAACTACTGATAGGAACAATATCCTTCAATTCAATAGTTTACATCCACGTGCGATGATTAAATCACTACCTTAAAGTCCATTTTTGAGTCAGTGAAGAACAAAATGTCCAGAATAGACTACAGGAAATGAACCGGAAGTTTACTAAAAGAGGCTACCCTCCACAATTAGTTACGAGACACCAAGACAGTGTCCAAAGCACCACTAGACAAACGCTAATTAAGAATGACAGGGACAAAAGAGACACCTGTAGAATTCCATTTGTCTCTAAATATTCCCCCCTTAGCAATAAGGTTGCGACTATTATTAAGAAGAACTGGGGATTATTAACCCAAGCTTTCCCTGGCGTGCCAGAGTTTCAAAATCCTCCACTTCTCTCATACAGTAAGGGTATGAACATAAGGGACAAATTGGTTCATGCAGACTCCTCGGTCGCACCCTAAAAAAATGGGTTGCTTCCCATGTTTGGGCTGCTGCCATTGCAGCAGCATGATTAGGGGCAATTCATTTGTACACCCCCATACAGGTACTACATCAAAGATTTCTATACATGTAATTCATCATACGTTATCTACATCCTACGATGCCCTTGTGGACTCTTATATGTGGGTGAGACCACACAAGAAATTAAAAAGAGACTCGCGCAACATAAATCGAAGATCCGAAAATCTATTATGGAACTCCCTGTCTCTGAACATTTTTCCAGATTTGGACATAATATCTCTCAACTGAGATTCCAGATAATTGATGGGGTTTCATTACCTCGGAGGGGAGGTGATCGGGAGACCCTCCTCAAGAAACTTGAACTGAAATGGATTCACAGGCTGAACACCCTTGAATAATAATTTTAATTTGAGTATTTTCATCTAACGTGATTTTTTCCCCCCACTCCGTTTTCTACTGAACTCTTACTATTTAGAAAAACTACATAGTTTTATAACATTAGTATAGTACCTAACAACTGGTTTGTTGTGATTGATTTTAAGACTTGTACATCACTGATTTACCTTTTTTCTCCACAGGCAGCATTTACTGTAAGGTCCATTTTTTTAACACTCTTCCTGGCTTGTCCACTCCTCCAAATGCACCTATTCGGACTACCATGAACCGATCCCTCAATTATTCCCAATTGAAATGGCCAGCGCCCGCTATGGACACACTAGGGGTGAGTTATTTCTTTAGGTTGGCCTAGGGGGCTGGTTTGCATGATTGGGGTTCACGGATTTTAACCCTGGGGACTGGATTGTCATTCAAATGACCCATCCGGGGATTTTATATATACGTAACCCCGTTTTTACCCCATAATTGGATGTAGTGTGGCTGTGCCCAGTCCAATGGGCTGTCCACACTATATATAAAGGGGGAGAGGGGTAAATGGTCACCGCGGTACTCCTATAAAGGACCAATGGTCAACCAAATGCTGACCATGATCTTGTGGGGACTCATGACATGACTAGTAGCCACTTCAACGTCGACACTAGCCGACTGTGTTCCCCCTGTGTGTATATTAGCAACCTTGAGCCATTTACCTATCTATAAACGGCTAATGTCATCTCCCCCGATGTGGTTGCCCATATTGAGTGTCTGATAAGCCATATGCAATATAATAATTTATAATCCAATATTATCTAGTCACTGGAATTAGGGAGCGATCTGGTTTATTTATGTCTCTTCAGTTCATGACGGCTGCTGGGTAAAGTTCTTCTTGGCTGGATGCCTCGGGTGAGGAGCGTCTCCGTTACCTTGGAGATCGCTTCCTCCCCCTGACAACAGCTGATGTCGGCAATACCCGTGACCTCTTTTTTCTATTGGCTGTTGCGCGACATGTGCAAGGGCATGGCGCATGCGCAGCTGGAACAGGGACACGCCGGGATTTGGCGCCTACACTTTTTATGTACAGCGCAGGACCTCACAGGAATGCCGCACACTCAATGTAAGTGTATGAATTTATGTGTTCTGTATATATTAGAATACTGTCTTCTTATAAGATATATGATATTGCAATATAGATATTATGGATACGTGTAAAATGTTTAACTATTCTTGGTGACAGGGACTCCCACAACACACACTATTTAAGGCACAATATTATGCTATGTTCACACTGCTTGAGAAAGACTATAAACTAAAAAAATTCCAGTTCACCAAATATCCCTCAGGCAGAGTAAAAGCTAAGGCCAACTCTGTGTAGTAATCTTCAAAGAAAAAAACTTCCAGCACGTAGTAGATAGGAAAATTGCATCCTCTTTATTCCATAAAAGACATTGTGACTAGGGTACAATGGACAAACCTCCCAGCACCTCCGGTCAGATCGACAGGTTTCGAACCAGCTGGTTCTTACCTATGATCTGATGACTGACTGGATTCGAGCACCCTTGTAAAAATCGAATCCAAAGAGCTCCCACTCAAAATATGACTCGCCATCACACAATGGTTAAAACATACAGTTAAAACCTAGAGGAAAGAACTGGAAACCATGCAAAGTTAACACTGCAATATAGATGCGCTATTTAGATTAATAACATCTAAAATACATGCATTAGCGTCAGATTATAGACAAAATAAACGCACAGTGTGCATGAGAACCAGTAAAGACCTACTAGACATAAAAGAGGGAAGAAAACACTAAAGTAGGGGGACAGAAGGAGAAAAAATTCTCACATAAAATATAGAATATAAAATAAATACGTCCAAACCCCACCACAAAACTGACAGCAACAGTGTATCACTGTATCTCAATACATCAATATAATCAACTATAAATATACAGCTATTTGTAAGTATATATGTAAATTCCATAGCATCAATAAAAATGCATTAATTCTTTTCTGAGATTTAATCCATGGGGGATTCTGGTATTAAGGCTAAAAATCCAGAAAGCTTTGCGTAATAAAATTTTCTTTTTAATGTCACCCCCCTTCCCCCCTGGGAGGAGGCGAAACTCTTTCAATAACAAATGTACATAAGCCATCTGTGTCTCGATTATGTGACATTATGAAATGATTGGCTACATTTGATATATTAGTTGCACGTGGGTTTGTGATATAATTAAGGTGTTCGCGAAATCTTATTTTAAATTGACGGCTAGTGCTTCCCACATACATCAGATCACATGCGGTGCATTTAAAGGGAGTCTGTCATCAACATTTCACTTTTTTAACCCTTCCCACAACTCCCTAGCATGCTTACAGTTAATAAAAACGTTACCTCTGGCATCAATCCTGGACTTATAAAACCATCAAAAACTATCTTTATAACATATGCAAATGAGGGCTCGCAAGTGCCCAGGGGCGGCGTTACCCTCGTAGGTGCCCTGCTAGCTCAGCCTTTTCATTGCTTCCCCCCGCCCCTTCCTACCCTCCGCCCATCCTTTCCCTCTGACCGCCTATCTACCAACTTGTTATTCCGCTGAGATCCTGCGTCTGCGCACTCATTCCTTTGGCCGGCGCATGCGCACTGCGATGCCCATTCCTTGTACGGCATCACAGTAATTAATGCGCATGCGCCGATGGACCGCCTCCTTTGTTGTGTTTTCGCGTCGTCAGCCGGCGCATGCGCAATAGTTACTGTGATGCCATACAAGGCATGGGCATCGCAGTGCGCATGCGCCAGTCAAAGGAATGAGTGCGCAGACGCGGGATCTCAGCGGAATAACAAGTTGGTAGATAGGCGGTCAGAGGGAAAGGATGGGCGGAGGGTAGGAAGGGGCGGGGGGAAGCAATGAAAAGACTGAGCTAGCAGGGCACCTACGAGGGTAACGCCGCCCCTGGGCACTTGCGAGCCCTCATTTGCATATGTTATAAAGATAGTTTTTGATGGTTTTATAAGTCCAGGATTGATGCCAGAGGTAACGTTTTTATTAACTGTAAGCATGCTAGGGAGCTATGGGAAGGGTTAAAAAAGTGAAATGCTGATGACAGACTCCCTTTAATTTTGTACCAAACTTTGTGGCTGTTCTGCTTTTTTCTGCTGCGGATAGGGTTCCCAACCCCGTAGTCATCAAAAACATGACTCCCTTTAATGACATAAATAACACCACATGTGTTACAGTTGGTATAGTTTTTGATGGAAAAAGTTTTAGAATTAGTGGAATTACTGAACTCAGTAGTCTGCATCACAAATTTACAAGTTTTACAGGGGTGACCACCACATCTAGCAAATCCGATAAATTTAAGTCAGGTATCTTTATGTATAATGGGAGCACGGGTAAAGAAGGACGGGGACAGAATATTGGCCAAAACCTTAGATCTCCTAGGAACTATTCGGCATCCATGTTTCAAAGTGTCAAACAGAATATTATCATCATAGAGAATTGGGAGACCTCTTTTGATCACCAAATTGGCGACTGTATGTCAACACTAATGTGGGTTTGTCAGTCTCTTTGTCCTCAATGTTTTCTGTTTTTTTATTTTTTTTTTATTTATTATTTTATGATGGTTGTAACTGACAGTATTATCTTGTTTAGTGTAGCCTTTGATCTTGGTGGTCTTATTAAACAGTAAATCGGCCCTTTCTTTGTCACTGGCAATATTAAGGGCTCTCTGTAGCATCCAATTAGAACAACCCCTAGATTTAAGACGGCTCCAAATGGTCATGCATTTGGAAGAAAAATAGGCTTCTGTACTGCAGTTCCGAGGTGCGCGGATAAACTCACCAACCAGGATCGCCTTAATGGTATGTAAAGGATGGTGACTAGAGGCCTTAAGAATAGTATTACCCGATGTCTCTTTATGGAATTTTCTGGTACAAATGTCTGAACCCTGTACACCTGTAAGTCGAAGATCGAGGAAGGAAATGGTAAGAGGGTCAGAGTGGTATGTGAACTTGAGACAATAAGGATTATTATTAACATACTGGACATAATCTGGTATGGCAGACACATCGGCGTGCCAAATGAACTGCAAATCGTCGATGTATCTGCCATACCAGACCACAGCCGCATCAAAAGGATTGTCAGCAGAGAAAATGTAACGCTCCTCCCAATATGCCATCGCAAGGGAAGGTGAGTACTTAGCCCCCATAGACACACCTTTAATCTGTAAGAAAAATTCCTATTGAATACAAAATTGTGTGTCATGAGGAAAGAAGTAATCTCAGAGACATAATCAACAAAATCATATGTATAACTGGTGTATCTATGGAGGTGGTACTCAAGAGCCTAAATGGCCACGTGGTGGTGAATAGAGGGGTAAAGCGAAACTACATCCAGTGTAAGCCAGGAATATTCTTTGCACCATTCATTATTATAAAATGTCCTCAATATATCTGACGTGACCCTGATATACCCAGGGAGTCTCCTAACAAGGGGCTGCAGGAGCGAATCGAGACGCTCCCCCATCCGCTCCGTAAGGGACCCAATGCCAGTGACTATGGGTCGTAGTGGAGGTGGGTTTAGGTTTTTATGAATCTTGGGAAGTGCATGTATAGTAGGTGTTACTGGTGAAGCCACGCACAGGAAATCATGTTCCTTAACTCTGAAAAAACCCCTGTCTTTACCTTTGTCTACAAGAGACATATAATTTTTATAAAACTTAGGTAAAGGGTTCTCATCCAATCTCCTGTAGGTGGATTCATCAGATAACATATCACACATTTGTTGACTATAAGCAACTTTCTCCATAATTACCACCAAACCACCCTTATCTTCCATTTTAATAATAAGGTTAGAACGTTCGCTTAGCTGTTTCAGGGCATTACGTTGTTTGATGTTAAGATTATGGGGTTTATATTTGTTGGGACAACTTATGTTACTAAAGTGAATATCTGTACGTTCCCTTTCCAGAGTTTCTTGGAAAGTATCCATGCTGCGTGTTCGTGACCGCACTGGGTAGTAATTGGGATTACTAGTTATAAACTCATGTCCGCTGGCAATACCCTCAAAGCCCCCGCCTGCTATCTGCAAATCGATCAAATTGACCAAACGCACACTAAGCGTTTATTTTGTCTATAATCTGACGCTAATGCATGTATTTTAGATGTTATTAAGCTGAATAGCGCATCTATATTGCAATGTTAACTTTGCATGGTTTCCAGTTCTTTCCTCTAGGTTTTAACTGTATATTTTAACCATTGTGTGATGGGGAGTCATATTTTGAGTGGGAACTGTATGAATTCGAGTGGTTTTTGTTTCCCACTATTTCCCACTTTCCCACCTGTGTTTTTCCTCCCCTCCCCTTCCCCCCCCCCCCCTCCTGTTCAGCTTGTTACACCTGCTGCACCTGAGCTATTCAGCTCTGCTGTTCTAACAGCTCCAGCTCTGCTAAATCACTAACTCAGCTCTGCTTCATCTGACTCTGCTGCTGCGCCCCTTCCATCCAGTGACAGCTCGCTCCACCTGCCTGTATCCCCAGTGCTTGCCTGCTCGGCCAGCTGCCACTTGACCGGGACCACTCTTGCGGTAGCGACCTGGTGTCTCCCCTGCAGCTAAGACCAGCTTCTGTATCTTGGAGCGGAATAAAGGGTGAAAAGCAGGGGAACACTTAGATTCTGCTCCCAAGTTTGGCCCAAAGTCAAACTGGTAAGTGGCACATCGGGTCCACACCCGTTGGAGCGTTACTAATCTGGAGCTCCAGTTGTTTCCTGTTCAAGGGGTGGGGATACCCTCCTGTCAGTGCCATTGGGGAGGTGCTGGGGAAAAGGGGGGATTAGACTTACAGACACACAGTAGGGCCCTGTAAATTCAGAAGCAGTGTAGAAGCAGTTCTTTTATCAGGCTCAGGATCTCAGGTAGCTCTGACACCCCCCCACTTCCTGTGAACTATCTTCTGTCTCTCTGTTAGGGCTCTTTTACACGAGCGGATGCCATCCGTGGAATCCGCTGCGTGAAAGAATGCCAAGCCCCGTTCCAGACAGCAGAGACACGGAGCATTAACCCCTTAAGGACCGGGTCATTTTTCACCTTAAGGACCAGACAGATTTTTGCAAATCTGACATGTGTCACTTTATGTGGTAATAACTTTAAAACGCATTTACTTATCCAGGCCATTCTGAGACTGTTTTCTCGTTACATATCGTACTTCATGACAGTGGTAAATTTGAATCAAAATATTTCATTTTTATTTATAAAAAAAATACAAAAATTTACCAACAATTTGGAAAAATTCGCAACTTTCCAAATTTTCATTTCTCTGCTTTTAAAACAGATAGTGATACTTCATATAATAGTTATTACTTTACATTCCCCATATGTCTACTTCATGTTTGGATCATTTTGTGAATGCCATTTTATTTTTTGGGGACGTTAGAAGGCTTATAAGTTTAGAAGCAAATCTTGAAATTTTTCAGAACATTTCCAAAACCCACTTTTTAAGGACCAGTTCAGGTCTGAAGTCACTTTGTAAGGTTTACATAATAGAAGCCACCCAAAAATGACCCCATTTTAGAAACTACACCCCTGCAGGTATTCAAAACAGATTTTACAAACGTTGTTAACCCTTTAGGTGTTCCACAAGAATTAATGGAAAATGGAGATGAAATTTCAGAATTTCACTTTTTTGGCAGATTTTCCATTTTAATCATTTTTTTCCCCCTAACAAAGCAAAGGTTAACAGCCAAACAAAACTCAATATTTTTTGCCCTGATTCTGTAGTTTACAGAAACACCCCATATGTGGTCGTAAACTGCTGTATGGCCACACGGCAGGGCGCAGAAGGAAAGGAATGCCACATGTCCCATTCGAAGCCACCCTGATGGACCCCTAGAGTAGAAACTCCAAAAAAGTGACCCCATTTTAGAAACTACACCCCTCAAGGTATTCAAAACAGATTTTTACTAACTTTGTTAACCCTTTAGGTGTTCCGCAAGAATTAATTGAAAATGGATATGAAATTTCAGAACTTTTTTTGGGCAGATTTTCCATTTTAATCATTTTGGAAACTATGGGATAAGCTGGCAGTTTTGTTGGTTCTATTTTAGGGTACAGATAATTTTTGTTTGCTCTATATTACACTTTTTGAAAGGAAAGGTAACAAAAAAATAGCTGTTTTGGCACTGTTTTTATTTTTGTTATTTACAACGTTCATTTGACAGGTTAGATCATGAGCTATTTTTATAGAGCAGGTTGTTACGGACGTGACAATACCAAATATAACTTTTTTTTGTTGTTTGTTTCAGTTTTACATAATAAAGCATTTTTGAAAAAAAATATGATTTTTTAGTGTCTCCATATTCTGAAAGCCATCGTTTTTTTTATTTTTTGGGCGACTGTCTTATGTACGGGCTCATTTTTTTCAGTATCAGATAACGGTTTGATTGGTACTATTTTGGGGTGCTTATGACTGTTTGATCGCTTGCGATTACACTTTTTGTGATGTAAAGTGACAAAATTTTTATTAAATTTTTTTTTTTTTTTACAGTGTTCACCTGAGGGGTTTTCATGTGATATTTTTATAGAGAAGGTTGTTATGGACGCGGCGATACACAGAGTAATACACTACCAGGTTGCCTAGGAGACCCAGACTGTGGGCAGCCTCTGCATGGCATCAGGCTGCCTTGTCACGCATCAGGTCCCCGCCACAGCAGCGCGGGGACTCGATGCGCTCCCTCACCCGACACAAACCCCTTCTATGTCGCGGTCAGCGTGGACCGCGGCATAGAAGGGGTTAATCCGCCGGCATCGGCTTTTACAGCGTTGCCGGCGGATACAGCAGGGGTCCGGCTACCAGGGACTGCCGGGCTCCTGCAGTGATCGCGCGCGCACCGCTTCGGTGCCCACCCGATCAACCCGCCGTGTATGTACGGTGGAATGCATTCTGCCAATGCATCCCCCGCCGTACATGCACGGCTTTTTGCGTTAAGGGGTTAACATGATTGATAATGCTCCGTGCCTCTCTGTGATCTTTTTACTACAAAATCACGGTGACAACTTTATCTCACTGTGAATTTGTAGTAAAAAGATCAGAGAGGCATGGAGCATTATCAATCATGTTAATGCTCCGTGTCTGCTGTCGGGAGCGGGGTTTGGCATTCTTTCACGCAGCGAATTCCACGCACGGCATCCGCTCGTGTGAAAGAGCCCTTACTCAGGATGGATCTTGCCTCACAACAGACAGTGGACTGCAAATTATTTGGAAGTGAGACCTAAGTGATGTAGAAATGTGCTAGTTACACCATTCTCTATTAAATGAAATTAATAGTACAGCGACTCTAAGGAAACAAAAACCATATAACTTTGGTATTGCTGTAGTCATACTCACCTGCAGAAAAAAATGAACATTTTCACCATCCTGTGAATGTCTTAAATACAAACTGGTAGAACAATGGTGGAATAGTATTTTTTCCAGCTTCCTGATACATCATATGGCTATGCAATATAGAAAGTACAACTTGTCCCTCATGTGGTTATGTGAACTGGAAGGCAGAGAGAAAAACAATACTTCTGGGTAGTGGCACAGTTGCTGCTACAGTAGCAGAGCCTCTTCACTTGCGCCACTTTTTAGGACCTAAGAGCAAGATGTCAAGCCCTGTCAATCAAGTGGAAGGGGGAGCCCTCGTTGCTCAAGAACTCTGAGGAACAAATCGATTTGTAAGAATTGATTCATGCATCTCTATTTCCAGGATAGAACTGCAGAGTGACGCCAGGTTCACACTAGCATTAGGAGATCCCGCGGCCTGATCCGGCATAAAGGTTGGCTGGAGAAAAACCGATGCATGCAATGCCAGATACGGTGGGAGAGGAACAGCCTGACGGATTTCTAACGCTTGTGTGAATGTACCCTAATGTGACCACAAAACTGTACAGAGCTCAACTATTTCTGATGATTTTTTCTGACAGACGTATAGCAACATCTTGTTTCTACCAATTGATCGTCCAGTCAAATGTTATAATCTAGCAGTTATCATGTCCCATACTGTAGTTCGTAGAAGTGGAACTTAGGGGTCATTCACATGACCATATCGTACCGGAAAACACGGATATGGCCATGTGCTCTCTGCATTTTGCGGACAAGGATAGGATATATGCCATATTTTCTGTGGGGCTGGGGAGCCATTCTTTTCAGTGGGGCCGAGAAAGATGTGGACTGCACACTATTTGCTGTCCACATCTTTTTTTGGCTCCATTGAAATGAATGGGTCCGCATCCAATCAACAAAAAATGCAGATCGGATGCGGACTGAAAATACAGTTGTGTGAATGTCCCTTTAGGGCATGACAACATGGGAAAATCCATCTTGGAGTCTGGCCCAATTTCCACAGCCAATTTGCTGCAAAATGCAGGTTTCACATGCGAATGTAAATTACATGGATATCACGCTATACACTGCAAGTGGTGACAATAAAAGCGAAAATCCACAGAAAGAATTAACATGCTGCAGATTAAGGGCTCAGGCACACATCAGCCTGGGAACGGCGAGTTCAGTACAAGGGATCCGCGATCAGAACTGACTGATCATAAAACACTATGATACAGTTAGTTTTGGTCAAGGGAGCCGCGGTCGGCCCCAGAGATCTGGCAGACACACGGACTGTGTTCCCGGGGCCAATCATGGTCATCTGCATGAACCCTTAGGGGGAGATTCCACTGCAGATCTGGGCAAAATCTCCACCAGATTGGGTAAATCTTGCTTTAGATTTTGTTGCAGAAACGCTGTAAATTTGCCACAGACTTCACCTTCTGCACTGCATAGTGTTAAATCTGTGGCAGATACCTCTCACCTAAATTGACATGCTGCTGATACTTAAAATCCGCACCGCACGCCGTGGGCAGATTCTGGGGCGGTCACTTTCTACAGCTACTTTGCTGTTACCATAGAACACTGCAGATTAGCTGCACAGAAGTTATTGGCGACCATTCTGCAGCGTTGTGCCACCCTTTAAATCTACATCACTTGAGAATGTGTCAGTGAGATTTGTTAAAATGCTGTCAGAAAATCTGCAGCATTTCCACCCCCTGTGGATATAGCATTAATTGCAGCATTTACTATCATAGTAAATGGAAGGAGTAGAGATTCATCTGTTTTACTTGTGTTGTAGGACTGAGATTGGTTCATCTCCACATATGGCTTCCCATGAATTCCAGTCATAGTTCCTGACGATGGACAAGGACAGGAATCACATGTCTGAGAAAATACTGAATCTCACGCTGGAGATCATCTATTTACTGACTGGAGAGGTGAGAGGTTCTGGAAATCTATATTACTACAGCAGGATCATGCCTGCCCTTGTGAGGGATTCTGGGAATGTTCTAGTCATGTGACTTTTATGTATGTTACTAGAGCCCTGTGTGCCATGTCTAGGACACTGTTATTCTCCCCATTCTCGTCACTCTTGTTACATCAGTCAAACATGATGAGTAAACTACCAGCTCCAGGGTCTGCAGGTCTTGTATGCTGCTGCTTCCAGGAAGACCTTCAGTCACACACAGCTTTTTCTGGCAGTTTTTCATGCAGTTGTTTTGAGCCAAAGCCAGAGGTGGATCCAGCAGGAGGAGAAGTAGAAGTCTTTCCTTTTATATTTCTCACTCCTTTTGCATCTACTGTATTTCTGGCTTCAAAAACTGCATCAAAATCTGCCACGAAAAGCTGTGTGTAAGACCACCCTTAGGGTCCCTACACATGAATTTTCCTCTGGCCTATTTTACCTGCAAAAGATCAGCAGCATAAGCGCACACTGTTTTTCCACCTGTGGTTTTTGCCACATATTTTTCTGTCATTTTATTGCATGCAGTGTCTTACCACTAGTGTTTTCTTTATAATGTTTGCTCCCAAGAGAAAAAGTGAATAAATGGCAGGAGCTACAGCATGCTGCATTTTTTTAAAGGTGCAAAAAAAAAAAAAAAAACACAAATAAAAAAACACTAAAATGCCACCTAAGTAACAAAAACGTCATTAGCAAAAATACACTTGCATATCCTGTGTTACATATTTCCCACAGACCTTCATCTAACATCGGTAGACACTAAAATGGCAAAAGTGCACAAAAACGCCACAAAAAAAGTACTTAGGGATTAATAAAAAAAAAAATCTGAAACCTTGTGTCAAAGAGGCAGGCTTTTAAGTTTAAGGGTGCTGCCACACTACGTTTGTGTTCTATTTTTGTAAAAAATTGCAAAATTCAAAAACGTGTTTTTAATGGCGTTTTGTTGCTTTTGTTTTAAAATATTACAGAAAAAAAAAAATAATGCACTTAATAATATAGATGCAAGCATTATATATGGACCAAGCCCTCACTCTGATGTAATAAAATCTGAGACACTTAGCCAATACATTTTGATCAAAACACATCTGTGCCCGCCTACCAAGCGCCAAGGTGGTCTCAGGTCAGGCGGGTCCCTACGCTAAACTTACCTAAGCTGTTGGGCTTCTATGTTCAGGAGCGCAGATGCCGCACATATGGTGTGCTGCTCCTAGTCACCTCCGTGTGAATCAAGCTGCCGATGGGAGGAGGAGCAAGCACACCTATATATACCACCTAATCAATGCGGTCTATTAGATAGGAAAGGCAAAAGTGCAGAGGAATGCTACTCCCAAGATAAAATAGGTGTGCATTCACACTTGAAGGTGCCACTCCCTCAAGCAAATGACTGAAAAAACTAAGATAAAAACATCCTGCACGGTATGATATAAAATTGTGGTCCCTGGCCATATTATTGGAGAAAATCACAGAAATAAGATAATAATGCACTTAGTAATATAGATGCAAGCATTATATATGGATCAAGCCCTCACGTATTATATATGGACCAAGCCCCTGATGTAATAAAATCTGAGACCCTTAGCCAATATATTTTGATCAAAACACATCTGTGCCCACCTACCAAGCGCCAATGTGGTCTCAGGTCAGGCGCCTTGGCGCTTGGTAGGAGGGCACGGATGTGTTTTGATCAAAATATATTGGCTAAGTGTCTCAGATTTTATTACATCAGAGTGAGGGCTTGGTCCATATATAATGCATGCATCTATATTATTAAGTGCATTATTATCTTTTTTCTGTAATTTTTTTCATGAATGTGGCCAGGGACATCCGCACATTTATCTATCATATCGTGCAGGATGTTTTTCTTTGTTTTTTTCAGTGATTTTTTTGTTTTAACAAATTGCGTTTTAGCACAAGCATTTAAATTTTTTTTTTACAAGCCATGTGTTTATTATCACGTCCTCTAGATCAATATGGATAAAAGCAATGGTTTATAAAAAAAAAAAGTTTAAAACTGCGATAATGCAAGATTGCCACTTTTTTGCTTCTTGAAAAAGCATATGACTACCTATGGGACAAAACACCACAAAATGAAGCAAAAATGCTATACCTAGAGCAGGCATGCTCAACCTGCGGCCCTCCAGCTGTTGCAAAACTACAACTCCCATCATTCCCGGACAGCCTACAGCTATCAGCCTACAGAACGGCATGGTGGGAGTTGTAGTTTTACAACAGCTGGAGGGCCGCAGGTTGAGCATGCCTGACCTAGAGCATGCTGTGGAAAAAACAAAAAAACAACACTATAAATCTGAAAAGTGGGCGGTGTTAATAGTGACCTTAGGACCGTCACATTTATGAATGTGTTATCAGAGGAAAGGCGCAAATATAGGTGATATTGTAAGTATACCCCAGACAAGTGCAAACTCATGAGAATTTGCACTCTGCAACCGAAATGGCAGCTTTTTGTTAAAAAAGTAGCAGGCTTCCGCAGAGGTAGCCTTAAGCCTTAAGTGCTTCCTGCCCTACTTGTAGAAACTCGAGTATTTCCATCAAAATGTCACAAATTTGCACTATGAGTGATTTATTATGCTCTGTACGACACTGGGTGAATTTGGTCTAAAATTTTAGTTTTATCACTAGCGCTAAAAGTTACTTCTGTTGCGAATTGCACCAAAATTGATATAATTTTTCCCCTTGTGTGAATTCACCTTTAAAAGGGTACTCCAGGGAATTCCACCGTTCAGCTGTTCTGTAGTAGCTCCAGTGTTGGAACTATACAGTCGTGGCCAAAAGTTTTGAGAATTACATAAATATTGGAAATTGGAAAAGTTGCTGCTTAAGTTTTTATAATAGCAATTTGCATATACTCCAGAATGTTATGAAGAGTGATCAGATGAATTGCATAGTCCTTCTTTGCCATGAAAATTAACTTAATCCCAAAAAAAACTTTCAACTGCATTTCATTGCTGTCATTAAAGGACCTGCTGAGATCATTTCAGTAATCGTCTTGTTAACTCAGGTGAGAATGTTGACGAGCACAAGGCTGGAGATCATTATGTCAGGCTGATTGGGTTAAAATGGCAGACTTGACATGTTAAAAGGAGGGTGATGCTTGAAATCATTGTTCTTCCATTGTTAACCATGGTGACCTGCAAAGAAACGCGTGCAGCCATCATTGCTTTGCATAAAAATGGCTTCACAGGCAAGGATATTGTGGCTACTAAGATTGCACCTCAATCAACAATTTATAGGATCATCAAGAACTTCAAGGAAAGAGGTTCAATTCTTGTTAAGAAGGTTTCAGGGCGTCCAAGAAAGTCCAGCAAGCGCCAGGATCGTCTCCTAAAGAGGATTCAGCTGCAGGATCAGATTGCCACTAGTGCAGAGCTTGCTCAGGAATGGCAGCAGGCAGGTGTGAGCACATCTGCACGCACAGTGAGGCGAAGACTTTTGGAAGATGGCCTGGTGTCAAGAAGGGCAGCAAAGAAGCCACTTCTCTCCAAAAAAAACATCAGGGACAGATTGATCTTCTGCAGAAAGTATGGTGAATGGACTGCTGAGGACTGGGGCAAAGTCATATTCTTCGATGAAGCCTCTTTCCGATTGTTTGGGCAATCTGGAAAAAGGCTTGTCCGGAGAAGAAAAGGTGAGTGCTACCATCAGTCCTGTGTCATGCCAACAGTAAAGCATCCTGAGACCATTCATGTGTGGGGTTGCTTCTCATCCAAGGGAGTGGGCTCACTCACAATTTTGCCCAAAAACACAGCCATGAATAAAGAATGGTACCAAAACACCCTCCAACAGAAACTTCTTCCAACAATCCAACAACAGTTTGGTGAAGAACAATGCATTTTCCAGGACGATGGAGCACCGTGCCATAAGGCAAAAGTGATAACTAAGTGGCTCGGGGACCAAAACGTTGACATTTTGGGTCCATGGCCTGGAAACTCCCCAGATCTTAATCCCATTGAGAACTTGTGGTCAATCCTCAAGAGGCGGGTGGACAAACAAAAACCCACTAATTCTGACAAACTCCAAGAAGTGATTATGAAAAAATGGGTTGCTATCAGTCAGGAATTGGCCCAGAAGTTGATTGAGAGCATGCCCAGTTGAATTGCAGAGGTCCTGAAAAAGAAGGGCCAACACTGCAAATACTGACTCTTTGCATAAATGTCATGTAATTGTCGATCAAAGCCTTTGAAACGTATGAAGTGCGTGTAATTATATTTCACTACATCACAGAAACAACTGAAACAAAGATCTAAAAGCAGTTTAGCAGCAAACTTTGTGAAAACTAATATTTGTGTCATTCTCAAAACTTTTGGCCACGACTGTACAGTCGGGCATTGTGCGGTGGATAGAGCTGATAACTGCAGTGCCGCTCCCCATTCAGTTCAGTGGGAGCAGAGCTGCAGTAACCAGCTGCTAGAGAACCACTGATCGGCGGTGATGTGTGGTGTCGGACCCTGCCATCAATAGTAACATCCTGTAATACTCTTCAGTGCTGTATAGGATGCCTCTTCATACCACCAGGGGCAGTTTAAGAGGTAGAAGGTAATGCCAGTTGTATGGATGATTTAAAAAATATATAAAATTCAAAGAGACAGTGATGTTAATAATTTGTTATGTATTTTGTTATTTAATATGCACAATTTCAACAAATAAAAAAACTGCTTCTAGGGGGTCCCTTAGCAGCCCTTCTCGACCTGCCTCTGCCAAGTCCCTGACTATCCTGTTTGATATGCTGCCAGTAATGATCGCTGCAGCCCCATTTACCTCTATCTTTCCAGCACATCCCTCTGCAGCGATCAAGTGCTACATAGTACACTTACTGTCAGTTATGTTCCCAGTCCACTTGCAAGGTAGAAGTGAAGGGGTCTGCCGCAATCAGCACTGACCGTAAGTTTACCTTGTCACTGTATGTCACACTGTAGGGTTGTATTACACTGGCAGATGAGCCTTGCGATTGCTGGAAAAGAAGCGTTCCTTCCCAACAATCGCCTGCTTGTCAGTGGAAGAGACCGCTGCTATCACATGCAGTGATCCCCTTATAATGCCATTACTTGTCCTCATACAGATTCATTATTTGCTGGCAGCAGAGCGTGATTAGACGGCATGATCTGCTGCCAGCAAACAATGATTTTTGTGCCTGCATAAAAGATGCAATTACCTGATAAACTAATGTGTGCTTGTTCATCAAGTAATCAGCGGCACCTTTACACCAGCAGATCATCGCTAAAGAGTGTTCCTACTGCCACTTGTTAGGCTGCATTCACACATACATGCATTATCACGGACCACGGTCCGTGAAAACCTGTCCTGCGAGTGCACGGCATCATTGGTTGCTATGACACTGTGCGCTTCCTGCCGCTGTACAGTAATACACTATTACATCTATCCACGTATGTGTGAATGCGTCCTTAGGGATGATCTGGCCGTACTGTCAGCATGGATTATGTATCCGATCTATCTTCTCAGAGCTTTCTAACTAACCAGAGACGACGCTGTGAAGACAGAGAGGAGCGGGCCAGTAAACCCCTTAGTGAAACATACATGTAGGGAGGCAGAGGCAGGCTTCTCAGCCTCATCTTACAGTTGGCTATCTTCAGTATTCAGAACGCTGAAGATGGATTCTCCTTAGCAACACTCAGTTAAAGGCTTACTAAGGAAACCTTTAGAGGCAAAATTACACATTGGTCAGAACCAATTGGTGTTAGTGCTATAGGCTTCATGTTACTAGACTTATAGACCTGTTTGATCTTCTGTATTATTTGTTGGTACCCCCCAGGATTATGCACCTGTAAGCAGGTCTACTCTGCATGTCTCAAGAAGCAGCGTTCCTCATAAGTCTGAAAGATCATGCAGGACCCAGAGTGTCCTAATGGATCAGGACAAAAAGAATGATCAGAAGATCCTGGATCTCACCAACAAGATAATACAGCTGCTGACCGGGGAGGTGAGCGATGATCAGACATTATTCAGTAATAATAAGGGAGGTGTCTGGATGATGACTGGTTTTATTTGCTGTGGCAGGTTCCTGTACGATATGAGGACATCATGGTCAGTTTCACCATGGAGGAGTGGGAATATGTAGAAGGACATAAGGATCTCTATAAGTATGTCTTGATGGAAGATCAGGACCTTGACAGTAGTAAAGGTTAGTGAACTCCAATGACTGATAACGGTAATGGGTCTTTTGGCTTTTTTTAATTTTTCAAAACGAGTGGTATATGTATACAGGGACAGCAGGCAGGGAGTAAGCATTCCAATATAGATATAAAACATTAATAACACCAGCAAGCCTTGGTCAGTAACCCCCCCCTCCTTAACAGGGCAAAGGGGGAAGAAGAAAAAAAAACTGCATTTAGAAAAATACCAATGTCGATCTTGATGCATTTTTTTTTGCGTCAAAGCCAGAAGTGGATCCATCAAGAAGTCCTTCCTTTATAGTTTCCATTCCTGTTGAATCCTCTTCTGACTTTGGTTCAGTAATGAAATGTATAATAGTTCACAGGATGGCTGGAGAGCGCCTTTTGCCATCATGTATAGTGTGGAGACACACAAGACCAACACCAGGTGTGGGGCGCATTAGCTACCATGGCCGTTCCCGTCTGGTATTGATGTAGGGAACATTGACCAGCCTTCAGTATGTCCTGGAATCAGTCTTCCTGACTTTCTTAACTCAGTTAGGAGATGTAGTGTTCCAACAAGATAAAGCTTGTCCATACACTGCCTGAGCTACACACCATACTCTTTAGGGTATCTAGCAGCTATCCTGGCCAGCTTGATCACCAGATCTCTCCCCACTGAGAATGTCTGGGATTGAATGGGATGAGTGATCTCCCATGCACAGCAGCTAACAACCACCTTGGCTGAACTACCTGTCTAAGTTGAAAGAGCTTGGAATGACATTCCACAGGGGGATCTCCAGTATCTGTATGAGGCCTCATGCACACGACCGTTGTTCGGGTCCGCATCCGAGCCGCAGTTTTTGCGGCTCGGGTGCAGACCCATTCACTTCAGTGGGGCCGCAAAAGATGCGGACAGCACTCCGTGTGCTGTCAGCATCCGTTGCTCCGTTCCGTGGCCCCGTAAAAAAAAATATAACATATCCTATTCTTGTCCGTTTTGCGGACATAAATAGTCATTTCTACAACGACGCCTGTTCCGTTCCACAAATTGCGGACCGCAAAAAATGGCACGGTCGTGTGCATGAGGCCTGACTGTTACCATACCAAAGTGTCAGCCTGTATCATAGCAAGGTGAGATGCCACCCAGAATTAATCTGACCCTGTCTAAACATATATCATGCTGCAGAACCCAAATCAAAGGGTGCTCCATCTTGGTTGTGTGATCATTAAGCAAGCACCACTAGCAGTTTATGCATTATCAATTTCAGCCGTCATAAGCTGTCAGTATGATTTTATTACAGAAAGATCAGGCAGAGGAACACAGCATTGTCAATCATGATAAGTCTACTTCCTAAGTCTAGACCACATGATCCCTATCTCACAAGGAGCGTGATGCCTGCAAGGGACACACTTGTGTGAAAGATCCCTTATACTCACTTAAATTACTTTCTTGTAGATTTAAAAATGGAAGAAGCTGAAGTGGAAGATGACCATGGTTTGCCTGCACCACCCTGCTTAAATGAAGATGCAAGAGACATACAAGCCAAAGCAGGCAGTAAAGCTTCTAAGTGTAGAAAACCCTGGAGAAGACGGGCCAAGTTCTTTAGCAAACGTAAGGACAAATTTGCTCCCCTTAAGAACATGCCTACAGATGACAGGCCACCAGAGAACATACCTAATAGTGAATCTTGTATGAATGAAGATGGGAACTCTAGTGGTGATGTTCTGTATTCAGCTACAAATGCCCACAATCCTTCAAGTGAGATAAAACCTCTCAGTGATGGGAGTTATACGCTCAATGATCATACACAGGACACAAATACAGCTATCCAGACTAAGCAACAGTTATCAGGTACTGGAGGGAATTCCACAGGCGAGGATGTAGATACCAAACCTAGTCATCCAGAGTTCTCGTCCTGTATTAGAGGATCCCCTATAGATACATTTATAGCCACATCTCATACACAGGCACAGTATTTGTGTACTCCTATTAAGGAGGAAGCTGTACCCCCAGAAGCTGATAATTATGGACCTACACAATATCCATCTATACATGGCCAGGAAGAGTCAAATGGCACAGGGACTAATATTTATGAAGTGAGCCCTACACAATACACGCTAGCTCATATTAAGAGAGAATCTGTCCTTTGTGAAGAAGAAGCCGATCTACATTCTTCGATTTACATACTACCCGATCACACGCAGACACCTAGTCAAGTTAAGGTGGAACCCGTCTCTCAGGAAGAGGGCTATGAAATATACATCCCCACAGACTCTACTCAGAGACTTCATACATCAGCATCTAGGCAGACAATGAACAGAAACAAAGGTGCATCAAAAACATACAAAAGATTTTCTGTAACAAAATATAGGGATTGGAATAAAACTTCTGAAAGTGCGCCATATACAAACCGCCAGGTTGTAGAGGGGATGTACGTCTGCTCTACATGCGAGAAAACCTTCACGTCACACTTTGGCCTTGTCAAACACCAGGCAATGCACAATGGAAACAAGGTGTCTTGTCCACAGTGTGGCAAATTATTTCTCTACAAGTCAAGCCTGGTCATACATCAGAGGATCCATACCGGGGAAAAACTTTTCACTTGCCCTGTATGTAACAAATGCTTCACCAACCACTCCAATCTGGTCGTACATCAAAGAATTCACACGGGAGAAAAACCATTTGTTTGCTTGGAATGTGGTAAACGTTTTGGACACAAAGGCCACCTGAACCGCCACCTCAAAACTCACGAGGCAGAGAAACCAGCCACCAGCATTGAGAACTATGTCAACAACAGCTTGCGAGACCATTGGAATTCCCGTAAAATAAATGGCTGGTCACACAACATTTATGACACTGGCATATATTCTACGTACAACAAACGTGTTTAGTAGATGGCGTATTTCACATGCTAATATATTTCTTTGTATTTGCTTGGTCTTTGCCCCTTTTATTTCCAGATTAAAAGGAAATATATAAAAAAGAACCCCCATGTCATCTTTCTTACATTCAAAGAATACTTTCAGGGATTTGACTTCTCAGGGTCTGGCTCTCAGGGAAAACAATAAAATGACTACATTTTTATAGCTTAGGATACGTTGCATCTCGGCATGCCTGATCTAGCACAAATGCCAGCTGTCGGACAGACAAAATCGTTGCATTTTTTGTCTGGCCGAAACCCGACATTTATAAAAAGAAACACAATGCAAAAGCCCTCTGCAAACACAAATAAAATACTTGCTACAGAAAATATACTAGTGCTAATGCTATGCTCGTTATATAAATTTGCCGGATTCTACAGTCCACCGCCTGTATCATTTGTGCCTGTCCACCACGACAAGGTGATCTCTTTTGGATAGGAGCCTACACTAAATGCTACCTCTTTGGTGCCATTTATGCTGGAAAGCGGCCGGACTCTAGTATAGTCAATGTGGATCAGGCGGTGGACTGTAGAATCCGGCAATGACAAATCTGGCAGCCTGCTCTCTGCCATCACAGCCTGCCAGATGTGCTGCCATATATATACACTTCTATTTTCATGCAAGCTGCCACCTGCGTTGATAAGTTTGGAAAGGAGAAGCCACTGCCACTATTCAACCACACTTCCACAGCATTCCCTGCTTTTCAAGCCAATAATTATAATAAATGTTCTTCCTTGAAGGCTATAGACACCTTTGTGCACTAAAAATCAATAACCTCATATCTTACCGTAATGCAGCACATAATACAATTGCACTTGTTTGTATACTGGTATCGGCTTTGCTTCACATGCCCTCAGAAATGCTCTGATATGATTTTTGCTCACTACTGTCATCTCCTGTGAGAATCTGTGGGCGTTCCTGTGGATTTCACATGCACCAGCACCAGCTCTGCTGCCCTGCCCCCACAGCTAGCAGCCACTTACATATAGGCTGCTGGAACTTGTAAGATTTCATTCCAATCCACAACATGGCGAGTTACAGTATGCTACAACCTGTAATCAGCAGATTTATTTCTCACTTTCTTTTCTGTAGAAAGTCCATTATTTGTAGACACAATAGATATTTCTGCTGATAACGTTAGTGCAGCTATCTACAGTCAGAACCATGGTATTATAAGCAGGATATAGATCTCATTACTGATGCTCTCACTACCTGCACTCTCTTCTGAATACAGTATTTGTGTGCAGTCTGCACAGTGAGCGTTCACTTTTCCCACATAGATTAGCACAATGTGACTACACACAATCATCTGTACACATAGAAGTACACAGGGGAAGGGGGGGATATTTATCAAAATTGGTGTCAATTAGAACTGGCTTAGTTGCCAATAGCAACTAATAAAATTCCTCCTTTCATTTTCAAATGAAGCTGTGAAAAATGAAAGGTGGAATCTGGTTGCTATGGGCAACTAAGCCAGTTCTACGTTACACCAGTTTGATAAATGACATATATATATATATATATATATATATATATATATATATATATATAAAAAAAAAAAGTGCGCTCTCAAACACTTTATTCACCCCTGTGGTCGCAATGTTTTCAGCTCATTCACAGACTCTTTTTTTTCAACCTATGAGCTAAAACGTTACGACTAGTGTTGAGTGAACTTGTGTTTCAAGTTCGGCGTACAAGGTTCAGGTTATCTAAGAATTCCGTTATGGATTCCGCTAGCACGGACCATAAAGGGTCCATTCACACGTCCGCAACTGTCTTCCAGTCTGCAAATTGCGTTCCACATTTTGCGCACCGCACATGGCCGGCACTATGATATAAATGCCTATTCTTGTCCGTGGCTGCGGACAAGAATAGGATATGCTTTTTTTGTGCGGATGCGGACAGCACATGGTGGTGCTGTCCACATCTTTTGCGGCCCCATTGAAAACGAATGGGTCCGCACCCCTTCCGCAAAATTGCGGAACAGATGCGGACCCATTACGCGGACGTGTGAATGGACCCTTAGTTATGGTCTGTGGTAGCAGAATCCATAACGGAATTCTTACATAACCTGAACCTTGTACGCCAAACTTGAAACACAAGTTCGCTCATATCTAGATGCGACCAACTGCAGTATGAAGCAGAGCAAAGGTCGCACTACAGCTAACAGCAAAGGTCGCACTACATTTTTTCCAGAAGAGTAAAAATACTCCTCTTAACAATTTTGAGGAGTATTTTTAGCCGAGAAGGAGTACAAATTTTGCGGCCATACACGGCGCCCTATTGACGCTGCCATACACTGCGTCCACCTGACGCTGCCATACACTGCGTCCAGCTGACACTACTATATACATATTACATACACCGCTCTACCACATGCCCATTACACAGATAGTTTACTATATACACATTGCACACACAGCTCTGCTACATGTCCATTACACAGATAGAACTACTGTGTGCACATTACACACAGAAAATTATACAATAGACTGGTTACACTGACATAGCCCTGCTTTATATACACCTTCCATACATAAAGTACCTCTGCATTCTCCACCAGCACAGTCCTACACGGATAGGGTAGCCACTGGCTTCACCCCAGAAAGCCGGACCTCATCGGCCACGCCCCAAAACCAATAAACCCACCTCTGTGAAGCCACACCCTGGCTCCATTAAGCCACGCCTCCCATTTCCAGCCAATAAATAACGGGGAGGAGAGGGAACTTTTTGAATGGAATTTGAGCTGGGGGCAGCCGGGGTGCTTCTCTCCCCCTCAGTTAGCCACAGGGAGCCATGTCTGTGGCTCTAGTGACTGACTGGGGGTGAGAGAAGCCTCAGTCAGTTGCTGCAGCTCACGATCAGACAGCGCAGTGCTGTTGTCTGAGCGTGAGCTAATGAAAGGGTGGACATCCCTGTATCTGTCCAGGCCCGGACGTCTGGCCACCCTATACACGGAGTCTTTGTTCCCCTAACTCCTCCCGCACACATGGCTGATCACATGACTGTGACATCACCACAGGTCCTGTAACCACAATGTAGTCTGGAGCTGCTCCTGGTGAGCGAGATGTTTGTGAGGGGCGGGGCTTTATGTGTGCCAGACCTGGCAGCTTCTGATACAGCATTCCTGACTGGGGCGGGGAGGAGGAGAAGGGAGAGGGAGACGTGGTCCTGTGTGGAACAAGGAGTGGTTACAGAGAATCCGTCAGATGAGAGCAGCCTGGTGTGCATAGGAAGCACAGCAGGCTGTAGAACAAAAATGAAAAAAGATAGATAAATAGAACCAATTGGAGAAATTATTTTCTCCACAAAATAAATTAGTGTAAATATTTTTTTTTTTTTACAAAGGTGTCCATATCCTTTAACATGTTACTAGTCCATGATATCAAATCATGTTTTTACCTCTTCAGGCATCTTCTCTGTTTTAGGCCCCATGCAAAATGATATTTTTGGTCCGCACCTGTTCCACATTTATTTCACGTGTAGGTCTTTCATGAACAATGTGATTCATACCAGTTTTTCCAAAATCCACAGTTTTTACCATTGCGTCTTACAGCGACACACAGAGATCAGTTATACACTGAGCAAAGATATAAACGCAACACTTTCGGTTTTGCTCCAATTTTGCATGAGCTGAAGTCAAACATCTGAAACATTTTCTACATACACAAAAGACCCATTACTCTCAAATATTGTTCACAAATCTGTCTAAATCTGTGTTAGTGAGCACTTCTCCTTTGCCGAGATAATCCATCACACCTCACAGGTGTGGCATATCAAGGTGCTGATTAGACAGCATCACTATTGCACAGGTGTGCCTTAGGCTACTTTCACACTAGCGTTCGGAGCGGATCCGTCTGATGTTTCATCAGACGGATCCGCTCCTATAATGCAAACGCTTGCATCCGTTCAGAACGGATCCGTTTGCATAACAGTTTATTTCAGATCTGATTTTTCACTTCGGAAAACTCAGATCCGACAGTATATTCTAAACACAGAAGCGTTCCCATGGTGATGGGGACGCTTCAAGTTAGAATATACTGAGAACTGTGTACATGACTGCCCCCTGCTGCCTGGCAGGTGCTTCCAGGCAGCAGGGGGCAGACCCCCCCCCCCCCCCCCCCTCCTGTATTTAACTTATTGGTGGCCAGTGCGGCCCCCCCTCCCTCCCCAGTATTAATTGTAAGCAGTGCGGCCCCCCTCCCTCTATATTCATCGGTGGCCAGTGCGGATATTAAATATGAGCAGTGCGGTCTCCCCCTCCCTCCCTCCCTCCCCAGTATTAAATATGAGCAGTGCGGTCTCCCCCTCCCTCCCTCCCCAGTATTAAATATGAGCAGTGCGGTCTCCCCCTCTCTCCCTCCCCAGTATTAAATATGAGCAGTGTGGTCTCCCCCTCCCTCCCTCCCCAGTATTAAATATGAGCAGTGCGGCCTCCCCCTCCCTCTATTCATTGGTGGCCAGTGCGGATTCAAAGTATTGTGATCAGTGCGGCCTCTCCTCTCGACCCCCCCCCCCCCATCATTGGTGGCAGCGGAGAGTACCGATCGGAGTCCCAGTTTAAATCGCTAGGGCTCCGATCGGTTACCATGGCAGCCAAGACGCTATTGCAGTCTTGGCTGCCATGGTTACTTAGCAACAAATAGCAGCATTATACTTACCTGAAGAGCTGCGATCTATGTGACCGGCCGGGAGCTCCTCCTACTGGTAAAGTGACAGGTCTGTGCGGCGCATTGCCTATAGACCTGTCACTTACCAGTAGGAGGAGCTCCCGGCCGGTCACATAGATCGCAGCTCTTCAGGTAAGTATAATGCTGCTATTTGTTGCTAAGTAACCATGGCAGCCAAGACTGCAATAGCGTCTTGGCTGCCATGGTAACCGATCGGAGCCCCAGCGATTTAAACTGGGACTCCGATCGGTACTCTCCGCTGCCACCAATGATGGGGGGGGGGGTCGAGAGGAGAGGCCGCACTGATCACAATACTTTGAATCCGCACTGGCCACCAATGAATAGAGGGAGGGGGAGACCACACTGCTCATATTTAATACTGGGGAGGGAGGGAGGGGGAGACCACACTGCTCATATTTAATACTGGGGAAGGAGGGAGGGGGAGACCGCACTGCTCATATTTAATACTGGGGAGGGAGGGAGGGGGAGACCGCACTGCTCATATTTAATATCCGCACTGGCCACCGATGAATATAGAGGGAGGGGGGCCGCACTGCTTACAATTAATACTGGGGAGGGAGGGGGGGCCCCACTGGCCACCAATAAGTTAAATACAGGAGGGGGGGGGGGTCTGCCCCCTGCTGCCTGGCAGCACCTGCCAGGCAGCAGGGGGCAGTCATGTACACAGTTCTCATTATATTCTAACTTGAAGCGTCCCCATCACCATGGGAACGCCTCTGTGTTAGAATATACTGTCGGATTTGAGTTTCACGATGTAACTCAAATCCGATGGTATATTCTAACATAGAGGCGTTCCCATGGTGATGGGGACGCTTCAAGTTAAAATATACCATCGGATTGGAGAAAACTCCGATCTGATGGTATAATCCTGACTTTACATTGAAAGTCAATGGGGGACGGATCCGTTTGAAATTGCACCATATTGTGTCAATGTCAAACGGATCCGTCCCCATTGACTTGCATTGTAAGTCTGGACGGATCCGTTTGGCTCCGCACGGCCAGGCGGACACGAAAACGCTGCAAGCTGCGTTCGGGTGTCCGCCTGCTGAGCGGAGCGGAGGCCAAACGGTGCCAAACTGATGCATTCTGAGCGGATCCGCATCCACTCAGAATGCATTGGGGCAGTACGGATCCGTTCGGGGCCGCTTGTGAGAGCCTTCAAACGGAACTCACAAGCGGAGCCCCGAACGCTAGTGTGAAAGTAGCCTTAGACTGCCCACAATAAAAGGACACTCTGAAATGTGCACAGTTTTGCCTTACTGGGGAAGGGGGGGGGTCAGAAAACCAGTCAGTATCTGGTGTGGCCACCATTTGCCTCACACAGCAACAAATCTCCGTCACATAGATTTGATCATAAAAGAAAAGGCTAGGAGGTTACCCGTCATACTATGCCACTAGCTGTGACATTTTGTGGGAAATTTCAAAATGTTGCACATAATAAATGCCCTTAAAAGTGAACTAATGACCGAAACAGACCTACATTTCACACCACTTTCCAAAGTGGTGGGGGGTGGCATAGCTCTCCAAAAGTTACAGGATTTAGCGTAAAAAGTTGCACGCATCGTCAGTTGTGATGTTTTACCACCAGAAAACTGACATGGCAGTCTTGATAAATGTCCCCACAATGCGTAGATTTATGATTTGTTACAGATGTGTGATTACAGTGGTTTTCTTTTACTGTCACTTTCCTAATCACATTTGAGAAGCAGCTTTTTTTTATTAGGGCCAGTTCACATATGGTTGTTCAGTTTGGATGTCGTGGACCCACTCACAGCTTAGTCCCATTAAATGGAGCCGTGTGCGCACAGCCACCATGACTTCAAGCAGCGGCTGTCCACACATCTGTGTCCCTTCTTGGGATCACATCTTTTATTTACTGGGCCACGGAACTGCAGCACTGCCTGCTATTGAAAACAATGGGAGGCAGAGCATACGCAGACCCCGGAATTTTGACATGTGTCTGTGCCAATATCTCAGGGTTAAAAGCTGCCTTGTAAATAGCCGGTATATAAATGGCAAATGAATCTGCCTGGGAAAGGCAGAATACAAAACCTAACAGGTACTTCATGTACACTGTATTATGACTGCCTAATGCAACATGAGTGACAAAGGAGCACGGGGCTAAAGTAAAAAATGTTATGCAAAGTATTGCATATTCAGTATACCAGGGAAAACGTTATAGGGATAATATACTCATGGACACACAGAGCTACTATTAAGGCCCTTTTACACTGCCGATAATCATCTAACGAAACCCTGATCAGATAATAGATTGTTGTGCAGTCACTCAAATTGTTTGCCGGCAGCAGATCGTGCCATCTAAACAGCCTCTGCTGCCTACAAGCAATGACTCTGTAAAACATTTTGTCCAGTTGACAAGTTGAGAAGGGGTGCATCATTTGACTGAGTGAAGCAGAATTATCATTTTGATCAACTGACCTAGTTGTTAGGAGGTGATGGGTGCAGTGATTACATGAGGGTGGGCTCTTTATGGCCCAGACAGACCACCATTAGGATTGTTTGATCCACAGACAAATATGAGCAGCTCCCAAAGTTTCATTGTCCACCATTTAGATACAGGTGGCACCTCCATTACACACCCCAGTCTCTTCCCAGTCCATTTCCAGGGCTTAGCATTAGTAAATCTGGTGTCACGGCGCCCATTCCGGGTCCTGGCTTTGACAGCCAGCAACCATTGCCTTTGTTTGCAGGGGTATCAAATGAGAAATCAGGACTGCTATGGACTAAAACTTAATCCAGGTTTTATTCTGGGATCTCATGATGGTTGGTTTCGAGTATGGAGACCTAATGGTGAGCACTTCAATCTAGGGTCATCACGATAACAAAATTTTGATTTGATTTGAATACTCGATACCATGCGGAAATAAAAACAAAACACCAAAATAGCGGTGTGCATTCCGCATTTTATGGAACGTCCGGGCATAAATTATAATAGAACAGTCCTATCCTATTTTTTGGGGGGGACAAGGTGACAAAAAAAGTTTTTTTTTTCTGTTACAGTGTTCACCGCGTAGGAGATATTTTTTTATATTTTAATAGTTTGGACTTTTTCAGATGTGTAATATGTTTTTTTTTTTTATTGTTTATATATTTTATATGTAAATTGGGAAAGGGGGTGATTAAACTTAATATTTTGGTGCTTTTCTAAAAAAAAATGTTTACTTTTTATTTAAAGGGCTTCTGTCAGCCCACTAAACCGTTTTTTTTTTTTTTGCTTAATAATAACCCCTACACTGCGATTTATCCATACATAAGTAAAATAAGAATTTTGGTTCAGTAGAATTAGCTAAAACCCTATTTTTATAATATGTAAATTACCTTGCTACCAGCAAGTAGGGCGGCTACTTGCTGGTAGCAGCCGCATCCTCCGATGGTAATGACGCCCCCTCTGCTTGTTGATTGACAGGGCCAGCGGACGGGATCTTTCTCCGCTGGCCCTGCCTGTTTTCATTCAATATCTGGCGCCTGCGCCGCGGCCGTACCTATCTTCAATCGGCGCAGGCGCACTGAGAGGCGGCCACTCACTCGGCCGCTTCATCCTCAATGCGCCTGCGCCGGGTGTAGATGTGACGTCATCGGCGCAGGCGCATTGAGGATGAAGCGGCCGAGTGAGTGGCCGCCTCTCAGTGCGCCTGCGCCGATTGAAGATAGGTACGGCCGCGGCGCAGGCGCCAGATATTGAATGAAAACAGGCAGGGCCAGCGGAGAAAGATCCCGTCCGCTGGCCCTGTCAATCAACAAGCAGAGGGGGCGTCATTACCATCGGAGGATGCGGCTGCTACCAGCAAGTAGCCGCCCTACTTGCTGGTAGCAAGGTAATTTACATATTATAAAAATAGGGTTTTAGCTAATTCTACTGAACCAAAATTCTTATTTTACTTATGTATGGATAAATCGCAGTGTAGGGGTTATTATTAAGCAAAAAAAAACAAAAAACGGTTTAGTGGGCTGACAGAAGCCCTTTTATAATATTTAGTGCTAGAACCCTTGTCCTATTCACCCTAATAGAGCTCTATTAGGGGGAATAGGACTTTACACTATTTACAATTCAGTAGCATCCTGGCTGCCATGGTAACAGATAGGAGCCCCGCGATTTCATTGCTGGGGCTCTGATCGGAAGCTGCCACTGCCACGAATGAGGAGGGGACCCTGTGGCCACTGCCACCAATGACTATAATACTGGGGGAGTTGGGGGGAGCACACTGCACCACCAATGAAGATAAGTAACCTGTCAATACAAATGTAGGATGCGGGTGCTGGCCATATCACATACCCGGTCTCTATGACAAGGTGCTGCGGTCCCCGTCAATTAACTCCTCAGGTGTGGCACCTGAGGAGTTGAATGCTGCGGTCCAGGGGATGGCTGCGCCCTATAGGGGCGGATGCTGTCCGTATCCGCATTTCCGGAGCGCGCCCCCAATCTTCCGGTCCGTGGCTCAGAAAAAAAAAAATATAGAACATGTCCTATTCTTGTCTGCAATTGCAGTTCTATGGGGTTGCCGGCCGGGTGTATTGCAGATCTGCACTACACTACAGACGTGTGACTGGACCCTTAACAGGTTAGGCGGTCCAAAACGGATCAGTTTTCCCTAATGCATTCTGAATGGATAAGGATCCGTTCAGAATGCATCAGTTTGCCTCTGTTCCGCCTCCATTCGGCTCTGGAGGCGGACACCTCCATCTGACAAAACTGAGCCAAACGGATCCGTCCTGACACACAATGTAAGTCAATTGGGATGGATCCGTTTTCATTGACACAATGCAAAATGGATCCGCCCCCCATTGACTTTCAATGGTGTTCAAGACGGATCAGTTTTGGCAATCTTAAAGATAATACAAATGGATCCGTTCTGAACGGATGCATGCGGTTGTATTATCGGTGCGGATCCGTCTGTGCAGATCCATGACGGATCTACACCAAACGCGAGTGTGAAAGTTGCCTTCATTGTATCTTCCCCTCTCTTCTCATTAGTGGCAGCGGCACAGTGGGGAGGGAGGGAGAGACTCTCTCCTTCTTCACTGTGCTGCTGAGGAGATCATGGCACTCTAACATGTTCTCTAACTGATAGTATCGGTAAATAGTAAAACCCGGTATCGAATCGATCTGGGTCTAAAAGTATTGATAGTTCGATACCCGGTGCAACTCTACTTCAATGTCACCTTAGCTGTGGAGTGACACACTGCCCCAACTGCTGGTGATAATCTAGGGAACCATGGCATATGACAGTCGGTCACCACTAGTGGTGATACGAGGGACTCTAACAGCCCAGTGATATATGCAAGACATCCTGCAGTCACTTATCTTACCTCTAATGGCAGGGCTTACAAATGGCATTTTTCAGCAAGATATTGCCAGATGTATTGTCAATGGAGCATTTATAGGATGAGATGGGATGAGTGTGTAGGATCTACAGGCCCACCTGCAATATCTGTGTGCAAATGTGCCACAGGATACCATAAAGAAGCTCTATGCCTTCATGCCCAGCTGTATCTCATCTTGTATCCAGGCTAGAGGCTACCCAACAGGGTACTGGAGCCTCCTTTCAATTATTCAGTTTAGACTTAACTCTTCCGCTTTAATATTGTAAACACATAGCATCATAACATTCACATATAAAGTTTCATTCCATTCCAATAACTCCTTGGTGCATTATTTTTGTCAATGTGTGGTTTAGTGGTTAAGCAGTAAGTAAAACTTGCAATTAATACATTTATAGGCTATGTACACCTTTGGGTGCAATATTATTATTTTTTTATGATTGCAGTTTACTCATTTTTGCCTTAAAATAATTTTTGGGATTTGTTCTTTATTAAAAATATTGAGCCATTGTGTCACAAATGGTTAACTGTTTTTCTAGCTGTGTGAATGGTACTTTCACTTTGTGTTATGGATACGGGAAAAAAAAGTAGAGGGTTAGTCGACGACAACCCTGAAGTGAATTCAGGTGGAGTCAGAGATTAACTGGCAGGGCGCCAAAGGGTGGATCTGGAGATTTTTTGATGGAAGGTGAGAATACAGACAGTGTATAATGGGGTATTCAGGGTGTAGAGAGGCTGCCAATGATGGTCACCTATGTGCGGAGACCCGCTACATCATAGGTAAAAGACAAAGAAGGGTGAGGTATATATGTAAAAACATATATACCTAAAAAAGTGACCACACTGTTGGCGCCAGTCTATTCATCCCAACTGGAGCTAGTGCTACGATTTCCTTAAAAGTGGTAGATTATCGCACAGGAGTACGTGTAGTAGACCAAATAGAGTGGTAGATCTGTACCGGTCTATGACCATGGACAGGTATCCGTGGTTTCCCTGAGAGATTAAGGGTGGCACTAGCTCACATTCAGTCCACAGACTAATAACAGCTAAACATTAGAAACCAATTGAAGATAAAATTAAAATTAAATTGAACTCACTTTACCAGGGAGGAGTCTTGTGGGATAAAGCTCAAGACACCCACAAAACCACCTCCCTCGCCTGGATCGCCTGTAGAATCTTAGGAAGAGACAGCAGTCTTTTGGACAGTACTTCTTGTCAATTCCTTTATTGTAAAGACAGATGTAGCTCAACGCGTTTCGGGGTTATCAAGAACACCTTCCTCAGGAGCAGTAGTAAGCAGCAGTAAACAATAGTGATGTGCCAGGATTTATATACACGTGCAACAGTCAGGAGCAGGGAAAAAGAGCACCAGGAAGTGGATCTGTGGCGTCACTTCCGGTATCGGGAGTAATGAGTTTCACGGTGGAATGCACTCGTTTATTTAAAAATAAAACATAATTAAATATCCATAGAGGGCTTCTTTAACCCCTTAAGGACACATGACGTACCGGTACGGCATGTTTCCAGAGTCCTTAAGGACACATGACGTACCGGTACGTCATGGCTTTAAATCGCGATGCCGGCGCCGCGGGGGTTAATCGGAACGGGATGCCGGCTGAAATCATTCAGCCGGCATCCTGTAACAACGCCAGGGGGGTCATTTGACCCCCCCGTACCGGCGATTGCAGAAAACCGCAGGTCAATGAACCGGAAAAAGACTGCGATCGGTGGCGTGATTATACACCACCAATCATTTGGAGAGGCAGTGCTGGCCTTGGTGCTGAACGCTGCTGTCCAGGGTGCTGATTGGTGCAGGGGAGAGAGGCGCGAGATTCAAACTTCCTGCGCTCCTCTCTCCCCTCCTCTTCATGTTCTGCACGAGCACCCTGCAGCACCAGCTCCTGAGTCCCCCTAATTGTAATCCATCACCCTCCTGCACCCATCACCCTCCAGGTAGGTTAGGGTCAGTGAGGGAGAGGCACCGTTAGGCAGGGATAGAAGGGAAAAGTTAAAAAAAAAAAAAAAAAGCACATTTATTCTAAACTTTTTTGTTTCAGCTTTCAGACCCCAGACCCCCCCTGCCACTTGCCCCCCCCGCATCCCATGAGGATGACCCCACGTTCCTTTTGTCATCCGCATCCTCTTCATCATCTGATGACGAGGAGACGCCGCCAGGCGGATCCAGGGGCCCCACATGCTAGGGATCCTGTGGCCCACCCTAGTACGAGCCGCCCCGGGGTTCGTACTGGTTTCCCGGCCCATCAAATAAGCCCACCGGAGCCCCCTGCCGATGAACTTAGCTGGTGTCCCCCAGTGGACTTTGAGATTCCGGATTTTGCTGGCAATCCAGATTCCCACAGTGGGGTTTACTGAAATTGACTTTTTTAGCTTTTTTTTCAGTAACCCACTGGTGAATCTGATGGTGGAGCAGACGAATCTGTACGCCCAACAGTTCGTCGCTCAAAACCCGGGCTCATTTTTGGCTAGACCCGGTGGCTGGACGCCGGTCAGTGCAGCCGAGATGAGGACATTTTGGGGCCTCGTGCTGCATATGGGTCTAGTGCAAAAACCCAGTGTCAGGCAATACTGGAGTGGGGACGTCCTATACCAGACCCCACTGAACAGTACGGCCATGACACGCTCCCGGTTTGAGGCCATCCGGAAATGTCTGCATTATTCCGATAATGCAGCATGTCCCCCCCGAGGTGATCCTGCCTATGACTGGCTGTATAAGATACGGCCGGTCATCGATCACTTTGGGGCCACATTTCAGAAGGCCTACGTACCTGGAAGGGAGGTCGCGGTTGATGAGTCTCTCGTTGCGTTCAAGGGGAGACTCAGTTTCCGCCAATACATTCCCACAAAGCGGGCGAGGTATGGTGTGAAGCTATACAAAATTTGTGAGAGTACCTCAGGGTACACATACAAATTTTGTGTGTACGAGGGGCGAGATTCCCGGATTCAACCCCCAGAATGTCCCCTCACTCTGGGTGTTACCGGGAAACTCGTGTGGGACCTTATGTACCCACTGCTGGATAAGGGTTACCACTTGTACGTGGACAACTTTTATACCAGCATTCCCTTGTTCAGGTCCCTTGCCGCCAGATCCACGTTCGCTTGTGGGACCGTGCGGAAAAATCAACGCGGCCTTCCTGCCCACCCCCTCCAGGTACCTATCCCCAGGGGTGAGACCCGTGCCCTTACCAGTGGAAGCCTGTTGCTGGTCAGGTATAAGGACAAGAGGGATGTCCTTATGCTGTCCACAATCCACGGTAACAGCACCACCCCCGTCTCTGTGCGAGGTACCGCGGCAATGGTCCTCAAGCCCGATTGTATCGTCGACTACAATCGGTATATGGGAGGAGTTGATCTCTCTGATCAAGTCCTCAAGCCATATAACGCCATGCGCAAAACCCGGGCATGGTACAAAAAAGTTGCGGTCTACTTGGTACAGGTTGCCATGTACAACTCTTTTGTACTATCCCGAAGCGCTGGCAGCACAAGGACATTCCTCCAATTCTATGAGGCAGTCCTCAAAGACCTGATCTTTTTGGACCGGGAAAGAGCGGGCCGGAGTACCTCGGGAATTGGAGGCGCCCGGATCGCCCCTGGCCAACATTTTCCAGGTGTGGTCCCCCATACTGGAAAGAAGGGACGAACCCAAAAAAGATGCAGAGTGTGTCACAAGAGGGGGATACGGAAGGACACCACTAGTCAATGTGACACTTGCCCTGATCATCCGGGCCTCTGCGTTATCGATTGCTTCAGGGAGTATCACACTTCCATGGAGTACTACATTTTTATAATCTCCAACAGTCCCCTAGAGAACATAAAAAACTATGTCTCAGACTTTGGAGACACAGAAACATTTTTTTTTCCCCAAAAAAATATTAGTTTTAGTGCAGGCATCCTCAAACTGTGGCCCTCCAGATGTTGTAAAACTATAACTCCCAGCATGCCCAGACAACCTACAGCCATCAGCAGGGCATGGTGGGAATTGTAGTTTTACAACATCTGGAGGGCCGCAGTTTTAGGATGCCTGCTTAGTGTCTCCAAAGTCTGAGAGCCATACATATTGGGCATCGTCGCGTCCGTAAAAATCGTCTCTATAAAAATAACATTTAACCCAACCCCCCCCCGGATGAACAGCGTTTTAAAAAAAAAAAAAAGGGTAAAAAAAAGCCATTTTTTTGTCACCTAACATCAGAAAAAGTGTAATAGCGAGCTAACAAAATGTCATATGCACCCCCAATTAGTGCCAATAAAACCGCCATCGATACCCGCAAGAAATGACCCCCTACATTAGATAGTCGCCCAACTAAAAAAATAAAAATTTTGCTCCCAGGCTATGGAGATACTAAAATAATTATTTTTGGTTCCTAAAATGATAATGTAGTGTAAAATCTAAATAACTTCTAAAATGTAGACATATTAGGTATCGCCGCGTTCATAAGAATCTGCCCTATAAAAATAACATTTGACCAAACTCCTCGGATGAACAGCGTTAAAAATATAAAATAAAAACGGTGCCAAAACACAAATTTGTGGGCAAAATTTCCATTTGAATCCTTTTTTGCCGGTAATAAAGCAAGGGTTAACAGCCAAACAAAACTCAATATTTATGGCCCTGATTCTGTAGTTTGCAGAAACACCCCATATGTGGTCGTAAATGGCTATATAGCCACATGGCAGGGCGTAGAACAAAGGGAACTCCATATGGTTTCTGGAAGGCAGATTTTGATGGACAGTTTTTTTTGACACCATGTCCCATTAGAAGCCCCCCTGATGTAGCCTAGACTAGAAACTCCAAAAAAGTGACCCCATCTAAGAAACTACACTCCTCAAGGTATTCAAAAGTTACTTTACAAACTTTGTTAACCCTTTAGGTGTTCCACAAAACTAAATAGCGAATGTAGAAACAATTTTAGAATTTAAATTTTTTGTTACCTTGCCTCAAAAAAGTGTAATATAGAGCAACCAAAAATCATATTTACCCCTAAAATAGTCCCAAAACAACAACCACCTTATCCCGTAGTTTCCTAGATGGGGTCACTTTTATGGAGTTTCTACTCTAGGGGTGCATCAGGGGGCTTAAAGGGTACATGGTGTAAATAAACCAGTCCAGCAAAATCTGCCTTCCAAAAACCATATGGCGTTCCCCTTTTTCTATGTCCTGCTGTTTAGCCAAATAGTAGTTTACGACCACATTTGGGGTGTTTCTGCAAACTACAGGATCAGGACAACCCATTTTGAGTTTTGTTTGGCTGTTAACCCATTTTTTTCAGTAATAAAGTAAGGGTTAAAATGGAAAATTTTCCAAAAAATAGAAATTTCTAAATTGTTTCTCCATCTGCCATTAACTCTTGTGGAACACCTAAAGGGTTAACAAAGTTTGTAAACCCAGTTTTGAATACCTTGAAGGGTGTACAGTAGTGGCCAAAAGTTTTGAGAATTACATAAATATTGGAAATTGGAAAAGTTGCTGCTTAAGTTTTTATAATAGCAATTTGCATATACTCCAGAATGTTATGAAGAGTGATCAGATGAATTGCATAGTCTTTCTTTGCCATGAAAATTAACTTAATCCCAAAAAAACTTTCGACTGCATTTCATTGCTGTCATTAAAGGACCTGCTGAGATAATTTCAGTAATCGTCTTGTTAACTCAGGTGAGAATGTTGACGAGCACAAGGCTGGAGATCATTATGTCAGGCTGATTGGGTTAAAATGGCAGACTTGACATGTTAAAAGGAGGGTGATGCTTGAAATCACTGTTCTTCCATTGTTAACCACGGTGACCTGCAAAGAAACGCGTGCAGCCATCATTGCGTTGCATAAAAATGGCTTCACAGGCAAGGATATTGTGGCTACTAAGATTGCACCTCAATCAACAATTTATAGGATCATCAAGAACTTCAAGGAAAGAGGTTCAATTCTTGTTAAGAAGGCTTCAGGGCGTCCAAGAAAGTCCAGCAAGCGCCAGGATCGTCTCCTAAAGAGTATTCAGCTGCGGGATCGGAGTGCCACCAGTGCAGAGCTTGCTCAGGAATGGCAGCAGGCAGGTGTGAGCGCATCTGCACGCACAGTGAGGCAAAGACTTTTGGAAGATGGCCTGGTGTCAAGAAGGCCAGCAAAGAAGCCACTTCTCTCCAGAAAAAACATCAGGGACAGATTGATCTTCTGCAGAAAGTATGGTGAATGGATTGCTGAGGACTGGGGCAAAGTCATATTCTCCGATGAAGCCTCTTTCCGGTTGTTTGGGGAATCTGGAAAAAGGCTTGTCCGGAGAAGAAAAGGTGAGCGCTACGATCAGTCCTGTGTCATGCCAACAGTAAAGCATCCTGAGACCATTCATGTGTGGGGTTGCTTCTCATCCAAGGGAGTGGGCTCACTCACAATTTTGCCCCAAAACACAGCCATGAATAAAGAATGGTACCAAAACACCCTCCAACAGCAACTTCTTCCAACAATCCAACAACAGTTTGGAGAAGAACAATGCATTTTCCAGCACGATGGAGCACCGTGCCATAAGGCAAAAGTGATAAATAAGTGGCTCGGGGACCAAAACGTTGACATTTTGGGGCCCTGGCCTGGAAACTCCCCAAATCTTAATCCCATTGAGAACTTGTGGTCAATCCTCAAGAGGCAGGTGGACAAACAAAAACCCACTAATTCTGACAAACTCCAAGAAGTGATTATGAAAGAATGGGTTGCTATCAGTCAGGAATTGGCCCAGAAGTTGATTGAGAGCATGCACAGTCGAATTGCAGAGGTCCTGAAAAAGAAGGGCCAACACTGCAAATACTGACTCTTTGCATAAATGTCATGTAATTGTCGATAAAAGCCTTTGAAACGTATGAAGTGCGTGTAAATATATTTTACTACATCACAGAAACAACTGAAACAAAGATCTAAAAGCAGTTTAGCAGCAAACTTTGTGAAAACTAATATTTGTGTCATTCTCAAAACTTTTGGCCACGACTGTACTTTCTTAGATGGAGTCACTTTTTTGAAATTTCTATTCTAGGGGTGCAACAGGGGGCTTCAAATGGGACATGGTATAAACAAAACCAGTCCTGCAAAATCTGCCTTCCAAAACTCATATGGCGTTCCCCTCTTTCTATGTGCTTCCATTTGGGCAAACAGTAGTTTACGACCACATATGGGGTGTTTTTGCAAACTACAGAATCAGGGCAACCCATATTGAGTTTTGTTTGGCTGTTAACCCTTACTTTATTGCTGGAAAAAATGGATTAAAATGGAAAATTTTCCAAAAATTTGCCATTAAGTCTTATGGAAGACTTAAAGGGTTAACAAAGTTTGTAAAAACAGTTTTGAATACCTTGAGGGGTGTAGTTTCTAGAATGGGGTCATTTTTGGGTGGTTTCTATTATGTAAGCCTCACAAGACATGATGTCCCAGATGTGCTCAATTGGATTCAGGTCTGGGGAACGGGCGGGCCAGTCCATAGCATCAATGCCTTTGTCTTGCAGTAACTGCTAACACACTCCAGCCACATGAGGTCTAGCATTGTCTTGCATTAGGAGGAACCCAGGGCCAACCGCACCAGCATATGGTCTCACAAGGGGTCTGAGGATCTCATCTCGATACCTAATGGCAGTCAGGCTACCTCTGGCGAGCACATGGAGGGCTGTGCGGCCCTCCAAAGAAATGCCACCCCACACCATTACTGACCCAATGCCAAACCGGTCATGCTGGAGGATGTTGCAGGCAGCAGAACGTTCTCCACAGCGTCTCCAGACTCTGTCACATCTGCTCAGTGTGAACCTGCTTTCATCTGTGAAGAGCACAGGGCGCCAGTGGCGAATTTGCCAATCTTGGTGTTCTCTGGCAAATGCCAAACGTCCTGCACGGTGTTGGGCTGTAAGCCCAACCCCCACCTGTGGACGTCGGGCCCTCATGGAGTCTGTTTCTGACCGTTTGAGCAGACACATGCACATTTGTGGCCTGATGGAGGTCATTTTGCAGGGCTCTGGCAGTGCTCCTACTGTTCCTCCTTGCACAATGGCGGAGGTAGCAGTCCTGCTGCTGGGTTGTTGCCCTCCTACGGCCTCCTCTACGTCTCCTGATGTAATGGCCTGTCTCCTGGTAGCGCCTCCATGCTCTGGACACTACGCTGACAGACACAGCAAACCTTCTTGCCACAGCTCGCATTGATGTGCCATCCTGGATAAGCTGCACTACCTGAGCCACTTGTGTGGGTTGTAGACTCCGTCTCATGTTACCACTAGAGTGAAAGCACCGCCAGCATTCAAAAGTGACCAAAACATCAGCCAGGAAGCATAGGAACTGAGAAGTGGTCTGTGGTGACCACCTGCAGAACCACTCCTTTATTGGGGGTGTCTTGCTAATTGCCTATAATTTCCACCTGTTGTCTATCCCATTTGCACAACAGCATGTGAAATTGATTGTCACTCAGTGTTGCTTCCTAAGTGGACAGTTTGATTTCACAGAAGTGTGATTGACTTGGAGTTCCATTGTGTTGTTTAAGTGTTCCCTTTATTTTTTTGAGCAGTGTATAAATTAAATAAATAGATAAGTAGATACCTAGAAAAAGGGGGAATAAATAGTAAAAAATGTATAAAGGAGATATATAAATGGTACACAAATATGAAGGGGGGGGCAGTAGAGTATAAAACCATTGGAATCTGAACAAACAGATGGACTAGACAATACAATTAGACATTAATAAAACCTAGTGCAGAGTGTGCAATATGCTGATCTGAATTTTTTTTTATCTAGGATCTGTCTAATCAATCGTCATGGGTGGATTGTCGCAGGGTGTACATCTGCTAATATCGGTATGCGTTCCACACCATGTCCAGACTCGTGGTATATCGAAATATATATATAAATATGTCCGTACATACATACAAATAAATGTGTGTATATAACAAATACACACACACATATGGTACACATAAAATAGATACAGCATATGAAATACATATACCTCATATCTAAAAAAAAAATAAAAAAAAATATATATATATATATCTCAAGATGTGCAAATGTACCTTTCGTTTGTGTATAGTGTTCAGGATTAAGCCTAGTTGGTGAAAAAAGTGATTTGCTTGTGCATATATAACAGAGAGAGGGGATGAGCATAAAAATTTAAAGATCTAGCGGATATCTAGAATAGGATACAGAATATTCAGACATAAAAAAATCACTATGTCCCTCTTCCAGATTTTTTCTTTTCAAAAACAGCTAATAATTAGTATGTTCGAGGGTCTCATTATGGCCAAAGGGGGACAGGGTGTTTAGACGGTATATCCAGTACATCTCCTTTCTGGACAGTTAATAGGAGGATGGGACCCATTCTAATGGGGTGACTTTCAGAAGGGAAGAATTGCTCGCATGGTGTTCGTAGAAGTGTCTTGAAGCACTGTGTGTCATGATCTTACGGTTAATGTTTGAACTATGCTCGTTCATTCGTTTCCTCAGCATTTGGGTGGTCCTGCCAACATATTGTAGTTTGCAAGGACATTTCAGTAGGTACACCACATTTCTAGTCGCACAATTCATTTTATGTCTAAGGTTAAATTCCTTGCCGGATCCAGCAATGTATATTTCTTTCCTATTAAGGGTTATCATACTGCAGCATTTGCACCTCTTGATATGACATTTGAAAGCCCTTTTCCTGTTTTTTTTGTGAGTCAGCCAGAAGTCTCCTGAGGGTATGTGCATCTTGTTTCAAATTAGGACAAGAGGGGGCTATAATATTTTTCAGTCTGCCCTCTCCTAAATGTGGAGCTAGAGGTAAGACGCTCCCCAGGATTGGATCTTTCTGCAGAATGTTCCAATGTTTCATCAGTATTTTTCTAATTAGGGTGTGTTTAACATTGTACCTAGTAATCAGATTGAGGTGGGGGTCTTTTTTGGTGTCTGTCTCCACCAATTTCGCTTTTAGTGTTTCTTGTTGATATAACTTAAGGGTTCGTGATCGTTGGAACAGTTCCTTCTTATCCTCTTCATCTGGCTAAAAGGGATATTCTTCTCCCATTTAGCATGGTGGCAACTTTTGAATTCCAAATAGCTATTCGCATCAACTTTTTTGAAGAGTATTTTTGTTGTGATCATATTGGACTTCGAGCTTCTGTGTATATCTAGAAAGATTGCCTCCTGGGCGGTGATGGTCAAGGCTAAGGCCCCTTGCAGATGAGCGTATCCGGATTAGGTCCGGATGGGTTCCGGTGCATTGCGGCAAACCCTCGCGAGTAGGAACGCAATTGCAGTCAGTTTTGACTGCGATTGCATTCCGATGTTCAGTTTTTATCGCGCGGGTGCAATGTGTTTTGCACACGTGTGATAAAAAACTGACTGTGGTACCCAGACCCGAACTTCTTCACAGAAGTTCAGGTTTGGGTTAGTTGTAGTGTAGATTATATTATTTCCCCTTATAACATGGTTATAAGGGAAAATAATAGCATTCTGAATACAGAATGCTAAGTAAAATAGGGCTGGAGGGGTTAAAAAATAAATTAAAAAAATTTAACTCACCTTAATCCACTTGTTCGCGCAGCCGGCATCTCTTCTGTCTTGTTCTGTGAGGAATAGGACCTTTGATGACGTCACTACGCTCATCACATGATCCATCACTATCCCCTCCAGCCCTATTTTACTTAGCATTCTGTATTTAGAATGCTATTATTTTCCCTTATAACCATGTTATAAGGGGAAATAATAATGATCGGGTCTCCATCCCGATCGTCACCTAGCAACCGTGCGTGAAAATCGCACCGCATCCGCACTTGCTTGCGATTTTCACGCAACCCCATTCATTTCTATGGGGCCTGCGTTACGTGAAAAACGCACAAAGAGGAGCATGCTGCGATTTTCACGCAACGCACAAGTGATGCGTGAAAATCACCGCTCATGTGCACAGCCCCATAGAAATGAATGGGTCCGGATTCAGTGCGGGTGCAATGCGTTCACCTCACGCATTGCACCCGCGCGGAAAACGGGCCTAAATGTTAGGCCCCACTCATTCTGATTTAAATCTTTAATGAAATCTAAAAGGTCCTCCGTACTGCTATCCCAGATAAAAATGATGTCATCTATGTAACAACGGTAAAATCTGATATTTTAGTGATTGAGAAGACCATACTGTTCCTCAAATAGGCCCATAAAAAGATTTGCATAGGGTCTTGACCGAGGAAATATTTAATAGCTGCGAGTCCCAAATAGCGTCTGATGTTGCTGTACAGGGAGGCCACATCAAGGGTCACCCAAACATGCTCATTTTTCCCTTGCAAAATCTCTGAGGTAGGAGGGGAGAGATTGAACGTCTTTTTGTAAGAAAAAAAATATATATGCTGAAAGATTGGATTTAAGTGAATCGATGCCTGAAATGATGGGTCTTCCCGGGGGATGGGTGGTGGATTTGTGTATTTTGGGTAAAAAGTAAAATTTTGCTGTTGAGGGGTAAAGTGGGGAAAGAAACTGTATTTCTTTTTTATCAATGATTCCTGCAGTGAAGCCAAATTCTATTAGTTCCGTCAAGGATTTCTTGAATAATCCGGACGGATCCTCGTCCAGGGTTCTATAATATTCAGGGTCAGAGAGTATCTTATTTGCCTCTGTAAGGTAATAATCTGAGTCCATTATTACTATCCCTCCGCCCCTATCTGCATTTTTGATGACCACTCCTTTGTTCTTCCTCAGGCTTTTTAGGGCCCTTTTTTCTGAGGGGGTGAGATTCTGTGTTTCTGATTGTTGGTGAGCATGGTCTTGAAGACATCAAGAACCATGTTATAATAGCTCTCTAAATGTGGGCCTCTGTTCTCCAATGGATAGAATGTGGACTTATTACGAAGTTTGGAGGGTATGGGGGTGGGGTCTTGTGAATAGGTGACTGAATTACCAGTTGTTACCGTAGAATTAGATGAAATTTGGTTTGTAGCATTCTTTACTGTAGATTTGGATGATTGCTCTGGGACTGGTGAGATTAATTCATTAATTCTAAAGTGCCATTTGAGGGTGAGTTTACGAATAATTTGAAGGGGTCTGGTTCGTTTGTCGGACAGAATGACAGACCTTTGCCGAGTAGTTTTATTTCATTCGGTTTCAGAGTATATTTAGAGAGATTGAAAATTCCTTTGTCTTTTTCATGGGTAGAAGAATTTTGGTCGTTGGTATTATTTGTGTCATTATCTACTCTGATTGTTGTTTTAGTTTTTTCTTTTCTGGTATGTTTGGATTTGCCTCCTCTGACTAGTTTTTTGGACGTTTTCGTGAGGAGGATAAGGGAGTGAAAAAGTGCATTATCTTGAGATTCTGTTGACTGGGGAGGATGTTTTTGGGCCTATCGGGGTCAGAAAGGGGCTCAATAGTTGGATACTCAATAGAATCTTTTTCTTGGGAGGTGTTTGATCCGGTGGAGTGACGTTCGGTGTTATTTTCCCTAAAAAAGGACTCTTGGATAGATTTGGTGGTAAGGCTAAAAAAAAAATCAGATTGTGTGGTGGAGGAAGAGTAGGTGGATAAGTTCAAAGTAGACTCTAATTGAACGTTCTCAGGTTGGGCAGATGCAAAAGTACCGAGATGGGTATTGAGAGGCGTAGAGCCCTGGTTAGTCAAGAGTGGTGATCTTCCCGTACGGATTGGTGTGGAGTAGATGGAAAGATTCACTAGTGTCTGTGTACCCTCCGTAGTGTCCAATCTTGGATTGCCGGGCTTGGGATCAGCATTACTCGTGGTGGGGATCGATGATGGGGGATTTTTATTGGAGAGTTGCGGTGTGTCAGGCTTTTTTGTTTCCATTCGGGGCCCATCTTCTGGCGGAGTAGGTCGTGAGTGAGGCCTCCCCATAGGGCGATCTGGTGGAAGTAAGCTGACAGGGGAGTTTTTTTGTAGGGCTGGGGGGTCTTCTGGTCCCTCGGTTATTGTGAAAGTCCTTATTATAGAAGGTTTTAGTAAAACGAGGTATTGCAACCAACTGAGTGTGTCTTCTTGGCTTCAAGAGGGAATGCTACTAGGGGTGGTAGCGGGTCCTGTGTGTTCTTCCTCTCATAAGGGTGGTCGAGAACAAATCTTGGTTTATTAGATCTATGGTAGGATTTACGTTCCCAGGACCTGATCCTATTTTGGTTGTAATCTGAGCAGTTTTCTGCACTTAGTGCGAACCTCATTGTACTCGAACCTTCTTAGGAATTCATGTCTAGGGGGTGATCCCTGATGGATATCCCTTGGTGGTAGTAAGCTTAGGATGGGCATGTGTGGAACGGGTTAAAAGGTTCCCTAAGTTTTTACATATATGTTTTCTCTTGATCACCAGAATGAGGCCGAGCTTAATATAACATGATAGAAAAAAAACAGTCAATCTCACTGCGTAGAAAGTTTATGACAGTCTCTATCAGGTTCTGTTTATTCTTCCGACATGGTGGTTTGGTTGTTGATTATCCATAGATGGCCATGTCCCGGTGATGTTCGTGTCCAATCTATTAAATACGTATGTTGGCATGATGGATTTGATTTCTCTTTGAAAGAGTCCTAAGAGATTTGGTAGATCGTTCTCAACATAGGTCCAACCTGAGTCTGCCACTGCTCCTCTGATTGGCCATTGTCTCCCATCGGCCGAGCAAAATGAGTTATGGATAGGGAAAAAAAAAAAGTAATGGGTTAGTCTACGACAACCCTGACATGAATTCAGGTGGAGTCAGAGATTAACTGGCAGGGTGCCAAAGGGTGGATCTGGAGATTTTTTGATGGAAGTTGAGAATACAGTGTATAATGGAGTGTTCAGGGTGTAGTGAGGTTGCCAATGATGGTCACCTATGTGCGGAGACCCGCAACATCATAGGTAAAAGACCAAGAAGGGTGAGGTTTATATGTAAGAACATATATACCTAAAAAAGTTACCACTGTTGGCACCAGTCTATTCGTCCCAACTGGAGATAGTGCTACAATTTCCTTAAAAGTGGTAGATTCCTCCCTGGTAAAGAGAGTTCAATTTAAATTTTATCTTCCATTGGTTTCTAATGTTTAGCTGTTATTACGCTGTGGCCTGAACGTGAGCTAGTGGCATCCTGAATCTCTCAGGAAAACCACGGATACCTGTCCATGGTCATAGACCGGTACAGATATACCACTCTATTTGGTCTACTACACGTACTCCTGTGCGATAATCTACCACTTTTAAGGAAATCGTAGCACTAGCACCAGTTGGGACGAATAGACTGGCGCCAACAGTGTGGTCACTTTTTTAGGTATATATGTTTTTACATATATACCTCACCCTTCTTTGACTTTCGCTTTGTGCCTGTCATCTAATAACCTTTATCTCTAAATTACTAAGAAGTAATAAACGTTTATTTAAGCCACATCCTTATCAAGATAAGGATTGAGCTTTAATTAGCGTTTATAAGGTCATAGAGCAGAGATAACGAGACTGTCAGCTCCCTGTATGACGGAGCAAAGAGAAAATACAGATCTTGCTAATAGAGCATCTCAGCTCTGTACAGAGAAAAGGACTCCATATTTTTAATAAAGACCATAAAAAAGATTTTTTTACCTCATGAGTACAATGCAATAATAAAAAAAGTTGCCCCCAAAGGTGTGCATAGTCTTTAAATCTCTGCTCTTTCTGATCTCAGTTGTACATGAGGGCCGTCTTATCAGTGGCTCAAAGAATTCTCTGCAGGGTTGCACCGGGTATCGAATTATCGATACCCAATCAATATTTTTGTACCGGTATTGATTCAATACCGGGATTTGCCATTTACCTATACTTTGTGCGGCACCTGAGGTGTAACTGCCACTGATCGCAGTTCCCTGTCATAGAGGTCAGGTGCCGGCTATGTGATTCTGCAACCGGCACACGCCTCCTGTATTTTTATTAATGGTTTAACAACATTGGTGGCGCAGTGCTTCCCCCCCCCCCCAACATGAAATCATTGGTGGCAGTGGCCACCGGGTCCCCTCCACCCTCTTCATTGGTGGTGCAATCTCTATTAGGGTGAATAGAACAAGGGATCAAAAGATCCCAGGTTCTAGCCCCTAAGGGGGAAATAGTTATTAAAAAGGTTAAAAAAAAAACACACCGAAATATTAAGTATAAATCACCCCCTTTCCCAATTTTACATATAAAATATATAAATAAATACATATTACATATCGCCACGTCCAAAAAGTCCAAACTATTAAAATGCAAAAAAAAATGAAATTCCTATGCGATGAACGCCGTAATAGAAATAAATATAAAAACTGTGCGATTCGCCATTTTTTAGTCACCTTGTCCGCCCCAAAAATAGGAAAGGACTGTTCGATTATCGTGGAAGGCACGCGGCTTTTTTGGGGTATTATTTTTTTCGCGTGGTATCGAATGGTATAGAGCAGGGGTACTCAACTGGCGGACCGCGGTCCAAATACGGACCGCAGCCGCCAGTTGTCCGGACCCCGGCCATCCTGCAGAGCGCTCCTCCTCTCCTGCACACTGTGCCGTGCAGGAGGAGGAGCTTACCGGCGCACTTCCGCCTGTCCCACAGCGCAGTGAGACAGGGCTCCCTCCACATGTAGCGCTCCTCCTCCTGCACACTCTGGTATGTGCAGGAGGAGGAGCTTACCGGCGCACTTCTTCCTGCCCCAGTGAGAGACGGCTCCCTCCACATGCAGGCACCAGCGCTTTCATCCGGCACCTGCACGTGGAGGGAGCTTTCTCCCTCAGTGCGCTCACAGGTCCCTCCTCCCCTGCAGCAGCGGCAGCACGTAAGGGAGCTTTAAGCTCCAAAGGACACTTACGTGCTGCTGGAGAGGGGAGAGACATCACCACTGCCACCAATGATATAAATGTCACATTTGGGGAGGAAGGGGGGCGTGGAGAGGGCTACAGAGAGGCGGGAACACGTCACTGACTGCAGGAAAGGACTCCAGTCAGTGTTGTGTTCCCATCTCTCCTGGGCCATCTTCTTTAAAATTAAAGGTAACCTGATTAAATAAAGTGATAAAGCCCCATCAAACCATGATAGTTTTGTTCCGCATCCAATTCCCATTATTGGGGCATTGGATGCGGACCCCTTAGTTTCAATGGAGCGGAAAAAGATGCAGACAGCACACAGTGTGCTGTCTGCATCTCTTGTGGCCCCATTGTAATTAAGGGGCCGCATCCAATCCCCCAATAATGGGAATTGGATGCGGAACAAAACTATCATATGTCTGTTCTGTGGCTTGGGTTGCCACCCGGCCAGTAGTTCACCAGCAAGGCTGGTATTTTAGTTCCCTTGCCGGTGCCAGAATTTTCCTGTAAGGACTGTTAGGGTACTTTCACACTTGCGGCAGGACGGATCCGACAGGCTGTTCACCCTGTCAGATCCGTCCTGCCACTATTTCGCCGGACTGCCACTCCCCATGGACTATAGCGGGAGTGGAGCTACGGCGCAGCATGGCAGTACACGGCGTGAGGCCGCCAGATGAAAAAGTCGGACATGTAGTACTTTTAGTCTGGCGGCCTCTCACCGCGCTGCGCCGTAGATTTGCCCCCATCCCCATTATAGTCGATGGGCACAGAGCAGTGGCACGGCGAAGTAGTGGCAAGATGGATCTGACAGGGTGAGCAGCCTGTCGGATCCGTCCTGCTGCAATTGTGAAATTACCCTTACTAATGAGCGCTTCCATCATGGAACGCCCATTAGTACAGCATTTACCTCCACCGCTACTTGTGCTAGTAAAAAAATAAATAAAGTTACGGTACCTCCACCTCCATTTGCTCACGCTGTGGAGAACACTCCCTGCTGACTAGAAGCTCAGGACAGGACCTACAAGACGTCATCACGTTGGAGCACCGGTCCTGAGCTTGCAGTCGGCAGCGAATGTTCACCGCAGCCAGGTGAATGCTAATTATTATTTTAATTTTTTTGCAAAAGCAGAGAAGGGGGGGCACTAATGGGGGCATTACTCTTACTGGGGGCACTAATGGGAACATTATTCTTACTGGGGCACTAATGTGGCCATTACTAATTCTGGGACTTACCCGGGGCGCTCCACTATAACGTCAGAGCGCCCCACGCGCATGGATCACATGATCGCATGGCATCTTTACTGTTGGCGTTCAGCTCGGACCTTCACCTGACTGCAGATCCAGGTATGTGGACCTTTAATAAAACTAGTTGAGTACCCCTGGTATAGAGTATCGCAATACTTTTTTATGGTATCGAAATCTAATCAAAATTTTGGTATCGTGACAACCCTAGTTCTTTGTATGGGTGTGTATACATAGATAGCAGTCAGTCACTGATACATGTGCACAAAAAAGCTGAGATTTTAATTAGGCTTGAGCAAAAAAAAAAAAAAAAAAAAAATAAAAAAAATAAAAAAAAAAAAAAAAAAAAAAAATCGAGCTTCGGATCATAGATCTCCGTACAGCATTAAAATGTATCGTCTCTGTGTAGGCAAACTTCGTATCGGCCGAAGTTGCGTGAGACTTCAGTGAATTAGTACAGTATTTCTATCTGCGTATTTAAAAACATTTTAAAATAGGAATCCGAATTGGGCTTTGGCACCTAGGTACCAGCCAGTACCAAAACCCACTTAGGATTCATATTTTAAAATGTTTATAAATACGCAGATAGGAATACTGTACTAATTCTCCAAAGTCTTGCACAATTTTGGCCGATACAAAGTTTGCCTACACAGAGACGATACATTTTGATGCTGTAAGGGAACAGCATTAAAATCAAAGTTTTTGAACGAATCGACTTCGGATCTATGATTTGAATCTCTATTTGCTCCAGCCTAGTTTTAATGTATAAATTACAATTTTAACTGAATCTTTTCCCACAAAGCGATAATTGTATCATGGATACATCCAGGTTAATTCTGCACATACAGTGAGTCACATAAGGTCTTGGAGGATTTGTGTAGACCAACACTTTCATTCCCCGCTGAAGGTATATAGATAATCACAATGTAATGACTGATAGAAGTATCCCCCCCTCTCCAGACGGTAAAATTCCTTTTTCTTCTTCTTACACCTATCACCTAGGCCTGTGATGGCAAACCTCCGGCACTGCAGCTGTGGTAAAACTACAACTTCCAAGATGCACACGTGCTTGGCTGTTTTCAGAACTCCATAGACCTGAATGAAGCATGCTGGGAGTCGTAGTTTTACCACAGCTGGAGTGCCGGAGGTTAGTCGTCACTGACCTAGGCTGAGCCCATATACCTTTGCTACTACACAGAAATGAATGTCCTATTTAAAAGGGACCTGGAAAATAATAATATTACAAGTTATGGTTACTAGATTTCTTGGGAACGGTCAGTGATAAAAGGAAGAACAAATTGCTTCAAGTAAGTCTCAAGTTCATTTACCTTTTCCCACTCTGATGAAGCATGGACAACCATAACAGTGTTCCCCAAAAACATTTTAAAGGGAGTCTGTTAGTAAAATGTACCCTTACAAACCACGAACACTGCGGTATAAGTGAAGTTAAATCAAGTAGAAACAAAGCTGTTGCCAAAGCAGTAACCTACCAGAACCTACCAAAACAACTAAGTTTAAAGGGGTTTTCTGAGACTTTACGACTAATGACCTATCCTCGAGGACACCCGGAACCCCTGCCTATAAGCCGTTTAGGAAGGCAGCAGTGCTCCTGTGAGTGCCAAGGCCTTCTCTCAGCTTTTCCTAGGCCAGTGATAACACATTCATCGATAACCTGGCCTAGGAGCAGCTCAGCCCCATAGAAGTGAATGAGGCTGAGCGCGATACCACTCACAGGAGCGCCGTTGCCTTCTCAAACAGCTGATCGGTGTGGGTCTGGGTGTCGGACCCCCACCGATTTGACATCGATGACCAATCCATAGAAAACGTTATCAGTTAAAAAATCCTGGAAAACCCTTCATCTTGTGGCATATATAAATTAGCTGGCAAGTGTCAGCTCCGGCGTTGCCTTGCCAGGAAAGTATCCTGGCTGTTTGTTAGTTGTCCAACCTAAACCCTGAGGGCTATGGCCTGAGCAATATACTGTGCATGCGCTGCTCCCAGTCACTCTTCTGGCTGTATTACACTGACACAACAGTGGGGAAATTCAATGCAAATGCACCAGATCTGCACTGTTCAAATTTAAATGGCAAGAATGTGACATAAGGGAACTCTGAGCCATCGATCAAGATGAAAGTGAAGGTTGGGAAGCATTACTGACAGCCAGGACACTGCCCTAGCAAGGCAACACCCAGCAGACACTTACCAGCTAATGTACATATGCCACAAGCTAGAATGAAATATGGCTTTTTTTTACTGGTATGCTACCATTATGAGTGACAACATAGCTAGTATACACAGCTTTTAACATCACTGTATAGGTGACATGAAGTTATGTACACCTTTTGAGGGCATTTTTATTACTTATTTTGGGGTAAAAAAAAATATTTTTCCAATTGGTCTCTATTAAAAAAAAATTATCAATTTGATAAGAATTTATCTTAAAATGAGTGTTTATGAGCTTTATCTGAAAGTACAAATAAAGGCTACAGATCGAGCCATCAGAACAGCTCTCCTATGGATTCACATTCTGCTGATGCAGTGAAACTGAAAGCTGAAGGGAGAAAAACTGCTTTTATGAATGAATATAAAGAATTAGAAAATTAGATTTTTAGTCCAAAATAAGTAGAATGCAAATAATAATAAAAAAGTCCCGAAAGATGTCCATAGCCTTTAAGATATGGTTCCATTAAAAACAAAAGTTCTGTTCTTCATTCTCCAGGCATCATTTGTTGGGGTTTAATATATGTACCTGCTTGCCATCTATTCCCAGCTGAATACAAAGTACCAATCTATTGATGTCACAAAAGACCAACTATAAAACAAGACTGTGCGTAATGAATGTATTTTACTGCAACTGACACTTCAAACACCCAGTAGATACCATCAGTCCATTAATTCACACAAACATATCATGTATGGGTTTCTAAGTGTTTAGTTAGGTAACCTTTTAACACAAAACCTTCCCCACATTTTGGACAATTATAAGGTTTCTCCCCAGTGTGCTGTTGTTCATGCACAATAAAACTTGCACGATCTAAAAAAGATTTATCGCACTGAGAACAGGAAAGTACTCTGCTTTCTACGCGTCCTTTTGTAGTACGATCAGAAAGATACTTTCTATATTTTGAATTTGAGGGGAGCTTTTCAGTGTTAAGATTTTTCTGGCGTAACTCTGCATTGGCAAGACTTTTTCCATGGTGGATATGTCGCTGTTCTGCTATATGAGTCATGTAATGTGTGGAAAGGGTAGATAAGTCTTTGAAACCTTTCCCACATTCTGAACACGTGAGCGACTTCTTTTCTCGGAGATACTGTGGTTGGGATTGAGAAGTGACATTTTCAGTGGCCTGATCACTTGGCTGTTCTCCAAAGTGACTTCTGTAATGCATTGTCAGGGCAGATACATTTGTAAAACACTGGTCACATTCTGGACAAGAATATGAGGTTTCTTCTTTATGAATGCCTTCATGCCGTTCCAGCCGTGACCGATTGTGAAAACATTTTCCACAAGTAAGGCACCTAAATGGCTGCTGTCCTGTGTGATTTCTCTGATGAACGACAAGTCCGGAGCGATCTCGGAAACATTTTCCACAATCATCACACGAATATGGCTTTTCTCCAGTATGTATCCTCTGATGTATAACAAGGCCAGAACGATCAGTAAATCGTTTGTCACATTCAGAACATGAGAATGGTTTCTCTCCAGTGTGGACTCTCTGATGCCTATCCAAATGGGAACGGCTTGGGAAACATTTACCACATTCAAAACATAGAAATGGTCTCTTCCGTGTTTGAGGGGCAGATTCTTTGCTTTCAGAGTACACACTACGCTTTCCCCCTGAGTGAATTCTACTGTGATTACTAAGATGCCCTCTTTTCATGAAACCTTTACCACACACGGGGCATACATAAATCTTCTCTTGTTTGTGACTCTTTTGATGTTCAGCCAGTGCATTGCTACTCTTAAAATTCATTCCACACTCCAGGCATAGAAGTGGGGCCTGGTCTATTTGAGAAAACTTTTCTTGGGTCAGCAGCTCAGTTTCTGTAGAAGCTGTTTTTTTATGAATTGACTGGTGAACAGTGACATCTGCACGGCTGGAAAACTGTTTACCACATTCTGGACAGGCAAAAGGTATTTGTTCTGTGTGAACTCTATGGTGTGTCACAAGGTCAGATTTTTGGGAAAAACATTCTCCACATTCAGAGCACATTAATGGTTTCTGATTCTCGTGACTCATTATGTGCAAATTAAGTTGTGTGGTGTTGGTGAAAGCCTTCAAACAAGAATTTTCACCATTTAAGGATCCTTGAGAGGACATTATCGATGACTTTGTGTAGTCACTGTCTGATAGATCCTGTGTGTACTCCATTTCACCATCTTCTTGGTCAGGGACTGGTCCCTTAAAGTAGTCTGAGCGTTTGCTAACTGGAGATACATAAGCCATTTCATCAAGATAAGGAACTATGAAAGTTTCTATATCAGTAAAATCTTCATCACATGAACTCAGTTCTTCTTTTATATGAATTATCGGGAGATTTTCATGTGGATCTTGAGCAAATGTTGGCCCCTTCTCCTGGTCGGAACTATTATCTGTCAAATTAGCAATGTTGTCAGATTTTACTCCATTACAAGAGATGTGCTCAGTCGTAGTCTGGAAATTAGATGGGTTAATGTCTTGCTGCTCGTCTGGCATAACTTTCTTTTCACTATGAAAGACAGATGAAAATTTTGCTTCTGAATGAGCAGTCTTTTTGTATTCAGTCTTGGAAACCTGCGAGTTGGTGGACTTTTCTGGTGCACTGCAATATTTTCTTGTAATAAAATCAATATGGTCTTCTGCCGGGGCCTTTTGGCTTTCAGGAGCATCTGGTAAGGAGACACATGCAACTGTTACAAGCGATATGTACAGTGGGGGAAATAATTATTTGACCCCTCACTGATTTTGTAAGTTTGTCCAATGACAAAGAAATGAAAAGTCTCAGAACAGTATCATTTCAATGGTAGGTTTATTGTAACAGTGGCAGATAGCACATCAAAAGGAAAATCGAAAAAATAACTTTAAATAAAAGATAGCAACTGATTTGCATTTCATTGAGTGAAATAAGTATTTGAACCCCTACCAACCATTAAGAGTTCTGGCTCCCACAGAGTGGTTAGACACTTCTACTCAATTAGTCACCCTCATTAAGGACACCTGTCTTAACTAGTCACCTGTATAAAAGACACCTGTCCACAGAATCAATCAATCAAGCAGACTCCAAACTCTCCAACATGGGAAAGACCAAAGAGCTGTCCAAGGATGTCAGAGACAAAATTGTAGACCTGCACAAGGCTGGAATGGGCTACAAAACCATTAGCAAGAAGCTGGGAGAGAAGGTGACAACTGTTGGTGCGATTGTTCGAAAATGGAAGGAGCACAAAATGAACATCAATCGACCTCGCTCTGGGGCTCCACGCAAGATCTCACCTCGTGGGGTGTCAATGGTTCTGAGAAAGGTGAAAAAGCATCCTAGAACTACACGGGAGGAGTTAGTTAATGACCTCAAATTAGCAGGGACCACAGTCACCAAGAAAACCATTGGAAACACATTACACCGCAATGGATTAAAATCCTGCAGGGCTCGCAAGGTCCCCCTGCTCAGGAAGGCACATGTGCAGGCCCGTCTGAAGTTTGCCAATGAACACCTGAATGATTCAGAGAGTGACTGGGAGAAGGTGCTGTGGTCTGATGAGACCAAAATAGAGCTCTTTGGCATTAACTCAACTCGCTGTGTTTGGAGGAAGAAAAATGCTGCCTATGACCCCCAAAACACCGTCCCCACCGTCAAGCATGGGGGTGGAAACATTTTGCTTTGGGGGTGTTTTTCTGCTAAGGGCACAGGACAACTTATTTGCATAAACGGGAAAATGGACGGAGCCATGTATCGTGAAATCCTGAGCGACAACCTCCTTCCCTCTGCCAGGAAACTGAAAATGGGTCGTGGATGGGTGTTCCAGCACGACAATGACCCAAAACATACAGCAAAGGCAACAAAGGAGTGGCTCAAGAAGAAGCACATTAAGGTCATGGAGTGGCCTAGTCAGTCTCCGGACCTTAATCCAATCGAAAACCTATGGAGGGAGCTCAAGCTCAGAGTTGCACAGAGACAGCCTCGAAACCTTAGGGATTTAGAGATGATCTGCAAAGAGGAGTGGACCAGCATTCCTCCTAAAATGTGCGCAAACTTGGTCATCAATTACAAGAAACGTTTGACCTCTGTGCTTGCAAACAAGGGTTTTTCCACCAAGTATTAAGTCTTTTTTTGTTAGAGGGTTCAAATACTTATTTCACTCAATGAAATGCAAATCAGTTGCTATCTTTTATTTAAAGTTATTTTTTCGATTTTCCTTTTGATGTGCTATCTGCCACTGTTACAATAAACCTACCATTGAAATGATACTGTTCTGAGACTTTTCATTTCTTTGTCATTGGACAAACTTACAAAATCAGTGAGGGGTCAAATAATTATTTCCCCCACTGTATATGTCAAACTACTTCATTCCTGCACTTCCAAATATTCCACAACTCTGAATTAAAAGTTTTATACATGGAAGATATCACTGTAAATCCATTTTACAGTAAAAAACTAAACGGTAACCTAGTCAGTGACTTTTTGGAAGATATCTCCAAAAGTAATCTAATTTATTTACTTCACAAATTAATTGAAAACTTACTCAGAGTTCTACGGGATTGGTCATTCTTCATTACATCCTTGTAGAGATCCCTGTGTCCTTCCACATACTCCCACTCCTCCATGGAGAAACAGACCACGATGTCCTCATATCTTATAGGAACCTGACAATGACACAGTCATCATCCAAAACCCTCTCATGAGATGACGATATAACAGTATCCCAGTATTCCCAGCAGTGCTTACCTCTCCAGTTAACAGTTGAATGATCTTGTTTGTGAGTTCTAGGATCTTCTTATCATTCCTTTCCCCAAGTAGACGTGATTGAGGGCATACCCATTCACCACACTTTTTAACCATGATAGAATCCTATGTAGACATAAAAAAAAATGTGTTTTATAAGGTTATTTTACAATCTTTATTACTGCAATAAAGTCATATTTTAAAGGGATTCTGTCACCAAGATTTGTGCTATAGAGCTGCGGACATGCACGGCTAGATAGCTGCTAGCATGTCCGCAATATACCTGTCCCATAAAGCTGTGTGCTTTTATTGTGTTCCTTCCCTGTGCTGGCATCAGCCTCAGGGAAAGAACTGCGCATCGCGAGATTACGGCAATCTATAGTTGATGAAAGGAGGAGATTCGGAGGACACGGGCGGGGCGTGGCTGGGCTCCAGGAAGGTTAGTACAGCCCCTTGGACACATACAAGACTCATTTACATATATATATATATATATATATATATATTATATATATATATATATATATAAAATCATTTTTTAAGCACAATAAAAGCACACAGCTTTATGGGACAGGTATATTGCGGACATGCTAGCGGCGATCTAGCCATGCATGTCCGCAGCTCTATAGCACAAATCTTGGTGACAGAATCCCTTTAAAAGCATATTCCAGACAAATAAAATCTAAAGTAAAGAAAGACTAAACATAAATTAATGCTATAAGCCTATAAGAAATATAGTTTAATAATATTGTCAGTCCACAGAAAAGGGGGTCATTTATTAAGACGTCTACGCCAGTTTTTGGCATAAAAAGTTGCAGTAAGTCATCAGTATCTGACCGGTATGGGTCCAACATCGGGGACCCCCGCCGATCAGCTGTATGAGAAGGCACACTAAAGGAGCCCAGCACCGCCCGCATCCCGCATCCTCTGAATCTGTAAGTGCCGGCATGGTGCACAGGGAAGGAACACCATGCTGGCACTCACATGCGGGCATGCGCGAGATAACAGCGCTTCAACTCTGTGATGTCGGGGGAGCAAGGAGGAGATTCAGAGGATGTGGGCGGTGCTGGGCTCCTTCAGAGTGGGCGTGGCTTGGCTCCTGAACTGTTGGCAACAGCCCCTTGGGCTCATTTACACACATATATATATATATATATATATATATATATATATATATAAAATAGTTTTGTTTTGTTAGTTTTTTCTATAAAAGCATTCACAGCTATGAGAAAAGTATATTGTGGACATGCTAGTGGCGATCTAGCAGTGCATGTCCACAGCTCTATATGCTCAAACTACCTGACAGAAGCCCTTTAAAATTTCCTGATAGACAACTTCACTGACTTTGGACTTGATATAACACAGTAGAACAACCCCAGCAGATGACAGGGCTCCCCAAACCATCACTGACTGTGGTAACTTCACACTGGATCTTAAGCAACTTGGATTGTGTGCCTTTCCACTCTTCCTCCAAACTGTGGGACCTTGATTTCCAAATGAGATGCAGAATTAACTTTCATCTGAACAGGACTTTGGACGACTGAGCAACAGTCCAGTCCTTTTTTTCCCTTAGCTCAGGTAAGACGCTTCTTACATTGTCTCTGGGTCATGAGCAGCTGTACACAAGGAATATGACAACTGCAGCCCATGTCCTGGAAATGTCTGTGTGTGGTGGCTCTTGAAGCATTGACTCCAGCTGCAGTCCACTCCTTGTGAATCTCCCGTGAACCAGACTAAGGTACCATTTAAAGGCTTAGGACACCTTTCCAGGTGTCTTGTGTTGATTAGCTGATTCGAGTGTGACTCAGTGGGGCACATTTACTATAGTGTCTGCGCCTATTTTAATGAATAAAAAGCCTGTTTAAGACGGTCTTATTTTTAAAGTCACATTTACCAATAGTTTTTGCACCTGTTTCACCTATTTTGAGTTTTAAAGGGGTATTCCGGTAAAGTAACTTAATTTTTGAAAAACTGCACCAAGGCTGTAAGCTGTGACCCAACCAGAAACCATACCTATACATACAGTCCTGATCAAAAGTTTAAGACCACTTGAAAAATGGCAAAAAATCATATTTAGCATGGCTAGATCTTAACAAGGTTCCAAGTAGAGCTTCAACATGCAACAAGAAGAAATGGGAGTGAGACAAAACATTTTTTGAGCATTCAATTTAATGAAAACAACGAATAAACTGAAACAGGCTGTTTTTCAGCTGATCAAAAGTTTAGGACCACACCTCCAAAAAAAAAAAAAAAAAAAAAACTAAACCCCCCCAAAACAGAAATCCAACTTCCAAAAACATGAACTCAGTAATGAGTAGCTCCGCAGTTATTGTTTATCCCTTCAAAAATTTGTTTCGACATGCTTGATGCAAGCGTTTCCATGAGGTGAGTGGGAACATTTCTCCAAGTGGTAAAGACGGTCGCACGAAGGCCATCTACTATTTGGAACGGTTGTCCATTTTTGTAAACTTCCCTTGCCATCCATCCCCAAAGGTTCTCAATTGGATTTAGATCAGGGGAACACGCAGGATGGGCCAAAAGAGTGATGTTATTCTCCTGGAAGAAGTCCCTTGTCCTGCGGGCATTGTGTACTGTAGCGTTGTCTTGTTGAAAAACCCAGTCATTACCACACAGACGAGGGCCCTCAGTCATGAGGAATGCTCTCTGCAACATCTGGACATAGCCAGCGGCCGTTTGACGCCCCTGCACTTCCTGAAGCTCCATTGTTCCACTGAAGGAAAAAGCACCCCAGACCATTATGGCGCCCCCTCCACTGTGGCGCGTAGAAAGCATCTCAGATGGGATCTGCTTGTCATGCCAGTAACGTTGGAAACCATCAAGGTTACATTTTTTCTCATCAGAGAATAAAACTTTCTTCCACCTTTGAATGTCCCATGTTTGGTGCTCTCTTGCAAAGTCCAAACGAGCAGTTCTGTGGCGTTCAAGGAGACAAGGTCTTTGAAGACGTTTTTTGTTTTTGAAGCCCCTCAGTCTCAGATTCAGTTTGATGGTTATGGGGCTGGAGTCAGCACCAGTAAGGGCCTTAATTTGGGTCGAGGATCGTCCAGTGTCTTGACGGGCAGCCAATTGGATCCTCCGGCTCAGTGCTGATGAAATTTTTTTGGGTCTTCCACTTGACTTTTTTGTTCCATAACCCTCAGGATCATTTAAGAAATTCCAAATGACTGTCTTACTGCGTCCCACCTCAGCAGCGATGGCGCGCTGTGAGAGACCCTGCTTATGCAGTTCAACAACCCAACCACGTTCAAAAAGGGAGAGTTTTTTGTGCCTTTGCCATCACAACGTGTGACTACCTGACAGAAAATGACAATGAATCCACATCTTTGCACAGATTTGGCCTTTTAACCACTTGCCGCACACGTAACGCCGATAGGCGTCCGGGCGGCGGCACACTCAGGCTCAGCAACGCCTATTGGCGTCATCTCATGTGAGCCGAGATTTCCTGTGAACGCGCGCTCACAGGAGAGCACGTTCACAGGATCGCGCAGTTCAGAAGTTCAACTAGAGCCTGCCGGCAGCGATCATTGGCTGGCATGCTGTAGATTTTTAAAAGATCCAATGAAATGGGTATGTCAGACGCTATTTTGTAAATAGCGTTGGATATACCTGCTACCTGGTCCTCTGGTGGTCCCTTTTGCTTGGATCGACCACCAGAGGACACAGGCAGCTCTGTAAGTAGCACCAATCACCACACACACACACACATTACACCCCCCTGTCACTTATTAACCCCTTATTAACCCCTGATCACCCCCCTGTCATTGATCACCCCCCCGTAAGGGTCCTTTATCACCGCCAGTTACTTAGCTACTTGTTAAGTAGTTAGCGCCCAGCCCACCGCACGTTACTGATTAGTCGCTGATTAGCGTCATCGCTGTCGCTAATCAGCACTAGTACTATATAGTATCTGTAAGTGATCAAGACTGATCGCAATCAGATCTATATAAGTACATTAGGGTCACCTTAGGCTCTACAAAAAACGCAGTGTTCGCCCGATCAGGCCTGATCTTGTGCGCACACTTGCATTCAGTCCGCCCCACCGCAGTGACAGAATTTTTTTTTCTGATCACTGCAAAAACACTGTAAAATCGCTGCGCCGCTATAAAGATCACTTTTGAGCTTTTTGGATCTTTATTAGCGATCGCAGCTTTACTTCACAAGCACTCCTTTTTACTAGGCAGGTTTGCTCTTTATCCTGGGTAGTCTCAGAGGAATACCCCCTAAATTTAGTTAGCCCAAAATGTCAAACAAGGAGTATTCCGCTGAAGAGGCCTACAGGATTCTGGCCGTGATGGATGAAAGCGATGGGGACGCCTCACCCGCTGAATCCAGTGGTTCAGAATATGAACCTGTAGACAGCAGTGGCACTCTAACCTCTAGTGAAGATGACGAGGTTGAGGTCCCTGCTACGGTCAGGCGTACCCGATCCCATGTCAGTGTTCTGCATACCCCGTGTGATGAGCCTCATTTGCAGCAGAGTGGTGCTAGCGCTGATCTTTTTTATGGTGCGGCATACACCAGCAGCGCAGCACATCCTGGAGCTTCTACCAGCACTGCCGTATTCCCTGGTGAAGTGGCGAGCACCAGAAGGGCAGTTCAAGCTGGTACGGTGGCACGTGCAGTAACTCCCCCGTCGCAGCCACCGCGTTCACAGGCCTGTAGAGCCCTTAGTCTCCCAGAGGTGCTGGCAAACCCAAATTGGCACTCCCCTGCTTCCGCCGCACCCGTATTGCCCTCTTTCACCGCCCAGTCTGGAGTTCGCGTGGAGACAGCTCATTTAGGATCAGCCCTCGAGTTTTTTGAGCTGTTCTTCACCGCGGATCTCTATGACTTAGTTGTGGCAGAAACCAACCGCTACGCCACACAGCATATAAACGCAGCCTTTCCGGTGGAAACCAGTCACAGTTTCCGAATTAAAATTATTTTTGGGCCTTATCCTCAGCATGGGTCATACAAAAAAAAATATGTATTGCGGTCCTATTGGTCTAAAGACCCAATACATTACATGCCCATGTTCTCTGCTGCTATGTCCAGGGCACGTTTTGAGGGCATCATGCGCTTTATGCATTTTACTGACAATAAAACCTGTCATCCAAGAGGCCACCCTGCTTATGACCGGCTCCACAAAATTCGGCCCCTCATAGACCGTTAGTCATCCAGGTTTGCAGATGTGTATACCCCCAAGCAGAACATCTGCATAGACGAGTCCCTAGTACATTTTACCGGGCGCTTTGGCATGAAACAGTACATCCCCAGCAAGCGCGCCCGGTATGGGGTCAAACAGTATAAGCTCTGTGAAAGGGCCACAGGCTATACATATAGTTTTAGGGTCTATGAGGGAAAAGACTCAAAACTGGAGCCGGTCGGATGTCCTGACTACCTGGGGAGCAGTGGCAAGATTGTCTGGGACTTGGTATCACCCTTACTCCACAAGGGGTACCACTTATACATGGACAATTTTTACACAAGCGTGGCCCTCTTTCGGCACTTACATCTAGTCGGAATTCAATGCTGTGGCACCGCGAGACCTAGTCGCCGGGGCTTCCCCCAACGGCTCGTTAATACCCGACTTGCACAGGGGGAGAGGGCTGCCTTGTGAGACAAAGAACTGCTTGCGGTGAAGTGGAGGGACAACAGGAACGTTTACCTTCTGTCCACCATTCACGCAAACACGACTGTCCAAATTGAAAGGGCAACTAGAGTCATTGAGAAACCCCTCTCTGTCCACGACTATAACCTTCACACGGGAGGGGTGGACTTCAATGACCAGATGTTGACTCCCTATTTAGCGTCCCGCCGCACCAGACGCTGGTATAAGAAGGTGTCTGTTTATTTAATTCAATTGGCTCTGTATAATAGTTTTGTTCTCTACAGTAAGGCTGGGAGAACGGGATCCTTCCTAAAATTCCAGGAAGAGATCATTTCGGAACTCCTGTATCCAGGAGGGTCCATGCCCCAAGTACCTGATGTAGTTAGCCGGCTACATGGCAGACACTTCCCGAGTGTCTATCCTGGTACCCCAACTCAGCGTTCCCCAAGAAAAAGATGTTGTGTCTGTAGCAGGGCTGGAATAAGGCGTGACACCACCTTTTTTTTTGTCCTGACTGTCCTGACCAGCCTGCCCTATCCATAGGGGAGTGTTTCCGCAAGTACCACACACAGGTACACTATTAGTGTAGGGATTGCGTGACACAGGACAGGCACACAGGGGTCTTAGGGCCCTTTCACACAGAGCTGCCACAAACCTCTCCTTTCACCTGGGACAAAGTGCATAATGTACTTCGCCACATCTCTGGGCGATTTGCTCTTTGCACATTGTCCCATGGGGAAGGAGAGGTTTGTCCTCTAAAAAAAATAAATAAAAAAAAAAAAAAATCACAGGTAAGCAAAAAAGTTAATGTTCAGTTTCAAATGTTATATAAAGTTTATAAAAGGTGATGTTAATAAATTTATTGCATTGCGGCCTGTTTTTTTTTTTTTTTTTTTTTAACCTTCTAGGTGGACCAAGCGATCAACCAGCTGCAGCACTGATGTGCATTCTGACAGAAGCATTGCGCTGCTGTCAGATTACACAAAGTCGGTGTATGCGGCGCTGCAAGACGAGATTTCTCCTCTGCAGTAAAAAAAGATACGTTTGACGAGGCTTATGAGCTGAGGGGCGGTGTTCATATGCTTTGGCAAACACTTTGTATATATAAAATAAATAAAAAATTCTGGCAATGATTTATTCATCCACATCGATTGATGTGAATGGAGAAATCGGGTTTGCCAGGGCATACGAGCTGAGTGGGTTTGGATGTTGGGCGGAGCTCCTATGTCCTGGCAGACGCCTTTCCCCTCTTTTTTATTTTTTGCACATTTTTTGGCAGAGATTTTTTCATCCACATTGATCGATGCGAATGAAGAAATCTGTGCCGTTCATTTATTCTTTCAGCCCAGAGGCTGAAAGGAAAATAAAAAAAATCATTACCCGTATGCTCAATATAAGGAGAATAGCAGAAACTCCTAATGCTGGCCATACATGTAATGATTGTGGAGACCCTCAAATGCCAGGGCAGTACAAACACCCCACAAATGACCCCATTTTGGAAAGAAGACACCCCAAGGTATTCCCTGAGGGGCATATTGAGTCCATGAAAGATTGAACTTTTTGTCACAAGTTAGCGGAAAGGGAGACTTTGTGAGAAAAAAAAAAAAAAAAATATATATATATATATATATATATATATATATATATATATATATATATATATATATTTTATCAATTTCCGCTAACTTGTGCCAAAAAAAATAAATAAAAAATCTTCTATGAACTCGCCATGCCCCTCACGGAATACCTTGGGGTGTCTTCTTTCCAAAATGGGGTCACATGTGGGGCATTTATACTGCCCTGGCATTTTAGGGGCCCTAAAGCGCGAGAAGTAGTTTGGAATTCAAATGCGTAAAAAATGCCCTGTGAAATCCTAAAGGTACTCGTTGGAATTTGAGCCCCTTTGCGCACCTTGGCTGCAAAAAAGTGTCACACATGTGGTATTGCCGTACTCAGAAGAAGTAGGGCAATGTGTTTTGGCGTGTATTTTTACATATACCCATGCTGGGTGAGAGAAATATCTCTGTAAAATGACAACTTTGTATAAAAAAAAAAAATGGGAAACGTCATTTACACAGATATTTATCTCACCCAGCATGGGTATATGTAAAAATACACCCCAAAACACATTTCCCTACTTCTTCTGAGTACGGCGATACCACATGTGTGACACTTTTTTGCAGCCTAGGTGCGCAAAGGGGCCCAAATTCCAATGAGTTCTTTTAGAATTTCACAGGGCATTTTACGCATTTGGATTCCAAACTACTTCTCACGCTTTGGCCTCATGCACACGACCGTTGTGTGCATCCATGGCCGTTGTTCCGTTTTCCGTGATTTTCTGCAGACCCATTGACTTTCAATGGGTCCGTTGAAAACTCGGAAAATGCACCGTTGTTCATCCGCGGCCGTGATCCGCGTTTCCTGTCCTATTTTTTTGACGGACAACAGTTCACGGACCCATTCAAGTCAATGGGTCCGTGAAAAAACACGGATGCACACAAGATTGGCATCCGCGCCCGTGATCCGTAGGCTACTTTCACACAGACGGATCGCAGATCCGTCTGCATAAAAGCTTTTTCAGAGCTGAGTTTTCACTTCGTGAAAACTCAGATCCGACAGTATATTCTAACACAGAGGCGTTCCCATAGTGATGGGGACGCTTCAAGTTAGAATATACTACGAACTGTGTACATGACTGCCCCCTGCTGCCTGGCAGCACCCGATCTCTTACAGGGGGCTGTGATCCGCACAATTAACTCCTCAGATGCCGGACCTGAGGGGTTAATTGTGCGTATCACAGCCCCCTGTAAGAGATTGTGGCCAGTGCGGCCCACCCCTCCCTCCCCCTCCTAATTTAAATTTCCCCCCCCCCCCCCCTATCATTGGTGGCAGCGGAGAGTTCCGATCGGAGCTGGGGCTCTGATCGGTAACCATGGCAACCAGGACGCTCCTGCAGTCCTGGTTGCCATGGTTACTTAGCAATTTTTAGAAGCATTATACTTACCTGCGATGTCCGTGACCGGCGGGGCGCTCCTCCTACTGGTAAGTGAAAGGTCTGTGCGACGCATTACTGTCCACTAATGAATGGACAGTAATAAAGGGGAGGGAGGGGGGGTCCACTGGCCACCAATGAATTTAAAACTGGGGAGGGAGGGGGGTGTGCCCCCTCCTGCCTGGCAGCACCTGATCTCTTACAGGGGGCTATGGTCCGGAACCTGAGGGGTTAATTGTGCGGATTACAGCCCCCTGTAAGAGATCGGGTGCTGCCAGGCAGCAGGGGGCAGTCATGTACACAGTTCGTCGGATATTCTAACTTGAAGCGTCCCCATCACTATTGGAACGCCTCTGTGTTAGAATATACTGTCAGATCTGAGTTTCACAATCTAACTCAAAGCCGATGGTATATTCTAACATAGAGGCGTTCCCATGGTGATGGGGACACTTCAAGTTAAAATATAACATCGGATTGGAGAAAACTCAGATCCGATGGTATAATAGGGACTCCTGACCTTACATTGAAAGTCAACAGGGACGGATCCGTTTGCAATTGCACCATATTGTGTCAACGTCAAACGGATCCGTCCCCATTGACTTGCATTGTAAGTCAGGACGGATCCGTTTGGCTCCGCACGGCCAGGCGGACACCAAAACGACTTTTTTTTCATGTCCGTGGATCTTCCAAAAATCAAGGGAGACCCACGGACGAAAAAACGATCACGGAACAACGGAAATCCGTTTTGCGGACCGCAAAAAAAAACGTCCGTGTGCATGAGCCCTTTAGGGCCCCTAAAATGCAAGGGCAGCATAAATACCCCACAAGTGACCCCATTTCAGAAAGAAGACACCCCAAGGTATTCCGTGAGGGGTATGGTGAGTTTATGTAAAATTTTATTTTTTGTCACAATTTAGTGGAATAAGACTTTCCACAAAAAAAAAAAATATCATTTTCCGCTAACTTGTGACAAAAAATAAAAAACTTCCATGAACTCACTATGCCCATCAGCGAATACCTTAGGGTGTCTACTTTCCGAAATGCGGTCATTTGTGGGGTGTTTCTACTGTCTGGGAATTGTAGAACCTCAGGAAACATGACAGGTGCTCAGAAAGTCAGAGCTGCTTCAAAATGCGTAAATTCACATTTTTGCACCATAGTTTGTAAACGCTATAACTGTTACCCAAACCAATAAATATACACTTATTGCATTTTTTTTTTATCAAAGACATGTAGAACAATAAATTTAGAGAAAAATTTATATAGAAATGTAGTTTTATTTGAAAAATTTTACAACAAAGTGAAAAATTTCATTTTTTTGCAAATATTTCGGTCAATTTTGATTAATATCAAAAAAAGTCAAAATGTCAGCAGCAATGAAATACCACCAAATGAAAGCTCTATTAGTGAGAAGAAAAGGAGGTAAAATTCATTTGGGTGGTAAGTTGTATGACCGAGCAATAAACCGTGAAAGTAGTGTAGTGCAGAATTGTAAAAAGTGGTCTGGTCATTAAGGGGGTTTAAGCTAGGGGAGCTCAGGTGGTTAAAGGGAACCTGTCACCTGGATTTTGGGTATAGAGTTGAGGACATGGGTTGCTAGATGGCCACTAGCACATCCACAATACCCATTCCCCATAGCTCTGTGTGCTTTTATTGTGTAAAAAAAACTATTTGATGCATATGCAAATTAACCTGAGATGAGTCCTGTCCCTGACTCATCTCACATACAGGACTCATCTCAGGTTAATTTGCATATGCAAATAGTTTTTTTTGCACAATAAAAGCACACAGAGCTATGGGGACTGGGTATTGCGGATGTGCTAGCGGCGATCTAGCAACCCATGTCCTCAGCTCTATACATTAAATCCCGGGGACAGGTTCCCTTTAATTTGCCCTTTCATTCAATCCTTCTGCTTTAATAACTTGTCCCACATTTCAGCTCGATCACATTGCAGCCATTGACCTCCCTTGGATGTGGTATCTCTTTCTCACACTCCCTCTCCGGCGTGGAACCCTGATTCGCCGATAACCATGATCAACATGGTACGCTCAGAAAAGAACTCCTAAAGTTGATAGAGAAGATATCAAAATGGATCGTGGACATCACGGGGACGTGCGATTAGGCAGAATTTATCTAGAGTCAACAAAGCGGCAGCACCTGTCTAACGTTTCCAAATCCAAAATACCCCAGTGACATTCCCTATAATTTTTTATTAATCATTCCAATAACAGGACATCTTAAGAGTCCTGTATTGTTATTTATAGTCACTACCTCCCCGAGTCGGGAGGTAGTGACTACCTCCTTTCCTTAAATTCTTCCGTTTTAATAGCTTCTCTCACATTTCCGCTCGATCACAATTAAATTTCATCCATTGATCTCCCTTGGATGTGGTCTCTCTTTCTCACGCTTTCTCACGGGATCAGGGCCCTCCTGGCGGATGCTGGAGTCTCAGACGCCGACATAGTGGTGGAGATGCTGCCTCAGAGCTGCATGAGCACCACTTTCATTTCTCCCGGCGCCTGACTTCACCTTGATGTGTCCGGCATGTTGCGACATAGCTCCGCCTTCCCCGCCTGTCAGCCCAGAGGATCAATGCAGCACCGGCTTTCGCAGCACACACGCGCGTCCCAAATAGATACGACATCAGCGGTCTGCTTCCTACCTCAAAAGTGGAAGGGGGACCGCGATAGTAAGAAGCGCAGGCCCCAGTATGAGCCAGAGTGAGCGTCCATGTTGCCCCCACTGCTCAGTCTTAACCACGGGAAGGCAGCACGGGATGATGAAGGTAAAAAAGCCTAGGAATATTCCTCTCCCCACCGGGTGGCCTCGCTCTGTATGCTTATCCCGTAGGGCAGGAATAACACTAAGGGTGAGGAGGTTTGGGGGCAATTTAAACTCACTCTGTATATTCCTGACCCTATAGAGGTCAAGGGTCATCTCACTTGTGGCCGTCATGGTGGATGGAATGGAAAATGTGGCGCAAGCGAGCTGAATTTTGGCGCACGTCTCCATGAAAGTAGGCAAATTGTGGCGCAACTCACCACTCAAAACAGAGACCGAAAAGTACTCCAGCCCTTAGGTGGCATTGAAATTAGACGGTTTTTACAACAAAATCTGGCACAGAATAAGGAGCACATACCTAAATTGGTTGGAAATCAGGCCCAAAAGTTAGGCTCAACAGGAATAAATGCCTCCAAAACAGTTGCAAAAATAAGCTGGTAAATGAGACTTAAAAATAAGACAGTCGGAAACAGGCATTTTACAGGCGCAGACACTTTAGTAAATGTGTCCCATAGAATTTTAGGTTTTCATTAGACGTAATCCATAATCAACATTAAAAGAAATAAGCGCATGAAATAGATCACTCTATGTGTAATGAATCTATATACCCGATGAAACCCTAATACAGATCATAAAGTAGTTGGAAAGTTTAAAAACCTAAGTGCAACACTCCGTTATTAGCAAAAGTGCAAACGTTCTTGAATAAATCCCTATTACCTAGAATTTCATGGTTAGGGCGGAAAAGCGTATTGACCTCTTACATCCTACCCCAAATACTTTATATGTTTCGCTCCCTCCCAATAACAATACCCAGATCATTCCTGAACAGATTGAGATCTATTATGGGAAAATATCTATGGGGTAACAAAAATGCTAGATTACCTCATTCTCTACTTATAAGGAAGAAGAGACATGGAGGAATCTCTCTGCCGGATATCTCCGCCTATGTTCAGGCAATCCATCTAGAGAGATGGTTGATTTTAACTAGAACTGGAGATAATCCTCTACATGTACGCTTTGAAAGAGAGATACTGGGGAAAAATAGTACGCACTTGTTATGGCATAAACCTCCAACTTCAAACACTCAGGAAATTATAAGTATTATAACTAAGAGTACTATTAAGGAGTGTCAGAGGTCATTAGCGTTAAACCTTAGCAAAGGAGATCTATTCCCTATTACACCTCTCAATATTTTGCCCTATGTCCTATCAGATAGAATTATAGAGGCCAACCCGGTATGGGATTCTGTATCAGAGCTCAAAGTAGGGGACCTTTTGAAACTGCCTCTCACCACTGATATCTTTGAATCTCTCAGAGGGGAGCCACCTGGAGTAGGATCAGATATTCAAAAATGGGACTTTGAAGTAACATGCAAAAAGTTTAACTTATCTAAAAAACATTCGAAGATAGATCCATCTTGGTTAGAGACTATGGTTCTATTGCCAAAATTGCCAACTAAAACTTTATCCTTAATATACAGACAGATTCTAGAAAAAAAGAGGAGATAATCCGCCCACTTACCTTAAAGAATGGGAGAAGGAACTAGGGATAAGCCTTGATGACCCTATCAGAGCTTTTATTCTGTCACATTCACATGGTTTCTCCAGATGTGTCAGAGTGCAGGAGAATTCACTCAAAACCTTAACCAGATGGTACCGTACACCTGAATTTCTCCGGAAAATCCACTTAATCAGCTCCAGTGAATGTTGGAGATGTAAGGAGGATGTGGGTAGCATTTCCCATATATGGTGGCATTGTCATAAAATTAGACAGTTTTGGGATTCAGTGGAGGAGACTATGAATAGGATCTGCTCAGGAAACCTGTCACTCACTGCCCCCTTAGTTCTGTTGTGGAGGCCAGAGGGCAACTTTACTCCTAATAAAAATAATCTACAGACACATATGATAACAGCCGCCAAGTTATTGGTCCCAGCTTTATGGAGAACTACAGAACCGCCTACTATAGCCATGTGGTATGAGAAAATGAATCACTTATGCAGAATGGAGGAATTAACCAGTTGGGAGTCTCACAATAGACAGAGGTTTTTGAAAACTTGGCAACCTTGGTTGTCGCATATGGTTACTCAACAGGAACAGTGACCCTGGGATAACGTCATACGGAAGAATTAGAGGAGCAGAACTCCTGACAACCCAGAGGGGAATTAATCTGTTTGTAAGAATAGGCTCTATATTAACATGGGTCTCAAGATATAGTTACAGCTTTTGCGGAAGGAAAACAGATATATAACACACTTTTCTCTGGTAGATAGACTTCAGAATGTGGTTGACCAGGTATAGATAGTGAACCACCTCGACTCTTAGGTTTTTTGTCTAACAATTTTGTATTGGTTTTTTAAACCCAATTTTAGTTATGTTAAATTATTTTATGTATGTTCATTTAAGTGGGAAATCCATTGTATGGTACCTGCAATCTCACAATGCATGATAAGTTAGGTTTGCGAACCACTTGTTATCTTTGGATAGAGGTTATACTTGTGACTTGCACTAACTTGCCATTTAGACCAGTTGCACTGGTCATGCCTTTTTCCTAAATACTTAAAAAGTATATGTGACAATATGATTTTATGTTGAAAACTTTAATAAAAAGAGAATGTTTAAAAAAAAAAAACCTAAGTGCAAATTAAAGGGGTTGTCCAGCGGTTAAAAGGGTTTTTCGGAATTTTATTGATAGATAAGGATAGGTCACCAATATCAGATTGGCGAGCGCAGCCTTCCCTTCATTGTTTACCTGCTCACCGTCGACATCACAGCGGTGAGCAGGTGTAATTACAAGTCGTCCCATTCACTTCTATGGGACGGCTCCTTCCCATTCAAGTGTATAGGAACAAGCCGTTCCATTGAAGTGAATGGGACAGCTTGTCTCGCGGCTGTGATGTCGACAGCGAGCAGGTAAACAATGAAGGGAGGACTGCAGCCTTCTCTTCAACCAGCTGATCAGCGTGGGTGCTGGGAGTTGGCCCCCCGCCGATCCGATATTGATGACCTATCCTTAGGAAAACCTAGAAAACCCCTTCAATATTTATAACTATCAGTATAGGCAATCAATATCTGATCGGTGGGGTCTCAACACCCGGCACCCCCACAATCAGCTGTTAGAAGAGGTGGTGGTGCTCCATGTGAACGCCACTTCCTCTTCATTACACTGCATTTCCTCTCTGTAGAGCAATGTAATACACATACTCGCTCTATTCAAGTGAATAGAGGAAATGCTTGTAATTACACTACGCCACCGCTCCACAGGAGACAAGACGTAGTGTGAAGACCAGGTGCGCCGCCTCCTCGTCAAACAGCTGATCGGAAGTCGGACCCCTGCCGATCAGATATTGATGATAGGGCTGAAACGAATACTCGATTAAATCAAGTAACTCGACACAAAAAATACTCGCTGCAAATTTTTTGCATCGAGGATTCGTTTGTGCCATGTGACTACGGAGCATGAGTGAAGCGCTTGCTATTACTCACGCTCCATGGTCTCCCGCTGCCCGGCACCGCACTGTATCCTGACATACACACATCGTCAGGATGTAGGGCACGTAAGCGCTCACTCTGACCTGACGCTGTGTGATGTACAGAGCGTGAAGAAGACGATGCAACTGCGGAGTGTCTGCGGTGCCCCTACAGGAAAGTTACGCGTTTTACTTCACTGGCGCTGGGGACTGATAGCTAGAAAGGGGAGATGATGGCACTGGGGGGGGGGGGGGGGGGGGGACCCCGATGGCAGCGGACGGAGTGGCCTAATGGTGCTGTGAGGATTGATGGTATGGGGGGGAATGATGGTATGGGGGGGGGGTATGAGTTTTTATAAAGGAAAACATTCTTTTAATTAGTTTTTTCTTATTAGAGTACTCGATTAAGTACTCTGAGTAATCTGGAAAATACTTGATTACAAAAATAAATCGATAGCTGCAGACTAATTGATGACCTATCCTGAGATAGGTCACCAATATTAACATTAACGGCTGGACGACTCCTTTAAGGCTCTGCATTCTGAAGTCTAAAAGATTAGCTATGAGTTTTTCAGGTTTGCCAAACGTATTACTTTTCCATCCACATATCAATGACTTCCCATACACTGAGAAACGTTACTGTGACATGAGTCCCAGAATCCCTCACCTCTCCAGTCAGCACACAGATGATCTCCAGGGTGAGACTTAATATCATCTCCATAACTGTACTCCCACCCTTGTCCATCATTTGTGAAATATGCCGAAGTTCCCGCAGTGGACTGTAGGGCATGTGGGAGCGCCGTCCAGGACCCTGCAGTGGATTAAATAAAGATTACTTTCAGCCTACGTCTAACCCGATAAGAATATTGGGGGAAGGACTGAGTGGTTTGGAGTTGTTAATACCATGGAAGCAATCCTGATGCCTTCATCATATTATGTCACCAGTGGACTATGTTGTGTCCACTTCTCTGGGTGTAAACTACAAGATGCACAAAGCAGGTTATGACCCTTATCAGTAATAACTGATACATATCTGCTGGCTGCCAAGCTAAGCTTATAGACACCATTAGGACGTTTATCAAACTGGTATAAAGGAAAACTGGTTTAGCTGCCCCTAGCAACCAATCAGATTCCACCTTTCATTTTCCAATGGGCAACTAAGCCATTTTTCCTATACACTAGTTTGATAAATCTCCCCCCATATCTTTACTTTAGGGTCATGGTGATAGCCCTATTTTTCAAGAAGGGCAAACTAGGTGAAACAAAGTGCCTGCACGCGGTGCAGATTACGTGCGTTTTTTCTGCACAGATTTTTGTGTGGAAAAAAAATTGCGTAATACAGTACCAGCAAAGTGTATGAGATTGGACAAATCTCATGTACACTTTGCTTTTCTTCAACAGTCGTTTGCATGAGCCCTAAGGGTGAGATTTGAGGAAAACCTGCACAAAAAAAAAAAAAAACAACAACATAAAAACCACACAAAAAACATGGCTCCGTGCCACACCGTATCTCCTAGATTGCAGACCCATTCAAGTGAATGGGTCCACATTCGTAATACGGCGCACACGGTGCCCCATGCCTGTATTTCGGTCCGCAATATACAGGGAGTGCAGAATTATTAGGCAAATGAGTATTTTGACCACATCATCCTCTTTATGCATGTTGTCTTACTCCAAGCTGTATAGGCTCGAAAGCCTACTACCAATTAAGCATATTAGGTGATGTGCATCTCTGTAATGAGAAGGGATGTGGTCTAATGACATCAACACCCTATATTAGGTGTGCATAATTATTAGGCAACTTCCTTTCCTTTGGCAAAATGGGTCAAAAGAAGGACTTGACAGGCTCAGAAAAGTCAAAAATAGTGAGATATCTTGCAGAGGGATGCAGCACTCTTAAAATTGCAAAGCTTCTGAAGCGTGATCATCGAACAATCAAGCGTTTCATTCAAAATAGTCAACAGGGTCGCAAGAAGCGTGTGGAAAAACCAAGGCGCAAAATAACTGCCCATGAACTGAGAAAAGTCAAGCGTGCAGCTGCCAAGATGCCACTTGCCACCAGTTTGGCCATATTTCAGAGCTGCAACATCACTGGAGTGCCCAAAAGCACAAGGTGTGCAATACTCAGAGACATGGCCAAGGTAAGAAAGGCTGAAAGACAACCACCACTGAACAAGACACACAAGCTGAAACGTCAAGACTGGGCCAAGAAATATCTCAAGACTGATTTTTCTAAGGTTTTATGGACTGATGAAATGAGAGTGAGTCTTGATGGGCCAGATGGATGGGCCCGTGGCTGGATTGGTAAAGGGCAGAGAGCTCCAGTCCGACTCAGACGCCAGCAAGGTGGAGGTGGAGTACTGGTTTGGGCTGGTATCATCAAAGATGAGCTTGTGGGGCCTTTTCGGGTTGAGGATGGAGTCAAGCTCAACTCCCAGTCCTACTGCTAGTTTCTGGAAGACACCTTCTTCAAGCAGTGGTACAGGAAGAAGTCTGCATCCTTCAAGAAAAACATGATTTTCATGCAGGACAATGCTCCATCACACGCGTCCAAGTACTCCACAGCGTGGCTGGCAAGAAAGGGTATAAAAGAAGAAAATCTAATGACATGGCCTCCTTGTTCACCTGATCTGAACCCCATTGAGAACCTGTGGTCCATCATCAAATGTGAGATTTACAAGGAGGGAAAACAGTACACCACTCTGAACAGTGTCTGGGAGGCTGTGGTTGCTGCTGCACGCAATGTTGATGGTGAACAGATCAAAATACTGACAGAATCCATGGATGGCAGGCTTTTGAGTGTCCTTGCAAAGAAAGGTGGCTATATTGGTCACTGATTTGTTTTTGTTTTTGAATGTCAGAAATGTATATTTGTGAATGTTGAGATGTTATATTGGTTTCACTGGTAAAAATAAATAATTGAAATGGGTATATATGTTTTTTGTTAAGTTGCCTAATAACTATGCACAGTAATAGTCACCTGCACACACAGATATCCCCCTAAAATAGCTAAAACTAAAAACAAACTAAAAACTACTTCCAAAAATATTCAGCTTTGATATTAATGAGTTTTTTGGGTTCATTGAGAACATGGTTGTTGTTCAATAATAAAATTAATCCTCAAAAATACAACTTGCCTAATAATTCTGCACTCCCTGTATGAAGCTGCTACAGACGTGTGCATGAGGCCTAAATCTACACTGTGTGAAGCCACCCATAGCCTATGTTCACATCTGTGTTGGAAGCACCTTTAGGGCCACATGGTGGACTCTGCTTGTCCAGTAAAATTGCAGGCCTTCTAATGAAACCAAGTAAAGAGAAGAAACTCCCACGGCGCAAAAAACAGTCTTTGATGATATAAACTTGATTTAATAATTCGGCTGGTGGTACAACGCGTTTCGGGGCAGAAGACACCCCTTTATCAGGTACAAACTGTATGAGCAGTTTGTACCTGATGAAGGGGTGTCTTCTGCCCCGAAACGCGTTGCACCACCAGCCGAATTATTAAATCAAGTTTATATTATCAAAGACAGTTTTTTGCGCCGTGGGAGTTTCTTCTCTTTACTTGGATCTATCCGCCTTCTTGGGGACTCCAGGCATCCCTACGTGGAAGTGCGTACATCCCTGGCTGCATGACCATCTGCCTTGGGGGCCTTTTATGACCCCCTTCAAGCCTTCAGTAGTGTTGTGCCTATTGATTGCACAACACATTAAGGTGAGCCTCGAATTTGGAGTATCTTTTGTTAATTTACTTAACTGGACTGTACTACCCTATGGTGCGCCTTTTGTGTTTTTCATAGAGAAACACCGCCTGTCACGTTCTAATGAAACCAGGCAGCTCCTGTATAGTCAACTGGAGTCCATTGAGGGCCGTTAATTTCTATTATTTGACAGAAACACTGCGTCTGTTATCACTGTTCGGAAAAGAACAGAAGGAATAATAACTGGAGATATGAACAATTCTCTCTATCATTTTCAAGATCTCTGTTTGCTGTCAGTGAATACAAACATTTTTGTTTGCACCTCTAAAGCCTTATTCACACATCAGTGTTTTGGTCAGTGATTTCTATCAGTGATTGTGAGCAAATATCGTGTCCACAAATACTGGACAAAAATGATGATTACTTACCAGTAATTAAATTTTCCATCACCCATTACAGCACCACGTGAGAGAGGATCCGCCCCCCACAGACAGGTAACCTACAGAATAAAAGGGCGGACACTCTCCTCCCAATTCAGTGTGATATCCAAGCATTTTTAAAAAAAAAAAAATTTATGCTACACCGTGTAAATATAGAACCAACACACAGAAAAGAAAACCCCAACAGGGAGGGAATATAAGGGTGCAGTCATGGGCTCTGGAAAATCAAATTACCGGTAAGTAATCATCATTTTTCCCTTCACCCATGACAGCACCACGAGAGAGTTCCCAAAGGAAAAATCAGGGTGGGAGAGTAGAAAGGAGAACCTTTTCCCCAAAGGAGGAACCTGAAGGAGAAGAAGAATTCAGATCCAGACGGTAGTGTTTAAAAAGGTGAGGTTTTTGACAGAACTGGATTCAATTGGTTCAAATGGGGGGGGGGGGGGGGGGGGAGAGAAGAGTTAGGGCTTTTAAGACTAGGTCCAAATCCCAAGGGGGAGGTCTAGCTGGCGCTATTGGGGTTAAATGCCCTACTGCCCTAAAAGAATCTTGAAACCTATGGGCATTCTGCTATGTCCTGATTAAACAGAGCTGAAAGGGCTGAGACATGAACTTTTTAAAAGGTATTACTTGCAAGCCCCCAGGTTCAGGTTCAGACCCTTTTAAAGAAATTCGAATATTAAATGGATGGGCACTGAAGGTGGAATTTCATTTATCTGGATATGCCCAAAATCTAAAAATTTCTGCCACACCCTAGCATATATGGCAACAGTTATTTTCTTTCTACTCTTAAGAAGGATTGGAGAATCCCTTCCTTTCTAACAGGAACATCTCAAGTTCCAGGCAGTTAGGTGGAGATTTCTTAAAGGGAAACTGACAGCCCCAAAAAGCATATTTAGGTATATATATGAGAGTACAGGTCTTATAAAGTGTATTAGAATCATCTAAGTATCCCCCCTGTCCACCTTATAAATACAGTAAAATGAAGTTTTAGAACCTGCTTGAATAGTGTTCAATCTGCCCAAGGGGCGGCGTTTCATCTCAACTTGCGCCCAGCCAGCCTCGCCCAACTGCCGTTTGAAGCGCCGCCCAGCTCATCAATATTCACTTCGCTGGGCGGCGCACTAATCAGCACTAATCATATCGCGCCTGTGCACTAATTAACCCCTTTTGAGATGTAACAGAGTAGCGCTCTGAAGCGCTGCTATGAACTGTGCCCGGCGCATGCGCATAAAGCAGAGGCTGCATCGGTCTCTTAGAATCAGACTGTGCGCAGGCGCGATGCGATCCCGGCCAGTGAGGGTGCCGGGCGCATGTGCTGAAGATGAGCCGGAGGCCGATGCCCATAGTATTGTTTTGGGCATGCGCCGGATCTTGCGTCGGGGACACTAGTAGCCGCCCAGCGAAGTGAATATTGATGAGCTGGGCGGCGCTTCAAACGGCAGTTGGGGCGAGGCTGGCTGGGCGCAAGTTGAGATGAAACGCCGCCCCTTGGGCAGATTGAAGACGATTCAAGCAGGTTATAAAACTTCAGTTTACTGTAGTTATAAAGGTGGACAGGGGGGATACTTAGATGATTCTAATACACTTTATAAGACCTGTACTGTCATATATATACATAAATATGCTTTTTGGGCCTGTCAGTGTCCCTTTAAGTCTGGATGAACTACTGGACCCTGGCTCAACAGGCCCCGGATCTCTGGAAGGACCCATGGCTCCGATATAGACATGATCCAGAGCCACGTGAACCAAGATCTCCTTGGCCAAAAGGGAGCAATGAGAATGACCCTTGCTCTGTCTTCTCTGATCTTTCGCAACACGCGAGGAATCAAGGGAAGAGGAGGAAATGCATAGGCCAGGGGAAAGTTCCATTTCTGCACCAGAGAATCGATTCCACAGGGGGATGCCGCTGGATCTAGGGAAAATAACTTTTGAACTCTCTTGTTCTGGTGAGTAGCAAATAAATCTATCTCCGGCTGTCCCCAGAGGGCTGTTATCTCTCTGAACATAGAAACATAGAATGTGTCAGCAGATAAGAACCATTCGGCCCATCCAGTCTGCCCAATATACTAAATACTATGGATAGCCCCTGGCCCTATCTTATATGAAGGATAGCCTTATGCCTATCCCATGCATGCTTAAACTCCTTCACTGTATTTGCAGCTACCACTTCTGCAGGAAGGCTATTCCATGCATCCTCTACTCTCTCAGTAAAGTAATACTTCCCGATATTACTTTTAAACCTTTGACCCTCTAATTTAAAACTAGAGGCTCAAAGGTTAAAAAGTAATATCAGGAAGTATTAGGCTACTTTCACACTTGCGTTTTTCTTTTCCGGCATAGAGTTCCGTCACAGGGGCTCTATACCGGAAAAGAACTGATCAGGTATGTCCCCATGCATTCTGAATGGAGAGTAATCCGTTCAGTTTGCATCAGGATGTCTTCAGTTCAGTCGTTTTGACTGATCAGGCAAAAGAGAAAACCGTAGCATGCTACGGTTTTATCTCCGGCTAAAAAAACTGAAGACTTGCCTGAATGCCAGATCCGGCATTTTTTCCCATAGGAATGTATTAGTGTCGGATCCGGCATTCAGAATACCGGATCCGTCCTTCCGGTATGCGCATGCGCAGACTGAAAAAAAGGTGAAAAAATAAATGCCGGATCCGTTTTTGCCGGATGACACCGGAAAGACGGATCCGGCATTTCAATGCATTTTTTCGACTGATCAGGCATTTTTAAGACTGATCAGGATCCTGATCAGTCTTACTAATGCCATCAGTTAGCATACATTTTGCCTGATCCGGCAGGCAGTTACGGCGACGGAACTGCTTGCCGGATCTCTCTGCCGCAAGTGTGAAAGTAGCCTAACTTTACTGAGAGAGTAGTGGATGCATGGAATAGCCTTCCTGCAGAAGTGGTAGCTGCAAATACAGTGAAGGAGTTTAAGCATGCATGGGATAGGCATAAGGCCATCCTTCATATAAGATAAGATGGAAGGATCTAAAGCCCACTCGCCCTGAGAGAGACTGTGACGACTGAGAAAGTCTGCTTGTTTGTTGTCCACACCTCTTATATGTACCGCCGATATTGATGCACAGTCTCTTTCTGCCAGAAAGAGAATCTTCCTGGCTTCCTGCATTAGAGTCCTGCACCTCGTACCTCCCTGCTTGTTCAGGTATGATACAACTGTACTGTTGTCTGTCATAACCCTTAAATTCTTGCCTCTTATCATTGGGAAAGTAGAATCCATTGCCAGGCGAACAGCTGTTAATTCTTTCAGGTTGGAAGACCCTTTTTTTTTAATACTGCTCCACTGACCCTGAAGTGAAATTTCCTGAATGTGCGCATCCCACCCCCAGGGACTCGCATCCGTAGTTAGGCATACTATGTCTTCTAGTCTCCATAGCACCCCTTGAACTAGATTTTCCCTCTCCAGCCACCAAGTCAAGTCCTGGAGAGTACCATCTGAGATTTTCACCTTCTTCTGTAGAGAATCGTTCTTCTCCCAGCGAGACAGAATCTCCCACTGCAGGGCTCTTGAGTGGAGCTGCGCCCATCGCACGGCCGGAATACACGATGTGAGTGATCCCAGGATAGACATTCCTTTCCTTAGTGTGACCACTGGATTCCTAATCAGATGCCAGATCTTTTTCTGGATGAGAATTAACTTCTCTTCTGGTAAAAAACATTTCTGGCATGAAGAGTCTAAAATCAACCCCAGAAAGGACTGTCTCCTGGTGGGACATGGCCTTGACTTTTCTTGGTTTACAATCCAACCTAGTTTGTCTAGGATCTTTGACACTATCTGTACTGCCATCCTGCAAGCATATTCTGTTTCTCCTACAATTAAAAAATCGTCCAGGTATGGTATGAAAAGGACAATCTTTCTCCCTTATGTGAGCTATTTCTGCAATGATTTTTGTAAAAACTTTTGGGGCCATAGAAAGGCCAAAACGGTAGAGCCTGGAACTGAAAATGTCTCAACCGACCTACTTTGACAGCGACTCTTAGGAACATTTGATGTTCTGGAAAAATCGGGATGTGAAAATATGCATCTTTGAGATCTAGCACTGCCATGAAGCAGTGAGGGAAGAGTAAGTTTGTGACAGATTTTATAGTCTCCATCTTGAATTTCTTTATCTGAAGAAAAAGGTTTAATTTTTTTAAGTTTATTATTTCCCTGAATGAGCCATCTTGTTTCTTTACCAGGAACAGGGGGGAGTAATATCCCTCGCCTATCTTTTTCTGCCACCGGGATTAAAACTGATTTTTATAATAATTTTAGAACTTCGTTTTCCATAGCAGAAACACCTAATGTTGAGGGCTGATCTTTTGTAGGCAAGAATCTTACTAAAGGGGCATGACTGAATTCTAACTTTAATCCGTTGAGAATGGTTTCCAGAATCCACAGACTTGAGGAAATTCGGGCCCAAGCATGAAAGAAATTTCTTAATCTGCCCCCTACCTGTCCCCTGGCGTCATTGTTGATCTTGTTTCTTTTTGTCCCCAAAGGACTGATTGAAGAAAAAACTTCTACCCTTCCTTTGGTTACGAAATCTATCTTCTCTGGACTTTTATTCTGACCACTTCTGAAGGGCCGCTTTGTCTAATAAATCATCCAGGGCAGGCCCAAATAGGTATTCCCCTTCACAAGGGACACCGCATAGCTTGTTCTTTGGTGGAAGGTCGCCAACCCAATTCTTCAGCCAAAGAGCCCTGCGTGCTGAATTAGACAAAGTGGCGGACTTTTCTGCCAGAATCGGCAGAGGCATCTGCCAGGAAGTCGGCTGCCTTTTTTATTGTTGACAGGGATGCTAGAATTTCCTCTCTAGGGCATCTATTCTTTAGTTGGTCCTCTAACTCTGATAACCATACTATAAGAGACCGGGCTGTACAAGTAGAAGCTATGCTTTGTCTAAACAAGGAAGTTGAGGCCTCTCAAGCTCCCTTAAGAAAAGTGTCGGCTTTCTTATCTAATGGATCCTTTAACATTCCCATATCAACAAAGGGCAACACTGTTTTCCTGGAGACTTTGGAGATTGCCACGTCCACCTTAGGAGCTTTATCCCAGATAGCACAGTCCTCCTCCTTAAATGGATATTTTCGTTTGAGATTTTTTTATAGATAAAAACCCCCTTATTAGGCTTTCTCCACACCCCTTTAATCAAGGCAGTAACATTTTTATGAACTGGGAAAGTACTGTGGTGTTGGAATTCTAGCCCCCCAAACATAATGTCCTGTATAGACCTGGGCTCTTATCTCCTCCATGCACATAGTAGCACGCACAGCTTTTAGGAGTTTCTCTGTATCCTCCATGGGAAAGCACGGCCTGCCGCTAGTTTCACCTTCCTCAGCAGACGACAGGGAAGACTCGCTACAATATCCAAATAAGGAGGAATGAATCTTCATCTGAAGATGATAATTGCTCCTGTGCCGACTCCCTGCGCTTCATTCTAGGGTCTTTCTCCCCCCCCCTTTCTTGGACGATAGGGTAGAATTGACCTCAGATCCAACCAATTGCTGCAGACATACATAAAAAGATGGTGACTCTTCTGCCATTGTTTTATCAATGCACGGCTGACACATTTTCTTCTCCCAGTCAGAAGACAGACCCACTTTACGCAGAGCACATTCTTTATGCCTCTTTTTAGACACCACCTTCCTAGGTGCAAAACAGCAGTACAAGTGTATCAGCACACAAAATCTAAGCTAAAAGCCCAGAACACTCACCCCCTTAGAGGTACCGATGCAGGAGGGAGCGCAGACTCCTCAGTGAGTTTGTCCTCCTCCATGGTGCAGCAGCTGGCAGCCCGTGAACACTCTCCTGCAATAGCCTGTGCCGGACGCCAGAGAAAAAACTCACAGCGCGCCTCTTAATAGGCGTATCCTGATGAGGCCACGACCGACGCAGTGCGCCGATCACGTGACCAGAAAGGACTTCCTCGGCACTCTGCCGGAAGCTCCTCCTCCTCCCTCTTGTATCGGCATTCGTGCCTCAAACGATCCTCAGGCACCGTAAGCTCCAGCACACATCAACCCCTCCGGGGATTCACTGCGCCTCTGCCCGTCCTCATAGCATCCTGCCGATGCCTCTCCTAGCTTCAGGACCGCAGGTATTGAGGGGATAGTATCCATGGAAGCACCGCCAGAGGGAAGGACCTGTAAGGAAAGAAAAGCTGCAGGCTTCCCCAGAGACAGGAAACCACACTGAATTGGGAGGAGAGTGTCCGCCCTTTTATTCTGTAGGTTTCCTGTCTGTGGGGGCGGATCCTCTCTCACGTGGTGCTGTCATGGGTGAAGGGAAAAATAGTCATTTCTATCATAGGGCTAGCCGAATGCATTCCGCAAAATGTGTGTTTTACAGATCCACAACTTGCGGACTGCAAAACATCGTTGTGTGAACGTACCCTAAAGCATAAAGTCTCATTCACACGTCAGTGATTTCCATCAGCGATTGTGAGCCAAAACCAGGGTTGGAGCCTCCGCAGACATAAGTTATAAAGGAAAGGTCTGCACCTGATCTGTGCATAGACTCGCACCTGGTTTTGGCTCAAAATCACTGACCAAACACTGGGGCACATTTATCAAGCTCACCTTTTTTGGAATAAAAAAAAAAAGTCTTTCTTCAATTTGTGTCTCATTTATTATCCCTTAAAGTAGGGATCGACCGATTATCGGTTTGGCCGATATTATCAGCCGATATTGAGGATTTTGAACGTTATCGGTATCGGCATCTATTTTGCCGATATTCCGATAACGTATTGCTCTCAGCGCTCTCTGTGTTCCCTCCGCAGCACAGGGGAGAAGGAAGCCGTGTCTCCCTCCCCCTGTGCTGCTGCCGCCAATGAGAGGAGAGAACATAGAGGAGGGGCGGGGCTGTGGCCGCTGCGCCACCAATGAAGATAAGCCTTTCATTCATTCATATACAGGAGGCGGGAGCTGGCTGCAGAATCACATAGCCGGCTCCCGACCTCTATGAACTGTAGCTGCGATCCGCGGTAGTTAACTCCTCAGGTGCCGCGGATCGCAGCTACAGTTCATAGAGGTCGGGAGCCGGCTATGTGATTCTGCAGCCAGCATGATTGAGAGACTTATCTTCATTGGTGGCGCAGTGCGCCCCCCCCCCCAATATGAATCATTGGTGGCGCAGTGCCCCCCCCCATCCCAATCCCGGCCAATAGTAAAAACATTGGTGGCGCAGTGCGCCCCCCCCCCCCCCCCCCCCACCATTACTCATTGGTGGCAGTGGCCACAGGATCCCCTCTCCCGTGCTCCTCCGATCGGAGCCCCAGCTGTGTAAGCCTGGAGCTCCGATCGGTTACCATGGCAGCCAGGACGCTATTGAAGCCCTGGCTGCCATGTTCAGCTCCCTGCTGCTGTGTGCACTATGCACAGAGCAGCAGGGACAGTGTGAGCTCCTATTCACCCTGATAGAGATCTATCAGGGGGAATAGGACAAGGGTTCTAGTCCCTAAGGGGGCTAAAAGTTTATAAAAAAAAAAACACAAAAAATATTAAGTATAAATGAAAAAGATTTATAAAAAAAAAAAAAATACACATTAACAATAAACAAAAAAATACACATTAACAATAAACAAAAAAATACACATTAACAATAAACATTAATTTTCAGCAGATTTGTGTAGGAATTTATTTTTTTTCTCAAAAATGAAAATTCCCAGAATATCGGTATAAATTATCGGCTATCGGCCTGAAAGTTCACAAATTATCGGTATCGGCCCTAAAAAATCAATATCGGTCGATCCCTACCTTAAAGGTAACCTGTCACCGGGATTTTGTGTATAGAGCTGAGGACATGGGTTGCTAGATGGCCACTAGCACATCCGCAATACCCAGTCCCCATAGCTCTGTGTGCTTATATTGTGCAAAAAAAACGATTTGATACATATGCAAATTAACCTGAGATGAGTCGTGTCCCTGACTCATCTCACATACAGGACACATCTCAGGTCAATTTGCATATGTATCAAATCTGTTTTTTTTACACAATAAACGCACACAGAGCTAAGGGGACTGGGTATTGCGGATGTGCTAGCGGCCATCTAGCAACCCATGTCCTCAGCTCTATACCCAAAATCCAGGTGACAGGTTCCCTTTAAAGAGGACCTTTCACCACTCCTGACATGCCTGGTTTAATAGCTTCATGCATTTCCAATGTAATAACAATTCTGGAGCCTCTATTCTTATAGCTCTGTGTTGTGCCATTCCTTTATTATTTCTACTAGATGTTATGAATGAATTGCTAGCAGTCTGCAGTAAGGGTACAGAGGGGAGGTACCCAGTTGGGGGGAGGGTGTACCTGCACAGACTCACTCCATCCAATCAGTGCTGCCATTGTCAGACTATGCAGAGACACCCCCAACTGTTTACCTCCCCTCTGTAGTTTCTCACATACAATTCAGCCACCATTCATTGGTATTATGATCAAGCGTATGAGGAAAAAGTTACTCACGCTTCAGAAGTATCTTCAATATATTTGTAGCTTTATTCTTCTTGATAAAAGACATATATGGCTCACAGGACGCTGAGCTATACCACACTAGTTCATGCGTGACGTTTCGGGGGTCACAACCCCTTACTCATGACTGAATATACTAGGGATCGACCGATATTGATTTTTTAGGGCCGATACTGATAATTTGTGAACTTTCAGGCTGATAGCCGATAATTTATACCGATATTCAGTGAATTTTCATTTTTGAAAAAGAAAAATTCCTACACAAATCTGCTGAAATTGAATATGTTTATTGTTAATGTGTAGTTTTTTTTTGTTGTAAATCTTTCTCTCATTTATACTTAATATTTTATTTATTTATTTTTTTTACTAACTTTTAGCCCCCTTAGGGCTCTTTCACACCTGCGTTATTGTCTTCCGGCATAGAGTTCCGTCGTCGGGGCTCTATGCCGGAAGAATACTGATCAGGATTATCCTAATGCATTCTGAATGGAGAGAAATCCGTTCAGGATGCATCAGGATGTCTTCAGTTCCGGTACGGAACGTTTTTTGGCCGGAGAAAATACCGCAGCATGCTGCGCTTTTTGCTCCGGCCAAAAATCCTGAAGACTTGCCGCAAGGCCGGATCCGGGATCAATGCCCATTGAAAGGCATTGATCCGGACCCGGCCTTAAGCTAAACGTCGTTTCGGCGCATTGCCGGACCCGACATTTAGCTTTTTCAGAGTGGTTACCATGGCTGCCGGGACGCTAAAGTCCTGACAGCCATGGTAAGTGTAGCAGGGAGCGGGGGAGCAGTATACTTACCGTCCGTGCGGCTCCCCGGGCGCTCCAGAGTGACGTCAGGGCGCCCCAAGCGCATGGATCATGTGATCACATGGATCACGTCATCCATGCGCATGGGGCGCTCTGACGTCATTCTGGAGCGCCCGGGGAGCCGCACGGACTGTAAGTATACTGCTCCCCCGCTCCTACTATGGCAACCAGGACTTTAATAGCGTCCTGGGTGCCATAGTAACACTGAAAGCATTTGGAAGACGGTTCCGTCTTCAAATGCTTTCAGTACACTTGCGTTGTTACGGATCCGGCAGGCACCTCCGGCAACGGAAGTGCATGCCGGATCCCAACAACGCAAGTGTAAAAGAGGCCTAAGGGACTAGAACCCTTGTCCTATTCACCCTGATAGATCTCTATTTACTGCTTCCTTCTCCCCTGTGCTGCTGAGGGAACACGGAGAGCGCTGAGAGCAGCGCCATCTATGTTCCCCATACGTTATCGGTATATCCGCAAAATAGATGCAGATACCGATAACGGTCAAAATCCTGAATATCGGCCGATAATATTGGTAAAACCGATAATCGGTCGATCCCTAGAATATACCACCTCTCTGTACCCTCTGTATTACATGGGGAATGCATGAAGCTATTAAACAGACATGTCAGGAGCGGTGAAAGGTCCTATTTAATAAATTTGGTTTGTCTTTTAAGTCTGACATCATATTCACTAAAACTGGTCTACATAGTATGTGCACGAAAATTTGGTGCAAGAGAACTGAATTTTGGCACACCTTTCCATGAAAGTAGGCAAATTGGTGCTAATCACCACTCAAAACAGAGACAGAAAAGTACTCCAGCCCTTAGGTGGCGTAGAAATAAGACCGTTTTCACAACAAAATCTGGCGCAAAGTAAGGCGCACCTAGGGATAGGATAGAAATTAGGCGCAAAAGTTAGAAAACCTTTAAAAAATAGGCTCAAAGGGTGCAAAAACAGCTGGTAAATGAGACTTAAAAAAATAAGACAGTTGTAAATGTGCCCCACTAAGGCTAGGGCTACACGACGACATTTGTCGCGCAACAATTTTTATAATGATAGTCTATGGTGTCGCACTGCGACATGCTGCGACACGACAGTAGCAAAAAATCCACCCAAGATGCGACACCATAGACTATCATTATAAAAATTGTCGCGCGACACATGTTGCAGTGTAGATGTGCCCTATGTGTCGCATGACATATTGTCACGCGACACATGTCGTCGTGTAGCCCTAGCCCGATTGAGTGAATATGGCATAAAGCTTTAAGCTTTAAGCCTCATTCACACGTCAGTGTTCGGTCAGTGATTTTCATCAGTGATTGTGAGCCAAAACCAGGACTGGAGCTTCCACAGACTTATGGGATCTGCATCTGTTCTGTGTTTTGAGCTGCACCTCTTTCGGTTGTATTTTATCTGTGTCGGACAGACTTTTCTATTTAATCGCATTTATTGTTAGGTTTACGCCTTGGCTTAGCCCCCTTTCACACGAGCGAGCTTTCCGCGCGGGTGCAATGTGTGACCTGAACGCATAGCACCCGCACTGAATCCGGACCTATTCATTTCAATGGGTCTGTGACTTACATGAGCGTTTTTTTTTCACGCATCAGTTCTGTGTTGCATGAAAAACGCAGCATATTCTATATTCTACGTTTTTCAAGCAGCTCTGGCCCCATAGAAGTGAATGGGGCTTCAGTGAAAAACGCATTGCATTTTTAAAAAGTCGCAAAAATTTATGGATGCGACTTTCAGTTTAATTTGTGACTTATCTGAGGAGAATGTGACTTTTTAAACCATTAGATCAGCGACTTTCATAAGCCACACCAGACATGAATAACAATAGAAGATACGACACCTCGAAAAAGAACAAAAAATGCATTTCTCAACTCACATAAAAACATATGATAAATAGGAGAAATTGAAACTTTCAACCCACAGAAAAACAGGTGTAAAATGGTACTAGCAGGGTAAACGTGCCCCGCTGACTGTGGGAATGAGGCATAAGGGGGGAGGTTTTTGTGGTAGTTTTTTTGAGCCAAAGCCAAAAGTGGGTCCATTCCCTTCCAACCCACTTCTGACTTTGGCATAAAAACTATCAAAAAGCTTCTTGTGACCCGCCCTAATGCCTCTAAAGGTGCCTGCACACGTGGCAGAATTTCCCACCACAAAATCAGCAAGATTTTTCAAAGTTTCAGTTTTCGCTTTGGATTCCGACACGTGTGAAGGCACCCTATAGGCATCACATGAAATAGTGACTCCCCCATTCTCATACACGCTTGGCACCACTGAGCATGCGCCTCCCAAGGGGAGAGGAGAAAGTTAGGCACCTCTGGCAGTGGCTTATGTCCTGGGCGACAGAGCAGATTGTTACAAGAAATGTCTGCGGCTGAGAATCCGGACCATTCACCTGAATGAGGCTTGCAGAAATCCATGTGCTTGCCGCAGCCCCATTCACCTGAATGAACTGATTTTCAGCTGCAGAAATTTCTGCAACAAAATCTGCCGTGTGTGAAGGCTCCCTTATAGAGTGCAGCGGCGCAGCGCATGTACAGGGCAGGGGACTGCTGCAGAGAACGACGCCAGAGATAGCGGTAAGTATACCAGCATTTTACACCATTGCAGGGAGAACTATCCAACCAGGTTCTCCATAATGTCCCTACAGCCTAACTGCTGACCAGAGCCCCTATGGCATACCCCTTGTAGACCATGGCACAAGCAGCCCCTGGTTCATTTGACAATGCCAACCACTGACACAGTCTCACTCTGCACCAGCGACTCCTCATACTGATACCTGTGCCCGCAGCCTCTCCTGGGTGGCCCAATGCCACGTGAGTCACTAGAGAGGGAGCGGGGTGTAAACAAATGTGTGTAGCGTCACGTGACTTCGGTCACATGACAAGCTGCGCATCTAATACACGGCTTGTATCAGCAACTGTACACCTGCCGCCATTACAACTGCTAGGAAGTTCTGGGAGCGCAGCACTGACCTGCAGCAGCTCCGCTCCCGGGATCTCACCGGAAGTCATCCACCGGAACGAGAACAGAGCCCGTACAGTAGTGACTAGAATAGAGCTGCTCTTCGTAGGTCTGATGTCACCGGAAAAGGCGTGGTCTTGTCGGGAAAGGGGCGGGCCTTAGGATTGCGGGAGAGACTTTTGCGAAATAGCATCTACCTCCAGACTAGAGCACCTTGGTGGAGAGGAGCGGATGCTGCAGATTGCTGTCTGGATGGGAGGACTGTATGGAAGAGAGGCTGAAGGGAGGGATGTCTTTACATGGGACTGTATAGTAGAGGGGCTGAAGAGAGGGAAGTGGAGGGATATCTTTACATGGGACTGTATGGTAGAGGGGCTGAAGGGAGGGGAGTGATGTCTTTACATGGGACTGTATGGAAGAGAGGCTGAAGGGAGGGATGTCTTTACATGGGACTGTATGGTAGAGGGGCTGAAGGGAGGGGAGTGATGTCTTTACATGGGACTGTATGGAAGAGAGGCTGAAGGGAGGGATGTCTTTACATGGGACTGTATGGAAGAGAGGCTGAAGGGAGGGATGTCTTTACATGGGACTGTATGGAAGAGAGGCTGAAGGGAGGGATGTCTTTACATGGGACTGTATGGTAGAGAGGCTGAAGGGAGGAGAGTGATGTCTTTACATGGGACTGTATGGTAGAGAGGCTGAAGGGAGGGATGGCTTTACATGGGACTGTATGGTAGAGAGGCTGAAGGGAGGAGAGTGATGTCTTTACATGGGACTGTATGGTAGAGAGGCTGAAGGGAGGGATGTCTTTACATGGGACTGTATGGTAGAGAGGCTGAAGGGAGGAGAGTGATGTCTTTACATGGGGCTGAAGGGAGGGGATTAGGGATGAGTGAACTTTGTGTTTCAAGTTCGGTGTACAAGGTTCGGGTTATCTAGGAATTCTATTATGGATTCCGCTACCACAGACTATAACTTATGGTCTGTGATAGCGGAATCCATAGCTAACCTGAACCTTGTACTCCGAACTTGAAACACAAAGTTTGCTCATCCCTAGAGGGAAGGGATGTCTTTAAATGGTAGAGGGGCTGAAGGAAGAGTGTGTGTTTTTATTATTTATTTATTTTTGTTTTGTTTTTTACATTGGACTGTGTTAGAGCAGCTGACAGCAGGTTGGTAATGGTTTTTGGGAATGTATTATGGGGCTGAAGGCGGGGGAGTGATTTTTATTTATGTATTTCATTTTTTTTTTTACATAGGACTGGATGTTGGAAGGGGTGGAGAGTGATGTCTTTACATTTGACTCATTTGACTGTATGATAGAGAAACTGAAGGGAGAGGAGTTAGTGATATGTACATGGGAGGGTGAGGAGAGGAGTGGTATTTTTTTATTTTTGTACATGGGACTGTATGTTCAAGGGGCTGCAGGCGGAGGGGGTGATGTTAGAGGGGGCTGAAGCGAGGGGAGTGATACTCACTCACATGGGGCTGTATGTTGGAAGAGAGTGGGGGGAGTGATGCTGTACATTGGGGGTCATATTTTACAGAATGGGATTGTATGTTGGGGGGGCAGGCCTGGCCCCTCGGAGCACCACTTCACCTCCTCGTTTCTCCCATTGCTATTGCCAACATGGCCTGCTTGACAGATTCGGGCATCCTCATTGTTTGGAAACCTGGCTCTGAAATCTTGTGCTTGCACCTGTGAGACTATTGGCACATGTGCGGTCATTCTCATGAGGCTCTCCCCGCTGAGATCTGAAGTGCTGACGATGTCACTTTCCTCCTGTAGGAGCAGATGCTTCTGGGAGGAGACTGACATCATACGCACCTACGCAGTGCAGATCTCAGTAGGGAGAGCCTTGTGAGATGAAGCACACATGCTCCGACGAAGTCTCACCGGTGCAATCATGAGATTTCAGGGCCAGGCATCCAAACAGTGAGGATGCCTGATGTTGTCAATCAGGCCATGAGAGTAATGGTGGTGCTCCAAGAGACTAGGCCAGTACCCCAGTGCACCAATTGTCTAATTTGCATACTAATAAAAGTAAAGATTTTTCTGTGACTGTGCATCCGTTTGCAGTAACAGAGGCTCATTCACAATGATCAGACCTACAAGGCAGTATGCATACGGCAGTTTAATATGTTGACCATGGTGACTAGTGTTGAGCGAAGCAGGTTTGGACTGCTCTGTCTGAACCCGATTCATAATATGCGCTCCGTACAGCGTTACAATGCATGGTGCACCACAGTCATCAACGAGCCAGAGTTCGGATTTAGAAGCATTAATATATGCGCAAAAACTGACTGTAACGGCGCAGGACTAAACAAGTCTCGCGTTACTGGTGGCGATAAGTTGCCTTAGCGGAGCCCATGCATTTAAGGCTACTTTCACACCTGCGTTTAGGTCGGATCCGTCTGGTATGTGCCCAGACGGATCCGCACCTATAATGCAAACGCTTAGATCCGTTCAGAACGGATCCGTTTGCATTACCATGAACAAAAAAAAAAAAAAAAGAAATTTTTTTTTTTTTTTTTTGTTCATGATAATGCAAACGGATCCGTTTTGACTTTACATTGAAAGTCAATGGGAGACGGATCCGTTTGAAAATTGAGCCATACTGTGTCAACTTCAAACGGATCCGTCCCCATTGACTTACATTGTAAGTCTGGACGGATCCGTTTGCCTCCGCACGGCCAGGCGGACACCTGAACGCTGCAAGCTGCGTTCAGGTGTCCGCCTGCGGAGCGGAGGCCAAACGGAGCCAGACTGATGCATTCTGAGCGGATCCGCATCCATTCAGAATGCATTAGGGCTGGACGGATCCGTTCGGGGCCGCTTGTGAGCCCCTTGAAACGGAACTCACAAGCGGAGCCCCGAACGCTAGTGTGAAAGTAGCCTAACTCTGTACGGAGCGCATATTATCAACAAATTGGTTTTGGACAGAGCAGTCTGAACCCACTTCTCTCAGCACTTACAGATGCTGTAAGTTTTATGTTTAAACATATTTCTATCTTTCCAATGGGTGGTTTAATAAAAACTTTCCCATCCAACTGTTAAAACAATAAAGTTGGAATGAAACGAATGAAAATTAACTTCCAGTAGGATCCTTATTATTGAGTTGGGTGTTTATTGTTTTTTTTTTTTTTTACAGCTAATAACACCAGAGAGCGCTTAACCACATCACCATGTACATGGATGTACTTGTACGTTGGGGGGAAGGGGGAATGTGGTACCTTGCCGCATTCCTACGCGCATGTACGTGATGCGGTTAAACTGTCACAGCAGAGAGCGATGTGTTGACAATTCAGTGAAGCCGGCACTCGAGGGTTGCTGGGCAACCAGTGACGCCAGCGGGAACCAGTGGCAGTGTTTACCGATCGCTGAGATTGGTCCATCTGCAGTAATGGACCTATCATATTTCATTGCTGCAGTTAAGGGCAAAGCTACATGTGCTTCCCTTCTCTGATCATGTCAGTTCCTGTCAGGGAAGAGATCAGAGACGGAGCTACTGTAAAAAAAAAAACACTCCACAGATAATTAACCTCTTCAGTGCCGAATTGCCACTTTTCTGTGCCCCAATGACACAGATCAGTAAGATTCTCAGCCTGTCATCAGGTTGACAGCCACCTCTGCCTTGTCCCCTGCCTACTGTGTGGCTCCTTCATCTGTCAAGGCACCTGTTACATACTCCCATTTTTAGTGTCATCTCCCTCAAGTGATGAGGTAGTGTGCAGTCGCAGCCCCATACAAGTGACTCTTTATGGATCCCCACAGATAACTATGTGCCCCAGGTTCCTGAATTTACAGCCACTCTAGGCATGAATGTAGATACCACAGGTTTCAGTGAAACGAATCTTTTCCAATTATTCTTCACTGATAACCTAATTAACTTGATGGTGGCACAAACAAATATATATATGCAGAGCAATTTATTAGCTCCAATCCAGACAGTTATATTGCAAGGCTCCACAAATGGACCCCTACTGATACGACTGAACTGCAAAGGTTTTGGGGCCTTCTCGTAAGCATGGGCATTATAAAAAAAAAAACAACAACAATACATTCGTATTGGAACAAAGATATTTTTTTATAACACCCCTCTTTACTGTCTTGCCATGCCCAGGGCCCGTTTCGAAGTTAGTCTAAGATTTCTCCACTTCAACAACAATAATAATGAATGTCCACCCCAAAGCGACCCCAGTTATGACCTTAAAATTAGGCCAGTGGTTTACCACTACAATTCCAAATTTGGTCAAGTATATAACTCCCATCTATATTTGGACAACTTTTACAATAGTGTCCCTCACCTGAAGTGCCTTGCTGCCAGAGGCATAGGCACATGTGGCACAGTTAGACAAAATTAAAAAGGGCTCCCTAAATCCTTTATAGACCAGACAGTGTGTCGCGGGGAAAGCAGGACTGTTTGCTCAGAAAATTTGATGTTGCTAAAATACAGGGACAAACGGGATGTTCTTGTGTTAACTACCATCCATGCAAATCCATCCATCCCAGTCCAAGGAACCACAGAGCAGAGCAGAAAACCAAGTCTGTGTGTATCCAGGATTACAACCAGTTCATGGGCAGAGTGGATTTTTCAGTCTAGGTACTACAGTGCCTTAAAAAGTCTAAGGTGTGGTACAAAAAGTTAGCTGTATATCTAACCCAAGTGTCACTATATAATTCCTTTGTTCTCCATAGGACAGCTGGTCATGGGGACCTTCTTGGAATTTCATAGTTCCATTTGGCAATCCAATAATAGCCCCCCCCCCCCCCCCCAAAAAAAAAAAATAGATAAAAGCCTTAAAAAATTCCCATTATACCCCTAGATTAATACATTTCCTTTTATGTTCTGGCACCCCTAGAGCCTCATTTTGGGGGATTTCACTGTTGGGTGCCTCAGGGTGTCTTCAAATGTAATATGCTGCCTGAAAATTTTTCCAGCAAAATCTGCCCTCTAAAAACCATATGGTGTTCCTCCCATTCTGGGCCCTACTGTGTGCTCATACAGCATTTAACAACCACATATGGGGTGTTGCCGTATTCAGGAGAAAATGGGTAACAAATTATTGGGTGCATTTTCTCCTGACACCCCTTGTTAAAATGAAAGATTTGGGCCTAAATGACATTCTTGTAAAATATTAAATTTTTCATTTTCACTGCCAAGTGTTTCTAAATTCTATGAAACAGCTATTGGGCCAAAGTGCTCAGTACACCCCTTGAAAAATTCCTTGGGGGGGTTTATTTTCCATAATGGAGTCACTTTTGGGGGTTTTCAGTGTTGGAGTGCCTCAGGGTGTCTTCAAATGCGACATGGTGCCTGAAAATTATTCCAGCAAAATTTGCCCTCCAAAAGCCATATTGTGTTCCTCCCATTCTGAGCCCTGCTGTGTGCCCATACAGCAGTTCACAACCACATATGGGGTGTTTCTGTAAACTGCAGAATCAGGGTAACAAATATTGAGGTTTGTTTTGCTGCTAACCCATGCTGGGCTACAGCAAAAATGGATTTAAATGGAAAAAATCTGCAAAAAAAAGTGAAATTTTAAAAATTCGCCTCCATTTTCCTTTAATTCTGGTGGAACACCTAAAGGGTTAACAAAGTTTTTAAAACCAGTTTTGAATAATTTGAGGGTGTAGTTTCTAAAATCGGGGTGGTTTCTACTATGTAAGCCCCACAAAGTGACTTCATAACTGGTCCTTAAAAAAGTGGATTTTGGAAATGTTCTTAAAAATTTGCTTCTAAAATTCTAAGGGCTCTTTCACACTTGCGTTGTTCTGTTCCGGCATAGAGTTCCGTCGTCGGGGCTCTATGCCGGAAGAATCCTGATCAGGATTATCCCCATGCATTCTGAATGGAGAGAAATACGTTCAGGATGCATCAGGATGTCTTCAGTTCCAGACCGGAACGTTTTTTGGCCGGAGAAAATACCGCAGCATGCTGCGCTTTTTGCTCCAGCCAAAAATCCTGAACACTTGCCGCAAGGCCGGATCCGGAATTAATTCCCATTGAAAGGCATTAATCCGGATCCGGCCTTAAGCTAAACGTCGTTTCGGCGCATTACTAGATCCGACGTTTAGCTTTTTCTGAATGGTTACCATGGCTGCCAGGACGCTAAAGTCCTGGCAGCCATGGTAAAGTGTAGTGGGGAGCAGGGGAGCAGTATACTTACCGTCCGTGCGGCTCCCGGGGCGCTTCAGAGTGACGTCAGGGCGCCCCACGCGCATGGATGACGTGATTGCATGGATCACGTCATCCATGGGCAAGGGGCGCTCTGACGTCATTCTGGAGCGCCCCGGGAGCCGCACGGACGGTAAGTATACTGCTCCCCCTCTTCCCACTACTACTATGGCAACCAGGACTTTAATAGCATCCTGGCTGCCATAGTAACACTGAATGCATTTTGAAGACGGATCAGTCTTCAAATGCTTTCAGTTCACTTGCGGTTTTACGGATCCGGCGGGCACTTCCGTCAAATGGAGTACACAACGGATCCGGACAACGCAAGTGTGAAAGAGCCCTAAGCCTTCTAACGTCCTAAAAAAATAAAATAACATTTACAAAATGATACAAACATAAAGTAGACATATGGTAAATGGAAAATAATAACTATTTTGTGAAATACCACTATCTGCCATAAAACCAGAGAAATTCAAATTTTGACAATTTTTTTTAAATAAATAAAGGTAAAACGTATTGACTTGAATTTATCACTAACATGAAGTACAATGTGTCACAAGAAAACAGTTTCAGAATGGCTTGGATAAGGAAAAGCATTCCAGAGCTATTACCACATAAAGTAACATGTTAGATTTGCAAAATGGTCCTGAAGGTGAATACTAGCTTGGTCTTGAAGAGGTTAAAAGAATTGTCTCACTTCAGCAAATGGCATTTATCATGTAAAGAAAATTAACACAAGGCACTTACTAATGTATTGTTATTATCCATATTGCCTCCTTTGCTGGCTGGGCTAATTTTTCCTTCACATTATACAATGCTCGTTTCCATGGTTACGCCCACCCTGCAATCCATCAGTGGTGGTGGTGAGTGCACACTATCTGTAGCAACATCCTCCTCCAAAAAGATACAACTAGTGATTCCAGTGGGGGCTCTGCTGAACCACTTAGTGGTAGCACAGATCTGGCATGCTGTTCCCCCGCCGGAACATACTGCCGCTAGTGTGAAAGTAGCCTAAGTATAATCAGTTCAGGCAGAGATCGAGCTGCATTCCGGCAGACAATGTGGAGGATCTGCCGGACACAAACCGCTGCATGCTATGGTTTGTGTCTGGCCAATTCCCGGCTTTGTCTGCCAGAACAGCCTGATGGAATTTACACCGGAGGTGTGAAACTAGCCTAACTTATATAGCGCCAAATATTCCATAGTGCTTTACAGACCTTGAGGTCCTTTATGGCATTAAAAAAAAGTCACATTCCCCTGTTTACCAACTTTTGAATGCCCCTGCACCTAAATATTTACTCTGCCCCAAACACAGGGGAGTGGTGGGGTCATCAGCCCCAGTATATTGACTAACCTTTATGCCAGTTTCCTGGAAGCGGCTGGATAAATGACCCCCATTATAATTACTTGTCCCCAGTGTGCCTCATAATCAATATTTCTTTGGGGTGTGGAAGGAAACCCAAGCAACACAGGGAGAACATACAAACTCCATGCAGATGTTCTTGGCCAGTACTGAACCCAGTGCTAACCACTGAACCACCATGCCTCCCAATTACCCCCTGCAATATTCAGGGAGCAGCACCAGAGTAGTGTCTCAGTGCAGGAGAAAGCAAGACATTTACGAAGGACCAGCGTTTTACGCCAGTCTTCGATAGCCCCTGCACTTCCAGAGGATGCACCTAAATAATGAGGAGGTGCATCCCCCGGCAGTCTGTGTGCTTAGATTAAAATCTACTCCATTCCCTGACTGGATTAATTTCAATAGTTATTTACATCTGGAAACCTGTGTAAATGTTAGTGCATTTAAATGGGCCGGCCCCAGCCATGCCCCCAGAGGCAAGGACGGCGTAATTACCTTGTGCGCAACTAGTGACTTTAGTCACAAGGACGTTCAAAAAGTCGCACAACAGGGGCGTGACTTTTTTACACTTAAAGGGGTTGGCCACCTTACGCATTAAAAAAAATATATATATGGCCCCAGATAATAACTAAAGCCAAGAGGTATTAGTATAATGAGAGATATGTATAATGTATATGTGTATGTACACTGCTCAAAAAAATAAAGGGAACACTTAAACAACACAATGTAACTCCAAGTCAATCACACTTCTGTGAAATCAAACTGTCCACTTAGGAAGCAACACTGAGTGACAATCAATTTCACATGCTGTTGTGCAAATGGGATAGACAACAGGTGGAAATTATAGGCAATTAGCAAGACACCCCCAATAAAGGAGTGGTTCTGCAGGTGGTGACCACAGACCACTTCTCAGTTCCTATGCTTCCTGGCTGATGTTTTGGTCACTTTTGAATGCTGCCGGTGCATTCACTCTAGTGGTAGCATGAGACGGAGTCTACAACCCACACAAGTGTCTCAGGTAGTGCAGCTTATCCAGGATGGCACATCAATGCGAGCTGTGGCAAGAAGGTTTGCTGTGTCTGTCAGCGTAGTGTCCAGAGCATGGAGGCGCTACCAGGAGACAGGCCAGTACATCAGGAGACGTGGAGGAGGCCGTAGGAGGGCAACAACCCAGCAGCAGGACCGCTACCTCCGCCTTTGTGCAAGGAGGAACAGGAGGAGCACTGCCAGAGCCCTGCAAAATGACCTCCAGCCTGCCACAAATGTGCATGTGTCTGCTCAAACGGTCAGAAACAGACTCCATGAGGGCCCGACGTCCACAGGTGGGGGTTGTGCTTACAGCCCAACACCGTGCAGGACGTTTGGCATTTGCCAGAGAACACCAAGATTGGCAAATTCGCCACTGGCGCCCTGTGCTCTTCACAGATGAAAGCAGGTTCACACTGAGCACATGTGACAGACATGACAGAGTCTGGAGACGCAGTGGAGAACGGTCTGCTGCCTGCAACATCCTCCAGCATGACCGGTTTGGCATTGGGTCAGTAATGGTGTGGGGTGGCATTTCTTTGGAGGGCCGCACAGCCCTCCATGTGCTCGCCAGAGGTAGCCTGACTGCCATTAGGTACCGAGATGAGATCCTCAGACCCCTTGTGAGACCATATGCTGGTGCGGTTGGCCCTGGATTCCTCTTAATGCAAGACAATGCTAGACCTCATGTGGCTGAAGTGTGTCAGCAGTTCCTGCAAGACGAAGGCATTGATGCTATGGACTGGCCCGCCCGTTCCCCAGACCTGAATCCTATTGAGCACATCTGGGACATCATGTCTCGCTCTATCCACCAAGGTCACGTTGCACCACAGACTGTCCAGGAGTTGGCAGATGCTTTAGTCCAGGTCTGGGAGGAGATCCCTCAGGAGACCGTCCGCCACCTCATCAGGAGCATGCACAGGCGTTGTAGGGAGGTCATACAGGCACGTGGAGGCCACACACACTACTGAGCCTCATTTTGACTTGTTTTAAAGGACATTACATCAAAGTTGGATCAGCCTGTAGTGTGTTTTTCCACTTTAATTTTGAGTGGGACTCCAAATCCAGACCTCCATGGGTTGAAAAATTTGATTTCCATTTTTTTATTTTTGTGTGATTTTGTTGTCAGCACATTCAACTATGTAAAGAACAAAGTATTTCAGAAGAATATTTAATTAATTCAGATCTAGGATGTGTTATTTGTGTGTTCCCTTTATTTTTTTGAGCAGTGTATAATTTTTCTAATGTGTTCAGCATAGCATGCTCCCATAGATGAGAGGCTGTGTGGGCGGAGCAGCTGCAAAGTGAAAGTAAAAATCCCAGCATGCATCACTGCAAGCATCTTCAGAGGAGTGGTCACATGACATCCCTGGCCAACTGTGATACCATAGTAACAACAGCACCTCAGGTGTCATTTCATCACAGACAAGTCAGCATCTGTCTGTCTATTTATCTATCTTCTATCTATTTAATATCTATCTATTCAATAAAGCCTTATTGGCATGTTGAAGTCTATCTCATTTCTATCTATCTATCCCCTGACATCACCTCTGCTTTACTCCAAAACACCAGTAATTGTCTGGCAGCTGTCTCTAACATCATGTCCTCTCTGTATCTAAAACTGAACCTCTCAAAAGCTGAACTTCTTGTCCTACTAACTCACCTAAACTTGATATTTCAATTTCGGTCTGCAGCACTATCATAACTCCTGAGCAGGCCCGCTGTCTTGGGGCCACATTTGAGCTTTCCTTTGTTCCCCATATTCAATCACTTACACGCTCTTGTCGTCTGCACCTCAAGAATATCGCCAGAATCCGCCCTTTTCTTACGGTGGAAACAGTAAAAACTCTTGTTGCATTGATTCATTCTCGTCTTGACTACTGCAACGCATTACTAATCGGTCTCCCTCTCACTAAACTCTCCCCCTTCAGTCTGTCCTAAATGCTGCAGCCAGGCTCATCTATCTATCCACTCACTATACTAATGCTACTAGTCTGTGTCACTTCACTGGTTGCCCATCCACCACAGAATACAGTTCAAACTTCTCACCCTCCCCCACAAAGCTCTCCACAGTGCTGCACCTCCATACATCTCCTCTCCATCTACCACCCTACTCGTGCTCTCCGTTCTGTAAGATTAATAACCTCCTTAATTCGTACCTCTCCCATCTTTAAGACTTTTCTCGAGCTGCACCTACTCTCTGGAATACTCTGCCCAGGAATACTAGGTCAATTCACAACTTCTCCACCTTCAAACATGCCTTAAAAACACATCTTTTCAGGCAGGCTTATCAAGCTTCCTAAACAGATCGTCCGACACCACTCCTGTCAGTTCAATAATGGCTCAAATCCTACTTATCACAGTCAACTACCCTAGGCTACTTTCACACTTGCGGCAGAGAGATCCGGCAAGCAGTTCGGTCGCCGGAACTGCCTGCCGGATCCGGCAAAACGTATGCCAACTGATGGCATTAGTAAGACTGATCAGGATCCTGATCAGTCTTAAAAATTCCTGATCAGTCCAAAAAAATGAATTGAAATGCCGGATCCGTCTTTCTGGTGTCATCCGGCAAAACGGATCCGGCATTTATTCTTTTCACCTTTTTTTCGGTCTGCGCAGGAAGGACGGATCCGGCACTAAAACATTTCTATGGGAAAAAATGCCGGATCCAGCATTCAGGCAAGTCTTCAGTTTTTTTTCGCCGGAGATCTATCCGTAGCATGCTGAATGAACGGAAGAAATCCTTATGCATCCTGAACGGATTGCTCTCCATTCAGAATGCATGGGTATATATCTGATCAGTTCTTTTCCGGCATTGAGCCCTTTTGAAGGAACTCAGTGCCGGAAAAGAAAAACGCTAGTGTGAAGGTACCCTTTGTGTCACCCCCAATTCCTCATAGATTGTAAACTCTTGTGAGCAGAGCCCTGACTCCTAGTGTTTCAGTTGCATATTAGCCAGTTAGTTTTGTTTCGTACATGAACCCTATGAATTTGTAAAGCGCTGCGGAATATGGTGGCACTATATAATCTTCTATCTCATATTATACCCCAGGGGCTGAAAAACTCCAGGCAGGCCCCCCGTCTAACATTGAAAATATACCACTTTTTTTTCTTTACACCCCTGCTGAACAGTATAACCAGGAGTCTGAAGCCTCAGCGGAGCGCTGCTTCCCCTCACTGTTGCGCGCAGTAGTGAAGACTATCCCATCGGCTTTCTATTGAGGCCGTCTTCAGTACTGCACTCAGCAGGGAGGAAAAACAGTGTTCGGCTGAGGCTTCAGACTCCTGGTTATAGAGATTAGCAAGGTTCTCAGAGCTGTGACCCCCGCTAAAGCCAACTGCCCACCAAGACCCCTTAACCTACCACGCGCCATCCGGTACGGATCGTGTGCCGCTGCCGGACTCTTCCCCCTAACTACAGAGCAGCGTGCTCAATGGTCGGCAGCCCGTTCAAACCGACCAATAACAAAGCTTCTTGATGTACGGAGCTTTGTTATTGGTTGTTTCAGGCAGCAGCATCGGTGCGCTGTCTGTGCTGTAAAAGTAAAAGGCCCGAACAAGCATCTATGACGCTTGTACAGGCGTTATTGTGACCTCTGCACACACACATATATATATATATATATATATATATATATATATAGTCAAGAAAACCAGACAGCACTCCAGATAAAAAAGCAAATGGTGTTTATTCACCCATGTGGAAGGCAACGTTTCCGCTCATACAAAGAGCCTTTCTCAAGCAATGAACACAAGTGCATCATGGGGTATATATAGTCCAACCCCTATTATATCACAATAAACATCAATCAACATATTGTACAGAAATAAAGTGCATGGAAAATTCATAAATACATACAAAATGTGTACAGCCCATGTGCGGACAAATCACATAAATATTACATTGTTTGTATGACAATAGACATACATAATACACAATAATGTGCAAGTGTCAATAATTAAATACATGTGTACATCATTATAAATGTGGGAGGAGTGATGTAATGCTGAGATACAAAGAGGGAGTGATGACATACCCCGCACGTTCACCTGAGTCTCACACGCCAGCAGCCGCCGAATCCGGCGTTCGGAAGTTGTCACTGCGCAGGCGCCAAGTTGCGTCAAAGGCCCACGGCAAGACGTCACCACGTGCCGTTACGGGAGCATGCGCACCAATGCTTAGCCATACTAACGGCCATTTTTCAATAGGTAAAAGCCTCCTATAGTGTGTGCGCATGCCCATGTAAATTGTAAACAGGGCAGCGCATCGCGGAGTGTATTCCGCGTCCTGGGACATGGATATACCGGAGAAAATGGGGAGGCTGCATCTCGTCAGAGGCACAGACCCTCTACCCATATGGACATAATGCGTTAGTGATTGCGACGGGACTCGCCACGACCACCTCCACAAAGTCTACCAAAAGACTCCAATAACCACCCCTAATGAAGAACACAAAATAATCAAAGGCTAATCTATACTAAAAATGCATATTTTGACAAAATTTGGAGAGTAGCAGAAGTACTATCAATAATATATATTAACAAAGGCATGTGGACACAGTGTTCATGAACAGGGCACGTCCCACTTCTCAATTCCTCAGCATCCATCCCATCTGTGGAGATATAAAAAAAGAGAGAAAAGAAGAGAAAAGAAGAACAATAAAATGGCTTGTTTGTGTTCATAGTTCACTATGTAAACCCAAGGGTATGCCGTATCTCACATGCACGTACATTATAGGGCAAACCACTTATCTAAGAATACACCCCCGGATTATAATCCATATTGAGCCCATTTAGTCTCAGACAATTCATGGTGTATATCCAAAATAGCTCCTTCTTTTCCAGCATCAGTACTCTATTGCCCCCACGTCTAGGCATGGGAACGTGGTCAATGACCCAACATTTGAGGTCTTTCTCTGAATATTTGAAAATAAGTGAAATGTTTGGGGACTGGAAGATCTTGTCTTTTTTTACGTATCGTATATCTGTGGTTATTCAACCGTGTCTTCAAATCGGTAGACGTTTCCCCCACATATAACAACCTGCACGGGCAGGTCAAAACATAAACTACAAAATTAGAGTTACATGTGAGATGGAAACGAATCAGATAAGAGACTCCTGTTACTGGATGGACAAATGTTCTACCTTTACACATCAATTTGCAATTGACGCAACTTAGGCAGGGAAAACTTCCCTTACCAAGTGTAGTCAAAGCAGTTTGTGTCAGTCTGGATTTGGGACCAATGTCTGCTTTTACTAGCTGATCACGTAAGTTTCTTGATCTGCAATACGAAAATAGTGGAGGAGATCTAAATTCCGGGACCTCACTCAAACATCCTCCCAGAATCCCCCAATGCCGTTTAATAATACAATTAATGTCTACACTCTGTTCAGTATATTTGGAGATAAAGGGAATCCTGGTCCGAGACCTATTGGTCACCCTGCTCTCCAAAATACTGGAATTTTTTAGCCATTGCATTTAGGGAATGGTCCATAATTTCTGGTTCAGAGACTATTAGTTTAACCCTAAGGAATTTAGAAAAGGGTAAATGCTTTATCATATTGCGCGGGTGGCCACTGTTGAAACATAAGAGGGTGTTTTTATCTGTAGGTTTTGTAAACAATTGTGTATGCAACTTGCCCTCACTATATTTGACAGTAGTATCCTGAAACTGCAATTCAGTCTCTGAATGAACCAGAGTAAACTGTAGATCTTTGTTTACACTGTTCAAAAATGTCAACTGAACAACACTGCCGGTCCATATGAGGAAGATGTCGTCAATATATCTCCACCAACGCAGCATATGGCTGCGGTGGTGGGACAGATAGACGACATCTTCCTCAAAGCACCTCATAAAGATGTTTGCATAAGTCGGTGCTACATTTGACCCCATAGCCATGCCTCGTTTTTGCTGAAAAAATACATCCTGAAACAGGAAATAGTTGCATCTCAAAATGATTTGCAATAAATCGGTAATAAATGTCTTGGCAGATATAGTGTAAGATGAAGAATCTAACATACGTTCAATGGCGCTTATGCCCAAATTATGGTCAATTGAGGTATACAAGGATGTGACATCAAATGATACCAAGTGGACATCATGGACATCAGTGAGATCGATCATATTCAACTTGCATAGGAAATCAGTCGTATCCTGTATATACGACTCATCCCCCATTGCAAAGTCACGCAAAACTTTATCAAGAAACACTGCAATGTTGCTGAAGATGGACCGGACACCATCGGGCGTCCAGGAGGGTCACTAAGTGATTTGTGCACTTTAGGGAGTATGTACAAAACAGGCGTGACCGGATGGTCAACAGTAAGTAATTCGCACAAATCCTCATCTATAGTGCCCGCCATACTTGCATCCATCAGACACTTCTTGATCAGTTTTGCTATGTCAAACTTCGGATCAGCCTGAAGGACAGAGTATACCTCTGTATCGTCAAGCTGACGTTTGACCTCAGCCACATATTTGTTGGTGTCCATGACGACCACTGCGCCCCCCTTGTCGGCAGGTTTCACTAACAACAGGGGATCACTTCTTAGTTGGTCCAGTGCTTCAATCTCCAACCTGGAGAGTTTGGGATGTTTGAGAGCACTGTTATTACATCTCGATTTGTATATTGCTACATCAGATTTTACAGCTGTAATAAATGCGTCCACAGAGGACTCATTGACATGTGGAGTAAAATGACTTTTCAAGGACAGATCGAGGCGTCCCAGGGAGAACTCGCTAGCCTGGGGCGCCGCGATCTGAGTCTTGTTTTTGAACCAAACCTTGAGCTTGATCCTGCGGAAAAATGCACACAGATCAGCATCTAGCTCAAACCAATTTAAGGAAGACATAGGACAGAAAGATAGTCCCCTATTAAGGACACTCACTTGAGCTGGAGTGAGCATCCTGGATGACAGGTTGATCACTGTCACTTCCTCTTGTTTGTCTGTGGTTTGTTGGTCTGGGCTCTGGTTTTGTTGTTTCGGGGTTTCACAGGTTCTACGGTGTCTACGACCCCCTCCTATGGTGCGCCTTCGTCTTTGTTTTGTGGATCCAGGCTCAATCAGATATTAATCATTCCTACTGATATGGCAGGATTCCTGGCGACGGGATTTGATGCAGAGAACTGGTTACATGAGGCCAAGGATATATTCTCTGATAAACAGTTTAATCAGAAAAAGTATTTACCATCTTTCCAAACCGCCTTTGTAGATCTTACCCAGGTCTATAAAGAACAGATTACGTCCTGGTGGGAGGTGCAAAGTCTGGACAACTACATTAAAAACAATATTGTCCCAAGGGGGCTGCGTATCTCTCTCCTCCCAGCGGCTCGTCTACGACAACATCCCGGCTTTCTAACTAAGTGGGAGCAGGAAGCCACCAGTAGTTCCCTCAGGCTTATGAGGCTTCTGCTGGATGAGGAGAGAGCTAATCTAGCCACCCTTAGTCAGAAATTGACAGAGTACACGGAGGTTGTGCAGACTTTTTCACAGGAAGCGGAATTCCAGAACAAAGAAAAGCAGCTCCAACTTACCTTAGAAAAATATCAATACCACCTCAAAGAAAGGAAACACCGGCAGTTTATTAGAGATCTCTCAGATTTTAAAGAAAACCGTATATACTCCTCTCTTGGTAACACAAGAAGAGATACCGTACCAAGCAACTCTGAGAGATCTTCTACTGAAACTGACCTATCCGATTCGGAGAGAGAAAAACTGTCCCTAAAGTGAGTCAACACCCCAACAGGGGCAGGTACAGGAAGGGTAAAGGTCGGGGCTCATACAGAGGCCAGGATAACCGTTTTTTAGGCCAGTTCAATCAAACTATGGAATATCCGCTACGCAGTCGCACACAGAAACCTCCGAACTAGTTTTAGGACCACAAGTCATAAATCTTTCTTCACGTGTCCTCAGCATTGATGAGACTAAAGCCCTAGAACTAGGCCTGACTTTTGTACCCACCCCAAAATTTGACAGATTTTCATCTGTCAAAGACATCAATCTATTTATTCGCAAATTAAGGTGGCATAAGCACTTTAGACTTATGGACCGTCGCCAATGCCTCGAACTGGGGATTCCAACTGATTTATTAAAGGATGTACAACTTCTACAGTCCTTAAACGCTAACGAGGACAGTACTCAGGGTAACGGTCCTTTTACCAATCTAAAAGTGAAAAGCACCAAGATGCCACCCACTGCGAATGAAGTATCATGTATAGATGTATTCCTAAATATGGTCACCAGGGATCTGGAGGACCTTAGAGTATCCACGCATCATTCCAACTGCGCCGAGTCCGTGACCACTGCTATTTCATCATTAGCTGATGACCACCAAATAGTCATCAAACCCGCTGACAAAGGGGGGAACATCGTGGTCATGGACTCGGCGCAATATGAGAATATGTGTAGGAATATACTATCAGACACAGGGACGTATGAAATATTGTACAATGACCCCACCGAGGGGTATAGGCGGGAACTTAAAAATATTTTGGATGAAGCGAAAGCTACCAATATCATCAACGCTGAGGAATTTGCTTTTCTCTTTCCCTTGCATCCCCGCAAATCTACATTTTATAGTCTCCCCAAGGTGCATAAGGGGGTCAGTCCTCTGAAGGGGAGAGCTATTGTTTCGGGGGTGGACAATCTCAACCAGAATCTGGGTATTTACATTGACCGGATATTGGCACCGTTCGTTACGGCTCTCCCCTCCTATGTCAGAGACACCACTGACCTCCTTAAGCGTTTGGAGGGTCTGACATTGGAGGAGACATGTCTCCTTTCCAGTATTGACGTGGAGGCCCTATATTCATCGATACCACACAATTTGGGCCTCACTGCAGTAGAACATTTCCTTCGATCACGGGGATGTCAGTATCGCGCCCACAGCCAATTTGTCCTGCGTCTTCTAGAGTTTACGCTAACACGTAATTTCTTCACCTTTGACGGGAGGACCTACCACCAGCTCAGGGGTACTGCGATGGGGAGTCCCTGCGCCCCATCGTACGCTAATCTATTCCTGGGCTGGTGGGAGGAGACCATCGTTTTTAAGGAAGACGAAGCTCTGGACACTTATGAAATTGGCTTGTGGGCGCGATACATCGACGACATCTTCATACTCTGGAATGGAGATCAGGGGACCTTTGAAGCCTTCGTCCAGCATCTCAACCAGAACAAAATTGGTATGCGCTTCACTTGTGAGTCGCACCCTACGACCTTGCCATTCCTGGATATTAAAATCTCCAGGAACGCGAAGGGGGAACTGGACACGTCAATTTACAGGAAGGCTACCTCTACGAATTCCCTCCTGAGGTGGGAGAGTAACCACCCTCTCCCACTTAGGAGAGGAATTCCTAGAGGCCAATACTTGCGACTCAGACGCAATTGCTCAGACAAGCATGATTTTATCCATCAAGCAGCTGATCTGAGGATGAGATTTTTGTCCAGGGGATACCCTGACTTTGTTTTGAGATCAGCGTATCAGACAGCCCTGTCCCGACCAAGATGTTCATTGCTCACTTCTAATCAACCATCCACTCCGCAAACTAAGGTCATGAGAATCATCACCAATTTCGATAGGGGGTCCAAACAAGTCAGGCAGATTATAGGGCGCCATTGGCAAGTCCTTAAAATGGACCCTGACTTAAAAGACGTTTTGGGTGACCAACCACAAATAACCTATCGTAGGGGGCCGAACATACGCGATAAGTTAGTGCATAGTCACTATGCACCCGATCGCACCAAGACCACCTGGTTGCGATGCAGGACTGTGGGATGTTATAGATGTGGTAATTGTATAGCGTGTAAACGCATACAGGTTACCAAGTCGTTTGTGAGCAATGTAACAGGCAAAGCATATTCAATCCCACATTTCATTAATTGTAAATCCAGAGGGGTCATTTATCGGATCCAATGTGAATGTGGGATTGAATATGTTGGCAAAACGATACGGGAATTCAGGAGGCGGATAGGGGAGCACATGGGGGACATCTCACACAAACGAGATACCCCAATCTCAAAACACGTCCACACTGTGCACAATGGTAAAGCCTCCTTGAAGTTCCTGGGTTTTGATTTGGTCAAACCGCCTGTGAGAGGGGGTAATTGGGACAAATGTCTGCTTCAACAAGAATCCCGATGGATTTTCCATCTCAAAACATCTGCACCCCTGGGCCTTAATGAAAGGCTGGACTATGGGTGCTTTATATAGTTCGTGGTGAAGCTCTCTCTTCAACAGGAGTAATGCTCATATTAACGGTGGCATCCTATTCTTCCGGAAGGGACGCACATATATGAGACATATTACTAATTCAAAATATTCTCAATTTTACTTGGTATTATGTCCAGTTCTCCCTGATTAGTTCCTGTCACTGCGAACCTGCAAGAAATGTCAGTTCTATTCTGCTACGATTTTGTTTTGTAGCGTTGTCACGGACGCCTCTACTATGGGACGCACTGTGAGGTTACCTTCTGTTGACATATTCTCCTAGGTAACCACTATCTCCCTCCGCCTCCTGATCCGATTGGTCGCCGCAATCATGTGGCATCGGCGGTGGCGTCTGGTGCGTCGCGGCGCATGCGCGTGACGTCACACGCCGACGCTGATGCTGACAGGGCGGTCTCCCTGGAAGAGGCGCGCTGGGGCTCTATTTAAACTCCATGAAGGTATGTGTCAGTGTGGCTGGTATAGGTTGAGGAACCCCCTTAACAATAGGGATATTACCTTTAGCGAGGACCACCAGATCCTCACACACCAAGGAGCAGAGAAGCATCTATTCCTCTGCATCATGGCAATCCTGCACCATGGATGCCTGCCCCTAGACTTTGACTTTGATTTTTGGGTCTAGTCTTTAATGCAACCGTCCAACTGCAGCATATGTCTAACTGCTACCTGCGGTCATAGATGGTATTTTTTGTGTTTTGTTTCTACATGTACTGAATCCCCCTGAGGAGTCGACACGACAGAAACGTGCCACGTCGGGAGGCCTGTAGTCACTTTATTTTTGTTTATTATACTAGGGTTCAGGTCCATAACTAGGGACAGGTATCCGGACGGGGTCGCTCTTTTCAGGGCGAGTGCTCTGTGTAGACAGGCAGCATGGGAGTAGGCCCCAATCCTACCAAGTATATAGGGTGATATAGGGCACAGCATCTATACTCTCATGACTGCATTCCTTGTCTACACTCCCTTCCATCAGGCCTGATTCCCCTGCCACGCTGATCCTAGTCACCTGGTCGGTCAGGTAAGACTGCTCGCGTCCACACAGGCGCAGCAGTTACTGTACATTACTTATCCTTGTTCCACCAGAAGTGGGGTATCCGTCATAGAACCCCAATACATGTTGTATATTTGTGTTGGCTGGGTAACACTGTTAGCGTTCACACAGGCGCATCAGTGCTAAGTTTTGTCTCTTTTTTCTCTACCAGCAGTGGGGTATCTACCCTAGAAACCCCTTGACTATATGTTTTGTATTGTGATGCATCTTCAGGTGTATATTTTAATGTATATCATATAAAGGTTATATTTTATAAGGATATTTCCCCACACTCTCTCACTGTGGGCCACTCACAGCTTTGAAATCTTGAAATATCAGTGGGACTGTTGTCACCAATAGTCTCAATCAGATATGGATCCAGGCTGTTCCCTAAAAAAAGATGGGATTGTACAGAAGTTGACTGCAGATTCCTTTTCTTTTTCCTTGGATCTTTGGAATTGTAATTGCTGTTATCAGACTGCCAGGTGTAAACGGCCCCCTTTTTGTAATCATTGGAGTCTCGATTCCACTTAGATCTTTTCCCTTCCTCTAACTCCATCTTGGATTGTGTCACATGGATCAACACATTATCACTGAATTGTAAATATTCTTCAGGAGACAAGGATGTCCGTAATGTTGTTATATGTGGGGGAAACGTCTACCGATTTGAAGACACGGTTGAATAACCACAGATATACTATACGTAAAAAAAGACAAGATCTTCCAGTCCCCAAACATTTCACTGATTTCAAACATTCAGAGAATGACCTCAAATGTTGGGTCATTGACCACGTTCCCATGCCTAGACGTGGGGGCAATAGAGTACTGATGCTGGAAAAGAAGGAGCTATTTTGGATATACACCATGAATTGTCTGAGACCAAATGGGCTCAATATGGATTATAATCCGGGGGTGTATTCTTAGATAAGTGGTTTACCCTATAATGTACGTGCATGTGAGATACGGCATACCTTTGGGTTTACATAATGAACTATGAACACAAACAAGCCATTTTATTGTTCTTCTTTTCTCTTCTTTTCTCTCTTTTTTTATATCCCCACAGATGGGATGGATGCTGAGGAATTGAGAAGTGGGACGTGCCCTGTTCATGAACACTGTGTCCACATGCCTTTGTTAATATATATTATTGATAGTACTTCTGCTACTCTCCAAGTTTTGTCAAAATATGCATTTTTAGTATAGATTAGCCTTTGATTATTTTGTGTTCTTCATTAGGAGTGGTTATTGGAGTCTTATAGTGGACCTTGTGGAGGTGGTCATGGCGAGTCCCGTCGCGATCACTAACGCATTATGTCCATATGGGTAGAGGGTCTGTGCCTCTGACGAGATGCAGCCTCCCCATTTTCTCCGGTATATCCATGTCCCAGGACGCAGAATACACTCCGCGATGCGCTGCCCTGTTTACAATTTACATGGGCATGCGCACACACTATAGGAGGCTTTTACCTATTGAAAAATGGCCGTTAGTATGGCTAAGCATTGGTGCGCATGCTCCCGTAATGGCACGTGGTGACGTCATGCTGTGGGCCTTTGACGCAACTTGGCGCCTGCGCAGTGACAACTTCCGAACGCTGGATTCGGCGGCTGCTGGCGTGTGAGACTCAGGTGAACGTGCGGGGTATGTCATCACTCTCTCTTTGTATCTCAGCATTACATCACTCCTCCCACATTTATAATGATGTACACATGTATTTAATTATTGACACTTGCACATTATTGTGTATTATGTATGTCTATTGTCATACAAACAATGTAATATTTATGTGATTTGTCCGCACATGGGCTGTACACATTTTGTATGTATTTATGAATTTTCCATGCACTTTTTTGCACTTTATTTCTGTACAATATGTTGATTGATGTTTATTGTGATATAATAGGGGTTGGACTATATATACCCCATGATGCACTTGTGTTCATTGCTTGAGAAAGGCTCTTTGTATGAGCTGAAACGTTGCCTTCCACATGGGTGAATAAACACCATTTGCTTTTTTATCTGGAGTGCTGTCCGGTTTTCTTCACTATCTACACGGGGTAAGCAGCTATATCCCTGGACATAGCACCCGCCAGTTCTCATTTTCCAGTGCCGCCATCACTTTCCTTATATATATATATATATATATATATATATATACACACACAGTACAGACCAAAAGTTTGGACACACCTTCTCATTCAAAGAGTTTTCTTTATTTTCATGACTATGAAAATTGTAGATTCACACTGAAGGCATCAAAACTAAGAATTAACACATGTGGAATTATATACATAACAAACAAGTGTGAAACAACTGAAAATATGTCATATTCTAGGTTCTTCAAAGTAGCCACCTTTTGCTTTGATTACTGCTTTGCACACTCTTGGCATTCTCTTGATGAGCTTCAAGAGGTAGTCCCCTGAAATGGTTTTCACTTCACAGGTGTGCCCTGTCAGGTTTAATAAGTGGGATTTCTTGCCTTAGAAATGGGGTTGGGACCATCAGTTGCGTTGAGGAGAAGTCAGGTGGATACACAGCTGATAGTCCTACTGAATAGACTGTTAGAATTTGTATTATGGCAAGAAAAAAGCACCTAAGTAAAGAAAAACGAGTGGCCATCATTACTTTAAGAAATGAAGGTCAGTCAGTCGGCCGAAAAATTGGGAAACCTTTGAAAGTAAGGGCTATTTGACTATGAAGGTGTAATGACCGGCGTCACACAAAGGGAGGGAAATGGGAAGGCCCTGTCCAAGGGAGAGGAAAAGGTGGTGACCCCTGACTCACCTTGCGGCTGGCACCTGACTGCCCTGACGTCCCTAGACGGGTTCCTCACCCGTACGCCGATCACGTGCCTAAACCCTGGCTTTCCCTAAGATGAGCCCTGTGTAGTGAACGGGGAGGTGGGATCGCTAGTCCGCACCACTGACACTAAAGGAAAACACCAAGGAGAGGACAGACAATACAGACAAAACATATAATCCCAGGTGGGCGACAACAGCAGACCACCAAGGCCCACAGGGATCCGGAGGGTAACACTCTGGAACAACAACCAGGGAACACAGTTACACAGCTCCAGTGGGTCAGTATAGAAGTCCAGGCAGGAAGCTCTATATCTGGCAACCAGAGAAGTGTGAGAGGGGAATATAAGGAGGTTGTGAGTGCTGGACAACAAACAGCTGAGGAGAAGGAGCTACGGATCCCTGAGTGAGCCAAAAAGGGTTGCAAGGCAAACCCAGAAAGCTACCATAAAGAAACAGCACTATGTTTCTACATAGAGCGCGCAGCCACCTGCTGCGACTTCCTGACCCCGGGTATAACGGAGTCAGGCGTGGCTCTTGCCACCCTCGTGACAGAAGGAGAGTGATGGGGTGCTGCGCTAGATGACCTGGCCTTCACAGTCACCGGACCTGAAACCAATCGAGATGGTTTGGGGTGAGCTGGACCGCAGAGTGAAGGCAAAAGGGCCAAAAAGTGCTAAGCATCTCTGGGAACTCTTTTAAGACTGTTGGAAGACCATTTCAGGGGACTACCTCTTGAAGCTCATCAAGAGAATGCCAAGAGTGTGCAAAGCAGTAATCAAAGCAAAAGGTGGCTACTTTGAAGAACCTAGAATATGACATATTTTCATTTGCTTCACACTTGTTTGTTATGTATATAATTCCACATGTGTTAATTCATAGTTTTGATGCCTTCATAGTCATGAAAATAAAGAAAACTCTTTGAATGAGAAGGTGTGTCCAAACTTTTGGTCTGTACTGTATCTATATACAGTGGCGGAAATAATTATTTGACCCCTCACTGATTTTGTAAGTTTGTCCAATGACAAAGAAATGAAAAGTCTCAGAACAGTATCATTTCAATGGTAGGTTTATTGTAACAGTGGCAGATAGCACATCAAAAGGAAAATCGAAAAAATAACTTTAAATAAAAGATAGCAACTGATTTGCATTTCATTGAGTGAAATAAGTATTTGAACCCCTACCAACCATTAAGAGTTCTGGCTCCCACAGAGTGGTTAGACACTTCTACTCAATTAGTCACCCTCATTAAGGACACCTGTCTTAACTAGTCACCTGTATAAAAGACACCTGTCCACAGAATCAATCAATCAAGCAGACTCCAAACTCTCCAACATGGGAAAGACCAAAGAGCTGTCCAAGGATGTCAGAGACAAAATTGTAGACCTGCACAAGGCTGGAATGGGCTACAAAACCATTAGCAAGAAGCTGGGAGAGAAGGTGACAACTGTTGGTGCGATTGTTCGAAAATGGAAGGAGCACAAAATGACCATCAATCGACCTCGCTCTGGGGCTCCACGCAAGATCTCACCTCGTGGGGTGTCAATGGTTCTGAGAAAGGTGAAAAAGCATCCTAGAACTACACGGGAGGAGTTAGTTAATGACCTCAAATTAGCAGGGACCACAGTCACCAAGAAAACCATTGGAAACACATTACACCGCAATGGATTAAAATCCTGCAGGGCTCGCAAGGTCCCCCTGCTCAGGAAGGCACATGTGCAGGCCCGTCTGAAGTTTGCCAATGAACACCTGAATGATTCAGAGAGTGACTGGGAGAAGGTGCTGTGGTCTGATGAGACCAAAATAGAGCTCTTTGGCATTAACTCAACTCGCTGTGTTTGGAGGAAGAAAAATGCTGCCTATGACCCCCAAAACACCGTCCCCACCGTCAAGCATGGGGGTGGAAACATTTTGCTTTGGGGGTGTTTTTCTGCTAAGGGCACAGGACAACTTATTCGCATAAACGGGAAAATGGACGGAGCCATGTATCGTGAAATCCTGAGCGACAACCTCCTTCCCTCTGCTAGAAACTGAAAATGGGTCGTGGATGGGTGTTCCAGCACGACAATGACCCAAAACATACAGCAAAGGCAACAAAGGAGTGGCTCAAGAAGAAGCACATTAAGGTCATGGAGTGGCCTAGTCAGTCTCCGGACCTTAATCCAATCGAAAACCTATGGAGGGAGCTCAAGCTCAGAGTTGCACAGAGACAGCCTCGAAACCTTAGGGATTTAGAGATGATCTGCAAAGAGGAGTGGACCAACATTCCTCCTAAAATGTGCGCAAACTTGGTCATCAATTACAAGAAACGTTTGACCTCTGTGCTTGCAAACAAGGGTTTTTCCACCAAGTATTAAGTCTTTTTTTGTTAGAGGGTTCAAATACTTATTTCACTCAATGAAATGCAAATCAGTTGCTATCTTTTATTTAAAGTTATTTTTTCGATTTTCCTTTTGATGTGCTATCTGCCACTGTTACAATAAACCTACCATTGAAATGATACTGTTCTGAGACTTTTCATTTCTTTGTCATTGGACAAACTTACAAAATCAGTGAGGGGTCAAATAATTATTTCCGCCACTGTATACACACACACAATTTTTAGAGTTCAATACCACATTAGCAGTTCCATATGACTAAACTCTCACTTACTGTATATAGGTATGTAGGGTCAACTGAGTGACAGGCTGAGCTAAATACAAACAGAAGCACTCTTCCTTCCTTTCCAGCAGCGCTAAATCCTGTCAAATAAGGAAATATATACTAAATATATATACACAACTCACAAAAAGTTAGGGATGTATAGAATATATACATATTATACACAATTGACTCCCATTATTCTGAGTAGAGATGAGCAAAGTTTAAAAAAATCAGATTCGATCAGAATTAATTTTGACGAATCTCGTAAAATATAACTGCTATTTCATGGTTGTTTTGACACAGTTTTTTATTTTATTGTTTTACGACCATGTGATATTTTTATAGAGCAGGTAGTTACAAATGCAGCGATACCTAATATGTATACTTAAAAACAAACAAAAAAAAAAACTGTTTATTGCACTGGCCGTAATCAGTCAGTACCATCCTGGGGGCCGACTGCCTCTCCAATCTGCATGACACCCAGCACAAGCACATGAAAGTCATCATACAAGCCTTCTCCAGGGAAATCAATGTCCAGCAAAAAATATATCTAATTAATGGGTTAAATATCAAAAATAGTAGTCCAGCTGAAGCATAACCCTAACAAATCTATAGGTAAATATTTATTAATAAATTACAAAATCTTATCCATCATATGTCCAAGCGCACACCAGGCCAACCATATAACTGTTAGGGAGTGGGGTAACTGACCGTATTGACATATACTATAGCTAGGCCCTAAGCCCAGAGGCGGCTCCTAGTGGTGGAGCCCCCCTGTCCTCCAACCTGGCTAACAACTCCTGTACAACCCTAAGGGGATGGCTATTAGGTATGGTACAGGATGTTGGGCTGGTGTGGGCATGGACAGAGAGGATCAAAACAAAAAATGATAAAAAAGCACAGTGTATACAGCCCCGACGATAGGGTCTATCATCAGGTACACGGTGCATCCAATTACAAAACTACAAAAAACTCCTAGGTAAGATAGCTCTAGATGCCACAGAAATAACCCGTGGTAAAGCCCAACGCGTTTCCCCCACGGTGTGGGATCATCAGGGGGTAATAGATAAAAGATAATTAAATAGATTCAAGCGGAGTACAGAGTAAACGGAAGGAGGCCCAGATACAGTTGGCGCATCCGTACAAAAACCGTTCAGTACATGGTGTCAAATATGACATTAAGTAATAAGATCAGAATTGTTTGGACCAGATGACAATCTTGGGAGGGACGGATAGAAGGACATATATCGTCAGTCCTGATGTATCATATGCGTGCATCATATCTGTGAAGAAAAAGGAGGATATCCATATATACATATAGATACTTAAGTATGCATCCCAACACCACATACAAAAGTGTGAGAAACCATCACCAGTATGGGTTAAATTAGAGGGATTCACTCACAGTATCATGAGGGAAATTCCTTATACTTAAGTAGATTCGATCAGTCATATAGATAATGCAGATGACTCCCTTGTAGATAATGAAGTATGCAAAGACCAATCGTGTCACTGATGTTCACATGTATCAATCACAGAGGTAGGCTATAAACACAATGAGATAATCAAATAGTGGAGGGTCATAATACTCTCAGCCCACATGAGATCATCGAGGTGAAATAAAAAGGTGAGCATACCTTCAGATATATGTTGAATCACATACCACAGTCACCCATGCCAGGTTAGCCTGTTAAATACCGGTCCACTATATGACAGAGAAAAGCATATATCACTAAGGCCACACTGCAGACAATTCATGTCTAAGGGTGCATTGGTCAAGTTACTTACTGTTTGTAGTCACGCCGCAGACATACGTCCCCTCCCTGGGTCCAACAATTACTCTCTCAGAGTTAGCCCCTCTTATAGTAGGCACCAGAGGTCCTCTAATTGTATACACCTGTGTTGGGGCGGCGTCCCAAACCACTCCTCCACATAGGGCTGCTGTATATGCCCTGTTGAAGCGCATATTAAGCGCCATAAGTGGTAGCGTGCGTTCCAGGGTGGAACGCACGTCACGCGACTTCCGGTAAGGCTGCCGGAAGTAGCGTCATCGGGACATAAGCTCCAACCCGGAGCAAGCCTAAACAGATAGCTAGTCACATAGAAGGCGTCCGGGTATGACGTCATCTCATCGGGCCCTTGCGTTCCAACATGGAACGCAAACCGCCGGATTGGACAGAACACTGTGGGCAGAATAGAAACGGCTACCTAACACAGGTAATAACCGCAGTTATGGTGCATGGTAAAACCAGAACATGAAAGGGGCAGGGTAAATGATACGGTCGCCAAAAAGGGCGACAATGCCCTACCTCCCTACAGAGAACTATGGAGAACTATGTACCCGTCATGGAGCACAGAGCGATGCTCCCCGCAGATCCAGCACAAGCCTGCGACTCTGTGCAAGGCCATTCAGGAAAGGAACAGAGTGAGTACCGTGCCCTGCTCCACCAACCCGGGAGGTGCCCTCTGTAGGTTCCATGGATGTCTGTACATTTCTTGCCCTCTATAGGCTCCCTGGATTCAGTTGGCCTCAGTAGAGTTCTTACAGTAGTTCATTTACACAGGTGCCCTATGTAGGGTTGGTATCATTAGTTGCCCTTTGTAGGGTCTATGGTTTTGGCACAGTTTTTATTTTTTGTTATTTACAACGTTCATCTGACAGGTTAGATAATGTGGTATTTTTATAGAGCAGGTTGTTACGGACGCGACAATACCAAATATGACTAAAATGTTTTTTTTGTTTCTCCTTATTCTGAAAGCCATATTTATTTATTTTTGGGAGATACTGTCTTATGTAAGGGCTCAATTTTTTGGGTATAAAATGACGGTTTGATTGGTACTATTTTAGGGTGCATATGACTTTTTGATCGCTTGGTATTACACTTTTTGTGATGTAAGGTGACAAAAAATGGCTTATTTGACACCTTTTTATATATATATTTTTTTACAGTGTTCACCTGAGGGGTTAGGTCATGTGATATTTTTATAGAGCAGGTTCTTACGGATGCAGCGATACCTAATATGTCTACTTTTTATTTTGCACAATAAAAGCATTCTAGTGTCTCCATAGTCTGAGAGCCATAATTTTTTGATCACTTTTATTACCTTTTTTGGGAAGTGAGGTGGGCAAATTTTTTATTTCATCATAGTTTTTTTTATTTTTTTTATAGTTTTTCTATTTTTTTATGGCATGCGGGGAACGTAACATGACCCTTTCATAGATCAGGTCCTTACGGACGCGGTGATATCAAACATGTAGTGTATTTAATTTTTTTATAATCGGTGATAAATGTGCGGCTATAAGAATAAATAAATTTTTTTTATTTTTACTTTTCTTCACTTTTTAAAAAAATTTTTTAGGCCGAGACCCACTTGGTTCTTGAAGATCCAGTGGGTCTGATGCCTATATAATACACTACAGTACACTATATAGTGTACTGTAGTGTATGACTTTACACACAGGCTGATCAAGCTGCTGCTGCCTTTAGCATAAGACTGATCCAGCTTAGCTATACCATGGCAAGCCGAAAGCCTGTGAAGGCGTCCGGTTGCCATGGTAACCATCAGCCGCTGCCACAACAGAGCAGCGGCTGATTGGTGAGAGAGGGGGGCCCCTTCCCTCTGTGATCCTGTCAAGTATCGGGTGGCTGCAAAGGCACAGCAGCGCCCGATGGGAGAGGGAGCTCCCTCCCTGTTAACTCCTTCCATACAGCAGTCCCTATGGACCACAGCATGGAAGGGGTTAAACAGCTGACACTCTGCTAAAACTGCTCGGCCAACCTGAAAATTAGAGGGGGGGGGGGGGAAATCGGGGAATCGCTTACCCACCTTCCCGCCCTGTTACAATCCTACAGGCTCACCTGAGTCAGAGGATAGCTGGCTGGAGGGGGAGCCCAGTGGCAAGGACCGCAGGCAGGTTGTAGTTGCAGCGTAGTCAGACAGAGGCGTAATCGGTTAGCAGGCGGTGGGTCAGGGCAGGCGGCAGTGAGCGTGGTCAGACAATCCGGATCGGGAACGGTGGAAGCAGGTCAGTTGGTAGGGACAAGCAGAAGAGTAGTCGGGGACAATTCCAAGGTCGGCAGCAGTCAAGTTGGTAGCAGTAGCAGCAGAGGAACAGCAGTAGATGCAGCAGGATCAAGTCCAGAAGAACAATAACCAGCAGGGATCTGGTGCAAGAGGCTGGGCTTATAAAGAGGAAGTAGCAGGTGCAAGGAATCACAGAGATTAACAAGGCAAGGCTGGAACAAGGTAGATCAAAGAGTTCAGTAGAAGGAAATGTCCAGAAGGGTTGGTAGTCTAGTGGCTAGAGCTACTGCCTGGGACATGGCTGGTCACTGGTTCGAATCCCGACAGTACTCCCCCCCTTCCAAGGTGACCTCCGGGCACCGCAGATGATGGTTTATCGGGATGTCTTTGGTGGAAAGATTTTACCAGTCTGGGGGCATGGACATTTTCCTCCGGCTCCCAGGAGTTATCCTCGGGGGAATAGCCTTTCCACCCAACTAGATACTGCAGCCTTCCACGGTGGAGTCTGGAGTCAAGGATCTTGGCCACAGTGTATTCCTCCTGGTCTTGTACTCTTACCGGAGGAGGAGGAGGGGGGTGGCGGCCTGGGAAAGTGTTCTCAACATGTGGTTTCAGGAGAGAGCAGTGGAAAACCGGGTGCACTCGGATGGAGTCGGGAAGGTCGAGTCGGAAGGTGACTTCGTTGATTCGAGCCGTGATCCGGAAAGGACCCATGTATTTTTGGCCCAACTTCCGGGAGGGAACCTTTGGGCTTAGGTTTCTGGTGGAGAGCCACACCTTGTCCCCTACCTGGAATTCCGGAGCGGGTTTGCGGTGTTTATCCGCTGCCTGCTTGAAGCGGCTCTGGGCTCGATGTAGATTGTCCCGAATATTTTCCTGTGCCTGTTGTAGACTTGCAAGACGTTCGGCCACAGCTGGGACTGTGGTGGAAATGGGCAAGTGAGGGATGAAGGTTGGGTGTAGTCCGGTGTTAGCGTAGAACGGGCTGTATTGGGTAGAACTGTGCTCCGCATTGTTATAGGCAAACTCGGCCGTAGAGAGGTGGTCCAGCCAGTCGTCCTGCAGATGGGTGACGAAACAGCGCAAATACTGCTCGAGGGTTTGATTCGTTCTCTCGGTCTGCCCATTGGATTGGGGGTGGAACGCAGAAGACAGGTTCACCTTGATCCCAAGGGCTTGACAGAAGTTTCTCCAGAACCTGGAAGTGAACTGTACTCCCCGATCCGAAACAACATCGTCCGGGGCCCCATGTAGCCTAAAAACCTCTCGGAGTACGAGATCGGCCGTCTGTTTGGCGGTAGGTAGGCCCTTGCAGGGGATGAAGTGGGCCATTTTGGTGAGACGGTCGACGACGACCAGAACGGTGTTCATGCCTTTGGAGGGAGGAAGTTCCACAATAAAGTCCATGGAGATTGAACCCCAGGGGCGGGAGGGAACCGGGAGTGGACATAGCAAGCCCACGGGGGAGGAGCGGGGGGTCTTGTTGCGGGCGCACGTCGTGCATGAGGAGACAAACCTCTCGGTATCTTTTCTGTAAGTTGGCCACCAGAAGAAACGGGAGAGGAGCTCCTGGGTCCTTCTGATACCCAGATGGCCGGCCGGTTTGGAATCGTGGTTGAGTTTAAGTACGTCAAGTCGTGCAGATTCTGGTACGTACAACTGCTGATCCCGGTACAACCAGTAGCCACCCTTGAGAGTAAGGTTTACAGCTCCAGGTGGGTAGGTGAGGAGGTGATCGTTCTCATACCCTTCCTTGAGGGAACCCAGAAGTTCCTTCAAGTAGGTGGCTCCTATGATGCTTCTGTCGGGAAGGATACCGGCCGAGGACGAGGGAGGAAGGATATTATATCTACATTTTAGAAGGTTCTGATCTCCACAGTCACAAACTGTGGAGATCAGAACCTTTCCTCCGTGCACTCTGTGGCAAGCGGGGTACACCTACCGTCAAGGGCTGCTGTAGGTAGGACGGCACTGGCGCTGGATACGAGCTGCACACGAAGGATACATGACCCTATACCCCCTGCAACATGATCGCACACATGTATACACAGGAAATCCACTCCTACCAGGCTCCCGCTCAGAAGTCTGACAGAAACAAGCAGAGTAGGAGCAGGGAGCGCGCCTGTGGCAGGGGCAGACTGGGCATGCGCTGCGATGTGGAAAAGCAGCGCAAGCTTTTCCGTGTCGCGTGCAGCCATGGACGGACTGGCTGCACAGCAGATCGTGGCTTCAGATTGTTGAAAAAATCTACAGTTGTAGAAAGTACATGGAGAGTGGCCATTAAAACTTGCATAAGGGGCCATGATACCCACTGTAAATGGAGAAGGAACCTAGGAATACTAGAGATATCAGCAGTATAACAGGCCTTGTGAGCCAAGAATCAGGACAGAAGAGTGGTCCAGAAACTTTGAGTAAGTATGGTGCCTGATATACCAAACTTCTGATTTCCAATAGGTACAGACGGGGGCGTAACTACCATAGCGGCAGACCATGCAACTGCTATGGGGCCCAGTCTTAGTTGGGATTATCCCTTCTACTGGAAGTGAAAACTTGGTCAGGACCCTACCCTCAGTCTAAAGGAACAACTTTTAGCAAATGAGTGGAAAAATGGGCCAAGGGTCATTGAAAAGGGTTTAGGCAGAAACCGTTCTGTCCTGTGTGGGGAGCCTGGGTTGATACTTGCTATAGGGCCCTTACTTCTCTATGTACACCACTGGGTACAGAGATTGTTGAAAATTGCCTTATAGTTGAGTGTCCAGTATGATCAGAACTGCCACTAAATACAGTATATTGGGGCATTGTGAGTGAAGAGAGGGACGTTATTCAGAATCCAGTAGCTGGAGCACAGAGCAGCTACAAATCTGTTTTATCATCTCCATGGGCTTCATTTCCCTTGTGGTGATGATGCAGGAAACTGAACTCTTGTTGCCAGATTCTCCCACAAATTACAGATATTGAAGAAGATGGGTTTGCACGTGGCACACGCGTCCAACTGGTATGTAGCGAAGAAGGACCAGCACTCACTTTCTTGACGATATGAAGAGACGTTTAGTCAAGGCATAATAGCATCATCAGTGACTAGTTGCGGCCCAAGCCTGAGCCTTTTTCAAAATGTAATACTCCATTAGGCTGCTTTCACACCAGCGTTTTCCCTTTCCGCTATTGAGATGTGTCATAGGGTCTCAATAGCAGAGGAAAACGCTTCAGTTTTGTCCCCATTCATTGTCAATAGGGATAAAACTGAACTGAAGGGAACGGAGTGCACCAGAATGCATTCCGTTCCGTTTCATTGCATTCCCATGATGCGCACACGTTTTTGAGTGCGTCCTGGGATGCGGAGCAAGATGGATCCGGCGTGACTCACAATGTAAGTCAATGGAGACTGATCCGTTTTCTCTGACACAAAAACAAAACATTGATAATCTGAAATTGTAATTGTGGTATTTTATATTTGCAAGCATCAAAGTGATAGGGTATGGTCAAGAGTAGATTTTTTTTTACGGATAGTTGACTTGTACTTGCAAAATCTTTCATCCGTGTGGTGGTCTCTCCCATGCATAGTGGGCCGCAGGGACATTTTAAAGTATACACAAAGCTGCGGTCACATGTATAATACCCCTTAATTGGGATTTGTTCTCCTCTTTGTGGGTGGGTCAGGTTTTCACCTTTAATCACACTGGAACAGTGTATACACTGTAGGCACAGGAAAGTACCCCTCCTTTGGGTAGGCAATAGGGATTGTCGCCACTCCTCCCTGCTGCCCCCCACGTCTGCTCTAACAATTTTGTCCTTAATATTCTCTGATCTTTTATAGCATACCATTGGTGGGGATTGAAAATCAGTCACATGTTGGTAGGATTTGGGGAGAATATTCCAGTGTCGGTTAATTACTGATCTGACTTTCGATATCCATGGGTGATATTTGTTGACCAGGGCAATGCGGGGTGGTGTGTTTTTATCTTTGTTCCTGAAGTACTCTATCAGGATAGCCAGATTCCTCAAATTTAGATGACATTTCAAGTTTCAGCTCCCTAGAGTCCTCCCGGCTAACTATCCGATTAACCCTTTGGTATTGTGAGAAGGGGAGTGATTATCTTTTTTGTCTCAGCTGGATGGTTGCTCGGACAGCAGACTATTACGGTCTGTTGGCTTGATATACAAATCTGTATACAAGCCACCACTACCATTTCTGATGACCCAGGTGTCCAAGAAATTGACCTTAATATTGACCCAATGTAACGTGAATTAGAGTAGTCGCATGGTCTGCCACTATGGTAGTTACGCCCCTGTCTGTACCTCTTGGAAATCAGAAGTTTGGTATATCAGGCACCATACTTACTCAAAGTTTCTGGACCACTCTTCTGTCCTGATTCTGGGCTCACAAGGCCTGTTATACTCCTGATATATCTAGTATTCCTAGGTTCCTCCTCCATTTACAGTGGGTCATCTATCATGGCCCATTATGCAAGTTTTAAGTGTAAAAAAGTCATGCCCCTGTTGTGCGACTTTTTGAACGTCCTTGTGCCTAAATTATGTTGCGCACAAGGTAATTACGCCGTCCTTGCCTCGGGGGCATGGCTGGAGCCAGCCCATCGGCCCATTTAAATGCAATATTCTCGCCAAATCCTACCCACAGGTGACTGAATTTCAATCCCCACCAATGGTTTGCTATAAACGATCAGAGAATATTAGGGACAAAATTGTTAAAGCAGACGTGGGGAGCAGCAGGGAGAAGTGGCGACAATACCTATTGCCTACCCAAAGGAGGGTAACTTTCCCGTGCCTACAGTGTATACACTGTTCCAGTGTCATTAAAAGGTGAAAACCTGACCCACCCACGAACAAGAGAATAAATCCCAATTAAGGGGTATTATACAGCAGCTTTGTTGTGTATATTTTAAAATGTCCCTGCGGCCCACTATACGTGGGAGAGACCACCACACGGATGAAAGATAGGTTTTGCAAGCACAAGTCAACTACCGTAAAAAGAATCTACTCTTGCCTATACCCTATCACTTTGATGCTTGCAAACCTAAAATACAACAATTACGATTTCACATTATCGACCATGTCTCCAAAATTATACCAATGAAATATACAAGTCATCCCCCAAAAATAAAGCCCTCACACAACTCCATGTAAAGAAAAATAAAAAAGTTATGGGTCTTGGGTAGTAGCAATGCAAAAACATTTTCTTAAACAAAAGGGGTTTTATTGCAAAAAAGTTGTAAAACGTAAAAAACAATTTTTGTATTTGGTATCACTGTAATTGTACTGACCCAGAGAATAAAGATATTATGCCATTTATACCAAAAAAAGAACGCCGTTAAATTTTCCCATCTCCCTCCCAGAAAGAGTTAATAAAAGTTAATCAGAAAGTTATGTGTACCCCAAAATGGCGCCTTTAAAAACTACAACTTGTCCTGCAAAAAACAAACCCTCATAAAGCTATATAGACGGAAAAATAAAAAAAGTTATAGCTCTTGGAATGCGACAATGAAAAAAGGAAGAAAATGCTTGGTCAGTAAGTCCCAAAACAGGCAGGTCACTAAGGGGTTAAATCCTGTCTTGCTCACTAATGGGAGTATTAGGCCTCTTTCAGATGGGTGTTGCGGGAAAATGTGCGGGTGCGTTACGGGTGTTTGAACACCCGCGATTTTTCCGCGCAAGTGCAAAACATTGTAATGCGTTTTGCACTCGCGTGAGAAAAATCACGCATGTTTGGTACCCAAACCCGAACTTCTTCACAGAAGTTCGGGCTTGGGATCGGTGTTCTGTAGATTGTATTATTTTCCCTTATAACATGGTTATAAGGGAAAATAATAGCATTCTGAATACAGAATGCATAGTAAAATAGCGCTGGAGGGGTTAAAAAAAAATTTAAACATTTTTTACTCACCTTAATCCACTTGATCGCGGAGGCCGGCATCTCCTTCTGTCTCCTTTGCTGAACAGGACCAGTGGTAAGCATTCATTACAGGAAAAGGACCTGTGGTGACGTCACTCCGGTCATCACATGATCCATCACCATGGTAAAAGATCATGTGATGACCGGAGTGACGTCACCACAGGTCATTTTCCTGTAATGAATGCTCACCACAGGTCCTGTTCAGCAAAGGAGACAGAAGGAGATGCCGACCTCCGCGATCAAGTGGACTAAGGTGAGTTAAAAAAAATTTAACCCCTCCAGCGCTATTTTACTATGCATTCTGTATTCAGAATGCTATTATTTTCCCTTATAACCATGTTATAAGGGAAAATAATAATGATCGGGTCTCCATCCCGAGCGTCTCCTAGCAACAGTGCGTGAAAATCGCACAGCATCCGCACTTGTTTGCGGATGCTTGTGATTTTCACGCAACCCCATTCACTTCTATGGGGCCTGCGTTACGTGAAAAACGCAGAATATAGAGCATGCTGCGATTTTCACGCAACGCACAAGTGATGCGTGAAAATCACCGCTCATGTGAACAGCCCCATAGAAATGAATGGGTCGGTATTCAGTGCGGGTGCAATGCATTAAACTCACGCATCGCATCCGCGCGGAATACTCGCCCGTGTGAAAGGGGCCTTACAGTTTGAAAAAGGCTCACGCTTGAGCCAAAACTAGTGAGACCCTTATTATGGGGACACCCTAAAAGCACTGTCAACCCCTTGCTGACCTCCCGTTGACTATACAGGTGAAACTCGAAAAATTGCAAAGTTAATTTATTTCAGTAATGCAACTTAAAAGGTGAAACATATGAGACAGACTCATTACATGCAAAGCGAGATATTTCAAGCCTTTATTTGTTATAATTTGGATGATTATGGCTTACAGCTTATGAAACCCCAAAGTCACAATTTTGAGGTTCCCTTTGCTCAGGGGGTATAGATTAATTGGCTGACTAGAGTGTGACACTGTGAGCCTAGAATATTGAACCTTTTCACAAAATTCAAATTTTAACCACCTCAGGCCCCAGTGCTTAAACACCCTGAAAGACCAGGCCACTTTTTACACTTCTGACCTACACTACTTTCACCGTTTATTGCTCGGTCATGCAACTTACCACCCAAATGAATTTTACCTCCTTTTCTTCTCACTAATAGAGCTTTCATTTGGTGGTATTTCATTGCTGCTGACATTTTTACTTTTTTTTGTTATAAATCGAAATTTAACGATTTTTTTGCAAAAAAATGACATTTTTCACTTTCAGTTGTAAAATTTTGCAAAAAAAACGAGATCCATATATAAATTTTGCTCTAAATTTATTGTTCTACATGTCTTTGATAAAAAAAAAAATGTTTGGGTAAAAAAAAAAATGGTTTGGGTAAAAGTTATAGCGTTTACAAACTATGGTACAAAAATGTGAATTTCCGCTTTTTGAAGCAGCTCTGACTTTCTGAGCACCTGTCATGTTTCCTGAGGTTCTACAATGCCCAGACAGTACAAACACCCCACAAATGACCCAATTTCGGAAAGTACACACCCTAAGGTATTCGCTGATGGGCATAGTGAGTTCATAGAACTTTTTATTTTTTGTCACAAGTTAGCGGAAAATGATGTTTTTTTTTTTTTTCTTACAAAGTCTCATATTCCACTAACTTGTGACAAAAAATAAAAACTTCTATGAACTCACTATGCCCATCACGAAATACCTTGGGGTCTCTTCTTTCCAAAATGGGGTCACTTGTGGGGTAGTTATACTGTCCTGGCATTCTAGGGGCCCAAATGTGTGGTAAGGAGTTTGAAATCAAATTCTGTAAAAAATGACCAGTGAAATCCGAAAGGTGCTCTTTGGAATATGGGCCCCTTTGCCCACCTAGGCTGCAAAAAAGTGTCACACATCTGGTATCTCTGTATTCAGGAGAAGTTGAGGAATGTGTTTTGGGGTGTCTTTTTACATATACCCATGCTGGGTGAGATAAATATCTTGGTCAAATGCCAACTTTGTATAAAAAAATGGGAAAAGTTGTCTTTTGCCAAGATATTTCTCTCACCCAGCATGGGTATATGTAAAATGACACCCCAAAACACATTCCCCAACTTCTCCTGAGTACGGAGATACCAGATGTGTGACACTTTTTTGCAGCCTAGGTGGGCAAAGGGGCCCATATTCCAAAGAGCACCTTTCGGATTTCACAGGTCATTTTTTACAGAATTTGATTTCAAACTCCATACCACACATTTGGGCCCCTAGAATGCCAGGGCAGTATAACTACCCCACAAGTGACCCGATTTTGGAAAGAAGACACCCCAAGGTATTCCGTGAGGGGCATGGCGAGTTCCTAGAATTTTTTATTTTTTGTCACAAGTTAGTGGAAAATGATGATTTTTTTTTTTTTCATACAAAGTCTCATATTCCACTAACTTGTGACAAAAAATAAAAACTTCCATGAACTCACTATGCCCATCAGCGAATACCTTGGGGTCTCTTCTTTCCAAAATGGGGTCACTTGTGGGGTAGTTATACTGCCCTGGCATTCTAGGGGCCCAAATGTGTGGTAAGGAGTTTGAAATCAAATTCTATAAAAAATGACCTGTGAAATCCGAAAGGTGCTCTTTGGAATATGGGCCCCTTTGCCCACCTAGGCTGCAAAAAAGTGTCACACATCTGGTATCTCTGTATTCAGGAGAAGTTGGGGAATGTGTTTTGGGGTGTCATTTTACATATACCCATGCTGGGTGAGAGAAATATCTTGGCAAAAGACAACTTTTCCCATTTTTTTATACAAAGTTGGCATTTGACCAAGATATTTATCTCACCCAGCATGGGTATATGTAAAAAGACACCCCAAAACACATTCCTCAACTTCTCCTGAATACAGAGATACCAGATGTGTGACACTTTTTTGCAGCCTAGGTGGGCAAAGGGGCCCATATTCCAAAGAGCACCTTTCGGATTTCACAGGTCATTTTTTACAGAATTTGATTTCAAACTCCTTACCACACATTTGGGCCCCTAGAATGCCAGGGCAGTATAACTACCCCACAAGTGACCCCATTTTGGAAAGAAGAGACCCCAAGGTATTCGCTGATGGGCATAGTGAGTTCATGGAAGTTTTTATTTTTTGTCACAAGTTAGTGGAATATGAGACTTTGTATGAAAAAAAAAAAAAAAAAAAATCATCATTTTCCACTAACTTGTGACAAAAAATAAAAAATTCTAGGAACTTGCCATGCCCCTCACGGAATACCTTGGGGTGTCTTCTTTCCAAAATGGGGTCACTTGTGGGGTAGTTATACTGCCCTGGCATTTTCCAGGGGCCCTAATTTGTGGTAAGTAGGTAAATGACCTGTGAAATCCGAAAGGTGCTCTTTGGAATGTGGGCCCCTTTGCCCACCTAGGCTGCAAAAAAGTGTCACACATGTGGTATCGCCGTATTCAGGAGAAGTTGGGGAATGTGTTTTGTGGTGTCATTTTACATATACCCATGCTGGGTGAGAGAAATATCTTGGCAAAAGACAACTTTTCCCATTTTTTTATACAAAGTTGGCATTTGACCAAGATATTTATCTCACCCAGCATGGGTATATGTAAAATGACACCCCAAAACACATTCCCCAACTTCTCCTGAATACGGAGATACTACATGTGTGACACTTTTTTGCAGCCTAGGTGGGCAAAGGTGCCCAAATTCCTTATAGGAGGGCATTTTTAGACATTTGGATACCAGACTTCTTCTCACGCTTTGGGGCCCCTAAAATGCCAGGGCAGTATAAATACCCCACATGTGACCCCATTTTGGAAAGAAGACACCCCAAGGTATTCCGTGAGGGGCATGGCAAGTTCCTAGAATTTTTTATTTTTTGTCACAAGTTAGTGGAAAATGATGATTTTTTTTTTTTTTTTTTTCATACAAAGTCTCATTTTCCACTAACTTGTGACAAAAAATAAAAACTTCCATGAACTCACTATGCCCCTCAGCGAATACCTTGGGGTGTCTTCTTTCCAAAATGGTGTTATTTGTGGGGTGTTTGTACTGCCCTGGCATTTGAGGGTCTCCGCAATCATTACATGTATGCCCAGCATTAGGAGTTTCTGCTATTCTCCTTATATTGAGCATACAGGTTATGAGATATTTTTTTTCCGTTCAGCCTCTGGGCTGAAAGAAAAAAATGAACGGCACAGATTTCTTCATTCGCATAGATCAATGTGGATGAAAAAATCTCTGCCAAAAAAAGAAAAAGGAGGGGAAAGGCGTCTGCCAGGACATAGGAGCTCCGCCCAACATCCATACCCACTTAGCTCGTATGCCCTGGCAAACCCGATTTCTCCATTCACATCAATCGATGTGGATGAATAAATCATTGCCGGGATTTTTTTTTTTATATATACAAAGTGTTTGCCAAAGTATATGAACACCGCCACCTCCTCAGCTCATATGCCTCGGCAAACGTATCTTTTACTGCAGAGGAGAAATCTCGTCTTGCAGCGCCGCATACACCGACTTGCGTGTAATCTGACAGCAGCGCAATGCTTCTGTCCGAATGCACATCAGTGCTGCAGCTAGTCGATCGGTTGGTCCACCTGGAAGGTAAAAAAAAACAAAACAAAAAAGAAAAAACCAGGCCGCAAAGCAATAACTTTATTAACTTTAGAACAGAACATATTAACTTTTTTTAACTTTTTTACTTACCGGTAATTTTTTTTTTTAGTTTTTTTTACCTTTATAGAACAAACCTCTCCTTCCCCATGGGACAATGTGCAAAGCGCAAATCGCCCAAAGATGTGGCAAAGTACGTTATGCACTTTATCCCAGGTGAAAGGAGAGGTTTGCAGCAGCTGTGAGTAAAAGGGCCCTAATAGCCCTGTGTGCCTGTCCTGTGAGATGCAATCCCTATGCTAGGTGTACCTGTGTGTGGTACTTCCGGAAACACTCTCCTAAGCATAGGGCAGGGTGGTCAGGGCAGTCAGGACAGAAATAGCGGGTGTCACGCCTTATTCCACTCCTGCTACAGACACGACATTTTTTTCGGGGTGGCGGTTGGGTTGAGGTACCAGCAACGACACTGGGGAAATGTCGCTCGTGTAGACGGCTAACTACACTGGTGGATGGGGCCACGGAACCTCCTGGGTAAAGGAGGTTCTCGTTGATCTCTTCCTGGAATTTGAGGAAGGATCCTGTTCTCCCAGCCTTACTGTAGAGAACAAAACTATTATACAGCGCCAATTGAATTAAATATACAGACACCTTCTTATACCAGCGTCTGGTTCTGCGGGAAACTAAATAGGGAGCCAACATCTGGTCATTGAAGTCCACCCCTCCCATGAGCGCGTTATAGTCGTGGACTGAGAGGGGCTTTTCAATGACACGGGTTGCCCTTTCAATTTGGATTGTCGTGTCTGCGTGAATGGAGGAGAGCATGTAAACGTCACGCTTGTCTCTCCATTTCACCGCGAGCAGTTCTTCGTTACACAAGGCAGCCCTCTCCCCCCTTGCAAGACGGGTGGTTACAAGCCGTTGGGGGAAGCCCACGCGACTAGTTCGCGCGGTGCCACAGGCGCAAATCCGTTCTAGAAACAAATGCCTAAAGAGGGCCACACTTGTGTAAAAATTGTCCACATAAAGATGGTACCCCTTGCCGAATAAGGGTGACACCAAGTCCCAGACTGTCTTCCCACTGCTCCCCAGGTAGTCAGGGCAACCGACCGGCTCCAGGGTCTGATCTTTTCCCTCATAGATCCGAAATTTGTGGGTATAGCCTGTGGCCCTTTCACAGAGCTTATACAATTTGACCCCATACCGGGCACGCTTGCTTGGGATGTATTGTTTGAAGCCAAGGCGCCCGGTAAAATGTATTAGGGACTCGTCTACGCAGATGTTTTGCTCAGGGGTATACAAATCTGCAAATTTCTGGTTGAAATGGTCTATGAGGGGCCGAATTTTGTGGAGCCGGTCAAAAGCTGGGTGGCCTCTGGGACGGGAGGTGGTGTTGTCGCTAAAATGCAGAAAACGCAGGATGGCCTCAAATCGTGTCCTGGACATAGCAGCAGAGAACATGGGCATGTGATGAATCGGGTTCGTGGACCAATATGACCGCAATTCATGCTTTTTTGTCAGGCCCATGTTGAGGAGAAGGCCCAGAAAATTTTAAGTTCGGAAACTTGGACTGGTTTCCACCGGAAAGGCTGGGCATAATAGCTTCCCGGGTTTGCGGTTATAAATTGTGTGGCATACCGGTTTGTCTCTGCCACGACTAAGTCCAAGAGCTCCGCAGTCAAGAACAGCTCAAAAAATCCCAGGGCCGAACCGATTTGAGCCGTCTCAACCCGAACTCCAGACTGGGCGGTGAAAGGGGGAACTACAGGTGCGGCTGAAGTTGGTGACTGCCAATCAGGGTTTGCCAGCACCTCAGGGATTCTAGGGGTTCTACGGGCCTGTCTGCGCGGTGGCTGCGACGGGGTAACTACTGCACGTGCCACCGTACCAGCTTCAACTGCCCTTCTGGTGCTCGCTACTTCACCAGGTTGTACGGCAGTGCTGGTACTAGGTCCAGGAAGGGCTGCGCTGCTGGTGTATGCCTCACCACGTGATCCGGCAGCGACAGCCCCACTCTGCTGCTCTTGAAGCGGATCCTGCGTAACCTGTGGTCTAGCGACACGGGGCCGGGTACGCCTGGTGCTGCCAGGGACCTCAACCTCCTCGTCCGAACTTTGGGTCAGAGAGCCACTGCTTTCTACAGGTTCATATTCTGACCCGCTAGATTCGTCAGATGAGGGTTCCCATTCCTCATCCGACTGGGTCAGAATCCTGTAGGCCTCTTCAGAAGAATACCCCCTGTTTGACATTTTGGACTACTAAATTTAGGGGTATTCCCTGAGACTACCCAAGAAAAAAAGCAAACCTGTCTTACAAAGGGGAGGCTAGCGAAGTACCGGAGGCCGCTGCGGTTGATAAAAAATATCAAAACTGATTTTTTTATCGCCGCAGTGCGTGTAAAGTGAATGTGCAGTGATCAAAAAATAATAATTTTTTTGTCACTGCGGTGGGGCGGGCGTGGGTGAACGCACGTGTGGGCGACCGATCAGGCCTGATCGGGCAAACACTGCGTTTTGGGTGGAGGGCGAGCTAAGGTGACACTAATACTATTATAGATCTGACTGTGATCAGTTTTGATCACTTACAGATACTATAAAAGTACAAATGCTGATTAGCGATACGCTAATCAGCGAATAAAAGTGACTGCGGTGCGGTGGGGTGGGCGCTAACTGACGCTAACTACCTAACCAAGGGGCCTAAACTTTCCCTAAAACCTAACAGCCAATACTAGTGAAAAAAAAAAGTGACAGTTTACACTGATCACTTTTTGTCTTTCACTAGTGATTGACAGGGGCGATCAAAGGGGTGATCAAAGGGTTAATTGGGGTGCAGGGGGGTGATCTGGGGCTAAGGTATAGTGTTGGTGCTACTCACAGTTCAGTCTGCTCCTGTGCTGGATCCAACCGACGAAAAGGACCAGCACAGGAGCAGAGAAGCCATATAACAGATCATATTTACTAATATGATCTGTTATATGGCTTGTGATTCGATTTTTTAAAAATCAGCAACCTGCCAGCGACGATCATTGGCTGGCAGGTTGCTGATGCAATTCTCCTCGAACTTTTGCCGGCCCGCGATGCGCATGCGCGGGCCGGCTGTGACCGAAATCTCGCGTCTCGCGAGAGGACGCGCCGGCGCGTCCACTCAGAATGAAACAACCCCCTCCAGGACGCGTCTGTGCGTACAGCGGTCCGGAGGTGGTTAAGCTGCATTAATGCAATTCCTTTTCATTTGCATTACTGAAATAAATGGACTTTTGCAAGATATTCTAATTTTTCGAGTTTCACCTGTATATGTCCCGGCGGTCCTTCAGAGACCTCAGCTGCCCATAGAGAAGGTTTTTCACCATCCCTGCCTTCCCAATCGTTCAATACACAGCAATGCCATTTCCTGCTCCACTCCCAGTGGTCATGTGATCACCGAGGGCTGGAAGTATGCACGAGCTGGAACCGAACCCGAGTTCGGTAGCAAGGTTTTTACAGTAGAAATTAATTTACAAAGTTATTACCCGAAGTCTCGCGAGACAGTATTCTAAACGAAGTTTTATGCGTCCGAAATCGATACGCTCATCCCTAGTTACGACCACCCTAAAATCCAGCAGAGGTGGAAAAAGTGCTGGCCTTTCTGGTGGGACTGTGGGAGCGCACATAGGCACACATGCGCAGCAGCTCCCTTACTTGCCACCTTGAATCTGCTCTGTAGTGGTGGCCGTAACACCTGGAAACGAGCAGTGTATAATAATGTCTACATAAAAGCCATTTGCTGACGTGAGACCTTTTTAAGTATATGTTATGTGTATTACATGCATTTGGTCATGTAGGGGCTAGTCCTGTGATTATTATGTTCAAAGGAGTATTCCGATAGGTACAAGTTATCCCCTATCCACAGAATAGGGGATAACTATCAGATCGGTGGTTTCCCTACTGCTGGGACCCCACGATCACGAGTACGGAGGCTCCGTACCTCTTGCAAGCCCCTTGCTGCTCCCGTAAAATGATCGGAGCCCCCAGCCACTCCATTCATTTCCATGAGAGTTCTGGAGATAGCTGAGTACAGCGCTCATTTATCTCTGGAATTGCTATAGAAATGAATGGAGCAGCCGCACACACGTGCAACCGGCAGCTCCGTTGATTTCAAGGGGGCTGCAGGGGTTACGGAGCCCCCGTCCTCGTGATTGGTGGGGGTCCCAGCGGGTGCTGCTTTTCGAGATTTGGGTGTTTAAAGTTAAATGGAGTGTGTCACCTACATTTTAAACTGATTATAAAGTTGTGTGGGACACAAGTACATGACGCTGATATTACCTTTGTTTAGTTAGGAGAGCCTCTAAAGCACCAAAAATTCAAGTTAAAGATAAGCAAATGAGCCATCCCAAGTGACCAGCCCCCCCACTGGCCTTACTCATGCCTAACTCCTCCCCTGTGTATCCTGCGCCAGTTAAGTAACCTCCAGGCCTGGATTTCGGCTGCAGAAAATGAATGATGTCACAAGCATACAGGGCTGGCCGAAGGATATACAGGGGAGGAGTTAGGCACGAGTAAGGCTAGGAAGGGGGGGGGGGGCTGGGCACTTGCAGCAAATGTGCCGCCCCTGGGCACTTGGGATGGCTCATTTGCATTTCTTTAAAACTCGATTTTTGGTGCTTTGGAGGCTCTCCTAACTAAAGAAAGGTAACATCAGCGTCATGTACTTGTGTCCCACACAGCTTTATAATCAGTTTAAATAATGGCATGTAGGTGACAGACTGCCTTTAGAGAAGCACTTCCACAAAAAGTTTTATTCTCTAACCTGTTAGAAAGATGCGCTGAAACAGGTCCCTCCACATGCAGGCGTTGGATGGAAGGGGATGAACGTGCTGAGGGAGACAGGTTCCCCTACATCTAGGTGTTGGATGGAAGGGGGTGAGTGCGCTGAGGGAGACAGGTTCCCCTACATCTAGGTGTTGGATGGAAGGGGATGAGTGCGCTGAGGGAGACAGGTTCCTCCACATGCAGGCGTTGGATGGAAGGGGATGAGTGCGCTGAGGGAGACAGGTTCCTCCACATGCAGGCGTCGGATGGAAGGGGATGAGCTTCCGGCTCCAAAGGACCCTTACGTGCTGCTGGAGAAGAGGGATGGACATCACCACTGCCACCAATGGAATAAAGTCCATAGTTTCATGGGGGAGGGGACTGAGGGTTAGAGACAGGTGGGAACACATCACTGACTGCAGGACTTCCTTCCAGTGTCAGTGGCGTGTTCCCATCTTGCCTGTGCCTCTCTCTGTAATGGTGAAATAAAGATAATGGTATTTTTGTTCCACATCCAATCCCCATTATTGGTGGGTTGAATGCGGACCCCTTCATTTCAGTGGGGCCGCAAAAGATGCAGAGAGCACACTGTGTACTGTCTGCATCTTTTGTGGCCCCATTGAAATGAAGGGGTCCGCATCTAATCCACCAATAATGGGGATTGGATGTGGGACAAAAATACATGTCTGTTCTGCGGCTAGGGTTGCAAACCGGGCAGTATCTCACCGGCAAGGCCGATATTTTAGTGGCCCTGACGCCGCCGGTATTTTCCTGTGCGGACTGTTACTAATGAGGCTTTCGTTGTGGGGCACTCATTAGTAAAGCACCGGCACTTGTGTTAATAAAAAAAATAAATCCAATCCATTTGATTGCGCGGCTGTGAACACTCACTGTTCACTGGAAGCTCAGGACAGGACCTCAGAGACGTCATCACGCTGAAGCACAGGTCCTGTCCTGCACATCCGGTCAGCGAGTGTTCACCTCGAAGCGAGCAAATGGAGGAGGTAAGTTTTCTTTTTTTTTTTTTGCAAAAGCAGAGAAGTGGGCCAATAATGGGGGCATTATTCTTACTGGGGGCACTAATGGGGGCATTCATCTTTACTGTTAGCATTCAGCTCAGACCTTCACCTGACTGCAGACCCTGGTATGTGAACCTTTAATAAAAACTTAATCTTACCTGTGACTGGATTTGTGAGTTATAACCTCCCTTCTGATCTTCAGCTGTGTCATGTGACCGACACTCTGACACTCTAAATAACACAGTATCTTATGTGAGGACAGGGAAGTCAGTTTCTCTATGTATTCCTATGGGAGCCTCTATGTCAGTCTCATAGGAATAAATAGAGAAATAACTGACCTCCTGTCCTGTGTCAGTTGATGATCAGAATGCTGGTAACAGGACACAGCTAAGGATCAGAAGGAAGGGGATTACTCACAAATACAGTCACTGGTAAGAAGACTACATCCGGTACCTTTCTAACAGGTCAGGGAATAAAAATTGCCGTGGGAGTACTATTTTAATAGAAATAATTGTGCTTTACAGTTTTGCTTTTTGGATATAAAGGAATTTGCACTGAACTGGATGTGTGTCTCTTACATATGGACACGGGAAGCTTTCCATCTCTCTTCTGGAGATTTTCTTCAGCATTGGAAAGCCAACTGCTTAACTACTCAGATTTCAATTTGTGATAATTCCAAGTATGATGATAAGGATCTAAATTCGGGATTAAGGGTCATCGGTAGCCTGAGCTCATAGTCTGTATATAATATATTCTGGCAATGATGTGCGAGGGGTGCAGACTCCCCTGTAATTAGCATTTACTTTGCTGTTATGCTTAAATAATGTACTTTATTATTAAAATAGATGTAAACAGGAAGCGATGAAACAACAACTGTTTCTTAACAGGGCAAGTGAATGGATGAATAACGGAATGGCTTAATGAGAATGTGTCAGCAGGATCAATCCTATGAAACCAGGCATAATGTCTGGTAGCATTGATACCTTAACATACAAAAACCGCCTCAGCAGCAAATAACAACCAGGGAAGCATTGATACCTTACATAGTTAATACGGTTGAAAAAAGACATAAGTCAAGTTTAAACAAGGGATAGGTGGGGACACGAATCCAAGAAGGAAATGAGACTCCGATTTCATTTATGTTCCTCCGTTTGCGATGTGCCCCTCACAGCTCCTCCTCTGTTCATTTACAGCTACTCCCCCCCCCCTGACAAGGCCAGGCGAGATGCTGCAATCTCGCACGGTGGTTTACACTCTCGCACATATGCAGTACATCATCCTCTGCTTTCCCAGCAGTGCAGATCACTACTGCACACCGTTGACATCATCCTTCATCCAAATAAAGCCGATCATCTCGTCATCTGAGTAAAAGTATTACTGTCCTGGGACTGGCTCCAAGTGCAGAGTGAAGCAGCTCTGGTGCTCCAAGGGGCTTGGGCCCGCCCTCGATGCACTGAAGACATCATTTATAATAATTATTTTTTTAGGCATAGTGCGACAGAGAGACATAAAATCGGTTTGCTCGCCAGGATCAACCCTACCAGACATTGTTAGTTCCATAGGGTTTATCCAGCTGACAGATGCTCTTTAAGGCAAGCAAAACATGATAGAGAAATTGCACAGCTGCTACAATGGTGAATAAATAATAGAGAAAGGGGAACATTTATATTAATGGGTTTGCAAACCAGAGGCTCATGCACAACGCCTCATCTGTCCTTGGGACTGAGGGTGAGGACAACAGCAACCTAAAGCCACTGACAGGTTCCACCTTAATGAATCTTTCCATATGTCATAGTGATATAACCCCCCAACCCCCTAGTGATTCCCAAGACTAAATGGTGGGTGTTCTTTAAGGTGCTCCAACCCCTTGGTACTGATCAGATTTCTGGCAATCAATGGAGTTATATACTGTAAGGTTAACTGCTGCAAATCTCAAATCTCACTGTCAGTGGAGTTAAAGCTATGGAAGGGGAGGGGAGGGGGATGTATCAAACCCTTTACTACATAATTCCTTCAAAAGACACAAAAATAGGGCTGCAACATTTTCCAATGTACATCACTCCAATTTGGAAAAGCGGGTGGGAAAGTTTGAACAGTTTGCTGTTAGTTTCACTCCAGATTTATTACTGCAACTTTTTTAAAAAGTCCATAAAAAAAACTGGAGTAGCATTTCTAGACAAAAGTATTAGGTTTAAAGATGCACCAAATTTAAAGGGGTTCTCAGGAAATGATTTAAAAATGGCCATCAGCAACCCGTCATGGAACATGAGCAGGACTGGTTGCTTTCACTTGCAAAGCTGCCTAGGAGGGGGAGAGGGAGTGGGGCCTCTATACACTTATACACTACTCTACAATAGATGGTAATGATGTCATCCTGCCTATGATATGCTATCATGGCTGAGCAGCCTGACAGGAAAACTCACCAATATGTAGTAAATGCCACAGAGTAGCGTGTAGTGAGTCCCTGCCCCCTCACACCTCCCAGGCAGCTCTGCAAGTGGTCACAACCAGTCCTCCTCACATATTAGGACAGGTTGCTGGCAGTCATATTAAATCATTCCCAGAGAACCCCTTTAAGAAACAACATGTGCCGTTTCATAAATTTAGTGCAAAGTACACCAACACAGATTCAAGCAATACTGACTTCAGATATTCCCCCATACAATTTCCATGGGTATCATCTCACAGATCTCTGCCGATGTAATCTCCTCATATATTACTCTACAAGATGCGTTAAGGAGGAATTCCCCTTTAAGTAGCTGCCGTCATTTTGATTGTACAGTTTACAGCGGACCTCTCTGCTCGTAGTGAGGGGTATTTAATGACAAGCAAGAAAACACCACCGTCATCATCATCTTGTGTGGATCATTTGGTGTCTATAGAGATTGGTTTCTCTGTTGAAGCACTTTCCACAAATTTTGCAAGCATATGGTTTCTCCCCTGTGTGTGTTCTTTTGTGGCGGTTAAGACTTCCGCTGGCAGTAAACACTTTCCCGCATTCTTCACATTCATATGTTTTCTCCCCTATATGTGTAGTCTGATGGAAGGATAGGCGGGCACTGGAGGTGAAACACTTGCCGCAAATAGTGCAGACGTACGGTTTCTCAAGAGCATGAATGGACATATGCGTAATCAGGGAGGATTTCAGTGCAAAATGTCTGCCGCATTCAGCACAGGCAAAAGGCTTCTCCCCCGCGTGAATGGCCTTGTGAGCGACCAGATTTGACTTCAATGTAAAACACTTTCCACACTCGGGACAAGCAAACAGCTTCTCCCCTGAGTGCACCTTAATGTGTGTGCCGAGCTCAGAAGACGTGGTGAAGCTCTTCCCTCCCTCCGCAGAGGCAAACAGGGCAGGGATGCTGTGGAATTTCCGATGGCTCTCAAGGTGTAATGCTTCTGAGAAACACTTGTCACATTCAGAACAAGGATATGAGTTCACGTCAGGGGGGGCAGTCTTAGACTCATGAGTTCTTCTTGAGGTTAAAGTATATTTTCGCTTAGAATCTGGTGGTCCTCCAGACGTCATAAGATGTGTTGACCCATCTGTGGGGAAAGGGATGTTCAACAGGAAAATTAATCCTTTTAGTCCAGCACCTGATATCTAACAATTCCAACAGTCCAAAACTGGAAACAGACGACCAGATAAGATTTTTGTATAACTTACCAGTAAAATCTCTTTCTCGCTCTTCATTGGGGGACACAGGAACCGTGGGTATAGCTATGTCCTCTAGGAGGCGTTAAAACTAGGCAGAAGCTGTTAGCCCCTCCCCTGGCAGCTATCCCCACTCCAGCCAGGAGAGAGAGCTTCAGTTTGTGTACAAGCAGTAGGAGAAGCAACCCAAACAAGAAAAAACACCACCATGCCAAAAGACCCAACGGGGTTCAAACCCGCAACTGCCACAACTGTGGTCAAACAACAATACTGGGTGGGTGCTGTGTCCCCCAATGAAGAGCGAGAAAGAGATTTTACTGGTAAGTTATACAAAAATCTCCTTTTCTCGCCCATATTTATTGGGGGACACAGGAACCGTGGGACGTCCAAAAGCAGTCCACAGGGAGAGAAAAACCACAGACCCATGGAAGCAATCGTCCCTGCAGGCATCTAAGAACTGCCGATGCACCTGGTAAAATTTTGTGAATGTGTGTAAGGAGGGCCAGTAGCCGCCTTACACAACTGTGCAGCCGAAGCGCGCTTCCTCCGAGCTCAAGATGCGCCCACCGCTCTGGTGGAGTGAGCCGTGACACCTAAGGGCGGAATCCTGCCTCGAACGAGGTATGCTTCAGCAATTGTAGACCGAATTTAGCGTGCGATTGCCACCTTGGAAGCCGCCAATCCCTTTCGAGGACCCTCCGGAATGAGAAAAAGGGGATCTGTACTGCGAAGGGACCGGAGACAACGTCCAAATGGTGTAACTCCTTTTCCTGAGGGCGTGAAGGAAATGGGCGCAGTGAGGGAAGGACAATTTCCTCGTTAATATGGAAGTCAGAGACCACCTTCGGGAGAAAAGGAGGGACAGGCGCCGCCAACTTAGAAACCCGTCTGCGGGAAGTGATAGCGACTAGCAAAAACTACCTTCCAGGACAGGAGTCGGAGAGAAATCTCCCGCAAGGACTCCAGGGGAAAAGCATGGAGCGCTGAGAGGACTAAATTCAGATCCTAATGCAGTAAAGGAGGACGGTACAGAGGAACCATATGTGCCACTCCCTGAAAAAAAGTCCTTACAGGCCCCAAGGGGGCCAGAGGTAGCTGGGAAAGAATAGAAGCGCCGACACCTGACCCTTCAAAGAACTAAGGGCAAGACCAAGGTCCAACCTTGATTAAAGAAGGACAGGACCGTGGGGACAGGACTGTGGGGAGAGAAAAACGAAGTGGTGGAATATTTCTGAGTTTACAGAACCCAGTAAGGACCTCCAGGTCCTGTAATAGATCCTGGACAACGCAGGCTTCCTGGCCTGAATCATAGTGCTGAGGACATCCGCCGAAAACCCTCTGCGCGTTAGAATGGCGGTTTCAATGGCCACGCCGTCAAACGAAGAGACCTTAAATGCTGTTGGAAGACCGGACCCTGTGACAGAAGGTAGTCTCTGAGTGGCAGTGACCGAGGGACGTCTCCTAGAAAGAGAACGAGGTCAGCGTACCATGTGTGACGGGGCCAATCCGGATCGAATAGGAGTGTCGGAATGCCCTCCATTCTGATCTTCCGTAGAACTCTCGGTAGGAGGGGGAAGGGGAAAACCCATAAGGATGGAGAACTCCTGTCAAGGAGACATCAGGGCGTCCACGCCGCATTCTTCCGGATCTCTTGCTCGGGAGAGAAAGGTGTGAATCTGTCGTGTAGATACCATTAGCACACCCAGGAGCAATGGAAGGATTCCCTGGAGAAGGAGGGATGTGATGGGCGCAACAGCCCACCAGTCGGGACCGGAGTGCCAGAAAACGCATACTCCGTGCAAAAGCAGATGAGAGAAGGTAGTAACATAGGAGCTACCAAGACTTGCGGGGTGGCTATGGACCATGAGCTAGAGGAAAAGACAGGAAATGAATAGGCTGTGACTGAAGCCCATTCCCCATCTGAGACCGGCGCTATCCAAAAGTAGCCAAGGATTAAGTGGCTGCACAAAAAAACTCCGCCTGAGGAGAAAGCCAGGCGAGAGGAGTTACACTGTATTGATAGCCCGATACCGCAGCAGAGGAGGGGACCACCCGCAGAGGCCACCGAATTCAGTGCTAGAAGAGTCCACCACCTGACGAATGTGCAGCTGTGCAGTAAAAACCGAAGTATGTAGTGGTAACGCAAATACCACTCCCACAGTAGGAGCCAGCGCTTGCCCCGTCAGTGCACAGTGAGGGGGGCCTGAGACTATTCGTAGAAGTCACGTACTATACTGCTCCAGTGAAGTAGAGCTACCATAAAAAAAAAACTCTACCTGGAAGGGCGCTGAACAGGAGCAACTGCCAAGCTAGCGCCAGGGTAGGACCCCTACCTGAGAGGGATGTCCCACTGCAGCAACTACGAACTCTAGCATTAGCGAAAAAGCTGCACCTGTATGGGGGAACACGCTGTAGTAGCTAAACCAGAGTGTCAGCATAACCACTTCCTCAGAAAAGGAGGAGTGGTGGATAGAGAATACAGAGTCAGTGAACACTCGACTCGCTGGAACGTACTCATCATATATGTGCAATGGTGTACGCACTACGCATTGATGCAGACAATATCATGACCGACTGGAATGGTGGAGGCCCAAGGAGATGGGGGGTCTCTAGGACACAAGTGATGCTAGGCAACCCCCTGAGAAGACAGCGCCAAAAGAAAGAAGGAATAGCCACCGTATCCACTGGCGGCACCCATATACCACTAGAGTAAGTGTACCGGGCACCCGCGGGTACCGACTGTTGCCACGCCCCCTTGTGAAATAAGCGAAGGCACGTAGAGCCGTGGCGTAGTTGAATTGCAGCATCCCGAGGTGTTTAGGTATTCCCCACTAATGGATCACTTGTGGAAGGGGGAAATGTAGCTGGAAGCACGGTGAAGTGCAACACTCCGCCTATGGAGAGGATAACGACAGTCGGGACCATGTGCAATTACCCTACCTATGGAAGGTTGAATGCATACGGCGAGTACTGAAGCCAGTGGTAGGGAAATACTCCCCTAAAAAGAGGGGTTAATGCCCACGGCGGGAAATAGCGCATATGGCGAGTCCTGTACCCTGTGGGAGTGCAATTATTGCACCTACGAAAGGGGGTAATGCATACAGCACACAAAGTAACCAGTGATGATGTCATCCTGGCACCTATGGAAGGGGCTAATGCGTACGGCGGGTACTGAACCCAGTGGAGATGCAATTCCGCCAACTGGACAGTTGGGGACTTATCAACCAAACTACCCAGGGGGTGGATTGGGAACTTCTAGAGGTCCTTCCACTGGATTGCGCAGGTGGAGCATTATCAACCGAACGACCCCGGAGGGTGGATTGGGATGGTCAGAGGTCCTGTATTGAATTGCGCAGGCAGAGAATTATCAACCACACAACCCAGAAGGGTGGATTGGGAATGTCAGACGTCCTCTATTGAATTGCGTGGGTGGAGAATTATCAACCAAACGACCCAGAAGGGTGGATTGGGATGTCAGAGGTCCTGTATTGAATTGCGCAGACAGAGAATTATCAACCACATGACCCAGAAGGGTGGATTGGGACTTCCAGAGGTACTCCACTGGATTACGCAGGTGGAGAATTATCAACCAAACGACCCAGGAGAGTGGATTGGGAATGTCAGGGATCATCCTTGATTGCGCAGGTGGAGGATTGTCAGCCAAACGGCCCCGGAGGGCGTATTGGGAATCCTTCAGTGGTCCTTCTGAATTGCGCAGGTGCATGCAGAATTATCAATTAAGCGACCGTGTAGGGCGGATTGGGACTATGAGAGGTCCTCCTGTGACCGGGACAGGGCACGGGCCCACGTATTAAATGCGCCTTTTCTTTTTTTTAAAATAACGTATGAAGGGTTAATTTGAGTATCAGCAACTGCACTGCCTTCTAACCCGGCACCGGCCTAAAAGAAGTGGCTGGCCAGGAAGGGGGCGGTACTCAGGGGGCGGTAGACCACAGGCGGTACTCAGCTGGCTTCTGGGGGAGGGGAATAGCTAGGTGGGAAGAATTCGCGCCAGTTCGCATCCCCCCCCGCCCCGCTCCCAAAAAGGGGTGGAGTATGGTGGTGAATAACGGGGAGCGGGAGTCACCCACGCTCCTCTCTTTTTCGCTGTTGCGCAGGTGGAGAACTTTTCATTAACCCCCTATGAGCCAGAATAGTCGTCGGCCTAGAGGGGTAGTGAGAGGGGGTGTCCGCGTATCGTTGGTGGTGTCAGCACAATTCATGTGCTCCCATCTCCCACAGTGGCGGAATTACCCTTTCTGTCTTAGGGGTCTTGTTTGTAAAATAAATAAAGTCCCCTGGCAGCCGTGCCTGTTAACTCTTGATATGCCAGAGAGGGAGGGGGCAGAGGGCTTCATACTTACCTAGTCCCGTGTACTCACCTCATCTTCATCCTCTTCTCTTTACCCTCCATAAGTGTACCCGCAGGGTCACCTTTTTCCAGCAGGGTCACCTCCTCAGCAGCTGGCACCGGAGGGGCAGGAGTCTGGTATGGCGGAAGCGTCTTTCTTTGGCGGACCTAGGTGACCCTTCTGCTGGCGGGATAAAGGGGAGCGAGGCTGCCCTGGTCCACCTTGTCCTTCTTGTGGGGGAGGAGGCAGTGTGGTGGACCAACGCTGGCGTGCTCCCCCGGGAGAACAGGGAGGCTAGGCGACCACTGTTTCCCACCTGAAAAGAAGAAAAATAAAAAAATAAAATAAAAAAATCTTCAGGAGCTACCCTGCAGAGCAGGGACGTCTTGCCTCCTATTGACACTAGAAAAAACTAAAGCTCTCTCTCCAGGCTGGAGGGGGTATAGCTGCCAGGGGAGGAGCTAACAGCTTTTACTAGTGTCAACGCCTCCTAGAGGACATAGCTATACCCACGGTTCCTGTGTCCCCCAATGAATATGGGCGAGAAACAATTACTAGACTAAATATTTAGGAAAACATAAAAGTCACTGTGTTAAGTAGTCACAGGAAATTCTACCAAGATTAAAGATTCACACAGAAAAGACTCCACTGTGACCTGAACAGAAGCATCATGAGGTGACAGTACAAACCAAAGGTAATATGGATTGGTATACATAATAATACACAGTATGTATGGTATAGCATGCAATATGTATAGTATTCAGTCCCACCAACACCCAAATCTCAAGGTCATTTTTATTAGATGCTCCTTATAACTTTGCAATACAGTTAAACTTGGATGATAGGTAAAACCTATCACTCACCTTCATGAATCTCCCACTCTGCTGTTCGCTGCAGGTGTCCGACCTCCTCTGCATCTATTTCTATCACAGATGGAAGCAGGCGTTTAGCTCTATGTGGCAGTTCTGTAAGTACAACAAAGCACAGATTAGGTGAGTACTTCTTGATGGTCATCAGTACAGTAACATTCCAATAATCCCAAATCAATGGAAGCCTACAGGTCCCATATTATTATTTTTTTTAATCAAATCGTTTTTATTGATTTTATGATATAATCATTTTCTGTAGACACTTATACATTTTACCATGGAACATACAAAAATAAAATGCAAAATACAATAATAAATTGCATCATCAGACTAAATGCCAGCTACAGCAGTAAGGAATAAACAATCATGGGTACCTGAAAATGTATACAATATACAGCATCAATACAAGATATATCCCCAAACACTTTTTATGGCACAAAGCATATCCAATTAACGCTCTTTCCCCCCCCCTCTTCCCACCCCATCCCCCCCTCCTCTTCCCACCCCATCCCCCCCTCCCCCCCATGAAAAGGAGTAAGAAAACCTCTGTCATAATTTATAACACAATATGAGTATGAGACATCCAATCATTCCACAATTTCTCAAACTTCTGAGGACAACCTCTCTTAACAAACACACTTTTTTCCATAATCAACATGTCATTCACCCTCCTTTCAAACTCTTCGATCGTTGGCGGACTCCCCTGGATCCACCTCTGCGCCACCAGTTTCCTGGCCACATATAACAGTCTTCCCACCGCCACCTTGACCAACTCACTTCCTCCTATCTCCGACACATATCCCAGCACACACGCCTTAGGATCCTTTTGCAATCTCAGCTCCAATTTGCGATTGATCATGTTCAGCACCTCATCCCAATATCTTCCTATCACAGAACACGACCATAACATATGTATCAAATCCGCTCCTTCCTCCATGCACTTCGGACACCTATCATCATTCCTAACCCCGATTTTTTGTAAAAATACTGGTGTTTTGTATACTCTGTGAATAATAAACAGCTGAGACAATTTAGCCTGCTCGCTTAAAGACACTCTAGGAACTGCCTCTAATATATCATCCCACTGATCCTTGGAAACTGCACCCAAATCGCCATCCCACTTTGTCATCCGCGACAGAGGAAACCCATCTAGAAACTTATCTAACAATAGTGTATACACCTGTGATATCAATCCTCTTTTCCCCCCCTTGGGAAGAATAAGTTTCTGTACCACATCCATTTTAGCTATATTACACCCTTTCCTTGCAGTGGCCTCATAGGCATGCCTCAGTTGCAAATACTGATAAAACCACCTCTTGGGGACCTTAAACTCTTGTTGTATTTCCTGGAAAGATTTAAAAACATTACCCTCGGTTAGTTGACCTATCCTCAGTACCTCATGGGATTCCCAATTCCTAAATCCTGACAAGGACGTGAATTCTGGCAATAGATTATTATTCCATATTGGGGAAAGCTCTCCAACTCCTCCCACACCTGCTTCACCTTCGCCCATACTTTCTTCATAAGTTCAATAAGTAAAACTTTCTCTCTCCCTCCATGCATTCCCGCCCCCTCCAGTATACACATAAGGTCTCGACTGCCCAACCAATGCTGCAGTATCTTGCCTGTCACATCTGGAACCTGAAAATCCATCCAGCCCTTAAAGTGCTGGCACTGAGATGCCAGAAAATAAATCCAAGCATTAGGGACCGCCAAACCCCCTTCTGTCTTAGGATATTGCAGCGTCTCTAATTTGATCCTTGCTTGACCATACTTCCATATAAGATCTCTAAATATGGAATGTATTTTCTTGAACCTGTCTAGCGGGATCCAGACAGGCGCATTATTAAGTACATACAGCAGCTGAGGCATTACTACCATTTTTAAAAGGTTCACTCTTCCCACTACTGACAGAAATAGTCTACACCAAGTTCTCACCTTGAGTCTGAAAGTAGCAAGCATGGGGGTCAGATTTAGTTCTTCAAAGTCCAGCAATCTAGGCGTCATGTATAGCCCTAAATATTTGAACTTGTTCACCCAGGGAATTCTATCATCCACTCTCTCCACTGAAAAATCATGTCCATCCACCGGCATCAAAGCAGATTTTTGCCAATTAATCCTACAGGTCCCATATTATTGACGTAATAGCAAACGCTATAAAACTCACTTGTAAGGTCAGAGAGCCTTCAGAAAGACTAAGGGCCGTTCACACTGCAGGTTTTACAGAGGAATTTTGATGTGGACAGCCACGCCAACATTTGTCGGCAGCCACGTCCTTTCTGCCTCCCATTAATTTCAACAAGAGGCAACGCTAATGACCGTAGAGCAGTGGCTTAAAGCCACAGGCACACAGAGAATGGACATGACCCTTCTCTGCATGGCTTTCTGCAATCCTCAGAGCTGTCTCCCATTGAAAGGAATATCTGCCGCAGTAACTGCTGTTGTGGTGCTCTCCGATCCGTCTGCTGTGCCGCACTGGAAACAAATGCCAGATTATGAGACTTCAGAATTTTCAGGCTCCACATACACACATAGCAGGAGGAAGTTGGGTGGTATAGGAATGTCGATGAGCTCTCAGAATAAAGTGAAAATCATATCAATGATCCATCCTGCCATGTGATATAGAGAGTTTATATATTCATATTTTTGAAGAAAAAAAATATTAATATTTATGGCTAGACCGAAGTGGAACTTCTCAATAGTAATGGGTAGCTAGTGGTAAATGGGTTGTATAGGATGCAAAAAACATGGCTCCTTTCTACCATGAACAGCTCCACTCTTCTCCATAGGCGGTGTTTGGTAATGTAGCTCACTCCCATTCACTTGAATACAGGCTGACTTGCAATACCAAACATAGAACATGGACAAGAGTGGAGCTGTTCCTGAAAGAAAGCTGCTATGTTTATTAAATCTCATAACACGTTAAACTCATAGCAACCAAGTGCGTACGCGTACGGAGCTGGCCTTTAATTCAGAGAGTCATAGGTGTATGGTGAGAGATCAAAGCTCCTGCAATCAGAGACAGCCGGGGTGCCACAGTACAAAACAGAAGAGGTTTGTTACCACTTCTGAAGTGAACAGAGAAAGAGGCCATGCCGCTTCCTCTGTTGGACCTAGTGATCATATGGTCGTCGAATGTCTTGGGCAGAGCACAGCTGCTGGGTCTTAGCAGACCAGGATCAGATCTGTATGTGTAAAATGCCCCCACAGGAGGCTGTTTTGCCTTATAACTGAGGCTCTGGTTACAATGGAAAAGTGCAAAAGAAAAAAGTGTAAATACCCTCAAGGGATTTTTAAATGACTGACCTTTTTAATGGAGGACATCTATTTTAATATATGTATGCCATATAAGTAAAGAAAAGAAAACTATTTAAAAAAAATATACTAATAAGCGAAAAAAAAAATGAAAATCCATGTCAAATAAAATAGTCACAATAGTCGCCCCTTTCAAAAAAATAAAAATTATAATATATACACTGAACAAAAATATAAACGCAACACTTTCGGTTTTGCTCCCATTTTGCAAGAGCTGAACTCGAAGATCTGAAACATTTTCTACATACACAAAAGACCCATTACTCTCAAATATTGTTCACAAATCTGTTAGTGAGCACTTCTCCTTTGTTGAGATAATGCATACCACCTCACAGGTGTGACATATCAAGGTGCTGATTAGACAGCATGAATATTGCACAGGTGTGCCTTATACTGCCCACAATAAAAGGTCACTCTGAAATGTGCACAGTTTTGCCTTACTGGGGGGAATCAGAAAACCAGTCAGTATCTGGTGTGGCCACCATTTGCCTCACGCAGCAACAAATCTCCGTCGCATAGAGTTGATCAGGTTGTTGATTGTGGTCTGTGGAATGTTGGTCCACTCCTCTTCAATAGCTGTGCGAAGTTGCAGAATATTGGCAGGAACTGGAACACGCTGTCGTATCCGCCGATCCAGAGCATCCCAAACATGCTCAATGGGTGACATGTCCGGTGAGTATGCTGGCCATGCAAGAACTGGGATGTTTTCAGCTTCCAGGAATTGTGTACAGATCCTTGCAATATGGGGCCGTGCATTATCATGCTGCAACATGAGGTGATGGTCGTGGATGAATGGCACAACAATGGGCCTCAGGATCTCGTCACGGTATCTCTGTGCATTCAAAATGTCATCTATAAAATGCACCTGTGTTCATTGTCCATAACATACGCCTGCCCATAATATAACCCCACCGCCACCATGGGCCACTCGATACACGACGTCAGCAAACCGCTCACCCACACAACGCCACACACGCTGTCTGCCATCTGCCCTGAACAGTGAAAACTGGGACTCATCCGTGAACAGAACGCCTCTCCAACATGCCGGACGCCATCGAATGTGAGCATTTACCCACTCAAGTCGGTTACGAAGACGAAATGCAGTCAGGTCCAAACCCCGATGAGGACGACAAGCATACAGATGAGCTTCCCTGAGACTTCTTTCTGACAGTTTGTCCGGGTGGCTGGTCTCAGACGATCATGGAGGTGAACATGCTGGATGTGGAGGTCCTGGACTGGTGTGGTTACACGTGGTCTGTGGTTGTGAGGCCGGTTGGATGTACTGCCAAATTCTCTAAAACGCCTTTGGAGACGGCTTATGGTAGAGAAATGAACATTCATTGCATGGTCAACAGCTCTGGTAGACATTCCTGCAGTCAGTATGCCAATTCCACGCTCCCTTAGATGTTGCAACATCTGTGGCATTGTGCTATGTGATCAAACTGCACATTTCAGAGTGGCCTTTCATTGTGGGCAGTCTAAGGCACATCTGTGCAATATTCATGCTGTCTAATCAGCACCTTGATATGCCACACCTGTGAGGTGGGATGGATTATCTCGGCAAAGGAGAAGTGCTCACTACACAGATTTAGACAGATTTCTGAACAATATTTGAGAGTAATGGGTCTTTTGTGTATGTAGAAAATGTTTCAGATCTTTAGAGTTCAGCTCATGCAAAATGGGAGCAAAACCCAAAGTGTTGCATTTATATTTTTGTTCAGTGTATATATATATATATATATATATATATATATACACATATACACACACACACACACACACACACACATCAAAACGACCAAGATAAAATAGGGAACTTATTTTTATACCAATTTCCATATTTCAAGAATAAAGTGCTATAAAAATGCCTGTTTTGCACATTTATTTCTAAATTAAACTAAAAATATAAAAAGGAAATATCACAAAAACATTAATGGTACATGTGGTTCTGTTGCACGGCAAAAACCAAAGCAAAAACTGCATGTATTTCATGTAGCTTTTGCCACGGAAAATGGCAGTGGATTTCACCCACTCCCCTGTAAAAGGGTGAAATCTGCAGAGGAGAACCGCTGCGTAAATTGACTGTAGATTTCAACTCTGTACTGCAGGTCAATTTACGCTGTGGTTTTTATATGTAGAATGTGGATAAGATTTATTAAAATCGGAACCACTTTGCTGCTACTGTAAAATGCTGCAGATTTGAATCACAATAATCCATAACGGCAAATGTGCAGCACTTCACATTTTAAGATGCAGCCTTTAGCCAAAAATTTAAATTTATTTTTTTCCCAATCATTCTGCACTCAGTACCCCATCATGAGATAGAGAAAACCGAACAGTAGAAATGTTTGCAAATTTGGGGGGGCGGAGCCAACTGAGCATGGTGGAAGACGTGTGAGCTCTGAGCTCCTCACCATACCACCCGATCTAAAGCTTTTTTACAGCCCTGACCGACATAAATATGGGCAAAACTAATAAGGAGAGAGGTGGAGAGGTCACCCAGGTGACAAAAGCAAGAAAATCGCATGGGGATCTGGATAAATACCGTTACAAGAGGACGGCGTCTCCTGCAGTCAGAGGGAAGATGGCGGCGGCTGAGGACAACGCTGCAGCCCTGGATATAGATTCGGATGACGCAAGCTCCTGCGCTCCCTCAGATCTACCTGATGAACCAGATCCTGCTCCGATCACCAGAGCCTTTCTGCAGAGGTCTCTACAGCAGTCCCTAGCTCAAGCCTTATCTCCAGTGTTGACGGAGCTGGCGGTCATCAGAACGGAGGTAACTCATGTGGGGCAGAGAGTAGAAGCGCTAGAGGAATTTCAAGCGGCTGTGGTACAACATAGCAAAGGCTTACAAAGCCATGTGAGATCACTAGGCTCCCAAGTGGACAGTATATACCTCCACTTAGAAGATCAAGAGAATAGGGGGAGAAGAAAAAATGTAAGGATAAGAGGTGTCCCAGAATCGGTGGCGGCAGAAGCATTGCTGGACAGTGTTAAAGAGGACCTTTCACCGATTCTTACCCTATGAACTAACTATACCGACATGTAGAGCGGCGCCCGGGGATCTCACTGCACTTACTATTATCCCCGGGCGCCGCTCCGCTCTCCTGCTATGCCCTCCGGTATCTCCGCTCACTAAGTTATAGTAGGCGGAGATACCAGTCCCTAAGTTATGGTAGGCGGAGTCTGCCCTAGCGCTGGCCAATCGCAGCGCAGAGCTCACAGCCTGGGAGGTTATTTTCTCCCAGGCTGTGAGCTCTGCAATGCGATTGGCCAGCGCTAGGGCAGACTCCGCCTACCATAACTTAGGGAACGGAGATACCGGAGGGCATAGCAGGAGAACGGAGCGACGCCCGGGGATAATAGTAAGTGCAGAGAGATCCCCGGGCGCCGCTCTACATGGCTGTATACTTAGTTCATAGGGTAAGAATCGGTGAAAGGTCCTCTTTAAGCAGATATTCGCCATACTTGTGGGAGCAGAGCGGGCTGAAAATATCATCATTGAAAGGGCGCACAGAGCGCTTAGGCCTAAGCCTGCTGCAGGTGAACCGCCCAGAGATATCATTTGTGCCCTCCTAAATTACCTCGACAAATCTGCAGTGCTCAAAGCGGCAAGGGAGAGAGAAGAGGTCGCCTTTGAGGGGAACAAAATCCTGTTCTTTCAGGACTTGGCAGCAAGCACGCTAGCTAAAAGGAAGGCATTGAAACCCCTCACGGCCGAATTGAGGGAGAGGAGGCTGCCCATGAGGTGGCTTTTTCCGTTTGGTCTGAGTACCACTATTAACGGCAGGCAAATTGTAGTACGCCATCCAGATGAACTTACCAAGATATGGGAGGCCCTGGAGATTTCTCCCCTGGATATCCCTTCCTGGCTTCCTTCAGCTAATATGGAGAAGTTGCCTAAGCTTTCTGGCCCGTTACCCTGGCGAGATACGCCTAAGCACAAGAATCCAAAGAAGAAACCGCTGACGGGGGACTGATTTGCTGTCTTCTGATGCTGGAAGTTGAAGTTTAGCTTCTCTCATGGTAGTCACTTGTCCCAGAGAGAATCTTTGTTTATCTACTTACTATATATGTGCTCTTTAGTAATAGATATTTAAAGTTGTCACTGTTGAGAATGTTCAGATTCAGCTATTGCTAGCAATCTAATCAGATGCTCAGTTTGATATGCCTTGGTACTGAGAGAGAGGCTTAGCTATTGTAATACCACCATAGGCCTCAGAGGTCGTGGAACAGCAATTTCTTAGTCCATACATTTGGCACGAGTTATGAACTCATGAAGAGTTGAAGTTAATCGGTTAGATTTACTGCAATTATATAAGAGGTCGGGTGAGTGGTTCATCTAGATTTTTCTAGAAGTCTTTACCTATGTCCCCTCCCCCAATCTCTTATTCTCAAAATGTAACTACACCTTTGCGCTGTACAGCGCCTATAGGACTGGGAAGTCCTTTCATCCTGTTTATATGAGTTTTTTATGTCTTATTGTCCTTTTATTTAACTTTTTCGAGTCGAGTCTCTAGGTTCGCTGATATTAGTGAGAAGTTTGGTCTAGATACCATGTATTCTAGATATGACGCACATTACACTTTATTCACTTAATGTGAATGGAATGAACATTCCGCAGAAGCGTAGCCAAGTTTACCACACACTTAGAAAGGAAAACCCTGATATTGTGTTTCTACAAGAAACACATTACAGACATGACCATATCCCCAATATGTCCAGTAAACATTTCCCAGATTGGCACCATGCCACTCACTCTTCGGCATCTAGAGGTGTCTCTATTGGTTTTAGTAAGAATATCCCATTTCAGTTAACAGCGAAATTAATTGACCCCAATGGCAGGTTTCTATTTATTAAAGGGTTTCTATCACTTTGTATCACATAATTAGCTGTCAGACACTAGCGATCTGCTAGTGTCTGCTCTGGCCAACCATCCTACTATAATCGCTTGTGGTGCAGCGGTTTTGCTAAAAAACGAACTTTTATAAATATGCTAATGAGCCTCTAGGTGCTATGTGGGCGTCATTAGCACCTAGAGGCTCCGTCTACCTTCATAAACAGCCGCCGCCCAGCGCGTCCCTCCAGCCCGCCCATGTCCTCCTCCGTGTGACGCAGCGGACGAATTCTCGCGCATGCGCCGTGCGCGGCTGTATTCGGCGAATGCGCATTGAATGTCTGACCGCTCCCAGCTCAGACATCTCAAATGCGCCAAATACAGCCGCGCACGGCGCATGCGCGAGAATTCGTCCGCTGCGTCACACGGAGGAGGACATGGGCGGGCTGGAGGGACGCGCTGGGCGGCGGCTGTTTATGAAGGTAGACGGAGCCTCTAGGTGCTAATGACGCCCACATAGCACCTAGAGGCTCATTAGCATATTTATAAAAGTTTGTTTTTTAGCAAAACCGCTGCACCACAAGCGATTATAGTAGGATGGTTGGCCAGAGCAGACACTAGCAGATCGCTAGTGTCTGACAGCTAATTATGTGATACAAAGTGATAGAAACCCTTTAAGGGATAGGTCTTAAACTCAATGGTCACCCTTGCGGCTATATATGCCCCAAACAAGGGTCAAATTAAATGGCTGATACAGGCTTTAGATTCTTTGAAAATATTCACTGAAGGGATTTTGGTACTAGGGGGGGATTTCAACATTGCACTAGACCATGGAATGGACTCCACATCTGCCACGCCCCAGTTATCGGGAAGACAGAAGCGTAGATTGCAGATAACTCTGGCAGATATGGGCCTATCTGATGTGTGGAGATTGATTCACCCTGAGGAGAAGGATTTTACCTTTTTCTCTAAAGTGCACGGCTCTTACCAGCGCATTGATTATATATTTTTATCTAACAATGTTATCCCGATGGTTAAGGAAGCCTCCATAGGGTCGATCACGATATCAGATCATGCCCCGGTGAGCCTGAAGTTAGTATTGAATGGTATGCCTGTGAGGTCCTGGTCATGGAGGCTCAATTCAACCCTTTTGGAGGAGAATGAACATAAAGATAGAGTTAGGAAGGTAATCCTAGACTATTTTTGCTTAAATGAAACCCCTCAGATGTCATGCCTGCTATTGTGGGAGGCCCACAAGGCTGTAGTAAGGGGAGAATTCATCAGCATAGGTTCCAAAGTTAAAAGACAAAGAACTCAGTTGATAAATTCTCTGCTTTTGCAGATTTCCACACTGGAAAAGCTACATAAAAAGTCTCAGACAGTAGAGGTTTTAAATCAGCTAAAATCCCCAAGGTCTCAACTAAAGGACAAACTGAACATTAAATCAGCTAAAATTCTACAGGCTCTGCGTTTTAAATACTATTCACATGGGGATAAGGGTTCTAAATTGATGTCAAACCTGTTAAAGTCCCAGAGGAATAAGTCCTTTATTCAAGTAATTAAATCTAAAGAAGGCCACAGGTTAACGGCTACACCAGCTATAGCGAAAGAATTCTGTAAGTTCTACACCTCGCTATATAATCTGGAAGGAGAAGGGGGGCCCGAAATTAGGGATAATGCGTTGCTGCAAAATAACATAGATGATTTCCTGAAATCTATTGATGTGCCTGCCTTGTCTGCCGGAGACAGGACAAATCTACTGAAGCCGTTCACTGAGGAGGAAGTTACCAAGGTTCTCAATAGCATCCCATCTGGGAAAAGCCCAGGTCCAGACGGTTTTCCTATAGTGTACTATAAGAAATTTGCGGAAATACTGATTCCACATTTCACCAAGATGTGCAACTCCCTCCTCAGTGGTTCGGTCCTCCCTTCGCAGGCCCAGGAGGCGACTATCACTATCATTCCCAAGGAAGGGAAAAATCCTGAGTAGGGTGGTAGCTATCGCCCAATCTCACTCCTCAACACAGATTTAAAATGGTGGGCTAAATTGCTAAGTCATCGTATAGCAGGTTTGCTGCCTGGGTTGGTGGGGGCGGAGCAAGTGGGGTTTGTGCCCGGCAGAGAAGGCAGGCACAATGTTAGCCGAGTGGTTAATGCAGTTTGCTATGCTAAAAAGAAAAACATGCCTTTAATATTACTAGGGACAGATGCTGAAAAGGCATTCGATAGGGTTGATTGGCCTTTCATGCGTAGTACTTTACTGGCGTTTGGCTTCCCTGATACATTTGTCAGAGCAATTTTCTCCCTGTACTCAGCTCCCACAGCCCGTATTTTAGTTAATGGTACATTGTCTGACCCCTTCGTTATTAAGAATGGCACTAGGCAGGGGTGCCCCCTCTCCCCATCTCTATTTATATTAGTCCTAGAAACGCTTCTGCGAAAGTTCAGACAGGATCCTAGTATTAGAGGAATCAAATTCAGAGGTGATACGCAGAAAATGGCAGCATTTGCTGACGATTTGCTGCTATTGGTCACCAACCCTATCGAAGCAATGAAGCAAATATTAGACACCTTTAAAGCCTTTGGAGAGATTTCCAATTTTAAAATTAACATGGAAAAGTCTGAAGCCATTGGAGTTTCTCTAACCCCTTCCCAATCGAAAAAGATTAGAGGTATGTCCCCCTTTAAGTGGCCCTCCACAGCGATTAAATATGATACCAGCCAACCCTACCCAGCTGTTCCAGCTTAATTACTCTCCGTTATTAACAAAAGTTCAAACGTTCCTGAATAAATCCTTATCACCCAGGATTTAATGGATTGGACGGAAAAACGTATTAACCTCATACATCCTCCCCCAAATACTTTATATGTTTCGTTCCCTTCCAATAGCAATACCCAGATCATTCCTGAACAGACTGAGATCTATTATGGGGAAATTTCTATGGGGTAACAAAAAAGCTAGATTACCTTACTCCCTACTTATAAGGAAGAAGAGGCATGGGGGAATTTCTTTGCCAGATATCTCTGCCTATGTTCAGGCTATCCATCTAGAGAGATGGTTGACTTTAACTAGACCTGGAGATAGTCCCCTACATGTACGCTTTGAAAGATAGGTATTGGGGAAAAATAGTGCGCACTTGCTATGGCATAAACCTCCAACTTTAAGCCCTCAGGAACTTATAAGTGTTATAACTAAAAGTACTATTAAAGAATGTCAGAGGTCATTAGCGTTAAACCTAAGCAAAGGAGATCTATCCCCTATTACTCCCCTTAATATATTGCCCTATGTCCTATCAGATAGTTATAGAAGCCAACCCGGTGTGGGAATCTGTATCAGAGTTCAGAGTAGGGGACCTTTTGAAACTGCCTCTCGTCACTGATATCTATGAATCTCTCAGAGGGGAGCCACCGAAAGTAGGGTCAGATATTCAAAAATGGGACTTTGAAGTCACATGTAAGAAGTTTAAGGTATCCAAAAACCACTCGAAGATAGACCCATCTTGGCTAGAGACCATGGTTTTATTGCCAAAATTGCCAACTAAGACTTTATCCTTAATATACAGACAGATTCTAGAAAAAAGAGGGGACAATCCACCCACTTACCTTAAAGAATGGGAGAGGGAACTAGGGATAAGTCTTGATGAACCTAGTAGAGCCTTTATTTTGTCACACTCACATGGTTTCTCCAGATGTGTCAGAGTGCAGGAGAATTCACTCAAAACCTTAACCAGATGGTACCGTACACCTGAATTCCTCCAAAAAATCCACTTAATCAACTCTAGTGAGTGCTGGAGATGTATGGAAGGTGTGGGTAGCATTTCCCACATATGGTGGCATTGTCATAAAATTAGACAGTTTTGGGATTCAGTGGAAGGTATTATGAATAAGATCTGTATAGGAAACTTGTCACTTACTGCCCCCCTAGTTCTGCTGTGGAAACCAGAAGGCAAATTTACTCCTAATAAAAATAATCTACAGACACACATGATAACAGCCGCCAAATTATTGGTTCCAGCGTTGTGGAGAACTACAGAACCGCCTAGTATGGCCATGTGGTATGAGAAAATGAATCACCTCTGCAGAATGGAGGAATTGGCAAGTTGGGAGTCTCACAACAGACAAGGGTTTTTGAAAACTTGGCAACCTTGGTTGTCGCACATGGTTACTCAACAAGAACAGAGATCTTGAGATCCCTCCGTCCGGAAAGTGTTTGAGGAACAGAGGTTCCTTTCAAACCAGAGGGGAACTAATCTGAGAGTAAGGATAGGTTTCTATCTTAACATGTTTCTCATTATAAAGCTACAGCTTTGCGGAAGATAAACAGGTCTAAAACATACATTATCTGGTATATAGACTTCAGAACACGGCTGATCAGGTTTAGAGAGTGAACCAACTCGACTTTTAGGTTTTGTTTTAAGATTATGTTTTATGGTCCATTTTTTGGTATGTGAATTATTTTATGTCCTTTAAAGTGGGAAATCTAATGTATGGATCCTGCAATATCACAATGCATGATAAGTTAGGTTTGTGAACCACTTGTTGTCTTTTGATAGAGGTTATACTTGTGACTTGCATTAATTTGCTATTTAGACCAGTTGCACTGGTCATGTCTTTTTCCCAAATATTCAAAAAGTATATGTGATATTATGCTTTTATTGATGTCTACTATAATAAAAAGAGAATGTTTAAAAAAAAAAATGTTTGCAAATTTAATAAAAATGTACCCAGGAAGACTGAAGGCTGTAATCACTGCCAGAGGCGCTTCAACTAAGTCCTGAGTAAAGGGTCTAAATACTTACGTCAATGCAAGATTTAAGTTTTTCCTTTTCAACAAATTTGCAAAGATTTTTAACATTCAGTTTTTTCTTTGTCATTATGGGGTACTGAGTGCAGAATGATGGGAAAAAGAACCTTTAGCATAAATCCGCAACATAACAAAATGTGAAAAAAGTCAAAGGGTCTGAAAATTTTCCAAATGCACTGTAGGGTAATAGACAGCCCTACATGTCATGCAAAAATGTATTAAAAATTATTCTCGCAGCCTAACAAATAAAAAGTTAGGGCTGTTAAACCATGTGCATTAAAATCACAAAAAGTATCAGGTGGTCCCTTCTACCCAGGCCAGTTTTCGCCAAACTGACATGTGTCACTTTATGTGGTAATGACTTTGGAACACTTTTACTTATCCAAGCCATTCTGAGATTGTTTTCTCGTGACACATTGTACTTCATGATAGTCATAAATTTGAGTCTATATACAGTACAGACCAAAAGTTTGGACACACCTTCTCATTCAAAGAGTTTTCTTTATTTTCATGACTATGAAAATTGTAGATTCACACTGAAGGAATCAAAACTATGAATTAACACATGTGGAATTATATACATAACAAACAAGTGTGAAACAACTGAAAATATCTCATATTCTAGGTTCTTCAAAGGAGCCACCTTTTGCTTTGATTACTGCTTTGCACACTCTTGGCATTCTCTTGATGAGCTTCAGGCTGGGTTCATTTTATATGCGCGTTTTTGTCGCATGTTTTTATGCGCGTTTTTTGCAATAGTAAACGCGCGTTTGTGTGATTGACTGCAGTGTCCTATGGCCACAAACGCGCGTCAAAACGCCCCAAAGAAGCTCAAGAACTTGTTTGAGCGTAGGGCGTTTTTCAGCGCGTTCAAACGCTCAAGTGAGAACCAGGGCCATAGGGAAGAATTGGTTTTCATGTGTTGAGCGTTTTACAGCGCGTTTGAACGCGCTGTAAAACGCTCAAGTGTGAACCCAGCCTCAAGAGGTAGTCCCCTGAAATGGTTTTCACTTCACAGGTGTGCCCTGTAAGGTTTAATAAGTGGGATTTCTTGCCTTATAAATGGGGTTGGGACCATCAGTTGCGTTGAGGAGAAGTCAGGTGGATACACAGCTGATAGTCCTACTGAATAGACTGTTAGAATTTGTATTATGGCAAGAAAAAAGCAGCTAAGTAAAGAAAAACGAGTGGCCACCATTACTTTAAGAAATGAAGGTCAGTCAGTCAGCCGAAAAATTGGCAAAACTTTGAAAGTAAGGGCTATTTGACCATGAAGGAGAGTGATGGGGTGCTGCGCCAGATGACCTGGCCACCACAGTCACCGGACCTGAACCCAATCGAGATGGTTTGGGGTGAGCTGGACCGCAGAGTGAAGGCAAAAGGGCCAACAAGTGCTAAGCATCTCTGGGAACTCCTTCAAGACTGTTGGAAGACCATTTCAGGGGACTACCTCTTGAAGCTCATCAAGAGAATGCCAAGAGTGTGCAAAGCAGTAATCAAAGCAAAAGGTGGCTACTTTGAAGAACCTAGAATATGACATATTTTCGGTTGTTTCACACTTGTTTGTTAGGAATATAATTCCACATGTGTTAATTCATAGTTTTGATGCCTTCATAGTCATGCAAATAAAGAAAACTCTTTGAATGAGAAGGTGTGTCCAAACTTTTGGTCTGTACTGTATTTCACCTTTATTTATGAAAAAATCCCAAATTTACCAAAAATTTTGAAAAATTAGCAATTTTCTAAATTTACATTTCTCTGCCTTAATTATACCTTATGTATTACTTAACATTCTCCATATGTCTACTTTATGTTGGCATCATTTTGTAAATGTCATTTTAGATATTTAGGACATTAGAAGGATTAGAATTTTAGAAGCAATTCTTAAAATTTTTAAGAAAATTTCCAAAACCCACTTTTTAAGGACCAGTTCAGGTCTGACGTCACATTGTGGGGCTTACATAGTGGAAACCCCCCATAAATGACCCCATTGTAGAAATTACACCCCTCAAGTTACTCACAACTGGTTTTACAAACTTTGTTAAGGCTACAGTCACACGTCAGTATTTTTCTATATCCCGATTTTCGGTCCGTTTTTTGCGGATCCGTTATTCCTGAAAATGTTTCCGTATGTCATCCGTATGTCATCCGTTTTTTGCGGATCCGCAAAAAACGGAAACATGTATAAATTTCAATAAGCAAATAAAGTTGCTTGGATTTCTTTGAAAAAAAAAAATATTTAAATGTAATTTCCAGGAACGGAATCCGCATAAAACGGATGACATACGTAATGACATCCGAATATCTTCCGTTTTTTGCGGATCCATTGACTTTGTATTGTACCAGGATCCGAACTTTGCGGAAAAGAATAGGACATGTTTTATATTTAAACGGACATGCGGAACGGAACAACGGAAACGGACGGCACACATTGTGCTGTCCGATTTTTTCCAGGACCCATTGAAAATGAATGGGTCCAGATCTGTTCCGCAAAAAACGGAACAGATCAGGAAAGAAAAAACGGACATGTGAATGGACCCTAACCCTTCCACAAGAATTAAAGGAAAATGGAGATGAAATTTCAAAATTTCACTTTTTTGTCAGATTTTGCATTTTTTTCTTTAACACATTGAGGGTTAACAGCCAAACAAAACTCAATATTAATTACCCTGATTCTGTGGTTTACCGAAACACCCCACTTGTGGTCGTAAACTGATGTAAGGGCACACGGCATGGCGCAGAAGAAAAGAAGCGCCGTATGGTTTTTGGAAGGCAGATTTTGCTTGACTGGTTTTTAGATGGCATGTCCTATTTAAAGCCCCCGTGATGCACCCTTACAGTAGAAACTCCCAAAAAGTGACCCAATTTAAGGGATAAGGTGCCAGTTTTATTGGTATTATTTTGAGGTACATATGATTTTTAATTGCTCTATATCACGTTTTTGGTGAGGCAAGGTATCCAAAAAATGGCTGTTTTGGCACCGTTTAGATTTTTTACAAGATTCATCTGACAGGGTAGATCATGTGCTATTTTTATAGAGCAGGTTATTACGGATGCAATATCAAATATGTCTACTTTCTTTCTTTGTTTCAGTTTTACATAATAAAGCATTTTTGAAAAAAATTATGTTTTTGTGTCTCCATTTTCTGAACGCCATATTTCTTTTATTTTTCAGCCGATCGTCTTGTGCAGGGGCTCGTTTTTTGCAGGAAGAGTTGACGTTTTTATTGGTAGCATTTTTGGCTACATTTGATTTTTTGATCATTCATTATTACACTTTATGGGGCAATGTGACCGAAAAATTGGTTGTTTTGGCATTTATTTATTTTTTTACGGTGTTCAGCTGAGGGGTTAGGTCATGTGATATTTTTATAGAGCTGGTAACGGACGTGGCAATACCTAATATGTGTACTTTTTCTTATTTATTTAAGTTTTACATAATAATAGCAGTTTTAAAACCAAAAAATTATGTTTGATGTCTCCATGTTCTGAGAGCTATAGTTTTTTGTTGTTTTTTGAGGGATTTTCTTATGTAGGGTCTCATTTTTTGCGGGATGAGGCGACGGTTTTATTGATCCTATTTTGTGGAACATACGCCTTTTTGATCACTTGGTGTTGCACTTTGTGTGATGTAAGGTGACAAAAATAGCTTTTTATGACATTCTTTTGTTATGGTGTTTATCGGACGGGGTGGATCATGTGATATATTTATAGAGCCGGTTGTTACGGACGCGGTGATACCTAATATCTGTGTTTTTTCCTTTTTTTCCAATTTTTTTAATTATAAAATCAGGGGAAAGGGGCGTTTTTTTCTTCTTCTTTTTTTTTACTAGAAACTTTTTTACTTCAACTTTTGAGGATCTGATGCCCTCTGCAATGCATTACAATACATCTGTATTGTAATGCATTGCCTGTTAGTGTATTACACAGAGTAATACACTAACAGATTGCCCAGGAGACGGGTCTTAGGCTGGATCTTCTCGGCACCCATAGAAGGTAGGTCCCGATGCTGTGCAAGGCATTGGGCAGCCTGTGAATGGCATTGGGCTGCCTTGTCACCCATCGGGTCCCCGCCACAGCAGCGTGGGGACCCAATGGACTCCCTTACCCGCCGCATGCACCTTCTATGCTGTGGTCAGCGCTGACCGCGGCATAGAAGGGGTTAGTCCGCCGGCATCTGAAAGGGGTTACATATGTTTTACATAGTTCCATTGATTTATGTGGCCAGATCCTTCCTCACTGCTTTGACTGACAGGGCCAGGCAGTGGCAAAACAGTAAAAGGAGGGACTGGCCATAAAATAAAGTGAAGCTTAGGTGCTACAAGGGCAATGGTGATGCCCTCATTGCACCAAACACCTAACTTGCATATTGGGAAAAAGTATTATCACTTGGGAACGGAGCCTTGGATCTACAAAAGAAAAAACTGTGTTTTAATCAGGTGAAGCACAGTTTGATAGGGAGGTCACTGGTGACACATTGCCTTTAAGGTGATAATTTGACAGTATATAGACCCTTAGGGTGAAACTGCTGTAGAAAGTACCCATTGTTTCCCCTATACAGGCGCACTGCCCACAGTATTAATTCCTGGAAAACTGACTACTGACCTCTTTTCTCTTCAGGAGCCTTCTCTTTTTCATACAGTTTTTTAGCTTCCTCAGTCCCTGACTTCTTACAAGTCCATCCTGTATAATGATAATTATTACAACATAAATATTATTAATGATAACACAAAAACATATGTTATGCTTTGAGGTCAAACCATGAGTCACGTTGCAGTGTTTCCACACAGAAAAAAGGACAGCATTAGGGTCCATTCACATGTTTGTATGAAAGGGTCTGCATCCGTAGTTCCGTTCCGCGGTGATAGATCATGTGATGGACCATGTGACGAGCGCAGTGTCGTCACCAAAGGTCCTTTTCCTCCCAGGTCATCAAAGAAGAAGACGTTACATTTTTATTATTTTTTTAACCCTCCATCCCTATTTTACTATGCATTCTGTATTAAGAATGCTATTATTTTCCCTTATAACCATGTTATAAGGGAAAATAATAAAATTTACACAACACTGATCCCAAACCCGAACTTCTGTGAAGAAGTCCGGGTTCGGGTCTGGGTACCAAACATGCAGATTTTTCTCACGTGCGTGCAAAACGCATTAAAACGCTTTACACTCGTGCAAAAAAATCGCGCATTTTCCCGCGACACACCTGCATCCTATCCGGCCCTCACACGCGACGCCTGTGTGAAAGAGGCCTAAGCCTGTGTGAAGGGAAGTAACCCCTATAAAGATATATTATGACATTAAAGGGGTTGTGCCATCATACCATTTTCCCATCGATCTGGAAGCAGCATAGCTTGTTCTGCTACAGTGTTTATGCAGCTCCCATTGCAGTATGCATACGGATCAAAATGAAAGACACAAAGCAGTAGATGTCAAAAAGACAGTGAGATCTGGGTAATTCCTTGCTAGTAACACACATCCAACATCAGAAAAAGAACAAAAGAAACTATTAAAGGGAACCTGTCACCGGGATTTTGTGTATAGAGCTGAGGACATGGGTAGCTAGATGGCCGCTAGCACAAAAAAAAACGATTTGATACATATGCAAATTAACCTGAGATGAGTCCTGTACGTGAGATGAGTCAGGGACAGGACTCATCTCAGGTTAATTTGCATATGTATTAAATCGTTTTTTTACACAATAAAAGCACACAGAGCTATGGGGACTGGGTATTGCAGATGTGCTAGCGGCCATCTAGCAACCCATGTCCTCAGCTCTATGCACAAAATCCTGGTGACAGGTTCCCTTTAACGCAAAGGTAGTGTGTGAAAAAAACGAGGCGCAGCCTATCAACACGATCCCAGCTGAAAAGTCACATCCACAGGGGCCAGAAGGCATTATATATAATGGAAAAAATGCTCTGTGGAGGAAAACAGCTTGGGGTTGGCAAACAGGAGGCAACGCTTCGGGTATAACCCCGCCGTCAGGTCTCTGCACGCAGTTTTGGAAGCCAAAATCAAAATCATAAAAGAGAGAAAGTTACAGGACAGATCCGACTTCTCATTTCTGAATTAATTCCTGGTTTTGGCTTCCAAAACTGCATCCAGAAACCTGACCATGTGGCCGTACACTTGTGGCTCTTCTCCCAAAACCCCTTTACTAGCGGGCAGGACCATATTAAATGGTAAAAAGAGGAATGGTCACAGAATTCAGGCCTAAAGTTATGGAGCCTCCGTGTGATCATATATGCTCTGGGAAGAATATAAACCTAAGACATTATTTCACAATGACTCTGAGACACCAAATCCCATTCCTCATCCGTACGGGCCCCCACATCTCTAAGCAAGAGGGTAGTTCTCTCACACCTCAGTGACTGGATCTTTCCATAATGAGCACAGAATTTTTGACTTTTTTTCGAATGAATTAAATGAAACAATAGATTTTAACTGTCATTTTTTTCACTGGCGAATGAGGAGTCCCAAAAGCCATAGAGTCCCAGCTCCATTTAAGGACTAGGCTTATTTTCGTATTTTTCATTTTTGCCCGGCCACATTCCAATAGCCATAACTTAACTTACATTTTCTGTTCATATAGCTATATGAGAGCCTATTTTTTGTGGGACAAGATGCATTTTTTATGGCACCATTTAATTTACCATGTCTTGTATTGGAAAATGGGGAAAAACTTGTTTGTGTAAAATTTGAAACTTCGGGTAAAAAAAAAAACTATTCCACCAAGGTTTTTTGGGTTTTGATATTTGAAGTTCACGGTGTGCTAAAATGGACATGATGGCCTTATTGTGAAGGTCAATAAGATAACAATTGTACCAAATTTGTACAGTTTTTATTTTGTTTTATTACTTAAAAAAAATATAATAACCTCTGGAAAAAAAAAATTAAGATTTTCTTTGCAATGCCATTTTCTGATAGCCATAACTTTTTTATATTTCAATCTACAGAGCTGTATGAGAGCTTGTTTATTGCGAGACAAACTGTAGCTGTTATTGGTACCATTTTTGAGGTATGTACAACTTTTTGTACAGTGTTATTCAATACTTTGGGGGGGTATAAGGTGACAAAAAAATGCCAATTTGGGCTCTGATCGGAAGCCAGAGCGAGCCTCTTCCCTCTGCCTAACTCCACAGATGCCGCGACTGCTAATGAACACAGCATCAGAGGGGTTAAATGACCAGTTTCAGCATCATCGCAGATCCAGGTCATTGTGACCAGGTGCCTGCTGTATTATAGAGCTGGCACCTGCCATGTTCTTGCGCATAATGCCGTACATGTACAGCATTATGTATTAAGGAGCTAAAGAAAGAAAACAATAACACCTCTTCTACTGCGATACATTTATCACACAGCATAAAAACTTGCTATAAGGTGAAGGTATAAATATTCACAGGTCACCTCTTTTCCATTTTTTTGTAAAGTCTTCTTCCTTACATTGACCATCACCACACTTGTTCATCTCTTCTCCATCTTCAAGGGATTTAATTTCAATATTAAGATCATCAAAATCATCACGCTAAATAATGAAAGGTGGAAAACAATACATTAGATTCACATAGTATTATAATCATTTGTACTGTGATTACTATCTTACTATTATTAATAAACTCTTGTCCTTGACATTTATCATTTTTACAATAGTAATTAGAAATGCAAACCTGTTTCACCTGTACATTTTCCAATCAATGTTTGTGCATTGTGTATTATTACTAGATTGACTTTTTTTTACCAATTGACTCATTTAATTGCAGACATTAGCTCCCGAGGGTCAGCTGTGTGAAACAGCAGGCACCTGGCGACTATGGCGCCCTCTCCGCAGTGGTCCAGTCTCTATCTCCCCCATTGAAACAGCACTACTCTTGTCTGTTGAGTCTGATATTGCTCATTCCTATTCAATGGAATGAGCCTGAGCCGCAATTCGAGACACAGCCTATGGGCAAGCGTGGTCTTACTGACACATGCCAAATACAGCTGTCAATCACCCTGTATAGTAATACCACCATATGATGTGTGTAACCCAGTCGACCGTCATAACATAGCATGACATGCATAATAACAGTATTATCCCATGTGTAAACTGAGTTCTAGAGCAGCTATTTTACCACGATCACAAATTGTCAGAAGCCATGCATTGTGATATAAAGGTTTAATCCACCTGATCATCCTGCAGCATTTGGTCACCATCTTCTAAGAAATCCTCAGGTGAAGGAGGAGGTTGATGTTTCTCTGGTGTATTTCCATTACTTGATGTTCCTGAAGGGCAGAAACAATGGAACAATCTAACAGGGGTTATTGAGCTTTGTGAACAAGCAACAGTCTCTATGCGGCACATGATTCCTCTAGACCAGGGATGCTCAACCTGCGGCCCTCCAGCTGTTGTAAAACTACAACTCCCAGCATGTCCTAATAGCTGTAGGCTGTGCAGGCATGCTGGGAATTGTAGTTTTGCAACAGCTGGAGGGCCGCAGGTTGGGCATCCCTACTCTAGACGCTCCATGCTAAATAGAAAGCTGATGAAGGACCCGCAGTATAGACCATGTTAGGCCAGACACAGGCGAGAGAGTTCAATGGCTGTGTGCCCCTGCAACACCAAATCCACTGAAATCAGTAGCTTCCAGGTCTCGCAGGGACACACAGTCTTAGAAATTATTATAATGCTGTGCGATCCTGCCAGGGGAGCAGAGGTCAGAACCGAGAACTCACACTGCCACACGCGGCTAGTTTCTCACAATGAACTTACTCGACTGTGTCTGGCCTTAGGCTATGTAGGTATGAGGCTAATTTGAGAAAAAGGCCATGTGTGGTAAAGACCTCCATTAAGAATCTAAAGATAACCCAACTACAGAGCATTTGGAAAATCTTCAGACCCTTTCACTTTTTTCACATTTTGTTATGTAGTGGTCCTGGGCTAAAATTATAAAGTTTAACTATCAATCTGCACTCAGTACCCCATAATGAGAAAATAAAAACTGAGGGGGTCATTTATCAAACTGGTGTAAAGTAGAACTGGCTTAGTTGCCCATAGCAACCAATCATATTCCTCCTTTCATTTCCCAAAAGAGCTGTCCAAAATCAAAGGTGGAATCTGGTTGCTATGGGTAACTAAGCCAGTTTTACTTTACACCAGTTTGATAAATGACCCCCAGAATTTTATTAAAAAGGAAAAACTTAAATTTTACATGGACATATGTATTCAGACTCTTTGCAATGACATCTAAATTTAGCTCTGGGGACCTCCCATTTCTCTTCATCAGCTTTGAGATGTTTCTAGACCTTGCTTAGTGTCCACATTGGTAAATCCAGTAGATTGGTTTATAAAGACACAACCCTGTTAATATAAGGTCTCACAGCTGACAATGCATATAAGAGCATAAACCAAGCCATGAGGAGGAAAGAACTGCCTGTAGAGCTCAGAGACAGGATTATGTGCAAGTACGGATCTGGAGAAGAGTACAAAAAATTCTGCTGCACTGAAAGTTCCCAAGAGCACTGTGGCCTCCATAGTTCTTAAATGGAAGAAGTTTGGAACAACCAGGGCTCTTCCTAGAGCTGTCCACCCAGTAAATCAGGGGACAAAGGGCCTCGGTTAACCAAGAACCAAATGGTAATTCTGTCTAAGCTCCAAAGATACTGTGTGCAGATAGGAGAAACTTCCAGAAGGTCAACCATCACTGCAGCACTCCCCCAATCTGGGCTTTATGGCAGAGTGACCAAAAAGAAGCCTCTCCTCAGTAAAAGATACATGAAAGTTTGCAAAAAAAGTACCTAAAGGACTTTCAGACTGAGAGAACAAAGGTGATAATACCAAGACTGAACTTTTTGACCTCAATTCTAACCTTTATGTCTAGAGGAAACCAGGCACTGCCATCACCTGCCCAATATCATACCTACAGCAAAGCATGATGGTGGGAGACTGGTCAGAGTTGAGGGAAAGCTGAATGAGCCAAAGCACAGAGCTATTCTTAATAAAACCTGACCCAGAGTGCTCTGGACCTCTGACTGAACCGAAGGTTTACTTTCCAACAAGACAATGACCTTAAGCACACAGCCAAGACAACACAGGACTGGCTTAGGGCCAACTCTGTGAATGTCCTTGAGCCAGAGCCCTGACTTGCACCCAATTGAACATCTCTGAAGAGACCTGAAAATGGCTGTCCACCAACGGTCCCCATCCAACCTGACAGAACTTGAGAGGATCTGTTGAGAAGACTGGCAGAAAATCCCCAGATCCAGGAGTGCAAACCTTGTGGCATCATACCCAAGAAAACTGGAGGCTGTAATTGGTGCATCAACTAAGTAATGAATAAAGGGTTGGAATACATAATGTGAATACAAAATTTTAGTTTTGCCTTTTCAATAAGTTAGCAAAGATTTTGAACGTTTGAACTTTTTTTTATATTTTAGCACAAGGCTGCAACATAACAGAATACACATAACGAGATTTTTGTAAAACTTACCAGTAAAATCTCTTTCTCGGTCTTCATTGGGGGACACAGGAACCGTGGGTATAGCTATGTCCTCTAGGAGGCGTTGACACTAGTTAAAGCTGTTAGCTCCTCCCCCGGCAGCTATACTACCTCCTGGAGAGAGAGCTTCAGTTTGTGAGAAGCAGTAGGAAAAGCAAGTAAACCAACGAAACAACGTGGAACACCAACAATGCTAAGAACCCCACTAGGTTCTAACCAGCAACAGCCACGACTGTGGCCGAACAACAATACTGGGTGGGTTCTGTGTCCCCCAATGAAGAGCGAGAAAGATTTTACTGGTAAGTTTTACAAAAATCTAGTTTTCTCGTCCATATTCATTGGGGGACACAGAAACCGTGGGATGTCCGAAAGCAGTCCACAGGGAGGGAAAACCACAGACTCATGGAGCAAGCGCCCCTTCAGGCAACTAAGAACTGCTGCCTGGAAAACTATGCGGCCTAAGGCAGCGCCCACCGATGCATAAGCATGCACCTGGCAAAATTTAGAGAGTGTGCGTAAGGAGAGCAGTAGCCACCTTGTACCACTGTGCGGCCAAACCTTGAATCCTCCGAGCCCAAGAGCGCCCACTCGCTCTGGTGGAGTGAGACGCAACGCCGAAGGGCGGAACCCTGCCCCAGGTGCAGTATGCTTCAGCAATTGCAGACGCCGTAAGGAACTGGAGGCCAGCAAATAAAACGTCAGAGCCCTGACTGCGTCCAAATGGTCTAACTCCCTTTCCCTAGGGTGTGAAGGGGAGAGACACAGTGATGGACGGACAATATCTACATTGAAATGGAAATCCGAGACCCCCGTCGGGAGAAAGGAATGAATGGGCCGGAGATCCGCTTATCCTTGCCGAGAACCAGGAAGGTTCTCTGCAAGAGAGCGCCCCAACCCGGACACCCGTCTGATGGGCGAGATAGCCACAAGAAAAAACTACCGTCCAGGACAGGAGTCGGAGTGACATCTCCCGCAAGAGTTCAAGGGGAGAATTCCGGAGCGCTGAAAGGACTAAGTTCAGATCCCAAGGCGGAAAAAGAGGACGGTACAGAGTAACCGTATGTGCCATTCCCTGAAGGAAGGTATTATGGGCCCCGGGTGAGTCAGAGGACGCTGGAAAAGGATACAAGCGCCGAACCTGGCCCATCAAGGAATCGAGGGTTAAACCAAAAACCCAGAACCGTAGGATCCACTCCTGCTAAAGGGAAGCGCTCCACGGAAACGGTAAGTGGTCCACCAATGTCCCCTGAGCCGAAGGCTTGTGGGGAGACTGAGAAGCTGGTTGATAAAACAACTGAGAAAAAAAAACGCCTGAATGAGGCATGTCCAACCGCAAGCAAAGGAATCAATACATTGGATAGGTAGGAGTAGAGACGATAAGGAGTTCCGTCAGCGACCGTGTATTGACAGTGTAGTAACACTGCACGACAGAAATTTAGACCAGACCAAGATGAGAAACAAAACTCCTGCATCGAGGAGAATAGAAGGGGAGTTCCGTTCCAGGAACGAAAAACTCCAGTCGTGACAGCACCCCCGCTCAGCCTGGCGTGGCGAGTCTCGTATGTCTAGCCACGGAATGTGCAGTGAAAAGGCATGACTACATCGGACTGACATGGCAGTCACTAGTCAAGTCTTTAGAGAGGTAGTTGTGGATACGAGTAGTACACCCAGGACCAATAGAAGGGGGGATATGGAAAACGTCACAGCGCAAAATTTGGTCCGGAACAAGACTGGAAGAAAAAAAACACAGAACCAATACCCTGCATCAACGTAGATGATGGGAAGTAGTAATGTAGTGGCTACCAAGGTTTGCGGAGTGGGCGTGAACCCTGAGCCAGAGAAGGAAAAAAAGTGGCAGGGCGAAGCCCATTCCCCATCTGAGACTGGCACTACACAGAAGAAGCCACCGGATGATAGTGGCAGTGCCATACTCCGCCTAAAGAGGAGGCCATGCAGCGTACGCCACCGAATTTGGCGTTAGAAGAATCCGTCACCTGACGAAGGAGCCGTGCAGGGGGAGCCAGAGTACGTAAAGGCTACTCCAGGACCCCCGTACCGTAGGAGCCGCAGCGCGCCCCGCCAGCACCAACTGAGGGGCAGACTAGAGGAATCCGGTAGAGGCCATGGTCTCATACTGTCCCAGGGATGGAGAACTAACCTTAAACACTTCACCTGGGAAGGGCGTTGAACAGGAACAACTGCCAAGCCAGCGCCAGGGTAGAACCATGCCCCACTGCAGCGACTGCGAACGCTAGTACCAGCGTAAAATCTGCACCAGCGGAGGAGAACACGCTGCAAAGCTAAACCAGAGTGCCAGCACAACCACTTCCCACATCAGGAATGGTGGATAGGGAATATAGAGTCAGTGTAACACTCGACTTGCTGGAACGTAAGCACAATATTACGTGCCATGGTGTACGCACTACATATTGTTGAAACACATTGGAACAGTGGAGGACCATGGAGATAGGGGACGCTAGGACCCATGAGTGATGCCGGGCAACCCCCTGAGGGGAGAGGTTGTCATATTCATGCTCCAAACCGGCACCAAAGGAAAAAGACACAACATGGAAACAGCCACAGTATCCAATGGCGGCACCGAAATACCATTAGAAGAAGAATACAGGGCACCAGCGTGTATCGATACTCGGTACGCACCACTTGTAGAAGAAGCAAAGGCATCTATAGCTGTGGCGTAGTTGAAGTGCAGCATCCAAGATGTGTACTCATTTCCCACGGTAGTGGACCACTTGTGGACGGGGCAATGTTGCGACTATCCCACCAATGACAGGGGGCAATGCTTACGGCAGGCACTGCACTCAGTGGTAGTGTAATACTCCACCATGAAGGGTGACAATGCAGCAATGCATCTAGCAGGAACTGAATCCAAGTAGAGAGAATACGCCTCTTACGGAAAAGGCAAGGCATAAGGAGAGTCCCGTATCAATACCCCACCTACGTAAGGGGGTAAAACATACAGTAACCACTGAACCAGGGATAATGCCATAGTGCCACCTATGGAAGAAGGCTAACGCCTACATTAAGTGCTGTCCCCTGTGGGAATCCAGTTCTGCCAGCTACTAAAAGGCATATCAGACACGGCGTATCACTGTACCAGACACGGCGTATCACTGTAAGTGAGGTCGCGCCGGACCGCAGAGAAATGCGCCCGCTGTGCACGCATGCTGGGGAGGCCGCAAGCCGAGGCTGGATTGCGCAGGCAGAATGTCGCGCTGGCCGGAGTGATCAGGCGGGGCCAGATTTCTGCGGTGCCCGGACCCGATCCTGGTGTTAGCCTCCTGGAGCGGCGCACTCTTAGGCGCCCGCTTCCAGGGGATGATTAGCGCTGGGGAGCGGAGACAATGGGGGATATGAGGTCCAACCCTGCGTTATGCACAGGCACTCTGCATCTACTCTACACCCGACCAAAGCGGTGCGCACGGTCGCCCGCTGTGATTTAATGTCATTAACCCTCTATGTGCCCGAGTACCGACGGCACAGAGGGGGAGGGAAGCCTGTGGAGCTGGGCTTAGTAAAAATAAAAATAAAATGAAGCCTGAGTCTGGCCAAGTTGGGAGCTATTTCCGTAGAACCCTTGAAATAGGAAAGGAGGGAGAGGGTTAACATACTTACCTAGTCCAGTGTACTCCCCTCTCTCATCCTCTTTCCTTCACCCTCTCTAAGTGGACCCCAAGGTCACCTTCTCCAGCAGGGTCACCTCCTCAGCAGCTGGCACCGGAGTGGCAGGCGTCTGGTATGGCGGGAGGGTCTTCTCTTTGCCGAACCTAGGTGACCCCTTGGCTGGCGGGATGCAGGGGAGCGAGGCTGCCCTGGTCCACCTCGTCTTCTGTGGGGGAGGCAGCAGTGCGGATGACCGGCACTGACGCAACTCGACCCCGGGAGAACAGGGAGGCGAGGCGTCCACTGTTTTCCCATCTGAAAAAGAAAGGAAAAAATATAAAAAAATCTTCAGGAGATCCCTGCAGAGCAGGGAGGTCTTGCCTCCTATTGACACTAGAAAAAACTGAAGCTCTCTCTCCAGGCTGGAGGGGGTATAGCTGCCGGGGGAGGAGCTAACAGCTTTTACTAGTGTCAACGCCACCTAGAGGACATAGCTATACCCACGGTTCCTGTGTCCCCCAATGAATATGGGCGAGAAATATTATTTATAACTTCATCCTTTATTAGTAAAATGTCATACAACACACAATATTTGACATAATAAATATACAAGCAGCATACAGGACAGTGCCATGACATAAAACGGTTCCCCCCAGCCACAGTAGGTAAGCACCTATAAGTCTCAAAGGAGTGTGCAATCTATGTATGTAACACAAGACACAAAAAATCTCAAGTACTAGTTCAACTACACCTGGTCCTCCATTCTGCTACAAACATACTTGCACACGCCCATAAACACAGTGCCAATACTCATTTGCAAAGAATCCCAACCCAGAGATACCGAGAGGAAGCGAGGCGAAACACGCGTCGGGGGTCGGTATCCCCGAGCCCTTGGTCTGTATATGTTTCTTTTATGTGCTACTTGTTAATACTGGTTTCTGCCCTTCGGCTGCCTTTGTGTTTTTTCGTTTGTAGTGTGTATTTCACCTATTTAGGTATCTCTGGGTTGGGATCCTTAGCAAATCAGTATTGGCACTGTGTTTATGGGCTTGTGCAAGGAGGTTTGTAGCAGAATGGAGGACCAGGTGTAGTTGAACTAGTACTTGACATTTTTTGTGTCTTGTGTTACATACATAGATTGCACACTCCTTTGAGACTTATACAGTACAGACCAAAAGTTTGGACACACCTTCTCATTCAAAGAGTTTTCTTTATTTTCAGGACTATGAAAATTGTAGATTCACACTGAAGGCATCAAAACTATGAATTAACACATGTGGAATTATATTCATAACAAACAAGTGTGAAACAACTGAAAATATGTCATATTCTAGGTTCTTCAAAGTAGCCACCTTTTGCTTTGATTACTGCTTTGCACACTCTTGGCATTCTCTTGATGAGCTTCAAGAGGTAGTCCCCTGAAATGGTTTTCACTTCACAGGTGTGCCCTGTCAGGTTTAATAAGTGGGATTTCTTGCCTTATAAATGGGGTTGGGACCATCAGTGGCGTTGAGGAGAAGTCAGGTGGATACACAGCTGATAGTCCTACTGAATAGACTGTTAGAATTTGTATTATGGCAAGAAAAAAGCAGCTAAGTAAAGAAAAACGAGTGGCCATCATTACTTTAAGAAATGAAGGTCAGTCAGTCAGCCGAAAAATTGGGGAAACTTTGAAAGTAACGGCTATTTGACCATGAAGGAGAGTGATGGGGTGTGCGCCAGATGACCTGGCCTCCACAGTCACCGGACCTGTACCCAATCGAGATGGTTTGGTGTGAGCTGGACCGCAGAGTGAAGGCAAAAGGGCCAACAAGTGCTAAGCATCTCTGGGAACTCCTTCAAGACTGTTGGAAGACAATTTCAGGGGACTACCTCTTGAAGCTCATCAAGAGAATGCCAAGAGTGTGCAAAGCAGTAATCAAAGCAAAAGGTGGCTACTTTGAAGAACCTAGAATATGACATATTTTCAGTTGTTTCACACTTGTTTGTTATGAATATAATTCCACATGTGTTAATTCATAGTTTTGATGCCTTCATAGTCATGAAAATAAAGAAAACTCTTTGAATGAGAAGGTGTGTCCAAACTTTTGGTCTGTACTGCAGGTGCTGACCTACTGTGGCTGGGGGGAACTGTTTTATGTCATGGCACTGTCCTGTATGCTGCTTGTATATTTATTATGTCAGATATTGTGTGTTGTATGACATTTTACTAATAAAAGATGAAGTTATATTATATGAGTGTTCTAAAATTTTTTTGTGAGCTATTCTATATGTACACACATATTCAGCTATTTGTGTTTTGGTAACATAACAACAGAATGTGAAAAAAAGTGAAAGGATCTGAAGACTTTCCAAATGCACTGTATCTAGCTGTTCTACTAGGTAGACTGTTAGGGAAAACATCAGAGGCTCCTAAAAACCATACTAGAAAAACTCATATCAGCCGTTTGCCAAGCGTCAATGGGCTGCTCTCATATTAAAAGGATTGTCTGTGATGAGACAAGGTTACGTGCTTTGAAATGATGGCGCTCCAACTGCTCACCTGTACTTTCTGAGCTAAGCTCAGGCACTGCCTCTTCATCAACCATCTCATACGTCTCTTCTTCTTTGACAACCAACGTTTGGGTTCCTGATGTGCTTGTTGGGATCTCACTCTAAGTAGAACACAAAATATATTAAGTTCTGTTGCCTCAATGAAGCATATTCCTTAAAGGGAGTCTGTCAGCACTTTTGACCATGCTTAACTGCTGACTGCACTAGGGGGGCGGGGGACAACAGGACAAACATACCTTTACTGGATCTATTCTCATCACGAGTAATGTGAATATGAAGTTTTATTCAGCCAGATTCTGCTCCTGCAATTCCCCAAGAGGCGGTGCTTCACTGGCCACTGACATCGCCATCTATGGAGATCCCTCAACCCTAGCTGAACGATTTATGGGAGTGTATCTAATTCATGTCTTAGTCTATATGCCTAATCAGTGTTTGACTCAGTTTGCGTTTATTTGGGGATTGTTCCCCACCTTCCCTAAGTTGTACACTGAATTATCACTTTGAATCTAAGGACTATCTATGTGATTATACATACTATAAACCTGTTGGCATAATCTGTGTTAGGACGGATGATCTTGATAGGGATCTCCATATTAGCACATCTTTATATCTCTATCTTTATACATCTATATATTTAATCTATTTGGTTTGAGTCCCCTGATGAACCTTTGTATATTTGAAGGGGAAACGCGTCAGGACCTGGGATCTGTTATATATCTACCCACAATAGGGATTTGTAAAGGACACAATAGCATTAGGTACGGGGACAGAGTGCTTCTACCATCAAGACGTATCTCTGGGCTGAGGCTATACAAGGGAGAGTCCAGGGACAAATTCCACCCCCTCTCCCAGAGTGTTAGTATCCCTGTATGCTGATTAAGAGTAAGGCCCAAAATTTTATACCAGTTTTTTCTTATTATTATTTTTTTTTTTGGTCAAATGGTTTTACACATGCGTGGTATATTGTGGCCCTCAAAGGAGCCTTTTTTAGCATATTATCTAATATTAAAAGTTATGTTTTAGGTTTTGCCCACTGTGAATTCTATGTAATACTAGCATTACCTACCTAGGAGCCCTATATCACGGTTCTTCTTTGTTGTGTTGGATTCTTCACTGTGAAGTGCTCTCTCCATTGAGCTTGATTCACAGTCCCTCAGCTGGACTGGTCTCCTAGCTGGATGCTACAGTTATAGCTCAATGCAGAGGACACTTCACAGTAAAGATCTGCCTCCTGAGCACTTGTAATAGCAGAATAAAAACTTCATATTCACACAATTACACAGATAATAAAAGCTCCACAATAGGTATGTTTGTCCTGCTCTCTCCATTGGAGGACTGGCCATAGACCCTACAGGGAAATTTCCCAGTGGGCTGATGCCCAGAGGGCCACCCAACACCCTCCTTGTGGCCACCAGCCAGATACTTAAAGATCTGATGCTCTCAGCATTAACTAACGTAGGAGCATCAGGCACTCAAATTAAATTGTATTGCCGTACTCACGACAATGATACAGGTTCATACTGTGACACTGCCGGCAGTATTTTGTGCTGCACTGTAGTATCTGGTTCTGCAGAGACAGTATTTAGTGCTGCACTGTAGTATCTGGTTCTGCCAAGACAGTACTTTGTGCTGCACTGTAGTATCTGGTTCTGCTGAGACAGTATTTAGTGCTGCACTGTAGTATCTGGTTCTGCTGAGACAGTATTTAGTGCTGCACTGTAGTATCTGGTTCTGCTGAGACAGTATTTAGTGCTGCACTGTAGTATCTGGTTCTGCTGAGACAGTATTTAGTGCTGCACTGTAGTATCTGGTTCTGCCGAGACAGTATTTAGTGCTGCACTGTGTTATTTGGTTCTGCTGGAGCGTTATTTTGTGCTGCACTTACCACCTACTTGTCCCACCTTCTGCCAATTTGGACCTACAACATGGGGCCACTTTTAGTTTTTTTTTTCCAGGGACACTTTAGGTTCCTAGTCTGCCCTTGGCTCTCCAGCCCCTACCTACTGCAGTCAGCAGTTTAACAGGGTCAAAATTGCTGACAGAATCCCTTTAACTAGGAACTCCAGGCACATAATAGTACCAAGTTATATTATATAGGTTAAGCAGATGCAATTCAGGTAGGTTGTCAGGAGCAGAAACAGTATTTACAGCTATTTGTTCATTATCCCCATAGATGTACCTTCAATATTCTGCCCAATTGCTCCTTCTATTGAAATGAATGGAAACTTTACATTTCCTGATTGTGTGCTAAGCTTTACAGACATGAAGAAAGAAGAGCAGCAGGAAGGACATTACATGTATACTTGTAGACCTGCTGACTGACCACATGAAGAAAGAAGAGCAGCAGGAAGGACATTACATGTATACTTGTAGACCTGCTGACTGACCACATGAAGAAAGAAGAGCATCAGAAAGGACATTACATGTATACTTGTAGACCTGCTGACTGACCACATGAAGAAAGAAGAGCAGCAGGAAGGACATTACAGGTATACTTGTAGACCTGCTGACTGACCACATGAAGAAAGAAGAGCAGCAGAAAGGACATTACAGGTATACTTGTAGACCTGCTGACTGACCACATGAAGAAAGAAGAGCAGCAGGAAGGACATTACATGTATACTTGTAGACCTGCTGACTGACCACATGAAGAAAGAAGAGCAGCAGGAAGGACATTACATGTATACTTGTAGACCTGCTGACTGACCACATGAAGAAAGAAGAGCAGCAGGAAGGACATTACATGTATACTTGTAGACCTGCTGACTGACCACATGAAGAAAGAGCAGCAGCAGGAAGGACATTACATGTATACTTGTAGACCTGCTGACTGACCACATGAAGAAAGAAGAGCAGCAGGAAGGACATTACATGTATACTTGTAGACCTGCTGACTGACCACATGAAGAAAGAAGAGCAGCAGAAAGGACATTACATGTATACTTGTAGACCTGCTGACTGACCACATGAAGAAAGACGAGCAGCAGGAAGGACATTACATGTATACTTGTAGACCTGCTGACTGACCACATGAAGAAAGAAGAGCAGCAGGAAGGACATTACATGTATACTTGTAGACCTGCTGACTGACCACATGAAGAAAGAAGAGCAGCAGGAAGGACATTACATGTATACTTGTAGACCTGCTGACTGACCACATGAAGAAAGAGCAGCAGCAGGAAGGACATTACATGTATACTTGTAGACCTGCTGACTGACCACATGAAGAAAGAAGAGCAGCAGGAAGGACATTACAGGTATACTTGTAGACCTGCTGACTGACCACATGAAGAAAGAAGAGCAGCAGAAAGGACATTACATGTATACTTGTAGACCTGCTGACTGACCACATGAAGAAAGAAGAGCAGCAGGAAGGACATTACATGTATACTTGTAGACCTGCTGACTGACCACATGAAGAAAGAAGAGCAGCAGGAAGGACATTACATGTATACTTGTAGACCTGCTGACTGACCACATGAAGAAAGAAGAGCAGCAGGAAGGACATTACATGTATACTTGTAGACCTGCTGACTGACCACATGAAGAAAGAAGAGCAGCAGGAAGGACATTACATGTATACTTGTAGACCTGCTGACTGACCACATGAAGAAAGAAGAGCAGCAGGAAGGACATTACATGTATACTTGTAGACCTGCTGACTGACCACATGAAGAAAGAAGCCTGTCCCTTACAACAGGAAGAGCAGCTCCACAGCACTATTTGCCATTCTAGCAAGGTACATTAAATTTGCTGGGGCTACATAATCTAGATTTCCTTCATGATCAACATCATGATTACATTTGTGGTCTAGAAAAGCGTGGGCATATTGTAAAATTATAGTAAAACGTACCACAGAATCTGGACTGTGAAACAATTAGCGGTCTTTCACACCAAGTTTTTGTTAAACTTAGGCCTCATGCACACGACCATTGTTGTGTTCCGTGTCCGTTGTTCCGTTTTCCGTGATTTTCTGCGGACCCATTGACTTTCAATGGGTCCATTGAAAACTCAGATAATGCACCGTTTGTCATCCGCATCCGTGTTTATAGTCCATCAAAAAAATATGACCTGTCCTATTTTTTTCACGGACAACGGTTCGCGGACCCATTCAAGTTAGACTGGTTTCACACGGGCGTTGCGGGAAAAGGTGCGGGTGCGTTGCGGGAACAAGCGCAATTTTTCCGCGCGAGTGCAAAACATTGTAATGCGTTTTGCACGCGCGTGAGAAAAATCGGCATGTTTGGTACCCAAACCCGAACTTCTTCACAGAAGTTCGGGTTTGGGTTAGGTGTTCTGTAGATTGTATTATTTTCCCTTATAACATGGTTATAAGGGTAAATAATAGCATTCTGAATACAGAATGCATAGTAAAATAGGGCTGGAGGGGTTAAAAATACTAAAAAGGAGACTTTTGTATTACTTACCAGTAAAGTCTCTTTCTCGCTCTTCCTTGGGGGACACAGGAAACCATGGGTATAGCTCTGCTCCCTAGGAGGCGTGACACTAAGTGAAAGCTGTAAGCCCCTCCTCCATCAGCTATACCCTTCAGCCTGGAGAGAGAGACTACCAGTTGCGTGTCCAAGTAGTGAAAGATAACCACCAACCGGAAAAAAGAACTGTCAAGCCCCAACGGGGGCAACCAAGCCGGAACCACAACTGTAAACCCAAATGAAGGGTGGGTGCTGTGTCCCCCAAGGAAGAGCGAGAAAGAGACTTTACTGATAAGTAATACAAAAGTCTCCTTTTCTCGCCCATATTCCTTGGGGGACACAGGAAACCATGGGACGTTCTAGAGCAGTCCCAGAAGGGAGGGACCAGAACAACTAGACCAACACCAGAGGCATCAATCAACTGCCGCCTGCAACACCAGACGGCCTAAAGCAGCGTCAGCCGACGCATGAGTATGCACCCTGTAGAACTTGGTGAAAGTGTGCAAGGAGGACCACGTGGCCGCCTTGCAAATCTGCTCCGTAGAAGCCCGATTCCTCTGAGCCCAGGAAGCCCCGACCGCTCTAGTGGAGTGAGCGGTAACACCAAGGGGCGGAACCTTGCCCTTGGCGAGATAAGCCTCAGTAACAGCCATCTTGACCAAACGGGCGATAGTAACTTTGGACGCCGCCATCCCTCTGTGCGACCCCTCCGGAACCACAAAGAGCGAGTCAGTACGCCTGAAAGAGCTGGTTACCTCCAGGTAAACCTTGAGCGCCCTGACAACGTCCAGGCGATGAAGCTCCCTCTCCGGGGGGTGGGAAGGGGAAGGACACAAAGAGTGGAGAACGATGTCCTCGTTCAGATGAAAGGCGGAGACCACCTTAGGAAGGAAGGAAGGGACCGGACGAAGGACCACCTTGTCCTGGTGGAACACTAGGAAAGGTTCCAGACAGGAGAGTGCAGCCAATTCGGACACCCTCCGAAGAGAGGTGACGGCCACAAGGAAAATAACCTTGCAGGACAGAAGTCGCAAGGAAACCGTCCGCAGAGGCTCGAAAGGAGAAGCCTGGAGCGCTGAGAGAACCAGGTTCAGGTCCCAGGGCGGTACCGGAGGGCGGTACGGGGGAACCGCGTGAGCCACGCCCTGAAGGAAGGTCTTGACAGGACCAAGGGGGGCCAGTGGGCGCTGAAACAAAATGGACAGCGCAGACACCTGACCCTTCAAAGAACTAAGACCCAGACCTTGGGCAAGTCCGCTCTGCAGGAAGGACAAAACAGTGGGGAGAAAAAAGCGGAGCGGAGGAATCCCCAGATCGGCACAGAACCCCAAATAGGTCCTCCAGGTCCTATAATAGATCCTAGAAGAGGACGGCTTGCGGGCACGGATCATGGTGCGGACGACGTCCGCAGAAAAACCCCTACGTGTCAAGACGGTGGTCTCAACAACCACGCCGTCAAACGTAGGGACCTTAAACGCGGGTGGAAGATCGGTCCCTGAGAGAGAAGATCTTCCCTGGCGGGCAGCGGCCAGGTCGCGTCTGCCAGGAGCAGCATGAGGTCGGCATACCAAGACCGGCGGGGCCAGTCCGGAGCGACCAGAATCACCGAGACGCCCTCCGCCGCGATCTTCCGAAGGACTTTGGGCAGGAGTGGGATGGGAGGGAATATGTACGGACGCGCGAAGCCTCGCCAAGGACGAACGAGGGCGTCGGCTCCGCAAGCTCCCGGATCCCTGGCCCTGGACAGATAGGCGGGGACCTTGTGATTGAACTTGGAGGCCATGAGGTCCACGTCCGGCATGCCCCAACGAAGGCAAATGGCCTCGAATACCTCCGGGTGAAGAGACCACTCGCCGGGGTCGACTGTGGTGCGACTGAGGAAGTCCGCCGCCCAATTGTCCACCCCTGGAATAAAAATTGCCGATAGAGCCGGGACGTGGGCTTCCGCCCAACGGAGAATGCTGGTGACCTCCCGCATCGCTGCGAGTGCCCCCCTGGTGGTTTATGTATGCCACGGCCGTGGCGTTGTCCGATTGCACACGAACTGGATGACCCTTCAGCAGATGAGTCCAGTGTCGCAGAGACAGAAGGGCCGCTCTCAGCTCCAGGACATTGATCGAGAGTTTGGACTCCGATGGAGACCAAATGCCCTGGACGGATCGGGGAGGAAACACGCCTCCCCAGCCCAAGAGACTGGCATCGGTTGTAACCACCAACCAGTTGAGCGGCAGAAAGGACCTGCCCAGAAGAGGGGACTGTAACCACCAGCGGAGAGATGACCGCACCGGAGGCGATAGATGGAAGGGATGATCCAGAGACTGCGGCGATTTGTCCCAGGAGGAGAGGATCGCCCGTTGGAGAGGGCGGGAGTGAAACTGCGCAAATGGGATCGCCTCGAAGCAGGCAACCATCTGCCCCAAGACCCGCATGCAGAAGCGGAAGGACGGTCGACGGTGGAGAAGGAGACCCCGAATCGCCCGGCGGAGGGTCAATCGTTTTTCCGAGGGAAGACGTACCTCCGCCGCTCCCGTGTCTAAAAGCATTCCCAGGAAGACCAGTTGTCTGGAGGGGGGAAGGGAGGACTTGGGGAAGTTGATGACCCAACCGAACCTCGCCAGAGTCTCTAGAGTGAGATCCACGCTGGCAACCGCTTGAGAAAGGGACGGAGCCTTGATGAGGATATCGTCCAAGTACGGTAGCAGAAAAACACCCCTGGAACGGAGTAAGGCCAAAACCGGGGCCAGGACCTTGGTGAACACCCGGGGGGCTGTTGCCAGCCCAAAGGGAAGGGCGACAAATTGGAAGTGGAGGTCCCCCACGGCGAATCGGAGGAAGCGATGGTGACACCGGGCTACCGGAACATGGAGGTAGGCATCCTGTATATCGATGGAAGACATGAAGTCTCCCCGCTCCAGGGAAGCCACCGCGGAACGGAGGGACTCCATCCGAAACCGTCGAAGGAGGAGAAAACGGTTGAGCTTTTTGAGGTCCAAAATGGGCCGCACCGAACCTCCCTTCTTGGGAACTACAAAGAGGCTCGAATAGAACCCTTGGAACCTTTCCTCTAGAGGAACGGGGGTAATCACCCCTCTGTCCAGTAAGGCTTGAACAGTCGCGGAGAACGCAGCCGCGCTTTTCGGGTCCCGCGGCGGGCGGGAGCGAAAGAACCGATCTGGAGGGAAGGACGCGAATTCGATTTTGTATCCGGAGGACACAATTTCGAGAGCCCAGGCGTCGGAGACGTGAGCCATCCAGACGTCCCTGAAAAGGAGGAGCCGGCCCCCCACCCAGGTGGGTGGGGGCGCGCCTTCAGGCAGAGGACTGTTTTGCTGCGGGTGTGCGGGCAGCCTGCGGCCTGCGCCAGGAGGGCTGCGCCCGAAAAAACGGCTTCCTACGCTTATCCTGGGGAGGGACTGAAGCGGCAGCTGTGGGGGGAGCCCCAGAGGTCCTGCGGGAGGACCGAAAACGAGATGCACTAGGTCGTCCGCGGGGGGCGCCCCTGGCTTGGGGTTGAGGAAGATGGGTGCTTTTACCACCCGTGGCCTCCGAAATAAGCTCGTCTAGGCGGACCCCGAAAAGGCGGGAACCCGCAAACGGTAGCCCCGCCAAGGAACGTTTGGAGGCAGCGTCCGCTTTCCAAACCTTCAGCCAGAGTTCCCTCCTGACAGAAACTGCCAGGGCGGAGGAGCGTGCTATAAGGGCTCCCGCATCAAGGGAGGCCTCACAAACAAAATTCCCGGCCCGAATAATAAGCTGGGCCAAGGAACGTAGGTCCTGGATGGGGACGTCCGAGTCCAACTCCTGCTCCAGCTGCGCACCCCAAGCAGAAATTGCTTTACCTGCCCAAGCAGAGGCAAAAACCGGTCTGAGGGCAGAACCGGAGGCAGCAAAAATGCCCTTGGAAAGGGTCTCCATGCGACGGTCCTCCGCTGACTGAAGAGAGGACCCGTCGGGAACAGGGATGGCCGTGTTCTTTGACAAACGGGCCACAGGGGGGTCCACCTTGGGTGGGGACGACCAGGTGGCCACGACATCGGCTGGAAAAGGATAGCAAATGTCCAGCTTCTTGGGGTTGACAAAACGGGCGTCCGGGCGAGCCCAAGCCTTAGACACCACGGAGGAGAAATCAGAGTGGATTGGAAAAACTTTTGAGGCCTGCCTGGGTCTGATAAAGGAGACGCTAGCTGCGTCAGAGCTAGGGGGGTCATCTTGCACCTTAAAGGTGTCACGAATATCAGAGATGAGTTGACCCATCGCTGAGGCTAGCTTGGACGGCAGGGCCGAGTCCATTTCCAAATCTGAAACCGCCAATTCACCTTCAGAGAGCGAATCCTTTGGAGAGGAGAGGCCCGTCTGAGTGCGCACGCGTGGCAGGGAGAGGGAGGCATCCGAGGAGGAGGCTCGCTCTACTCTAAAACGCTTCTGAGAGTGCCTAGCTCGGGAAGGGTCACTAAGAGAGGGTGAACCCGCCGCAGCGGCAGAAGCGATGGACCCGGAGGGCGCGACAGTAAGAGTGGCGTCCTGCGGGGTAGGCGGCCTGTCTATTAGGCGGCCCACGACATGAGTGAGGCTTTCCACGGCCTGGGACAGGGATCTAGCCCAGTCAGGCGGGTCAGAGGAAGCAGGGAGCGACACAGCGGGCGACTGAGGCTGCGGTGGAGCTCGGCATGCAGGACAGTGCGGATCAGACTGCCCCCGGGGAAAGGCTTCCCTACAAGCGGTACAGGCATGGTACCAAGGCTTGGCAGCTGCAGAAGGGTCTGACATGGTGGAAAAAAAAAAAAAAAAAGTTGCACTTAAAGTGGGAGACCCCAGGTGAAAAACGGGGATCACACCCAAGCAACAGTACTGGTGGCACGGAGGGGGTTAACAGTCCTACCAGACCCAGATGATGCAAGCGGCAGACAGCAAGGGCAGCAGACTGAAGAGAGGCTGTGGAGGAGAGGCGGCAGGCACGGAGATGAATAGCTTCAGGATCGGACGGCAGAGAGGGTTCCACGCAGCACCTGAGATGTGGAGCCCGACGAAACAGGAAGTAGCGGAGCGCATGTAGGAAGCTCCGCCCCCCCCCTTGCCGCGCTGAAGGAGAAGCAGAGCCGCGCGCGCGGCAAAATGATTTAACCCCCTAGGTAGATGAAGTGCCGGCCAAAATGAAAAGGTGCCGTTCGCGCCAAGTAAGCGGCCCCCGCCGCGCCTGAATGTGACGACTCCTGCATACAGCCGTCCCCCTGACTGCCCTGCCGTTAAAGAGGTAATCACCCCTCTAAGAACCACCTTGTCCTGGGTCTGCAACACCAGAACGAAGTCCCCCCCAAATGATGGCCGGTAAAGTTGCCGGCCCCGATATGCCCATGGGGGAGGGGGGGGGGGGGTTGATGGACACCACGGAGAGATGTAGCAGCGGTGGGAGGGAGGGAAGGGGAGGCTGGAGCAGCCACTCTCACCATACGCTGTCTTCGCCCTCAATCCATCCAGCAGGGTCGCCCCTTCAGCCACTGGCACCGCAGTGGCAGGAAGCCGGGGGAGGGACTTGGCGTGCGGGCGACCCTTGAGCTGGCGGGACGCAGGGGAGCGAGGCTGCCCTGGTCCACCTTGTCTTCTGTGGGGGAGGCGGCAGTGCAGTATTACCGGCACTGGCGCGACTCAACCCCGGGAGAAAACAGAGGGGTCTAGTGCGCCTCTGTTGTCCCTGTAAGTAGAAAAAAACCGAATTAAAAACAACAAATAACGCAAAAAATAAAAAATTATAGGAAAACAACCCTGCCTAAGCAGGGAGTGTCTTGCCTCCTTGGACACTAAGCAAAAACTGGTAGTCTCTCTCTCCAGGCTGAAGGGTATAGCTGATGGAGGAGGGGCTTACAGCTTTCACTTAGTGTCACGCCTCCTAGGGAGCAGAGCTATACCCATGGTTTCCTGTGTCCCCCAAGGAATATGGGCGAGAAAAATAATTTAACTCACCTTAATCTACTTGATCGCGCAGCCGGCATCTCTTCTGTCTTCTTCTTTGCTGTGCACAGGAATAGGACCTTTGATGACGTCACTGTGCTCATCACATGGTCCAATCACATGGTGAGGGACCATGTGATTGGATCATGTGATGTGACGTCACCACAGGTCCTTAGCCGGCAGCTCAACATTACAGAAGAAGACAGAGATCCGCAACTACGCGATCAAGTGGACTCGGTGAGTAAATTTTTTTTTATTTTTAACCCCTCCATCACTATTTTACTTTGCATTCTGTATTCAGTTATAAGGGAAAATAATACAGATCGGGTCCCCAGCCCGATCGTCACCTAGCAACCATGCGTGAAAATTGCACCGCATCCGCACTTGCTTGCGATTTTCACGCGGCCCCATTCACTTCTATGGGGCCTGCGTTGCGTGAAAAACGCAAAATATAGAGCTTGCTGCGATTTTCACGCAACGCACAAGTGATGCGTGAAAATCACAGCTCATGTGCACAGCCCCATAGAAATGAATGGGTCATGATTCAGTGCGGGTGCAATGCGTTCAACTCACACATTGCACCCGCGCGGAATACTCGCCCGTGTGAAAGGGGCCTTACACCCACAGTGACGTAACTGTACATGGATGGTGCAGTATAAGTCCTGAGAGAGGCAAATGCACTGAGCCCATTCCAAACATTGAGAGTTCCACATGTGTAATACAGCCGGCACATGGCCGCAATCGGAGATACACAGCCTGACGAATAGTATTCTACTGCAGTCTATGAGATAAGTGATCAGAAGGTCGCACGTTCAAGTCCCCTAAGGGGCTAAAAATAGCAATTAAAAAAAGTTTCACATTTTTTTTAAAACCCCCCAAAAAATAATAAAAATTCTAATCACCCCTTTTCCAATTTTACATATTAAAAAAATGGGCAGCGCCACATCTTAAAATGTCTTAACTATTAAAATATAAAAAAATATTTTCCTGCGCTAGTAATGCTGTAACAAAAAAAAAAATTTTGCTGTTATTTGAACACCTCGCCCTCCAAAAAATGTTGAATAAAATGTAATAAAGTCATATGTACCCCAAAAGGTACTAGTAAAAACAGATCACCCCACAAAAACCATGCCCCCTCACAACTCTGTAGACAGAAATATAAAAAAGTTGTAATAATATAGTGATGCAAAGGAAAAAAAAACTTTTTTTTTCAAAGTAGTAAAACATAATGAAAACAATGTAAATTTGAATAAGTTCGCCTTGTCATTTTTAGCACACAGTGAACGTTGTAAAAACAAAATCCCAAAAACCTTGGTGGAATTTCCATTTTTTTTTTTTCCCAATATTATCCCACAAAGATTTTTTTTTCCTGTTTTCCAGTACAAGCTATAGTAAAAATATGGTGCTATTAAAAAATACAACTTGTCATGCAAAAAACATACGGCCATATAAACAAAAAAAAAAATTAAAATTATGGGTCTTGGAAGGCGAGGAAGAAAAACTGAAAATGAAAAAATAAAAATAGCAGGTGTTCTCAAAGGATTAACTGATAATTTTTTCTTTAAAAAAAAAAATGATTGACCTCCAACTGACACACACCTTGTCCAAAAATTCAACCAACCAATCACAGGTCACTCGCCTTGCTTCCAGGTAAAAATTGTAAAAACAGATGCAAACTTTGAAACTATTTAGTTTCTCTAAAAAACTCATTCTGTGTCTGAAACAAAAATGTGATGTGAAAGAAGCCATATATGGAAAAAGTAAAAAAGGTTGAAAATACTGATGTCATGCACCATCTAGTAACTTACCGTGACCTCACACTGTGCTGCCTGACTCTCTTCCGAATTCTTAGGGGGGGACTCGTAGGGCTTTTCACTCCTGGTTCCATCTGAAAGAATGTGAATGGGAAAACATTACAAAATATCTACCTGCGTTGTAATTCCTCTTCTCTAAGGGTATCTGCACACATTGCAGATTACGCACGGTTTTTCCACGTGAATTCTTGTGCAGGAAAAATGCAGCGTACTACAGTACCAGCCAAGTGTATGAGATTAGATTGCTTTTTTTCTTCCATGCCGAAATTTACCTGACTTGAATGTCAATTCCTTGTGGGATTTTTGGGGTGGATTTCACTCTTTTCAATGCAAGCCAGGGGCGTAGCTATAGGGGGTGCAGAGGTAGCAGTCGCTACCGGGCCTAGGAGCCTGAGGGGGGCCAAGGACCCTTGTACCAGACAAGAAGACACCGGTATTATAGAAAGTGCATGCTGGTAAAGTTACTCCTCTTGCTGGAGGGAAGAGGTTAGGTCAAGAATTTGGCATGGGGAAGGGGGGGGAGGTGCCGTTTCAATTTTTGCCTCAGGCAGCACGAAGGGTATGTGCTTCCCTGCCCCTGGCCACAAAGCACTTTAGGGGAGGGGGGCCAAAGCTGAACTCTTGCACCAGGGCCCATGAGCTTTAGCTACACCCCGATGCAGGTGTGAGATGCACGAAAATTCTGCATCAAATCCACACCAAAAACTGCAATTACATTATGTTTTGAGATCCGGCAGGGCTGCTGTTCTAATAATACAACCGGCTGCATCCGTTCAGAAGGGATCCGGTTGTATTATATCAAAAATGTAAAAACCGTTTTTTTCGGCACCATTGACTCACATGGCTTTCCCATGATGCACACAAAAGCACTGCTTGCAGCGATTTTGTGTCCGGCATGGGAACGCAACAAACCGGAAGGGAATGCATTCTGGTGCACTCCATTCTGGTCTGTTAAATTTTTTCCCCCATTGACAATGTGTCGATCTTAAAACCGGACAGAACAACGCAAAGGTGAAAGTGGCCTTACACATACGGTTTTGGGTACTGAAACGCACAGAAAATCTTACGAAAACCATGTTGATTTTTTGTTTTGAAAGCCGCACCCATTTGCAGATAGCCTTTTACACAGCGCCGAATGAGCGCTCATTGGAATGCTTGTTTCCTATCTGCCCCCTGTAAGCCGGGCAGCGATCAGTCGGCAAACACTCGTTTGTCAGCCAAAAAAAATATCACTGGTCGGCATAATCCATAAAATTAGAAGATCGTGCAAAAGTTCATTTATTTCAGTAATGCAACTTAAAAGGTGAAACTAACATATGAGAGAGACTCATGACATGCACAGCGAGATATTTCAAACTTATTTTTTGTTATAATTTGGATGATTATGGCTTACAGTTTATGAAAACCCCAAAGTCACAATCTCAGAAAATTAGAATATTACATGAAATCAATAAAACAAGGATGTTAAATAGAAAAATGTAGGACCTCTGAAAAGTATAATCATGCATATGTACTCAGTACTTGGTTTGGGCCCCTTCTGCATCAATTACTGCCTCAATGCGGCGTGGAATGGATTTCATCAGCCTATGGCACTGCTGAGGTGTTATGGAAGACCAGGATGCTTCAATAGCACTGTTTGATCTCATGTCTCTCATCTTTCTCTTGGCAATGCCCCATAGATTCTCAGGCGAGTTTGCTGGCCAATCAAGCACAGTAATCCCATGGTTATGGCAGTGTGGGCAGGTGCCAAGTCCTGCTGTAAAATGAAGTCACCATCTCCATAAAGCTCGTCTGCTGAAGGAAGCATGAAGTGCTCCAATATCTCCTGGTAGACGGCTGTGTTGACTCTGGACTTAATGAAGCACAGTGGACCAACCCCAGCAGATGACAGGGCTCCCCAAATCAACACAGACGGTGGAAACTTCACACTGGACTTCAAGCATCTTGCATTGTGTGCCTCTCCATTCTTCCTCCAGACTCTGGGTCCTTGGTTTCCAAATGAGATGCAAAAGTTTCTCTCATCAGAAAAGAGGACTTTGGACCACTGAGCAAGACCAGTTCTTTTTTTTCTTTAGCCCAGGTAAGACGCTTCTGACGTTGTTTGCTGTTCAGGCTTGACAAGAGCAATACGACATTTGAAGCCCATGTCCAGGATCAGTCTGTGTGTGGTGGCTCTTGATGCACTAACTCCAGCCTCAGTCCACTCCTTGTGAAAGGGTGACCCCCCCGTGTTGGCGATCGCCGCAAACCACAGGTCAATTCAGACCTGTGGTTTGAGGCTTTTACCTGGTGCTGCAGTGGTGCCATCGGGTCCCCATGGGGCTGTGGGGGGACCCGATGGCATGGAAGGCAGCGCGATGCCCCATCCCATTCACTTCTAGGGGACAGCTCCTTCCGATTCACTTGAACAGACAGGAGCTGTCCCATAGAAGTGAATGGGGACACCATGAGCGCTGCTTTCTCTTCAAACAGCTGATCAGCGGGGGTGGCGGGAGTCGGTCCCCTTCTGATCTGATATTAAAGGGGTATTCCCATCACATACAATGGGGGCGTATCGCTAGGATATGCCCCTATTGTCTGATAGGTGCGGGCCACACCTCTGGAACCCGCGCCTACAAGGAGAATGGAGCGGGGAGAGTGGTAGCTGGAGGACCCCGGGTTTCCCGGGGTCAGTTCACCACCAAGTGCTGTTCCCATAAAAGTGAATGGGAGCGCACCACACACACGCGGCCCCTGCTCCCATTCATTTCTATGGGGCCGACGGAAATAGCCGAGTCAGCGCTCGGCTATTTTCGGCGGCTCCATTGAAATGGAGGGCAGCTGCGCATGTGCAGTGCGCCCTCCATTCATTTCCCCGCTCCATTCTTGTTGTAGGTGATGGAAAAACCCCTTTAATGACCTATCCTGATGATAGGTCATCAATAGAAAAAAGTGGACAACCCCTTTAAGGTACAAATCCAAAGCAAACCATGTCTCATCTGTGGGCTCTCCAGGTAATGGTTAGGTCAGGGAAAGTCTCACCAGGAGATGCAATGTGCTTCTGGTCTTCAGACATCGCATCCTTTGTTGGAGCATTGGGTCTTTCTAAATTATCCCCCTCCTCCATGGAGAAATAGACAGTGACATCCTGACACCCCATAGGAACCTGAGACACACAAAGATACAGTCATCATCCAGGTACATTACTACATAATATCCCAGCATTCCCAGTGGTACTCACCTCTCCAGTCAGTAGCTGAGTGATAGTGTTGGTAAGTGCCAAGATCTTCTCATCATTTTTACTCTCTTCCATCACGTCAGTTTGGGGGCTGTTGTTTAAGCTCTGATTTCTACAGAATCCTCCTGCTACAATAGGGCTACTACTGTGCGTGACTTGGCCACCAGACATCTTTAATACAATGTAATCCTGCGAGTAGAAATATATTTTATACTTAGTGCAGACCGCCATGGTTCTACGTGGTCACTACACCGTACATACCTGGCTTATGTAATGACAATGTGCCCCGTAATCCAGTTATTTGTCATGTCTATTATTTATTAATAAAGATGTCAAATGACATTATTCCCAGAATCCCTCACTCGTCCTGTCATACAACTTTGTTTTATTAATAAAGATAAAAGTGAAGTCATGTGACACCATTCCCAGAATCCTTCATCATTCATATCCCCGTATTATTAAAGGGATATTCCACCACAACCAAAACCCTGTTCCATAAAAATAAAAATGAAACAACCTTATAGTCACCTCACCGATCTCCTACAGCTGCGACAGTGCCCCTACGCACTGTGCTGGAATACCACTTTAATAGCCATAGCAGTCATGTCCCAGAATCCCTCACCTCTCCAGTCAGCAGGTAGAGAATATCTAAGGTTATATGCATTATCTTCTCAATCAAGTGATTCCTGGCCTTGTCCATGTTGAGCACTTCAGTCAGGTCATCTAGACGAGAGAGCTTCATCTTAAGGGTTAACGCCTGTGGTATCCAGGAGGAGTGTGGCCTTCAGCTGGAAAACAGATCCGCAAAGCAATAAGTGCACAGAAAGTAGCCCAGAATGCTGGTGTACATGTGCCCTACATTTATTAAAGGGGGTTTCTGAGATTCAGATAAGGAGATTAGGAAAATTGGACAAAAGTGTTCGGTTTAAAGAAGACAAATTTATCAAACAACAGGAGACATTTGATAAATGTGCTATAAAGTATTCCAATGCAGACTCAAGCAAAACTTCAAATATTCCCCTCATAGACTTCAATGGGTCTTCGATCTGCACGATGTGGTGAAATATAGGACATGTTCTATCTTTAGAAGCACAGACCCGGAAGCATATAGAAGGGCTTCACAAATATTGTTGCACAAGCATTTAAAAAGTTGCAGAAGGGGGGCGCGAATCTCTGGCTCCTAAACATCCCCGGCTTATTTACCGCATATAGGGCACTCTTGGCTGCTATTTATCAGCGATAGGTCACAGGAAGGGACCCTCTTCAACACTTGCACCCACGGATCGGGATTCTGGAGGTATTTCCCACTTTTTCGAGGGCAGAGTGTCTACCAATATGGCGGAGGAAGCGCCTGGGGCAGCCTCGCCTGCGCATACCCAGAACTAGAGTTTCCCGACATGTGGACTCTCTACACACCGGGACGCTAAGACCACCGGATGCCCGGGTTCCTATGCAGTGGCAGCGATTCCCAGCTCAGCGGCTCCCTCCTCTCCCTCCCTTTCGAGATATGTGGAGGCATCCTCTGGCTCCTTGCCCCAGCAAGGAGGCTCCCCCACCATGACACCCAGGTCAGTTAGGTTGTCCGACGCAAAAGACCAAAATGGCGACTGGGACTGGAAAATGCGCCTTGAGGCACTCCCAATAAAATCAGAGATAGATGCTTTATTCACGAGATTGGAGGCCTCCCATAAGCAGGATATGGCGGCCCTATATCAGGACATTAAACATGTCGGCCAGAGGGTAGAGGAGATAATGGAGCTACAAGACCAAGTACTTGCAGTACTGGACTATCATAAGGTCATAAATGACCTTATTGCACAGATCCAGAATATACTAACCCACCTGGACGACACTGAAAATAGGAACCGGAGAAACAATCTCCGCATCAGGGGGCTCCCTGAATCAGTATCTCCACCAGACTCTGATCGAATCCACAGAGCTCTGGGCCCAAAACAGGAGACCTTCCCGCCCTCGTGACATTATATGCAGAATTCATTTCTACAAGGACACGGAAGCCATTCTTAGAGCTGCTAGAAACTCAGAGGCAAACCTTTTCGAAAACAAAGAACTCCTCATCTTGCCGGATCTCGCGAGGCGCACTTTAATTTTCCGCAAGGGCCTTAAACCCCTCCTGACAACTCTCAGGGACAACACCATTATCTATAGATGGGGATATCCCTTTCATCTAATTGCCAAGAAAAATGGGAAAACAGCAATTTTTAAATCTCTAGCTGATTTACCAAAACTACTGGAATCTTTTATCTACCATCAGTGGAACTCGCTGAGTGGCCAAGGCCACGCTCGATCCACTCCATTCCACATCGGTCATTGTTTAGTACTCCACTGAGCCGATCTAGCTGGCTCTCCTTTTTTCTGTTCGAGTTTTCACCCCTGAATGTTATGTTTTCATACTGTCAACCTTGTACCTGTCTTCCCCACCATATGTCCTACCCTCCTTTTATGTTCCTACCCTGGGTAAGGGATCTGACCATTTTGAGAATTATACTATTTACCTACCCACCATGATGACACCTCTCTCATTCTGCACCTACAACGCCAGAGGTCTTAACAAGCCTGAGAAACGTAGCCAAATTCTATACTGTTTCCATAAGAAAAGGGTTATGCTAGTCATGATCCAAGAAACCCATTTTAAGGCTACATCTACGCCCAGGTGTAATAGCAGATACTATCCTGACTGGTTCCATGGCCCCAATCCTACTAAAAAGGCAGGAGTCTCTATTGCTTTTCATAAAAAATTCCGCCCTATGGTCTTGTCCTCAGACCCTTCCTTAAACTCTCAGTTGATCAATCCATTCTCACAGTCGCTATGTTTATTTTCCTAACCAGGGACAGACGACCTTCGGATCCAAAACGGTTGGCCAGATTTGCAGAGGGATCTTCTACCATCCTAGGAGTTGACTTTAATATAGTGATGGATCCAACCATTGATTACTCAACCGGTAAGTCCTCTGTCTCCCCAGTGTCCCTGCGGTGTTCAGGGCCGACCTTGCGGCACTTTGGCTGGTTGACCTGTGGCGTATTCTGTATCCAGGAGTCAGGGACTATAGCTTCCATTCACAAGTTCACAATAGCTATGCAAGACTTGATCACCTTTTTATTTCTCATAAACTCTTAGATTCTGATCCCCGTTGCTCAATGGATGCTCTCTTATGGTCAGACCATTCACCTTTATACGGCCTATTATGCCCACTTTCCACACCCTCACGCCCATATACTTGGAGACTAAATGGTAACCTGTTAAATGACTTGGTCTGTATGATGGATACACAAGCTGCTATCCTGGATTTCACTAGGAACCACAAGTCTAACACAACTGCAGCACCTGTGATATGGGAAGCCCTCAAATGTGTGATCAGGGGTTTATTCCTATCTCACGGAGCCAGACTCAAAAAAAGAATGTTCACACAAGCTTGCCACCCTTCTTGCGCATCTTGATCACAAGGAGACCCAAAATAAGACTTCCCCATCTGACCAACTCAAAGCAGATATCGCTTCACTACGTCAGCAAATACTTAAGATACTAGATCAAAAATTCCTGTGTATCCAAGATAAAATCAAACAAAGCTTCTATGAATACGGAGATAAAAGTGTCAGATGGTTGGCGAGGGCACTCCACCCCCGGATACCTCTATCATATGGGTCAACTCTTAACACGGCTTCTAGAGGCCCGGTTCACTCTCCCTCGGAAATAACATCAGGCATACTATACCAAACTTTATGATCTTGGGGCTAGAGGAGGTGCCAATTTTGGGTCTACCCCATAAGACATTATTTAAGCCAGTTTGGTCCTACACGTATCTCACATACCTCATCCTCTAGCTTGGAGGAGGATTTTTCTTCCTCGGAGCTCCTGTATGCCATCAAGGATCTCAAAACCGGGAAAAGCCCAGGTCCAGATGGTCTGACTCCCCGTTTCTATAAGCTACTTGGAGAGGAGCTGGATCCAACCATCATTCAGGCATTTAACTCAATCTCAAAGGATTGCCCTTTTCCCCACCAGGCTCTACAGGCTCAGATTACAGTCATTCCCAAACCGGGCAAGGACGCTTCCCTATGTGCCAATTACCGACCTCTCTCTCTACTTAATGTAGACTTAGTTATACGCCAAGCTTCTGGCCCTGTGACTACACCCACACATTCCTGGATGCATTCATAGGGAACAGGAAGGCTTTCTCCTGGGTAGGGAGGCTCGGGATAATACCCTAAAGTCCATGTGTTTAAAAGCTAGAGCAGGGCTGATGAAAACACCCTTATGCCTGCTCACAGTTGACACGGAGAAGGCATTTGACAGGGTTAACTGGCAGTTCTTAGCGGAGACACTGGTTTCTATAGGTCTGGGAGATAGGATGATAGACAGGATTCTCGCGCTCTATTCCTCTCCGTCAGCACAGGTCCGAGTTAATGGCTCGCTGTCCAACCCCTTCACCATACGGAACAGGGCTCGCCAAGGATGCCCTCTTTCACCATTCCTTTACATCCTAGTTATGGAGTCTCTAGCTAATGCCCTTAGAGCAAACCAGTCCATTAAAGGAATACAAATAGGCAAAACCGAACACAAACTGTCATTGTTTGCAGATGACCTCCTTTTATATTTATCATCACCTAGGCTGGGTCTGCCCTCGGTTCTCCGAGAATTTGAGCTCTTTGGACGTCTCAGCAACTTCAAGGTGAATATCCAGAAGCCACCCAACTTAGGGAAGCATTCTCCTTTGAATGGGCTTCACAATCCATGAAGTACTTAGGTATTCACCTGTCCGCAAATCCTTCCCACCTTTTTAATTTTAATTGTAAACCCGCATTGAGATCCATTGGGAGTCTACAGAGGTGGTCCTCTCTCCAAATCTCATGGTTTGGCAAAATCAATGCTCTTAAGATGGACATTTTACCCAGACTTCTGTATCTATCTCAGATGATCCCTTGTGGGATCCCTCAAGCATTTTTTTGCCCACCTCAGGAGACTGACTCCTCAATTCATATGGAAAATCTCTAGGGTTAGGTTAACCTCTTATGGACACAGGGCGTACAGGTACGCCCTGATGTCCGAGTCCTTAAGAACACAGGGTGTACATGTACACCCTGTGTATTTCCGATCACCGCCACGCGGTGATTAAAACGGGGTGCTCGCTGAAATCATTCAGCAGGCACCCTGTGACAATGCTGAGGGGGGTCCTGTGACCCCCCCCCCGTATCGGCGATGCAGTGTTTCCGGGTCATTCGGGTCTCCGGTGATCAGATGACCCGGAATCGGTGACGCCACCTCTCAGGATCTCCTGTGATTGGCTAGATGGACGGTCTCCCCGCCCACAGACTTCAGTGTGACAGAGGAGAGAGGAGCCCCGTGTTGGTACCTCTGCCGCCCACGCGATCCGCCACCATAAAGGGCCATCTGGCACATAAACAATTAGGGAGAGCTTTAGCTGCAGCTTAAAACCCCCCTGCGCCGATGACATCACCGAAAGAGAAGACGTCATCGGCGCAGGCGCACTGAGGGAGTTCTGAGGAGACGAGCCTCCTCATCTCAGAGCGCCTGCGCCGAATGAACAGAGGCGCGCGATTTTTGAAATACTGACAGGGCCGGCCGGAGGAGGAGATCACGGCTGGCCCTGTCAATCAACACGACGAGGGGGCGGTTTTCTGCTGCGGCTACCAGCAAGTAGACGCCCTACTTGCTGGTAGAGACCGGATTTACATATTATAAAACTTCGTTTTCTAAAGAAACGGCCGCATAAGAGTAAGTGATAAGATTATATTCTTCTATATCGCGCTATAAGGAATGTAACTATCCCAAAAAAATAAAAATGACTTTTGTGGGGTGACAGAAGCCCTTTAACCACCTCAGCCCCCAGTGCTTAAACACCCTGAAAGACCAGGCCACTTTTTACACTTCTGACCTACACTACTTTCACCGTTTATTGCTCGGTCATGCAACTTACCACCCAAATGAATTTTACCTCCTTTTCTTCTCACTAATAGAGCTTTCATTTGGTGGTATTTCATTGCTGCTGACATTTTTACTTTTTTTGTTATTAATCGAAATTTAACGATTTTTTTGCAAAAAAAATGACATTTTTCACTTTCAGTTGTAAAATTTTGCAAAAAAAACGACATCCATATATAAATTTTGCTCTAAATTTATTGTTCTACATGTCTTTGATAAAAAAAAAATGTTTGGGTAAAAAAAAAATGGTTTGGGTAAAAGTTATAGCGTTTACAAACTATGGTACAAAAATGTGAATTTCCGCTTTTTGAAGCAGCTCTGACTTTCTGAGCACCTGTCATGTTTCCTGAGGTTCTACAATGCCCAGACAGTACAAACACCCCACAAATGACCCCATTTCGGAAAGTACACACCCTAAGGTATTCGCTGATGGGCATAGTGAGTTCATCGAACTTTTTATTTTTTGTCACAAGTTAGCGGAAAATTATGATTTTTTTTTTTTTTTTTCTTACAAAGTCTCATATTCCACTAACTTGTGACAAAAAATAAAAAGTTCTATGAACTCACTATGCCCATCAGCGAATACCTTGGGGTCTCTTCTTTCCAAAATGGGGTCACTTGTGGGGTAGTTATACTGCCCTGGCATTCTAGGGGCCCAAATGTGTGGTAAGGAGTTTGAAATCAAATTCTGTAAAAAAATGACCTGTGAAATCCGAAAGGTGCTCTTTGGAATATGGGCCCCTTTGCCCACCTAGGCTGCAAAAAAGTGTCACACATCTGGTATCTCCGTACTCAGGAGAAGGTGGGGAATGTGTTTTGGGGTGTCATTTTACATATACCCATGCTGGGTGAGAGAAATATCTTGGCAAAAGACAACTTTTCCCATTTTTTTATACAAAGTTGGCATTTGACCAAGATATTTATCTCACCCAGCATGGGTATATGTAAAAAGACACCCCAAAACACATTCCCCACCTTCTCCTGAGTACGGAGATACCAGATGTGTGACACTTTTTTGCAGCCTAGGTGGGCAAAGGGGCCCATATTCCAAAGAGCACCTTTCGGATTTCACAGGTCATTTTTTACAGAATTTGATTTCAAACTCCTTACCACACATTTGGGCCCCTAGAATGCCAGGGCAGTATAACTACCCCACAAGTGACCCCATTTTGGAAAGAAGACACCCAAGGTATTCCGTGAGGGGCATGGCGAGTTCCTAGAATTTTTTATTTTTTGTCACAAGTTAGTGGAAAATGATGATTTATTTATTTATTTATTTTTTTCATACAAAGTCTCATATTCCACTAACTTGTGACAAAAAATAAAAACTTCCATGAACTCACTATGCCCATCAGCGAATACCTTGGGGTCTCTTCTTTCCAAAATGGGGTCACTTGTGGGGTAGTTATACTGCCCTGGCATTCTAGGGGCCCAAATGTGTGGTAAGGAGTTTGAAATCAAATTCTGTAAAAAATGACGAGTGAAATCCGAAAGGTGCTCTTTGGAATATGGGCCCCTTTGCCCACCTAGGCTGCAAAAAAGTGTCACACATCTGGTATCTCCGTACTCGGGAGAAGTTGGGGAATGTGTTTTGAGGTGTCATTTTACATATACCCATGCTGGGTGAGATAAATATCTTGGTCAAATGCCAACTTTGTATAAAAAAATGGGAAAAGTTGTCTTTTGCCAAGATATTTCTCTCACCCAGCATGGGTATATGTAAAATGACACCCCAAAACACATTCCCCAACTTCTACTGAATACGGAGATACCAGATGTGTGACACTTTTTTGCAGCCTAGGTGGGCAAAGGGGCCCATATTCCAAAGAGCACCTTTCGGATTTCACTCGTCATTTTTTACAGAATTTGATTTCAAACTCCTTACCACACATTTGGGCCCCTAGAATGCCAGGGCAGTATAACTACCCCATAAGTGACCCCATTTTGGAAAGAAGAGACCCCAAGGTATTCGCTGATGGGCATAGTGAGTTCATGGAAGTTTTTATTTTTTGTCACAAGTTAGTGGAATATGAGACTTTGTATGAAAAAATAAATAAAAAAAAAAATCATCATTTTCCACTAACTTGTGACAAAAAATAAAAAATTCTAGGAACTCGCCATGCCCCTCACGGAATACCTTGGGGTGTCTTCTTTCCAAAATGGGGTCACTTGTGGGGTAGTTATACTGCCCTGGCATTTTCCAGGGGCCCTAATGTGTGGTAAGTAGGTAAATGACCTGTGAAATCCTAAAGGTGCTCTTTGGAATGTGGGCCCCTTTGCCCACCTAGGCTGCAAAAAAGTGTCACACATGTGGTATCGCCGTATTCAGGAGACGTTGGGGAATGTGTTTTGGGGTGTCATTTTACATATACCCATGCTGGGTGAGAGAAATATCTTGGCAAAAGACAACTTTTCCCATTTTTTTATACAAAGTTGGCATTTGACCAAGATATTTATCTCACCCAGCATGGGTATATGTAAAATGACACCCCAAAACACATTCCCCAACTTCTCCTGAGTACGGCGATACCACATGTGTGACACTTTTTTGCAGCCTAGATGCGCAAAGGGGCCCAAATTCATTTTAGGAGGGCATTTTTAGACATTTGGATACCAGACTTCTTCTCACGCTTTGGGGCCCCTAGAATGCCAGGGCAGTATAAATACCCCACATGTGACCCCATTTTGGAAAGAAGACACCCCAAGGTATTCAATGAGGGGCATGGCGAGTTCATAGAAATTTTTTTTTTTGGGCACAAGTTAGCGGAAATTGATATTTTTTATTTTTTTTCTCACAAAGTCTCCCGTTCTGCTAACTTGGGACAAAAATTTCAATCTTTCATGGACTCAATATGCCCCTCACGGAATACCTGGGGGTGTCTTCTTTCCGAAATGGGGTCACATGTGGGGTATTTATACTGCCCTGGCATTCTAGGGGCCCTAAAGCATGAGAAGAAGTCTGGAATATAAATGTCTAAAAAATTTTACGCATTTGGATTCCGTGAGGGGTATGGTGAGTTCATGTGAGATTTTATTTTTTGACACAAGTTAGTGGAATATGAGACTTTGTAAGAAAAAAAAAAAAAAAATTCCGCTAACTTGGGCCAAAAAAATGTCTGAATGGAGCCTTACAGAGGGGTGATCAATGAGAGGGGGGTGATCAATGACAGGGGGGGTGATCAATGACAGGGGGGTGATCAGGGAGTCTATATGGGGTGATAACCACAGTCATTGATCACGCCCCTGTAAGGCTTCATTCAGACGTCCGGATGCGTTTTGCGGATCCGATCCATCTATCAGTGCATCCGTAAAAATCATGCGGACATCTGAATGGAGCTTTACAGGGGGTTGATCAATGACAGGGGGGTGATCAGGGAGTCTATATGGGGTGATAACCACAGTCATTGATCACGCCCCTGTAAGGCTTCATTCAGACGTCCGGATGCGTTTTGCGGATCCGATCCATCTATCAGTGGATCCGTAAAAATCATGCGGACATCTGAATGGAGCTTTACAGGGGGGTAATCAATGACAGGGGGGGTGATCAATGACAGGGGGGTGATCAGGGAGTCTATATGGGGTGATAACCACAGTCATTGATCATGCCCCTGTAAGGCTTCATTCAGACGTCCGGATGCATTTTGCGGATCCGATCCATCTATCAGTGCATCCGTAAAAATCATGCGGACATCTGAATGGAGCTTTACAGGGGGTTGATTAATGACAGGGGGGTGATCAGGGAGTCTATATGGGGTGATAACCACAGTCATTGATCACGCCCCTGTAAGGCTTCATTCAGACGTCCGGATGCGTTTTGCGGATCCGATCCATCTATCAGTGGATCCGTAAAAATCATGCGGACATCTGAATGGAGCTTTACAGGGGGGTAATCAATGACAGGGGGGGTGATCAATGACAGGGGGGTGATCAGGGAGTCTATATGGGGTGATAACCACAGTCATTGATCATGCCCCTGTAAGGCTTCATTCAGACGTCCGGATGCGTTTTGCGGATCCGATCCATCTATCAGTGCATCCGTAAAAATCATGCGGACATCTGAATGGAGCTTTACAGGGGGTTGATCAATGACAGGGGTGTGATCAGGGAGTCTATATGGGGTGATAACCACAGTCATTGATCACGCCCCTGTAAGGCTTCATTCAGACGTCCGGATGCGTTTTGCGGATCCGATCCATCTATCAGTGGATCCGTAAAAATCATGCGGACATCTGAATGGAGCTTTACAGGGGGTTGATCAATGACAGGGGGGTAATCAATGACAGGGGGGTGATCAGGGAGTCTATATGGGGTGATAACCACAGTCATTGATCATGCCCCTGTAAGGCTTCATTCAGACGTCCGGATGCGTTTTGCGGATCCGATCCATCTATCAGTGCATCCGTAAAAATCATGCGGACATCTGAATGGAGCTTTACAGGGGGGTGATCAATGACAGGGGTGTAATCAATGACAGGGGGGGTGATCAGGGAGTCTATATGGGGTGATCAGGGGCTAATAAGGGGTTAATAAGTGACGGGGGGGGGGGTGTAGTGTAGTGTAGTGGTGCTTGGTGGGACTTTACTGAGCTACCTGTGTCCTCTGGTGGTCGATCCAAACAAAGGGGACCACCAGAGGACCAGGTAGCAGGTATATTAGACGCTGTTATCAAAACAGCGTCTAATATACCTGTTAGGGGTTAAAAAAAACACATCTCCAGCCTGCCAGCGAACGATCGCCGCTGGCAGGCTGGAGATCAACTCTCTTACCTTCCGTTCCTGTGAGCGCGCGCGCCTGTGTGCGCGCGTTCACAGGAAATCCCGGCTCACGCGAGATGACGCGTATATGCGTCGCTGAGCGCAGGGCTGCCACCTCCGGAACGCGAATCTGCGTACAGCGGTCCGGAGGTGGTTAATGGAGCCAAGGAACGTTGGTTCCGTATACGGGACGCAAAAAACGGCCTGCAAGACGAAAAAAAAAAAAACGGTAGTGTGAAAGAGGCCTTACAGTGGAACAGTGCAACAGTGTCCTGTAGACTGCAGGAACTCAACTACAAGATACTGACTCGGTGGTATAGGACATCGGTAAAGTTCCACCAGGTTTAGGCCTCCTGCACACGGCCATATGGCTTTTTCAGTGTTTTGCGGTCCTTTTTTCACGGATCCGTTGTTCCGTTTTTTGTTTCCGTTTCTGGTCCATTTTTCCGTATGGCATATACAGTATACAGTAATTACACAGATAAAATTGGGCTGGGCATAACATTTTCAAAAGATGGTTCTGGAAAAATGGAACGGAAACGGAAGACATACGGATGCATTTCCGTATGTGTTCCGTTTTTTTGCGGACCCATTGACTTGAATGGAGCCACGGAACGTGATTTGCAGGCAATAATAGGACATGTTCTATCTTTAAACGGAACGGAAAAACTGAAATACGGAAACGGATTGCATACGGAGTACATTCCGTTTTTTTTGCGGAACCATTGAAATGAATGGTTCCGTATACGGAACGCAAAAAACGGCCAGTAAACGGGGAAAAAAACGGGTCGTGTGCAGGAGGCCTTATGCTTCTGTACCCGATACCTGCTGGCGTTGTTCGGCAGTGGTCGGCACAATGCTTCACGTCTGGTGGGATTGCCCGGGGGTGGCTCCTTTATGGCGAGATGTATTCACCTTATATAATTCCCTTTACCGGTCTACTATACCTCCCTCACCTACAGTAGCCTTGTTATCTGTTTTTCCAGGTCGGATCCAACAGATTAAGGCCTCCTGCACACGGCTGGTTTTTTTTCCCGTTTACTGGCCGTTTTTTGTGTTCATTTCAATGGTTCCGCAAAAAAAACGGAATGCATTCCGTTTCCGTATTTCCGTTCCGTTTTAACATAGAACATGTCCTATTATTGCCCGCAAATCACGGTCCGTGGCTCCATTCAAGTCAATGGGTCCGCAAAAAAAACGGAACACATACGGAAATTCATCCGTATGTCTTCCGTTTCCGTTCTGTTTTTTGCTGAACCATCTATTGAAAATGTTATGCCCAGCCCAATTTTATCTATATAATTACTGTATACTGTATATGCCATACGGAAAAACGGAACGGAAAAACGGAACAGAAATGGAAACACAACGGAAACAAAAAACGAAACAACGGATCCGTGAAAAACGGACCGCAAAACACTGAAAAAGCCATACGGTCGTGTGCAATAGGCCTAAGAGAGGAGCACTCAGACTCTTTGTTTTGGCCATGATGAGGCAAATAATTCCCCACAAATGGAGATCAACTGAGAGTCTTCAGAGAATAACTTGGGTTTCTGCACCCGATATCCTTGTTCACATGGAAGAGCTCGGGGCTGAAGATCGCGATCTGGTGTCTGCCTTTGCACGGGCTCGGGAGCCTGGGCTTCAGTTCCACAAGTCCTTGCAATTCTCGGACTGGCTGATCAATGGCGTTGTTCCTTCACAGGTCACCTAGATGGTCAGTGTCTCTGATAAGGTACACACTCTTACCCACCCTTGTATCTGTCCAGTCTCTTATGTAAGTCTGATACTGCATTATGTCAAACTTTACTGATGGAGACACAATGTTTTTGTGCCTATAGCACTTTGTTATTGTATTTCAAAACTGTCTTAATAAAAAAGAGATTGAACCATAAAAAGTTGCAGAAAAGGGGGTCATGCTGCAATTTTTACTACAAAAAGAGGCATAAAACTGTTAGGAAATGATCCCCAACGTCTTTAAGAGCTAGCTCAGCTGAATGTAATGATACCTTTCACTTAGCAATCCGTAGCTTCATTTTGGAGAAAAAGTGCTTTTAATCTATATGCAAATGAGTAGTTAAGTGCACTGAGGGCAGGCCCAATCAACTCTGTGCCCCCCTTCTTTTCCTGCTTCCTCTACCAGCTTATACCTCCATGACTGAAAGGGCCAAGTTGGGCTGGCAGAGGAAGCTGGAGGAGCAAGGGTGCACTGAGTGGCTTGGGCCCGCCCTCAGTGCACTTAACTGCTCGTCTGAACATGAATTAAAAGTACAATTTCTCCAGAATGAAGCAACGAATTGCTAAGTGAAAGGTATCATTACATTCGGCTAAGCTAACCCTACAAGACATTACGCCTGGTGTAACACTGAATTTCCAGGTGACAGACTCCCTATAATACTGGTATGAACCAGCTTTCTGGAGCAAAATAACACGGATGAGAGTTTGGGCTCATGCACACAAACTTATTTTTTGTCCGTGTCCGTTCCTTTTGCGGCCTGTATGAGGAACCACTCACTTCAATGGGGCCGCAAAAAAAAACGGAAATGACTCCATGTGCATTCTATGTCCACATGGCCAATCTGCAAAAAAAAAGATCATGTCCTATTATTGTCTGCATTACGGACAAAGATAGGGCTGCTCTACCAGGGGCTGGCCGTTCTAAAAAACACGGAATGAACACGGCGGGTACCCGTGTTTTGCGGATCCACAATTTGCATACCACAAAGCACCAATGGTCGTGTGCATGAGCCCTTTGTAGAAACGTTCATTACTGATAATTGGTCTCTAATGGTCTTTTTGCCCATAGCAACTAGTTTTGATAAATAAGGCCCCATTGTTCCTGTGCAGCAGATGATGGGGTCTAAACAGCGACCTGCTGCCCTGGAACAATGATGGTCTATACGATCAGGCAATTATCTGGAACATGTAGTTCAGTCCCGATAATTGTCCGATATACCGGTACATGTAAAAGGACCTTTACCCTGCGTTTTCCTATTTAGTATGTAGTGGTGACATGTCAGTTTCCCTCCCATGTGCATAGCCTTACATTTATCTTACTCCTTGCCCAATTTTCCATTTCATTGTGAGAATATTAATATAAAGAACTATAAAAAAAAAAAAAAGTTTTTAATTTATGTGTAAAAGGGTCTACTTTTTCAGCCTATTGTGAAGCAGGATATCACCTCCTTACCAGTAATAAGCGGAGGACATAAAACAGAATCATAGCTCTACTGTGCTGCCAGAGCCAAGATAGGCAGCATTCTCACTCTGTTCCGGATCTACATACAGGGACTAGGACTGTATTGCTCACTGATAGGAGCCCCTTCTGGTCAGGAAATGGCTGACTGTGGTATTCTATACAAGGAATGGTATATGGTATTTTTTATTTTACAGAATGCTGCCAATGGGTTCTCCAGACTGCAAGCCAAGCAAAGGCTTAGTAACTGACAGGCACCAAGGTCCCGTTAGCAAAACGGAGTCAAACAGTGACAGCCATCAGATTTATTGTTGTCCATGGCAACCATTCCCAAGCATTATCTGACTGGAATTCCCATCATGCTCTGTGTTAGGCCCCGCCCACACCGCTTCTTAGCGGTCTACAATGAGACCCACAAGTCACATCCCTTTATACGACATTACGGTGCAATAATTATCCACCCCCATTTCTACCGCATCCCGGCCCCTTCCTGTGATGGCTCCCCGGGGCCCCGCGCCGCACATACACTGGAGGCGTCACCTGTGAAAGCCGGGTTATCTCGGTCCTCCAGGGCGTATATAGGAGAACAGTTCTTTCTACCGGAGCCCAGTCTCATCTTTCGGCGTCTCCGGCAGAGGAAAGTCACGTGATCCCGCCATGTCTGCAGTTATAGGAGACATTTTGTTGAAGTCCGCCTTCACTTCGTGGAGGAGAATGTTTAGAAATAAAGAGGGCAGGTCTGGACGGCCTCAGTGGGGACTGTAGACTGTTCTGTGTCGTTCTGCCTCTAGTGAACCACTACTTACTGGTCGGATATCTTCTTAGTGGGGCTGCTGTGATTCCCTGCCATCTAGTGGTGACATGAAGTGTAGCCGATGCAGCGATCCTGAAGTCTAGTGTAAGCAAAAAAGGAAATTAGTGGAAAAAAAAATAAGCACATTTATTTATTGATAAACTCCTCTTTAGTGTCTTCATAGCAGTGGGAAGTTACAGTGATGCCTAGTTCTGCCTCATATCAGTTACACTGACCCACAATTTTAGCTCTCTCATTGCCAGCCACATTACCCCCATAGCAATGCCACTTACACTGCCACCATAGCAGTTTATGCCACACTAGCTATAGGCACTGATGTTGTCCGCACATCTTTTGGCTCTTGGGGTGCACCTCAGTTCAGTCAGTCTAGTGGTACGGCTTCGTTGTGGGGGCACAGACAGAACTACATGTTGGTATTGAAGGCTCAAACCACTACACCTGGAAGGAGGGTATGCTTTGCCTTGCATAACCCGTCTTATGAGACCTAGCACTTAACTCCACTATTTGGCAGTGGGGTGGTAGTCCCATGTCCCAGGTGCCTCTCACCTAATTGGTGTTGTGCGGTCTGCCACCGCAGCTTTTCTAGCGATACCCGTTAAGGCTGCAGTAATGGCGGCTATTACCAGAGAGGAAGATCTAATATATCTCTGACAGATGGAGAAGGTTTGTCAGAGCAGACATTTTCTCTTGTCGCCAGAAACCATCTTTTTCTATTAGGCCCCTTGCAAGATGAGCGATACGGATTAGGTCCGGATGCGTTCAGTTAAAAATGCGCGATTTCGCAAGCAAGTTCATTCAGTTTTGCCTGCGATTGCGTTCAGTTTTTATTGCGTGGGTGCAATGCGCATTGATGCTTTTTTTTACGCGCGTGATAAAAAACGGAAGGTTTACAAACATCTCTTAGCAACCATCCGTGAAAAACACATTGCATCCGCACTTGCTTATGAATGCGATTTTCACGCAGCCCTATTCACTTATATATGAAAAACGCAGAATATAGAACATGCTGCGATTTTCACGCAACGCAGAAGTGATGCGTGAAAAACATTGCTCATGTATACAGACCCATTGAAATGAATGGGTCAGGATTCAGTGCAGGCACAACGCGATCACGTCACGCATTGCACCCAGGCAGAAAACTCGCTCGTGTGAAAGGGGCCTTAGTTTTACAGAACAAACCAGTATGATAAACCAGGGCTGCACGGGGCTCCTGCATAGGGCTGCACGGTTCAGGGGCACCAGTGAAATCGGGAGAGGCGATGGATTTTGCAGCATTTCATTGCAGACACTCTCGGCAGCTTGTGGGTGACATTTTTCCTGTACACAATTCCACTCTGCAGCATTTACGCTACACATGGTCGTACCCTAAGACTGTCCAGTCTAACTCCATACCACTATTGGTAGATCTTAACGGCTATGTACATCTTCAGAGGCAATTTTTGTTTATGATTGCATTTTACTCATTTTTGGCTAAAAATCCTATTTTTAATTGGCCTTTATTAAAAATATTGAGCCGTTCTGTCACAAAGAGTTAAAGGGGTATCTGAGCCTGAAAATGCCCCCCACGTGCCTGGGCCCCTCACACTGATTCTACTTACCTGGCTCCCCGCTCCCTGAGCTGTAGATGAAAACATTCAGTGTCGGGGGGGGTTGTGCAGTGACGGGGACGAGCCTCCCTAGCGTTATCCAGCCTCGGATAACCCATTTAACTGTTTGTCAGAGAGCAGAGATAAGGAGTCTGTCTGCTCCTAGTCTGACAGAAAAGAGAGACAATTCAGATCTCTCAATTAGAGCATGTCAGCTCTGTACAGAAAAAATGGGTTCCATATCTGTAATAAAGACCAATTTAAAAGGTTTCTGTCAGCAGAATGAACCCTATTAAACTGGCTGACGTTAGCGATGTGCTAATGTCAGCAGACCCTAACTCTCCTAATCTTATGCTTATAGATGCCCCGGTTACTGCACAATTTTAACTTTGATGATATGCAAATTAGCCTCTAGGAGCGGGGGTGGGGGGCATTGCTCCAGCTCCTAGAGGCTCCGTTCTCCCACCTCAAGTCACGGCCTGCCGTCCTTGATTGACAGGGCCAGCGTTCATCTTCTCCTTCCGGCCCTGAGCGCTGGATAAATCTCGCGCCTGTGCAGTCCCAGCGCTCAGGGCCAGCAGGAGGAGACGAACGCTGGCCCTGTCAATCAAGGACGGCAGGGCATGACTTGAGGTGGGAGAACGGAGCCTCTAGGAGCTGGAGCAATGCCCCCCCCCCCCCCCTGCTCCTAGAGGCAAATTTGCATATCATCAAAGTTAAAATTTTGCAGTAACATGGGCATCTATAAGCATAAGATTAGGAGAGTTAGGGTCTGCTGACATTAGCACATCGCTAACGTCAGCCAGTTTAATAGGGTTCATTCTGCTGACAGAAACCCTTTAAAAATATTTAGCTCAAAATGAGTACAAATGTAATAATTAGGGATGAGCGAATCGACTTCGGATGAAACATCTAAAGTCGATTCGCACAAAAAGGAGCTCCGTACAGTATTAGAATGTATTAGCTACGATTAGCCGAAGACATTACTTTGTGGTACCTTGGAACGATTGGAAACATTTTACAGTAGAAATCAATTTATGAAGCCATTAATAACTTCGGCTCATAGGAGCCAATACATTCTAATACTGTACAGAGCGCTCGCTCCGTCCAGGGTTCAAACGAAGGTTTATGCGAACTGACTTCGGATGTTTTATCCAAAGTCGATTCGCTCATCCCTAGTAATATTAATATTAAAAAAAAGGCCCCCAAAGGTGTACAATAAGTCATGGCCTTTGTAGCATGAAGGTCCTTGCTCCAAATTACACTTCAGAAATAAACGTTCCTCTACACAACTGCTCCATCGCCCTTACTGCACACAAAAGATACATAGATTTTATAATATAAAGTTTATACTAAATTGTCCAGCACGAGGTTATTGTCCCTCTGTACAGAACCACGAAGCGCACTTGTTATTTCAGTCAGAGGACGCCATGCTCCCACCTCTACTCTATCTTCTTCTGGACGTGTAGCACAGGGCAGAGCGCTTTCCATGGGTTCTAATTGCGCATGTGCAGACGCTGTCGGCGGCGCTTGCGTGACGTCACAATGGGGTTGTGGTGATGCTGCTTTTCCAGGGTGTCATGGTGTTGACTGCAGGGGACGCGTTCCGCACAGGGTAAGGGGCAGTGCGGCTGTTTGCTGTGACCCGCGGTATTGACGCTCCCAGACCATATTCCATTAGACGTATCTGTCCACACCTTATGTGAAGGCTTGCCCTTAAAGGGGACTTGCACTTTTCCTTACCTTGTTACATGTCATGCTTTGTAAAGAACTGTGGGCCCTTTAAGACACCCAGCAACAAAGTGTCAGCTTGGTAATGTTCTTCAGAAGTGCTATAGATTTCAGGCGGTGGACCCCCCTATGACATTGCCACCTGGTCCCCCTGTTATATAAGGCACAGCAAATAAATATGGAATATAACGTACCAAAGGAGGCGCCCCCAAACCCATGAGCCGAGTCCAGTCACTAGGTTGTGCCATTGCTTCCCACTGGATTAAAGGGGGTGACATAAAAGGTGACCTGCATTTTTCTGTGAGTTACAGTAGTAATTGGAGCTAATGGATAAGTATGGGGTGACAAAAGGGCCCTAGTGGGATTGTGGCACAAACAATATTTGAGGAGAGACCAATGGGTGGTGTGCCCACTTGATGGCGCTATGCTTATTGGGCACAACCCAAGTTTAGATGTAATCCCTGTGGGCCTCGTTATTCAGGGGGCGTCTAATCCGTACAACTCCTTGTTACATGAATCTATCCTGGAATTCAGCTGATAGCTGGGATTTCACGGGAAAACGTATTACACGCCAGCCATGTGGGAGGTATTCTATTAGCGGCTGGCTACCCCGCTTCATAGCGGATGTATCCAAAGCTGGGAACTACCCCCAAGTCACCTAATAGGGGTTCTCTTGTTGAAGGGTCACTCACAGCTCAAACATTCATGCCTAATAAGTGCAAGTCTTAGGCTACTTTCACACTGGCGTTTTGGTATCTGTTCCTGACATCCGTTCAGGGCTCTCACTAGCGGTCCAAAACGGATTAGTTTTGCCCTAATGCATTCTGAATGGAAAAGGATCCGCTCAGAATGCATCAGTTTGGCTCCGTTCCGTCTCCATTCTGCTCGCAGTGTTTTGGTGTCCGTCTGATGAAACTGAGCCAAATGGATCCGTCCTGACACACAATGTAAGTCAATGGGGACGGATCTGTTTTCACTGCCACAATCTGCCACAATAGAATTCGGATCCGTCCTCCATTGACTTTCAATGGTGTTCAAGATGGATCTGTCTTGGCAATGTTAAAGATAATACAAACGGATCAGTTCTGAACGGATGCAGGCGGTTGTAGTATCGGAACGGATCCGTCCATGACATATCCGCACAAAATGCGAGTGTCAGTTACCTGAGAATGAAGAGGGGGTCCCAGACGGGCTCCCCCCCGACCTGTATGCAGCCAAATGTGGTCACAAAATATGTACGTGTTGTACTGTTATGCAAATTGGCGACCATATTTTCTCGACTGCCAATGGCCAGTCCTTTTCTCTTAAACAATACATCAATTGCAATCCCACGCATGTGGTATGTTGCATCGCTTGTACCGTGTCATCTCCAATATGTCGGCTGCGCTATCAATAGTTAAAAAACGGGATCTGCAGACACATTTCTGATATTCCACACGCTTTGACCAGGGAGATCTATTGGATTTTCCGTATGGGCTCTCGGCTCTTGCATCATTTAATATTGCTTTATCGATCTTTTCATTTCTCTTTGTGTTTTATGAATACATGCTGCTTTTTATATGTTTCTATGTACTCTAGTTAATAATTTTGTATGGAGGTGTGGCTATGGTTAATTTTGGCCACCTGCCTTTTTCTCAGCTGGCCATTATTTAATCCTGGTTCATATGGTCCTTTCCTTGTCATGAATAAGGATCCGAAACGCGTAGACGTGGATTGTCTTTGGTTTTTAATGCACTGAATCATTAAAGTTACCACGAGTATTTGGAAGCTGGACTCCTTCCCTTTTCAGTATGCAGCCATATACACTCACCTAAAGAATTATTAGGAACACCGTTCTATTTCTCATTAATGCAATTATCTAGTCAACCAATCACATGGCAGTTGCTTCAATGCATTTAGGGTTGTGGTCCTGGTCAAGACAATCTCCTGAACTCCAAACTGAATGTCAGAATGGGAAAGAAAGGTGATTTAAGCAATTTTGAGCGTGGCATGGTTGTTGGTGCCAGACGGGCCGGTCTGAGTATTTCACAATCTGCTCAGTTACTGGGATTTTCACGCACAACCATTTCTAGGGTTTACAAAGAATGGTGTGAAAAGGGAAAAACATCCAGTATGCGGCAGTCCTGTGGGCAAAAGTGCCTTGTGGGTGCTAGAGGTCAGAGGAGAATGGGCCGACTGATTCAAGCTGATAGAAGAGCAACGTTGACTGAAATAACCACTCGTTACAACCGAGGTATGCAGCAAAGCATTTGTGAAGCCACAACACACACAACCTTGAGGCGGATGGGCTACAACAGCAGAAGACCCCACCGGGTACCACTCATCTCCACTACAAATAGGAAAAAGAGGCTACAATTTGCACGAGCTCACCAAAATTGGACTGTTGAAGACTGGAAAAATGTTGCCTGGTCTGATGAGTCTCGATTTCTGTTGAGACATTCAAATGGTAGAGTCTGAATTTGGCGTAAACAGAATGACCACCATGTATCCATCCTCTGATGGCTACTTCCAGCAGGATAATGCACCATGTCACAAAGCTCGAATCATTTCAAATTGGTTTCTTGAACATGACAATGAGTTCACTGTACTAAAATGGCCCCCACAGTCACCAGATCTCAACCCAATAGAGCATCTTTGGGATGTGGTGGAACGGGAGCTTCGTGCCCTGGATGTGCATCCCTCAAATCTCCATCAACTGCAAGATGCTATCCTATCAATATGGGCCAACATTTCTAAAGAATGCTATCAGCACCTTGTTGAATCAATGCCACGTAGAATTAAGGCAGTTCTCAAGGCAAAAAGGGGTCCAACACCGTATTAGTATGGTGTTCCTAATAATTCTTTAGGTGAGTGTAGGTCGGCTGTAGGGCCGAGAGAGAATAGATAACTGCTAAGAGACTGGAGCACTTCTTCAGAATCAGATTGTAGGACATATTAGGTCCTAGCAATTCTTCTTTGTATAGGAAAAAGAAGAGGAAAGGACAAGCCAAAAAGAAATCTATATTGATTTTACATATTCGAATTTTTTTTTTTGTTATTAAAGAGAGTGTGAATTTTTTAATTATTCACATTAAAAGAGACCTTCCAGTTTTTGCTGTATATACTTAGCGGGTGGGTGAGTTACTGACGGCTTTATTAGCTAGAGGCCCAGGTAATGCAGACTAAGGCTGCATTCACACGTCCGTGCTGTGTTGCGGGTCCGCAACACACCTGCCCGGCACCCCCATAGAAATGCCTATTCTTGTCCGCAAGCTGCGGACAAGAATAGGACATGCTCTATCTTTTTGCGGAGCTGCGGACCCAAAAATCGGGGCCGCGCACCGCAAATGCGGATGCGGACAGCACACTGTGTGCTGTCCGCATCCATTCCGTCCCCATAGAGAATGAATGGGTCATCACCCGTTCCACAAAATTGCGGAACGGATGTGGACCCATTTTGCGGACGTGTGAATGGAGCCTAATACTACCATATGCATCTCCGCTCTCTGCGGGGAGGGGACACTACAATATCACTTCCCGGTGACTGTAATCATCTAAGATGTTAAAATGACACTTCTATCACATATTAACAACCTATATGTTAATATATATCTTTTTTATATTACATAATGGGTGGATGGTTTCCTGGATATTATTTCTGAAGTCTCTTTGTCTAGATTATTTCCTTTCTCGAGTCTTTAACCTCTTTGGACATTTAGGACGACAGAGTCTCACTTGGAACTTTCAGCAGAGGATCTCAATGCCGGAATTAAACGGATCCGTTTTGATTTTACACCTCAGGATGCATCCGTTCCAGTTAGGATGCAGTTGTGTGAAATCAAAACGGAAAAAAAAAGGATACGTCACTAAATACATTGAAAGTCAACGGGTGATGGATCCGTTTTTTTAGGCTTAAATTGTTTTCAGTGCTTTTATGACTGGACACAAAACTGCAGTTTGGACAAAACGGAATGCTGACGGAATGGAAGTCATCCTGATGCACCTGAACGGATCTCTTTCCATTCAGAATGCATGAGGACTAGAGATGAGCGAATTTCCGCTTATGAAATTCGTTCACACTTCGTTTGTTGGTTACCACGGACTATAACGCAATTCTATGACGGAATGCCTTTAGAGGCATCCATTATTCATTCCGTCATAATAGAAGTCTATGGGCTGCTTAACGAATCCGTCCCGTTTCCATTATTTAAGAGAGGACTCCCCTGCATAACGGAAACAGGATCGTGGTCACAGGACATTTGCTGCTGTGTTGCTTTCCTGTCCTGATGACATCACGTCTACATCTGAGGCGTTGCAAGGATTGTAAGGCTCTGCCCTGTAGACAATGACCTTGTCTGTGTGGGTACTGCCCATTCTCCTGGACCCTGCCCTGTAGATGTGATGTCAGCCATGATGCTGAGTCTATGGGTGGGTTTTTCCAACAGGGCTACAAGCAGGCTTGGATCTGTGATGTTCGAGCAGGAGAGGCAGACACCTGATGTTGCAGACACGCCACATGAGTCTTGCGCTGGGATGTAAACATAGGGTGCGGGTCACAGGTAGGAGTCTGAATGCAATCATAGGAATTATATAATGTAGTAAGGTTTGATGCTGGAGACAGAGGAGGCTGGAAAATATATGAAAATATCCAGGCTGCAGAGGACAAAGAGTGGGAAATTTCTATTAAAGACCAAATGGAAAAATGGTTTTAGCCAGAAATAAGTTCCACACAATAATGAATAAATGCTCCCAAGAGTTCGGTCAATGTATAATAGTGGAGCCTTAGGCCCGATACACACGAGCCAGTTGAATGCAATAAATTTGCAGCGTGTGAGTGAGAGGTCCCATTTTGGCCTCCGCTCCTCTGAGAGGATGGCGAAGCATTATACTGATTTACAATGCTGTGTAACCCTTAGGCTGGGTTCACACGGGCGTTGCGGGAAAAGGTGCGGGTGCGTTGCGGGAACATGCACGATTTTTCCGCGCGAGTGCAAAACATTGTAATGCGTTTTGCACGCGCGTGAGAAAAATCGGCATGTTTGGTACCCGAACTTCTTCACAGAAGTTCGGGTTTGGGATCGGGGTTGTGTAGATTGTATTATTTTCCCTTATATCATGGTTATAAGGGAAAATAATAGCATTCTTATCTTAATACAGAATGCATAGTACAATAGCGCTGGAGGGGTTAAAAAAAAAATATAATAATTTAACTCGCCTTAATCCACTTGCTCACGCAGCCGGCATCTCTTCTGTCTTCTTCTTTGCTGTGCACAGGAAAAGGACCTGTGGTGACGTCACTCTGGTCATCACATGACCCATCACCATGGTAAAAGATCATGTGATGGACCATGTGATGACCAGAGTGACGTCACCACAGGTCCTTTTCCTGTACACAGCAAAGAAGAAGACAGAAGAGATGCCGGCTGTGCGAGCAAGTGGATTAAGGGGAGTTAAATTATTTTTTACTTTTTACCCCTCCAGCACTATTGTACTATGCATTCTGTATTAAGAATGCTATTATTTTCCCTTATAAACATGTTATAAGGGAAAAGAATAATGATCGGGTCTCCATCCCGATCATCTCCTAGCAACCGTGCGTGAAAATCGCACCGCATCCGCACTTACTTGCGGATGCTTGCGATTTTCACTAAGCCCCATTTACTTATATGGGGCCTGTGTTGCGTGATAAACGCACAATATAGAGCATGCTGCGATTTTCACGCAACGCTTAAGTGATGCGTGAAAATCACAGCTCCTGTGCACAGCCCCATAGAAATGAGTGGGTCCGGATTCAGTGCGGGCGCGGAAATCTCACCCGTGTGAACTCAGCCATAGAGTTATGGAATCTACTGAATTACACTGATGTAATGCTGTCTATGGGAGAAATGATCAGACAATTGTACAATTAAGTCCCCTGGAAGGACTTAAAAAAAGTGCAAAAAATTTTTTTTAAAATATTATTTAGAAAAGGATATAAAAATTCTAATCACTACCCTTTCCCCATAATAAAAATAAATAGTCAAAATAAAGACTAGTAGCATTGACACATCCCAAAATGCAAAAAACTATTAAAATACAAAGGTATTTATCGCCATTTTTCCTCGCCTCCCAACAAAATTGAATACCAAATACATTGTATGCAATATAAAATGGCGCCATTAGAAAGTACAACTTGTCTCGCAAAAAACAAGCCCTCATATGGCTATGTAAACAGAAAAATAGAGTTGGGCAGGGAGTAAAAATGAAAAAAAAAAACAATAAAATAAAAACGAAAATAAGCCTGGTCCTTAAAGCGGTTGTCCCACAAAAAATATTGTACAGTTTTCAAACCAGCACCTGGATCTGAATACCTTTGTAAGTGCATATAAAATTTAGCATAGCCACTGAAGTATTTAATAAAATGTGTCTGTACAGCGTAGGGTTGCACCGGGTATCGAACTTTCGTATTCGGATCGATTCGATACTGGGATTTGCTATTTTCTGATAGTAGGCTGTGCTCCTGAGCCAGCACAGTGGAGAAGGAAAGATTCCCTCCCCACTGTGATGTGACTACCGCTGGCCACCAATAACAATCGCACTGAGGAGGAGGGGAGGTGCAGTGGCCACTGTGCCACCAATGAAAGGATTAAGAGGAGGGTGAAGGAGGCGGCTGCGCCACCAATGCATATAATTAACCTCCTAATACAAATGTAGGCGACGGGTGTTGGTGTTCCGTGAAATTTCCCTACCCTCATCACTTTCTGTTATGACGTGGCCACACCGGACATGACGTTCCCAGCTTTGGAAGGAAGTGTGCCGCGCCGTGCAGGTGCACAACAACGGGGTAGGGAAATTTCACACCAGAGTTGAGGAGAAGGAGCCACCTAATGCGCTTGCGCCTTACCTCTCAGCTGGCTCCAGATGATAAGACACTGCTCGTGCGCAGTAAGGCCTCTTTCACACTTGCGTTGTCCGGATCCGTCGTGTACTCCATTTGCCGGAAGTGCCCGCCGGATCCGTAACACCGCAAGTGAACTGAAAGCATTTGTAGACGGATCCGTCGCGGGGTGCTCCAGAATGACGTCAGGGCGCCCCATGCGCAAGGATGACGTGATCCATGCAATCACGTCATCCATGTGCGTGGGGCGCCCTGACGTCACTCTGAAGCGCCCCGGGAGCCGCACGGACGGTAAATATACTGCTCCCCCGCTCCCCACTACACTTTACCATGACAAACAGGACTTTAGTGTCCTGGCAGCCATGGTAACCATTCAGAAAAAGCTAAACGTCGGATCCGGTAATGCGCCGAAATGACGTTTAGCTTAAGGCCGGATCCGGATTAATGCCTTTCAATGGGCATTAATTCCGGATCCGGCCTTGCGGCAAGTGTTCAGGATTTTTGACCGGAGCAAAAAGCGCAGCATGCTGCGGTATTTTCTCTGGCCAAAAAACGTTCCGTTCCGGAACTGAAGACATCCTGATGCATCCTGAACGGATTTCTCTCCATTCAGAATGCATGGGGATAATCCTGTTTAGGATTCTTCCGGCATAGAGCCCCGACGACGGAACTCTATGCCGGAACAGAACAGCGCAAGTGTGAAAGAGCCCTAAGTTGTAGGGAGATTTAACAGAACAAATTGCCATCAGATCTTCCTACACTGCGCACGCACGGTGTATCCCGACGGGAGTAGTTAGCCGCGCTTGCGCACTGGCCCGTAATTTTTACCCTACCCTCTAACCGCTGCTGAGGCTCCCGGTGCATGCGCAGTATCGGCCGGTGTCTAGCTGAGAGGTAAGGCGCAAGCGCATTAGGTGGCCCCTTCTCCCCAACTCTGGTGTAAAATTTCCCTACCCCGTTGTTGTGCGCCTGCGCGGTGCGGCACACCTCCTTCCAAAGCTGGGAACGTCATGTCCGGTGCAGCCGCGTCACAAAAGGAAGTGACGGGTAGGGTAATTTAATGGAACACCGGCTCTATCACACAGCCGGCACCCGGCCTCAATGATGGGGCGCGTCGAACCCAGTCAATTAACCCCACAGGTGTGGCACTAATATTATATATTATAATCATTGCTGTCGACCCCTTCCCCCCCAGTATTATATTCATTGGTGGCAGTGGAATATTACTGACCGCCACGTCCGAAAAAGTCTGAACTATCAAAAAATATCTCCTATGTGGTGAACACCGTAACAGAAAACATGCAATTTGCCACTTTTTGGTCACCTTGTCCCCCCCCCCCCCCCCCCCCCCCCCCCAAAAATAGGATAGGACTGTTCTATTATGGGCCGGACGTTCCATAAAATGTTAAATACACACATGTTTTTTTGTAGTTTTTTCGCGTGGTATTGAATGGTATCAAGTATCACAATACTTTTTATGGTATCGAAATCGAATCAAAATTTTGGTATCGTGACAACCCTAGTACAGCGCCACCTGCTGTTTGTTCTTTTCTTATTACGCCCCTGAGCTGTAGCAGAAAGGACACTCCCCTTGAGCTGTCCGCCTGATCTAAATCTTGCAGAACAATGAATGTGGAGATCTCTGGATCCAGGTGAGGTACAGGCTGGATCTAGCTTTGTTAGAAAGAGATTGTCATGTACATTTTTTTTACATTAGTCGTAGGATAACCCCTTTGAGTGGTAAATATAAATGCATTATGTGTGTAAAATAGTACAGGTATAATTAATGGGGTCAGAGGTGTACATCCCATAGAGCCAGATCATACTGTAAGGCCCTTAGAGAAAGGGAACCTGTCCTGGTTGGCCCAATTCCTGGTGCAAGTATTCTCCCCTCAGGAGGAACTGCATTGTTACCTCACAAGAGATGACAAAATTGGCCTAGGGGTCACAGGATGTGAATGGGGGTGCAAACACCAGAGCCCTGTGTCCGGAGTGTCAAAGCCCAGCACTGGGGTGGGGGGAGGGCATGCTCTTAGTGCCTGAGCAGTAGTAGTGTCATTGGGTCAGTTTATCTGTGTAACGTGTCGTGTCTGCTTGTTTCAGGTCCCAGTCTGGGTTCTGTAGGCTGAGATCATCTGATGGATCGGCTATAAGTGGACACTGAATAAGTACACGATTGGAGTGACATAATGGAGGTGGACAGAAGTCATATGACTGGGAAAATCTTAAGCCTCACCCTGAAGATCATCTACTTATTGACTGGAGAGGTGAGGGATTCTGGGAATGAGTTGTTCCCATGACAATCACTGTTCTCTCTTTTATTAACATCTGTTCTGTTAGGTTCCTTAAAGGGGTTATCCAACCCTAAAATGAACCCCCCCCCCCCAATGCCCGGGCCCCTCGTATACATTATACTTGCTCCCTGGCATCCGCGTTGCTTTGGATCACTGCACGGCCACGGCTGTATCTCCCCGTCACTTGGATCGAAAACACCCAGCGACGGGAGGAGCAGCCAATAGCACTCCGTGACAGTAAACAGCCTCCCTAGCATCGCGGGTGATGCAGCAGTGGTCGTGCAGGGGTCCAGAGAGACACAGGTACTGGGGAGCGGGCAAGTATAATGTATACAAGGATCCCAGGCATTGGGAGGGTCATTATAGGAGTTGGATAAACTCTTTAAAGGGGTTTCGAATACGGATGACCTAGTTCAGGATAGGTCGTCAGTATCTGATCGGTGAGGGTCACTCTGGACTTCCGCTGATCAGCTGTTTGAGAAGGCAGCGGAGCTTGTGTGGGCAACTGAATGCGGAATGGTGCTGTGCTTGGTAAGCTGCGAGAAAGCAGTGGTGCTCACAGGAGCACCAGTGCCTTCTCAAAACAGCTGATCGGTGGGGGTCCAGGGTTTCAGACCCCCACCGATTAGATACTGACGACCTGTCCAGAGGATAGATCATCAGTATAAAAATCCAGGTAAACCCTTTTAAGGTCAATCAAACGATTTGGGGTTATTTGGTACTGGCCTCCCTGAAAGTGGAGAAGCCTGTCATCTGATTTGATATTCACTGCTGAACAACAGTACACATGATTGGTCAAGTCTGTGGGCTCCACCCTCATAACACTTGATCAGACAAAAAATTGATTATTAATATTATAATCAAACATAGCAGAATGGCAAGTTTTCTTTAATCCCTTCTCGATGCAGCTATGTTCCATATTACCATTTTTTCACCGTTTCTTTCTCTCTGTCTTCCCAAAGCCCTACCTTTTCACTTCACATAGCCGTATGAGGGCTTGTTTTTAGCGGAACCATTTTCCATATGAGGTATTTGGAAGCTGGAAAAAATTATGGGAAAAAAACCCCCCTCAATTTTGTCATAATTTTTTAGGCTAGGGCTACATGATGAAATGTCTTGGGCGACAATGGGGTACAAATAGATTGTGACGTGTCATGCGACATTCATGTCGCACAACATTATTTGTAAGTAGTGTTGAACAAAGCGAGCTTAGGATGCTTCATCCGAAGTGGTTTAGTTCAAAACTTCGGAATAATACTGTACGGAGATTCATCTCCATACAGTATTAGAATGTATGGGCTCCGATGAGCCGAAGTAAGTTATTCGCGAAAACGTGTGTGACTTCGTTGAATAACTGGAAAACCACTTTAAAACTTGAAACCGAACTCTGCTTCAGTACCGAGTTACCGCAAATAACTTACCTTGACTCATCGGAGCCCATACATTCTAATACTGTATGGAGATGCATCTCCATACAGTAATATTCCAAAGTTTTGAACACTATTTGTAATGATGTCATAAAAAATGTTGCGTGACAAATGTAGCCCTAGCGTTAAAGGGGTTTTCCCATCACAAACAATGGGGTCATATCGTTAGGATATGCCCCCATTGTCTGATAAGTGCGGGTTCCACCGCTGAGATCTACACCAAGAACGGAGCGGGGAAAGGTGGTGGAGGGCACAACTGCGCATGCGCAGCCGCCCTCCATTCATTTCTATAGGGCCGCCGAAAATAGCCGAGCGCTGGCTCAGCTAACTCTCTTGGCCCCATAGAAATGAATGGATGCAGTGGGCGTGCAAGCGTGGTGCGCTCCCATTCACTTGTATGGGGAGATCGCTTGTCGGAAACCTGGGGTCCTCCAGCCACCGCTGTCCCCGCTACATTCTCGGCGTAGGTGTGGGTCCCAGAGGTGGGACCTGCACCTATCAGACAATGGGGGCATATCCTAGTGATATGCCCCCATTGTCTGTGAAGGTAATACTCCTTTAAGTCTTAAAGAGGACCTTTCACCACTCCTGACATGCCTGGTTTAATAGCTTCATGCATTTCCCATGTAATAACAATTCTGGAACCTCTACTCTTATGTCTGTATGTTGTGCCATTCCTTTATTATTTCTACTAGAAGTTATGGATGAATTGCTAGCAGTCTGCAGTAAGGGTACAGAGGGGAGGTAACAAGTTGGGGGGGTGAATTGTTATTACATTGGAAATGCATGAAGCTATTAAACCAGGCATATCAGGAGTGGTAAAAAGTCCTCTTTATTTCCTGCAGGTGAGTACAATTACAACAATACCAAATTCATATAGTTTGTCTCATGCGTTACTACTTAAAAAAAAAAAAACTTTGAATAAAAAAAAAAATCTTTGCATTGCCAATTCTGACACCCATAACTTTTTTTTATATTTCCGCTGTGAGGAGGCTCTGGCGAGCTGTAGATGTTATGTAGTAAAATCACAGCAAAAGTATTTGTGAAAGTTGATTATATTTTTATTTTCATTCAGTAGACGTGAAATGCGTCTCTCTTAGTGCGAACGTTTTCGGCCGATAATTCAGCCTTCGTCAGGCACTGTGCCGCTGGAGGGTAGAGGTACAGAAGGAATTACACCAGTTGTGGCAAAGGGGGGCCTAAAGACCGCCTAGAGTGCTTGGTGTGTAGGGAGCTGTAGATGTTACTCATAGCATTTTGACATTTTGATCACATTTTATACTATATGTTGGGGAGGAAAAATGACCACAAAACAGTCATTGGAGTAGTTAGATTTTTTTTCTGTTACGATGTTCACTGTGTGGGATGAATAATTTTATGTAGTAATGATTCAGGCATTTTAAGACTTGGCAACACCAATGATGTTTATTTATTTTTTTGTATTTATTTTGATATGTAAAATGGGGGAACAGATTATATGAATTTGATTAGTTTTTTTTTAAAACCTTTTTTATTTTGAATTTTGTAACTGTATTTTTAGTGCTTCTACAGGACCTAAAGGGATATTCCAATCTCTGACAATGGGGACATATCACTAGGATATGCCCCCATTGTCTGATAGGTGCAGGTCCCACCTCTGGGACCTGCACCTATCTCTAAAACGAAGCCTAACATGAGGCTGGCAAAGTGGTGGCCAGCGTTGCTGGGTCCGGCCACCACCATACCTTCCTATTGGCCTGCAGAAAATAGCTGAGCGGCGCGCTCAGGTATTTTCCAAATCCCCATAGAAATGAATGGGAGTGTACCGCGCTTGCATGGCCACCACTCCCATATATTTCTGTGGGGCAGACAGAAATAGCCGAGACAGAGCTTGGCTATTTTCAGTGGCCCCATAGAAACGAATGGAGGGCAGCCGCGGATGCGAAGTGCACCCTCCGGGACTTTGCCGGCTCCGTTTACAGGATAGGTCACCTCTGGGACCCGCACCTATCGATATAGCGATACGCCCCCATTGTCTGAGATGAGAATACCCCTTTAATGCATGTGCTCATTAGATTGCTTATACCAAAGACTGCGACAGTTTACGGTCACTGTGTATTTCTGAAGACCTTCTGGTCACAGTTCAATAAATAACATTTCTGATTTTGTGGTCACAATTGAACACTGAATCTGAGGGTTTAAATGTCATTGATCGGTGTTAGTTGCCTCCAATCACAGACACTGCCAGAGGATGTCTCTTGTGTAAAACAATAGGCACCTTTCGGCAATGCGCCCACTCAGCTCCTGAGCAGACATTTGTGTACATGTTGGCTTGGGTGTATTCACCATTACTCTGCAGTCTAGCAATACTAACAGTAGTTCACTTTTTACTTAGGACTATGTACCAATAAAGAGATCTGATGATGACAATATTACAGCTTCTTTACCTCCCTCACATGAGAGAAAGAATGAAGAGAAGATCCTGGAACTCACCAACAAGATCATTGAGCTACTGACTGGAGAGGTGAGCGCCGCTGGGAATACTGGAACATTAAGGGGGCTCGCACACAACTGTATTCGTTTTGCGGTCCACAAATCGTGCATCCCTGCTGTGTGCATTCTGCATTTTCCCCTTCTGCAGGGCCTACACAAATGCCTATTCTTTTCCTTTGATTGACAGGGCCAGGCATGTTTTCACTGCCTGGCCATGTCAATAAAGTGCAGAGACCAGAACCTCTAGGTGTAACGGCAACGCATATATTAAACCTAAATTTTGTCACTAATGCGGGTACATATAAACATGGGACCAACACAGATGCCTTCAGCTGCCAAGCACACAGGTAACAGGTCAGCCAGTTTCATAGTTACAAATCTGCTGACAGATGCCCTTTAAGTCCACAATTGTCATAGTGACATATGAAAAGTTTTAATCAGTGAGGACCCAAGTGCTTTGCGTCTCTGTCTCCAGCAGTGAAGAGAGAGCGTGCTATATTCTAGTAATCGGGGGGGGGGGGGGGGGGGTCTCAATGCTTAGACGCTTACTGGTCAAAACTTTTGATTTGTCGCTACAAAAGTACAGGGACGCTTTAAAGGGAACCTGTCACCGGGATTTTGTGTATAGAGCTAAGGACATGGGTTGCTAGATGGCCGCTAGCACATCCGCAATACCCAGTCCCCATAGCTCTGTGTGCTTATATTGTGTAAAAAAAACGATTTGATACGTATGCAAATTAATCTGAGATGAGTCCTGTATGTGAGATGAGTCATCTAGCAACCCATGTTCTCAGCTCTATACACAAAATCCCGGTGACAGGTTCCCTTTAAGGACTAGTTTCTGGTGTTCTTTATAAAGCCACCATGTCAAGGTGAGTGTGTTAATAGCATTTTGAGAGGGTTCAGCAGACAAAGTTGCAAAACATTATAAACATGATCCCAGTGGTAACTATGTATCATGTACAGAAAGAAGCTGTAGATTGCAGTGGATTTCTGGCCTTGTAACCTTATCCCTAAACTCTGTGGATTAACGTGTCCATATTGTAAATTATAGCATCACTCAATTTAATGACTCAATATTCTTATCACTTACAGTACAGTAGGTGTCATCTCATATAATTGGTCTCTTCAGTTATTGTTCTAAGTCCTCCTGAACATGACCGTATCCATTTTCTGGTCCACGTTTTTTGCGGACCCTTTGTCTTCAATGGGTTGGCAGGCCACATTTTGCAGACAAGTATAGGACATGTTCTGTCTTTTTTGATCCGTGCGCGTTACGCATCCATATGTCCGTTCTACTAAAAGATCATTTATCATGCTGAAATATGCCTAAATTAGGCGTATTTCAGGTGCAGATTGCAGGGCAACGGTTAATTGCGCCGCAATCTGCGTCTTCTCCCCACTCACACTATGTCTAAAAAGGTGGGCGTGGCGGGGAAGGGCTGGTAGGCCCATCTCATTTACCATTTTCTGCGCCTGTTTTAGTCATAGAAAAAGGTCTAAATGTAAGACAGCAAGGAAGCTGTCTTGCATTTAGAACTGGCGGAGGATCAGCCAAAATTATTCATAACTTTGACGGTTCCACTGCCAGCTTAGAGGTTCATTAACAGCTTGCCGAACTGGCCGGTACTTGGCGCCTTAGGACGAGCATTCTTGTCCTAGGGTTAACCGGCTGCCCAATATGCGCTACCGCGATCAGCAGCATGGGCCCGGCTGATACTGATAGCCAGGCCCCTTCTGTATCCGCCAGCATCGGTGAAAACACTGATGCCGGCGGATTAACCCACTGTATGCCACGGTCACGCTGACCGCAGCATACAGGGGGTTTGCGGCAGCTTGTACATCCCCATCGGGTCCCCGTGCATGCACAGGCATCGGGACTGCAAGCTACGGAAGCCCAGGAGATCCAGCCCCAGGCTGGGTCTTCCCTAGGCAACTGTCAGTATCTTACAGTGTAAGGCACTGACAGTTCAATACAGCACAATACAAATGTATTGTGCTGTATTGAAACAGGGATCAGACCCTGAAATGTTGAAGTCCCATAGTAGGACAAAAATAAAAAGTGAAATAAGTGTTTTTAACCATAAAAAAAATTAAAGTTTAAATTTTAAAAAAAGCCCCTTCCCCATAAAAAGAGATATATAAAATTGTAAAAAAAATAGAAACAAAATAAAAAAAACACACATATTAGGTATCTCAGCGTCCGTAACAACCTGCTCTATAAAAATATCATTTTCACGGATGATTGGTGAGAAAAATTATAATGTCTAATAGCAAAATGTGATCACGGATAGGGAAAAAGACGCTAAAACTGCAATTTTATTAGGTATGCCCAAAAAAAACTTCTAAAGGGAACCTGTCTCCAATCCTGCTCTCCCCGCCTCCCGCCGCCTTGATTGACACGCCGCATCTCAGTGCCGGGACCGCGCTCTCAGCCCGCATGCGCAGTAAAGGGCTGCTGTAGCGGGATCCCGGCTCCGGCTCGTACACTCAGCCGGCTTACAGCGCATGCGCCATTTGATAAGGAAAACCTTATCAAATCCCTATTCAAACTCCCTAATGGCGGCAAAACTAGCCTCCGCTTTGTACAGAGGACTTGAATAGATAGGTCATGAACCAGCGGGGTGGATACAGTGTAATGCTATAGGGTAACTGCCACCATTTCTATTGCCGCATGGGAGTACTTCTTTATTTCACTTAACTTGATTGTTGTTGGTCAACCGCTAAACGCAGGGTGTGTAGTACGTCAAAGCACCCAATACGTATAGGGATTCCACAAGAATAGCAATCGGGTAAGAGAGAAACAATGTAACTTCACTGTTGTCAGCCCCTATATGTTGGAGACAACAGAGGAGGAAGGTGTGTAGGTGATTATGCACACCTGAGGCTGAACTAGCTCAGTGAGCACACAAAAACAAGTGGCAGTAAAATCCACCAGGGATCCCAACATGTATCATGGGATTTAATTTATTACCCTATAAGTGGAAAACTTAGTGGAGCACTACACCATCGGCCTGATACCGTAGTAAATCCCTAGACCGGGTGTAGGAATACACTCCTGACTGTCACTTGCACACGAGCTAAATCAGCTTGAACTCAAAGCAGGATATATATGCTCGACGCGTTTCTTCTGAAAGGAGTCATCAGGAGCTATCACAACTGCCTAAATTAATACATTTGCTGAGGTTCAGCTGTCCCACCAACGTGGTGACAGCCTCCGGCGCTAGTTCGGCCATGAAGCGGCAGCCGAACATGCGGGCTTATGAAGGAGAGGTCCCTACCTCCAGCTGACATGGAATAAACATACTGACCAATCACCGGCCAGGAGGCGGCAACATTGCCTGACCGCTCCTGCCGGCGCATTCTTCCGTACTGAGGGAAGAATTCCACCGTCAGAAAGGTAACAGTGGCAATAAGAGGCAGGACTATGTACTTGTGTTATCATAATCGCAGGGCGACAGAATTGGAAAACTGGTAAAAAGAAAGACAAGAGTGGGAGTACACAGGGACAACCCGACTGGAACCGATGGCACCGGCTCATTCCAGACGGCGCCACACAAGATCATTATATATATATATATATAAAATAACAAAAATGTGCTAAAAAAGCCTCTTTTTTTTATCACCTTGCATCTCAAAAAGTGTAATACCAAGTGATCAAAAAGTAGTATGTACTTAAAAATAATGGCAATCAAACCGTAATCTCAAGCCGCAAAAAATGAGACCCTACATAAGACAATCAGCAAAAAAATAAAGATATGGCTTTCAGAAAATGGAGACATAAAAACATGATTGTTTTTCTTTCAAAAATGTTGTTATGTAAAACCAAAATAAATATAAACAAATAGACAAACTAGGTGTGAAAACCGTAAAAAATAATTAAAAACCGTGCCAAAAAAAAATAATTTGTCACCATATATCACAAAAAGTGTAATACCAAACTATCAAAAAGTAGTATGTACCCCAAAATAGTACCAATCAAAAGTGACATCATGCCGCAAAAACTGAACCCCTACATAAGATAATTGCCTGAAAAACAGGATTTTTTTTTTGTTAAAATGCTTTATTATGTAAAACTGAAACAAAATAAAAATAAAAGTAGACATATCTGATATTGTTGCCTCCAAAACAACATGCTCTATAAAAATAGCACTTGATCTAACCTGTCAGGTGAACACCATAAAAAAATAAAAATAAAAACTGTGCCAGAACAGCCATTTTTTTGGTTACCTTGTCTCATAAAAAGCGTAATATAGAGCAATCAAAAGTCATATATGCCACAATATAGTACCAATAAAAGTGTCACCTTATCGTATAATTTCCAAAATGGGGTCACTTTTTAGGAGTTTCTACTCTAGGGGTGCATCAGGGGGTCTTTAAATGTCATATGGCAACTTAAAATTATCCCAGTGAAATCCTCCCTCCTTCTGCGCCCTTGCCAGTTGACCATATAGCAGTTCACAAATGGGGTGTATATGTAAACTGCAGAATCAGGGTAATACATTTTGAGTTTTATTTGGCTGTTAACCCTAATTTAATCAGCTTCTATGAGAAGGTAAGTTCTAGACTTGACAGCGACGAATCAATAGATGTTTGTATAGAAAGTTGTATATCTGGACTTCTCCAAAGCATTTGACACTGTACCACATAAAAGGTTAGTATATAAAATGAGAATGTTTGGACTAGGAGAAAATGTCTGTATGTGGGTAAGTAACTGGCTCAATGATAGAAAACAGAGGGTGGTTATTAACGGTACACACTCAGATTGGGTCACTGTCACTAGTGGGGTACCTCAGGGGTCAGTATTGGGCCCTATTCTCTTCAATATATTAATGATCTTGTAGAAGACTTGCACAGAAAAATATTAATTTTTGCAGATGACACTAAACTGTGTAAAGTAATTGACACGGAAGAGGACAGTATACTACTACAGAGGGATCTGGATAAATTGGAGGCTTGGGCAGATAAGTGGCAGATGAGGTTGAACACTGACAAATGTAAGGTTATGCACATGGGAAGGAATAAGTCACCCGTACATCCTTTTTTTTTTATTTTTATATATATATATAAATCTTTATTACATTTTTCCAATTTTTTACATAATTATTAAATAGTCATTTTATTCTTACATTATTGTATTAATACATTACATATAAATATTTCCCCAACCCCCACCCATAATATGCCGGTTGCTAAAAAAGAAGAAAAAAAATAAAGAAAAAGGGAAAAAAGAATATTGCTCTCCTCTCTCTCTCTCACTCCTCCCCCCTGCCAACCCCTAGTTTTAGTTTAGCCATTTCTGCCATAACCTGGCGAATCTATGTTTTTTCTTAATTCCAATCAAATGGAACTCCTCCCTGGCTAACGATATCCTAGTGCGGTTCTCCCATTCTTGAACTGTGGGGACCCCACTCTCCCACCCCCTCAATGCCCAACTATACATTTCCTGGCTTGGAACAGTAGTTTAGTTGCTAACTTCCTGTGTTGGGGCATTTCCGCTTCATCCATCACCCCTAAGATGCATTCCTCAAAAGGTCTCGGCACTGTAATCTGATGGTATTCCTCTATTTTTTCAATTATCTTTACCCAATAGTCTTAAGTTTTTAGACATGTCCATAATATATGTATATCATCCACTCCTATCTCTCTCCACATTTTTGACAGGTAAAAACTTTAGTTCTGTAGTATTTCATTAAAGGGAACCTGTCACCTGAAAAACGCATATTAAACCGACCACAGTACCTTACAGTATCCCCCAGTGTGTTGCTAATCATGTTTTTCTTGCCTCTTTGTGTTTCTTCATACTTGTTAAAAACGATGTTTTAATGTCGGTTGGCGCTGTCTCCGAGTCAGGCTTGGAGTCAAGGGGGGCAGCGGCCTAGGCGTCTCCAATCCTGCTCTCCCCGCCTCCCGCTGCCTTGATTGACACGCCGCATCTCAGTGCCGGGACCGCGCTCTCAGCCCGCATGCGCAGTAAAGGGCTCCGGCTCGTACACTCAGCCAGCTTCAGTCTCGCTACAGCTCATGCGCCCGCCAGCCTTACATACTCGCGAGTATGTAAGGCTGGTGGGCGCATGCGCTGTAAGCCGGCTGAGTGTACGAGCCGGAACCGGGATCGCGCTACAGAAGCCCTTTACTGCGCATGCGGGCTGAGAGCGCGGTCCCGGCACTGAGATGCGGCGTGTCAATCAAGGCGGCGGGAGGCGGGGAGAGCAGGATTGGAGACAGGTTCCCTTTAACTTCTTGGGAGAATAGTAAAGACGATACAATATATTAAATTGGGTTATCCTATAAGAGAAATTCCTTGAAACCCTGGTCTTTGCCTGTATAGCTGCATCCCAAAAATCTTCCCGCAAAAGTTCCAGAATGCCCTGCCATTTATGCGTCAGGTTGTCAACTGCTCTTCTATTATTCTTTTGATGCGACAGCCATTGGTATATTCTTGAAATCAACTTTTTACCAGGTATTAACTTGGTAATATTATCCAAAGGCTGTGGCAAAGTAGTTATTTGTGTGCCTTTCCCTATCATCTTATACAGTGCCTGTTTTAGTTGTAAATAATAAAACCTCGACCCTATATTTTTCAAGTGATATTTCCTTTTTAACTCTTCATAAGGCATTATATCCCCCTCCTCCCATACCTGACCTAATTTGTATATACCATTTTTCCACCAGATCTTCTGTTCAATTAACTTTAATTCTGTGAGGCAAGTATTGTCCCATAGAATGGTGTCTACATAGACCCCAGTTTGGGACCATAATTCTTTTACCGTCTTCGAGCTCTTGGCCATCAACAGAATCAAAGGTCTATACAGGGAGTGCAGAATTATTAGGCAAGTTGTATTTTTGAGGATTAATTTTATTATTGAACAACAACCATGTTCTCAATGAACCCAAAAAACTTGTTAATAGCAAAGCTGAATATTTTTGGAAGTAGTTTTTAGTTTGTTTTTAGTTTTAGCTATTTTAGGGGGATATCTGTGTGTGCAGGTGACTATTACTGTGCATAATTATTAGGCAACAAAAAACAAATATATACCCATTTCAATTATTTATTTTTACCAGTGAAACCAATATAACATCTCAACATTCACAAATATACATTTCTGACATTCAAAAACAAATCAGTGACCAATATAGCCACCTTTCTTTGCAAGGACACTCAAAAGCCTGCCATCCATGGATTCTGTCAGTGTTTTGATCTGTTCGCCATCAACATTGCGTGCAGCAGCAACCACAGCCTCCCAGACACTGTTCAGAGAGGTGTACTGTTTTCCCTCCTTGTAAATCTCACATTTGATGATGGACCACAGGTTCTCAATGGGGTTCAGATCAGGTGAACAAGGAGGCCATGTCATTAGATTTTCTTCTTTTATACCCTTTCTTGCCAGCCACGCTGTGGAGTACTTGGACGCGTGTGATGGAGCATTGTCCTGCATGAAAATCATCTGTCTCGGTCTTGTTCCCGGAGGAGGTGGTTTCGCCGGGACCCTGTAGGCCCTTTCAATAAAATTCTTATAGTCTGAAATGTCCTGTCCCAGTTTATCAATCAACCACTTTTGTATAAACCCACAAAGGGGTCCGGGAACAAGACCGAGACAGATAATGGTTAGCCTATTGTCAGTAAAAGATAAGGAGTCGATTATGAGTAGGTCTAGGAAGAGGGGCAGGTTGGATTATTTGGGCACAGATGCGATGTTGTTTTTCAGATTATGCAAGAGAAACAGTGAAAGAAAAAAGTAAATTTATTGATGTAAAAAAAACATTGCGCCTGAATAATGTGAAATACTCAATGTTGTTTCCAGCTAAATTACGGATAGAATGGGACAATAGAACTTGGTTCTTTGATTCGGCGGAGTCGGTATGCGAGTGGATTAAGGAAAAACTAAAGATCTGAGGTGTAGCGGGTTGGGGCCGCCCCCTCCGGGATCCCAAAACATCTCAAATTTGCCCTCCTGGAGTTATTGTCTAATTCTAATACCTTATCTTTTAGGGCTCTATTTTCCTCCTTTTAGTATGTTTTCCTCTTTAACCGTGTTCTGTTGGAGATTTTCCGAATCTGATATTCTCTTCTCTGCTTCTGATAGTCTATCTTTATACTTTTGTAGATCTACTCTAAGAAGCCCAACTACTTCCTTAATGTTTCCGGTCTGGAGGGAGAGGTCCTTTATAGCCAAACTAAAGTTTTTAATCTCCTGGAATATATCCTGCAGACTAGGCGCTTGTTCCCCTTGTTGGGGGTTGTTTCCTTCTACCATTTTCTGTTGTTTGGTACTCCTCTCTCCAGTCCGGAATTCCTCCACTACCATATTCTCAGTAGTACCTTCCAGCGACCCAAGGGATTCACCCTCTTGGTCCTGGGAGGTATCCTCATTCCTTTTCCTAGGAGGGTTTGCGTGTTTGTCAGGAGCTGTTGTCTAGTCCTTTCCATAAACATAGGGGAGATTGAGATATTCAACTCCTGCTGACCCTTCCCCTTTTTTCCTGCTCCCTGTCTAGCCATTATCCAAATATTTCTATTATAGGGCTCCTTAAAAGCAATATGTATTGGTTCAATCAATTAGCATCAAAACCGTTGTGGTAATAATTCGGTAACTTATTACAGGTTATGCGGACCCTCTGCCGACCCCGTATGTGGCAGGCAGCCCACCAGCCCCTATATTTTGTACTTACTGACCTAATTACTGGCCAAATAATTCAATATATGGGCAGCCAACCACAAAGGGGCCCAACTGCCGCCCGCATCCCACAATATACCCGGACTGGCGTCCACCCCCCAAAAACAAAAAACTGATATTATGCGGTTAAGCCAGTCTCCTTAGTCCCGGTTAGTTTGCTATTAACCCAGTTAAGGGCTTTCAATCTTCTTTTCAAACAATGCCGTTGGCAGATAATAACATACGTTTTAATCAGTTTCTATGAGAAGGTAAGTTCTAGACTTGACAGCGACGAATCAATAGATGTTTGTATAGAAAGTTGTATATCTGGACTTCTCCAACGCATTTGACACTTTACCACATAAAAGGTTAGTATATACAATGAGAATGCTTGGACTAGGAGAAAATGTCTGTGTGTGGGTAAGTAACTGGCTGAGTAATAGAAAACAGAGGGTGGTTATTAATGGTACACACTCAGATTGGGTCACTATTATTAGTGTGGTACCTCAGGGGTCAGTATTGGGCCCTATTCTCTTCAATATATTAATGATCTTGTAGAAGACTTGCACAGAAAAATATAAATTTTTGCAGATTACACTAAACTGTAAGTAATTGACACGGAAGAGGACAGTATACTGCTACAGATGGATCTGGATAGATTGGAGGCTTGGGCAGATAAGTGGCAGATGAGGTTGAACACTGACATATGTAAGGTTATGCACATGGGAAGGAATAATGCAAGTCACCCGTACATACTAAATGGTAAAACACTGGGTAACACTGACATGGAAAAGGACCTAGGAATTTTAGTGAACAGCAAACTAAGCTGTAAAAACCAGTGTCAGGCAGCTGCTGCCAAGGCTAATAAGATAATGGGTTGCATCAAAAGGGGCATAGACGCCCGTGATGAGAACATGGAGTACTGTGTGCAGTTCTGGGCTCCTGTGAACAAGGCAGACATAGCAGAGCTGGAGAGGGTTCAAAGTAGGGCAACTAAAGTAATAACTGGAATGGGGGGACTACAGTACCCTGAAAGATTATCAACATTAGGGTTATTCACTTTAGAAAAAAAGACGACTGAGGGGAGATCTAATAACTATGTATAAATATATCAGGGGTCAGTACAGAGATCTCTCCCATCATCTATTTATACCCAGGACTGTGACTGTGACGAGGGGACATCCTCTGCGTCGGGAGGAAAGAAGGTTTGTACACAAACATAGAAGAGGATTCTTTACGGTAAAAGCAGTGAGACTATGGAACTCTCTGCCTGAGGAGGTGGTGATGGTGAATTCAGTAAAAGAGTTCAAGAGGAGCCTGGATGTATTTCTGGAGTGTAATAATATTACAGGCTATAGCTGGAGATGGGTCATTGATCCAAGGAGTTATTCTGATTGGAGTCAGGAAGGAATGTTTTCTCGTGCATGGCATTGGGGGACACAGCACCATGGGTATATGTCCAACTACCACTAGGAGGCGACACTAGACATAAAAAGTGTTGGCTCCTCCCCGTTGGGCTATACCCTCTCCACAGACACTACGCAGCTCAGTCTTGTTCTAGTGTCCGTAGGAGGCAGACCTGACCTGCTTTTTGTGCAGGTCATCCTGCTACTTTTTTTTTTTATTTTTTTCTTCAATCATTTTTTCTTTCTCTTCTCTGCAGGTTCCGGCCTGCTGCAGGGGTGGCTCCATCGTGGTCCACTTTAGTTGCCCCCCTGCGGGCGCGTACTTAGGTACCTGGCAGCCACCCAGTCCCCAAATCTGCTTCCGCAGTGGAATTCCGGCAGTCCCACGGTTCCCGTGTTGGGTCCGCCGAGGGGTTGGTTACTGCTGCGCCTGAAGACGTCTGAGGGTGAGTATGTTAGATTAGGGATCCCACCCTCCTCCCCGGGCCTGGGCGCGTTCCCCCCTCATACTCCCTTCCCGGATACCTAATACAGCTCTCATTGCTGTGTGGGTAAATGCCTTGCCTCTGATAAGTGCCTTGCCTCTGTTACATTAGGTTGTGGGTTTTTCTCTCAGCTGTATCCTGGCCCCAGAAGCCCCCTGGCCTTCCGTTTTTTCTCTCCCTGGGGGTCTCTTCTTTAGTTCTTCTCCCCCACCTGGCCCCCGTTCGTCGCGGCAGTTCTGGGGCACTATCGCGATCGCGGCCGTTCGCTCCCGGCCGCGCTCCACTAATTTAGTCCCTGGCTTTTCGGGCCTACTAGGCCGCAACTCCCCGCCTACTTTCTCCCTTCCCGGGCTTACTCTGTCTCCTCCCCTCCGTGGGGGGAGCCTGGGAGGGGCCTCTTCTGCCTGCCAAGCCAGCCCCAGGTTCCCTGCTCTCTCTCTGAGGGGCGGTTCTTCCTCCTGCTGTCGGCTCTTTCTCTCTCCGGTCGCCATCTTCTGCGCTGCACAGCTCCTGGGGTCCTGTAGGCAGCCTCTGGCTGAATTGCTCCGCAAGCTCCTTTCCCTCTCTCCCCTCTCGATTGCTGCATTCTCCTGCAGTCCTGCCACCTGCTCTATAGCTGCTGCAGCACCTCTTGGGAACTGTGGCATCCGGGGTCAGATAGGTCAGCCCTGCTGCTCTATGGGGCCTCCTCTCCCAGCCTCCCTATCGGATCGCCACGTATTTTACGTGCGTCCATTGTCTACGGAGGTTTCGACGGGGTCGCCTTGTCCCCCCTCCCACCCTTTTGTGTGTAGGTCCCCCCTGAATGGGCTCCCTCCATGTTGATCCATGGGAACCTTGCCTGACTCGCCCAATCCCTGGCGGAGTCGCTGGAGCGCTACCTACAAATTGCGGTCTCCTTCCCCCCTGAGCCACGCTCACGCTCAGATACAGGGTCATGCAAGGAGTAGCCCATGGACCAACCTTGGGTGGTCTCAACTAGCTTCCACCCTTCTTCGGCATCCTCGGGTCCCCCAGGACAGGCCTGAGGCTGGTGACGAAGCCTTCTCTGTCAGTTGCCTCTGGGGACACCTCTGCACCGATTCCCTCGGAACAGAACATCAGGCGGTCTTCCACCATGCAGAATCCCTCTGCGTGGTCAAGTCAAACGTGCATGGTGGTACCTACCCTACCAGGTTTGGTGCCCCTCTAGTGGACTTTCGGATGGCGCTCTCCTGCCTGCACAGGTAATTTCCGCACTGGTAAGGCAGCCGTCACCGTGCTTAGCAACTGGGACACCTACGCGGTGTCTCTGGTACGTACGCCCTCGTAGGCTGTACACGACAGACCTTCCTGGTTCCCCTATCCAGGGGCTATGTTCTAGGCAAGCTGATAATTCAGGCAAACGCCACTTGTAGGGTTGGCAACCCTTCTCGGCCTCTAAAGGTTCTTTTGTAATGCCTGTACCAGAGAATACAGGCCGGCTTCTATGCCGTGGCGATTACATCTGTCTGTTTCCAGCTGCCTTGTTACTTTCATAGGTAGAGTTCCTGCTGACTGGCTATGGTGTTCCATGCGGCACTATTTCCTCCTACGGGGTGAGATATACAGGCCGCCTTCAATTGCCGTAGCAATTGCACCTGTCTGTTTCCAGCCACCTTGCTCCCTTCTTGGGTAGAGTCCCTACACCATCTCCTGATGCTGTATTCAATATCCCTGGCGGGCTCTATTGTGTTCCGTGCGGCACTATTTCTCCTTTCTCGGCGAGATATAGAGGCCACTCTCAATTGCTGTGCAATTGCCTCTGTTTGGTTCTAGTGGGCACCAGGCTGCCACCTTGTTCCCTTCATTTTTATTTAACTTCTCTATCTCCAGGGGCTTTTGCCGTTGCTCCTGTCTGGCCTTATGGTGTACCTTGAGGCACTATTTCTCCCTTACCGGACGAGATATTGAGGCCACTTTGTAGTGCCTCATCTAGTGTGCTCCAAACAGCCATCTTACTCCCTTCTTAGGTAGAGTTCCTGCACCGTCTCTGATGCTGCAGCCGTTACACCTGTCGGGCTCTATGGTGTACTATGCGGCCCTGTTTCCCTCTTTTTAGGTGAAATAGAGGGCATTCTTCAGTTGCCATTGCACTTACTTAGTTGTGGTGTGCACCTATCGTTCCGTGTGGTACCGTGCGGCCCTATTTTTCCCTTCCCGAGCGAAATATAGGTGCCATAGCTAACGTGGCAGCCGTTGCACTTCTCTGGTCCTAGGGTGCTCCATGCGGCCACATCGCTCTAATCTTAGACCTAGTACCTCTGCCATCTCCAGATGCTGTACCCATTGCACCTCTCTGGTCGTATCTCTGCACTACACAGCCGTATTTCTACCTTACAGGTTGAGGACCTGTACCCTCCAAATGCGGTCGCATTCCTGGATGCTGTGGCTTTGTTTCCACCCTCCTTAGTGTGCAACATGCAGCCACTTTACCTCTGTTTTAGGCTTGTATTTTTAGTACCCACGTGCTGGGCCCTATGGTGCAATCTGTGGCCCATACAGTTTCGGTATTACTGGGTGACTTCCTCCCCGGGCTCTAATCTGTGCTGTGGATGTTGGTTACTTCCCTTTTCGGCCATCCTGGTTCAGCACGAACATGGTAGCCATATCTGGCAGGGGTGGGCCAGCCCAACCCCCACCTCCACCTTGTCTGTCTATTACTACTTCTGGTGTACCCAGTATATGGCTGATCTGTTCTGATCTGGTGGGTGGTCCACATACAACCACGCTCCCTACACCATGGCCAGGTGGTTGTTGGTTTTTGTGCTAGGGTTGCTATTGCCATCCCTATCAAATACTACTTTCGGCTGCACTCCGCGTTCCCCATATTATAAAGGAGTACCCGCGTTGTTTTCTATTACAGGGCGGACCATTCCTGGTGGAGTACAGTGATCTCCACTGGATCTTCTCCTTGTTGGGATACGTAGCTTGGTGAGCACCGGCCGCTGCAGCAGTTTTCAGCCATCACTGGATGTCCTCCGCCACACGGAATCCTCCTGGGGTCAGCGACATTATCCTCGCTGGACGTCCTCCCTGATGAGTCAGGGACAGAACCACTGAGCGCCACACACCTGCCTGGTAGGTGAATTTCTGCTGATTGCTCTGACATAGGACAGGGTTCCGTAGTTTCTTCTGGGTCCGGGTGTTCCCTTATATTCTCTGCTTAGCTGTACTATCTAACAGAGGGCAGTCCCTTGGGACCTTGCTATTGTCTGCGCCCATCTGGTACTCTCTCCCCCTGGGAGGCTTCTGTATGTCGGTCGCAGCTGGTTTCTACATTTCGTGTAGTCACTCCCGTTTCTTTTATAGCGACTTCGCCATTCCTTATGCATATGGGTGTCTGTTGTTTTAGTGGTACAACCCAAGCCGCTGTACTTGCCCTCCCCGGGACAATGTATGCAGATTGCTAGCCACTATTCTTTGAATGGCTAGTTGTCCATGGCCAATTCCTTCCCATATGGTGGTTCTTTTCATTTTTTCTTGGATATTCTGGTTTTTGTTGTCCTCTGGTGGTTCAGTTCATGGTTCCTTGTGAGCCCATTGCGGGTACTCCTTTCTGGAGTCCCTGTCCCCGTTCATTTGACCACACAGATTCTGTAGGATTATCGTTGGGAGGGGCCTGAGTTGATTGTTCCTCTTGCGGGTTCCAATAGCCTTGTGGACCTCTTGGGATTCGTGTCTATCTTCCCATCCTCCCACGTCAAGTACTTTGTGTTGAGTGGTTTAGTGCTACGGTTTGCATTTCCACCTTATGGTCTCCTTCGGGAGGGACTTCCTCCTGTTTGTAGAACCTTCCTCCTTAGACTGTTGGGAGTGCGCTCCTTCTCCTCCCATGTCCCTCAGTCCTGTGTGTCCCTGCTGAGATTTCCTGGGCCTGCATGTCCCTGATACTTCACTTGGCCGGAGTTTCTCCGGTCTTGCGCTTCTCAGCGATATTTTGTTTTCAGAGGCTCGTTCCTCGTCTCCTGGTTTTGGAATGCAGGTCTTCTCTTATTTTTTTTTCTTTTTAGCTGGCCTTTACTTACAACCCCCTCCCTTTCCAAGGGTTGGCGGTTTCCCTTAGCGCCTTTGGGGTTTTCACTTTTCAATAGGACGCTTAACTTCATCACCTGCTTCGTGGTGGGGGGAGTCCTGCTCCCTTCATATGTGAGCCTTGCTATGGCTTCCCTCACTCCAGTGTGCCCCTGCTGAGATTTCCTGGGCTTGCATCTGGTTCCCTTCTTCCCTGATAATTTGTTTCGCCTGAGTTTCTCCGGTCTTGCGCTTCTCAGCGATATTTTGTTTTCAGAGGCTCGTTCCTCGTCTCCTGGTTTGGGGATGCAGGTCTTATCTTTTCTCTTTTCCTGGTTTTTACTTACAACCCCCTCCCCTTCCAGGGGTTGCCGGTTTCCCTTAGTGCCTTTGGGATTTTTTCCTTTCAATAGGGCGCTTAACTTTTTCACCTGCTTTGCGGTGAGGGGAGACCCGCTCCACTCACATGTGAGCCTTGCTATGGCTTCCCTCACTCGTTGGCCTTCAGTGATTCCATGTTCCCTTGCTCCCCTGGCCCTTCAGGGGTTGACCTCAGGGTGTTTGTGCTTTCGCCTGAGACAATTGGGATGTTAGGTAGATCCGATACGCGATGCTGTCCTACTTTCTCTCCAGCCTTCGGCTGAGCTGGGTGTTCCCCTTTGCCTTCTTCTTGCATTTGGGACCTTCTCCCAGGCATTTGTCCTGGGGTGCTGGCAGTCGTCACTGTGGCCTCCTTGGGGTTTCTCCCTTGTTATGAGGCTTCCTGCCTATTCCGTGCTTTTCTCCTGTTGGGTCACATGGTTCTCCCGCACCTGTATGCCCAACAGGTGTCATGGTTATTCTTCCCACCCTCGGGGACTGCTTTGGGACGTCCCATGGTGCTGTGTCCCCCAATGCCATGCACGAGAAAATTGGATTTTTTATACTCACCGTAAAATCCTTTTCCCGTAGTAGGCATTGGGGGACACAGATCCCACCCTATGTTGTTTTACTTCCGCTTCTCCGGGCTGGTCTCTTGATCTTTCCCGGTACGGGAGTTGTTGGTTCCTTGCCTTTCTTCTCTCTCCTACTGCTTTTGGTACAAACTGAGCTGCCTAGTGTCTGTGGAGAGGGTATAGCCCAACGGGGAGGAGCCAACACTTGTTATGTCTAGTGTCGCCTCCTAGTGGTAGTTGGACATATACCCATGGTGCTGTGTCCCCCAATGCCTATTACGAGAAAAGGATTTTACGGTGAGTACAATTTTCCCCTTAAGTGGGGAAAATTGGCTTCTACCTCACAGTTTTTTTTTATTTTTAGTTTTTTTTTTGCCTTCCTCTGGATCAACTTGCAGGATAACAGGCTGAACTGGATGGACAAATGTCTTTTTTCGGCCTTATAGACTATGTTATTAAAATGGAAAATCTGCCAAAAAAGTGAAATTTAAAAATGTAATCTCCTTTTTCCTTTAATTCTTGTGGCACACCCAAATGGTTAACAAAGTTTGTAAAATCAGTTTTGAATAATTTGAGGTGTGTGGTTTCTACAATGGGGTCATTTAAGGGTGGTTTCTATTGTGTAAGCCCCACAAAGTGACTTCATAACTGAAAATGGGTTTTGGAGATTTTCTTAAAAATGTAAGACTTATAAGATCCTAAAAAAAAATGGGACATATGGGGAAGGTAATAACTCTCATATGATATATCACTATCTGCCTTAAAAGCAGAGAAATTCAAATTTTGAAAATTGCTCATTTTTCTAAATTTTCTGTAAATTTAGGATTTTTTAATAAAGGCGAATTATATCGACAACATTTTTTCACTATCATGAAGTACAATGTATCGCGAGAGAACAATCTCAGAATGGGTTGGATAAGTAAAAGCATTCTGGAGTTATCATCACATAAAGGGACACATGTCAAGTTTCCAAAAAATGGCTTGGTCCTTAAGGTGAAAAATGGCAAGGTCCTTTAACCCCTTAAGGACACAGACATATTTCACCTTAAGGACCAGGCCATTTTTTGCAAATCTGACCAATGTCACTTTATGTGTGAATAACTTTAAAACGCTTTTACTTATCCAGGCCATTCTGAGACTGTTTTTTCGTCACATGTTGTACTTCATGACACTGGTAAAATAGAGTAAAAAAATTTTCATTTTTGTTTATAAAAAAAAATACCAAATTTACCAAAAATTTAGAAAAATTAGCAAATTTCCCTACTTATATAATACATAGTAATACCTCCAAAAATAGATATTATTTTACATTCCCCATATGTCTACTTCATGCTTGGGTCATTTTGGGAATGCCATTTTATTTTTGGGGGACGTTACAAGGCTTAGAAGTTTAGAAGCAAATCTTAAAATTTTTCAGAAAATTTTTAAAACCCACATTTTCAGGACCAGTTCAGGTCTGAAGTCACTTTGTGAGGCTTACATAATAGAAACCACCAAAAATGACCCCATTTTACAAACTACACCCCTCAAGGTAATCAAAACAGATTTTACAAACTTTGTTAACCCTTTAGGTGTTCCACAAGAATTAATAGAAAATAGAGATAAAATTTCACTTTTTTGGCAGATTTTCCATTTAAATCCATTTTTTCCAGTTACAAAGCAAGTTTTAACAGCCAAACAAAACTCAATATTTATGGCCCTGATTCTGTAGTTTACAGAAACACCCCATATGTGGTCTTAACCACCTCCGGACCGCTGTACGCACAGACGCGTCCTGGAGGTGGTTGATTCATTCCGAGTGGACGCGCCGGCGCGTCCTCTCGCGATGGCCGAGATTTCCTGTGAACGCGCGCACACAGGCGCGCGCGCTCACAGGAACGGAAGGTAAGAAAGTGGATCTCCAGCCTTCCAGCGGCGATCGTTCGCTGGCAGGCTGGAGATGTGATTTTTTTAACCCCTAACAGGTATATTAGACGCTGTTTTGATAACAGCGTCTAATATACCTGCTACCTGGTCCTCTGGTGGTCCCCTTTGTTTGGATCGACCACCAGAGGACACAGGTAGCTCAGTAATATGTTGCACCAAGCACCACACTACACTACACCCCCCCCCCGTCACTTATTAACCCCTTATTCACCCTTGATCACTCCTGATCACCCCATATAGACTCCCTGATCACCCCCCTGTCATTGATTACCCCCCTGTCATTGATCACCCCCCTGTAAAGCTCCATTTAGACGTCCGCATGATTTTTACGGATCCACTGATAGATGGATCGGATCCGCAAAACGCACACGGACGTCTGAATGGAGCCTTACAGGGGCGTGATCAATGACTGTGGTGATCACCCCATATAGACTCCCTGATCACCCCCCTGTCATTGATTACCCCCCTGTCATTGATCACACCCCTGTAAAGCTCCATTCAGACGTCCGCATGATTTTTACGGATCCACTGATAGATGGATCGGATCCGCAAAACGCACACGGACGTCTGAATGGAGCCTTACAGGGGCATGATCAATGACTGTGGTGATCACCCCATATAGACTCCCTGATCACACCCCTGTCATTGATTACCTCCCTGTCATTGATCACACCCCTGTAAAGCTCCATTCAGACGTCCGCATGATTTTTACGGATCCACTGATAGATGGATCGGATCCGCAAAACGCACACGGACGTCTGAATGGAGCCTTACAGGGGCGTGATCAATGACTGTGGTGATCACCCCATATAGACTCCCTGATCACCCCCCTGTCATTGATTACCCCCCTGTCATTGATCACACCCCTGTAAAGCTCCATTCAGACGTCCGCATGATTTTTACGGATCCACTGATAGATGGATCGGATCCGCAAAACGCACACGGACGTCTGAATGGAGCCTTACAGGGGCATGATCAATGACTGTGGTGATCACCCCATATAGACTCCCTGATCACACCCCTGTCATTGATTACCCCCCTGTCATTGATCACACCCCTGTAAAGCTCCATTCAGACGTCCGCATGATTTTTACGGATCCACTGATAGATGGATCGGATCCGCAAAACGCACACGGACGTCTGAATGGAGCCTTACAGGGGCGTGATCAATGACTGTGGTGATCACCCCATATAGACTCCCTCATCACCCCCCTGTCATTGATCACACCCCTGTAAAGCTCCATTCAGACGTCCGCATGATTTTTACGGATCTACTGATAGATGGATCGGATCCGCAAAACGCACACGGACGTCTGAATGGAGCCTTACAGGGGCATGATCAATGACTGTGGTGATCACCCCATATAGACTCCCTGATCACACCCCTGTCATTGATCACACCCCTGCAAAGCTCCATTCAGACGTCCGCATGATTTTTATGGATCCACTGATAGATGGATCGGATCCGCAAAACGCACACGGACGTCTGAATGGAGCCTTACAGGGGCATGATCAATGACTGTGGTGATCACCCCATATAGACTCCCTGATCACCCCCCTGTCATTGATCACCCCCCCTGTCATTGATCACCCCCCCTGTCATTGATCACCCCCCCTGTCATTGATTACCCCCCCTGTCAGGCTGCATTCAGATGTCCGTATGATTTTTACGGATCCACGGATACATGGATCGGATCCGCAAAACACATACGGACATCTGAATGGAGCCTTATAGGGGGGTGATCAATGACAGGGGGGTGATCACCCCATATAGACTCCCTGATCACCCCCCTGTCATTGATCACCCCCCTGTCTTTGATCACCCCCCTGTCATTGATCACCCCTCTGTAAGGCTCCATTCAGACATTTTTTTGGCCCAAGTTAGCGGAAATTATATATTTTTTTTCTTACAAAGTCTCATATTCCACTAACTTGTGTCAAAAAATTTAATTTCACATGAACTCACCCTACCCCTCACGGTATCCAAATGCGTAAAAATTTTTAGACATTTATATTCCAGACTTCTTCTCACGCTTTAGGGCCCCTAGAATGCCAGGGCAGTATAAATACCCCACATGTGACCCCATTTCGGAAAGAAGACACCCCAAGGTATTCCGTGAGGGGCATATTGAGTCCATGAAAGATTGAAATTTTTGTCCCAAGTTAGCGGAAAGGGAGACTTTGTGAGAAAAAAATAAAATCAATTTCCGCTAACTTGTGCCAAAAAAGAAAAATTTCTATGAACTCGCCATGCCCCTCATTGAATACCTTGGGGTGTCTTCTTTCCAAAATGGGGTCACATGTGGGGTATTTATACTGCCCTGGCATTCTAGGGGCCCTAAAGCGTGAGAAGAAGTCTGGGATCCAAATGTCTAAAAATGCCCTCATAAAAGGAATGTGGGCCCCTTTGCGCATCTAGGCTGCAAAAAAGTGCCACACATGTGGTATCTCCGTATTCAGGAGAAGTTGGGGAATGTGTTTTGGGGTGTCATTTTACATATACCCATGCTGGGTGAGATAAATATCTTGGCAAAAGACAACTTTTCCCATTTTTTTATACAAAGTTGGCATTTGACCAAGATATTTCTCTCACCCAGCATGGGTATATGTAAAATGACACCCCAAAACACATTCCCCAACTTCTCCTGAATACGGCGATACCACATGTGTGGCACTTTTTTGCAGCCTAGGTGGGCAAAGGGGGCCACATTCCAAAGAGCACCTTTCGGATTTCACAGGTCATTTACCTACTTACAACACATTAGGGCCCCTGGAAAATGCCAGGGCAGTATAACTACCCCACAAGTGACCCCATTTTGGAAAGAAGACACCCCAAGGTACTCCGTGAGGGGCATGGCAAGTTCCTAGAATTTTTTATTTTTTGTCACAAGTTAGTGGAAAATGATGATTTTTTTATTTTATTTTTTTTCCTTACAAAGTCTCATATTCCACTAACTTGTGACAAAAAATAAAAACTTCCATGAACTCACTATGCCCATCAGCGAATACCTTGGGGTGTCTTCTTTCCAAAATGGGGTCACTTGTGGGGTAGTTATACTGCCCTGGCATTCTAGGGGCCCAAATGTGTGGTAAGGAGTTTGAAATCAAATTCTGTAAAAAATGACCAGTGAAATCCGAAAGGTGCTCTTTGGAATATGGGCCCCTTTGCCCACCTAGGCTGCAAAAAAGTGTCACACATCTGGTATCTCCGCATTCAGGAGAAGTTGGGGAATGTGTTTTGGGGTGTCATTTTACATATACCCATGCTGGGTGAGAGAAATATCTTGGTCAAATGCCAACTTTGTATAAAAAAATGGGAAAAGTTGTCTTTTGCCAAGATATTTCTCTCACCCAGCATGGGTATATGTAAAATGACACCCCAAAACACATTCCCCAACTTCTCCTGAATACGGAGATACCACATGTGTGGCACTTTTTTGCAGCCTAGGTGGGCAAAGGGGCCCACATTCCAAAGAGCACCTTTCGGATTTCACCTGTCATTTTTTACAGAATTTGATTTCAAACTCCTTACCACACATTTGGGCCCCTAGAATGCCAGGGCAGTATAACTACCCCACAAGTGACCCCATTTTGGAAAGAAGACACCCCAAGGTATTCGCTGATGGGCATAGTGAGTTCATGGAAGTTTTTATTTTTTGTCACAAGTTAGTGGAATATGAGACTTTGTAAGAAAAAAAAAAAAAATCATCATTTTCCGCTAACTTGTGACAAAAAATAAAAAGTTCTATGAACTCACTATGCCCATCAGCGAATACCTTAGGGTGTCTACTTTCAGAAATGGGGTCATTTGTGGGGTGTTTGTACTGTCTGGGCATTGTAGAACCTCAGGAAACATGACAGGTGCTCAGAAAGTCAGAGCTGCTTCAAAAAGCAGAAATTCACATTTTTGTACCATAGTTTGTAAACGCTATAACTTTTACCCAAACCATTTTTTTTTTACCCAAACATTTTTTTTTTATCACAGACATTTAGAACAATAAATTTAGAGCAAAATTTATATATGGATCTCGTTTTTCTGAAAAATTTTACAACTGAAAGTGAAAAATGTCATTTTTTTGCAAAAAAATCGTTAAATTTAGATTAATAACAAAAAAAGTAAAAATGTCAGCAGCAATGAAATACCACCAAATGAAAGCTCTATTAGTGAGAAGAAAAGGAGGTAAAATTCATTTGGGTGGTAAGTTGCATGACCGAGCAATAAACGGTGAAAGTAGTGTAGGTCAGAAGTGTAAAAAGTGGCCTGGTCTTTCAGGGTGTTTAAGCACTGGGGGCTGAGGTGGTTAAACTGCTGTACGGGCACACAGCAGGGCGTAGAGGGAAAGGAATGCCATACGGTTTTTTGAAGGCAGATTTTGCTGGACTGTTTTTTTGACACCATGTCCCATTTGAAGCCCCCCTGATGCACCCCTAGAGTAGAAACTCCAAAAAAGTGACCCCATTTTAGAAACTACACCCCTCAAGGTATTCAAAACTGATCTTACAAACTTTGTTAACCCTTTAGGTGTTCCACAAGAATTAATGGCCCTCCCGCCCACACCGCCGCTTGCCATACCCCCCCCCCCCCCCCCCCCCCCGCTGCGCCCGCCGGCACATCACAAAGAGGGCTGCAGGTGGGGGTGTTAAACATTAAAAAAAGGCATTTTGAAGTCAATCAGCAGGCACCCTGGGTCAATGTGCGGCGGTGATTGGAACAACACAGGACGTACCTGTACACCCTGTGTCCTTAAGTACCAGGACATCAGGGCGTACAGGTACGCCCTGTGTCCGTAACAGGTTAAAGGGGTTCTCCAGGAATTAAGAAAATGAAAATACGTAAATATTACTTTATTATAAATAAATTCCCAAATACCTTTCAAACTAGCCTAAAAAAGTGACATTTTTGGGAGGGTTTTTTTTCAATTTTAACTTGACTGTTAAAATGGCCTAGAATGTGAGCAGGTGAGTTGCCTCCACTTGCATAACTGCCTAGGGGTGAGTGATGATGCCTCAGTACACACTACTTTGTAAGTTTTCCTGTAAGGCTGCTCAACCATCATGGTATATCAGAGGCAGGATTACATCATTACTGTCTACAGTATTGTAGAGCAGTGTAGTGAGGTCCCGCAGCCTCACCCCCCTCAGCAGCTCTAGGACAGGTTGCTGGTGGCTATTGCTGACAACACAGACCAGTGCATGCCACCAGCACTTATAATTTTCTGTGTCCTCTAGGATGAATATGGAAAAGGTGAACCGATGACCAGTACTGAAGAAGACAACATACATGTATGGGCTACACTGAAGTGCAAGGAGGAAGAAATCCCTATGGCTATATGTGCAGGTGAGATACCGCTGTAGGATAGCATCTGTATTGCTAGTACTTCTTGGTTAAAGGGAGCAGTTTTGACCATACTACACTGCTCCCAGCAACAGGTGTGGCCTGCAAGAGTAGAACAAACAGGAGTAGTGTGAAGTTTTATTCTGGCTTGTTTTGATTTTGCCCCTGGACTGGGCACTGTGAAATGTTTTCTGCATAGAGCTGTTTCACAGCCCCTGCCCTCTGCGCTGACTGACATCTGTTGCATTTAACCAGGAGACCAGTAGATCTGTCACTTAGAGAGAGGGGAGGGACTGTGAAGCAGATCTATGCAGAGAGCACAGTCCCTACCTAGTGCTGGCAGCATTGTAGCATGGCCAAAACTGACGACTGACTCCCTATATGGGAATGTTGGACTGTCCCTGTAGAGCAAGACCTAAAAATTAAAGGTGTTTTCTGGGAGATCAATATTTGTGACCTGTCCTTAGGATAGGTGTTCAGTATCAGATTACCAGGGGTCTGACTCCTGGTACTCATCCCAATCAGCAGTTAGCAGAAGTTTAAGTCTGCCTGTTGTGTGTCCTATCCCTGGCTGTGCAATCTCGGATTTTGTTGTATCTTCGCACATTCTGTCTGGATTCTGTGAGGTCTGTTCCTGATTCCTTTTGGATCTGTTCACTGTTTGTCTGTTCGCAGTCTTGTCTGTTATCCAGTTCTCTTGAGTCTGTTCCCTGTGTGATCTGCATTCTGTCCTTGTTCTTTTTACCATGTTCTTGAGACTGTTTTGTGCATGGTCTTAGTTCTGTTGGCCAATATATTTTCTAGTTCTAGTTCTTGTCTGTTTGGCCTTGCCAAGTTTCTATATCTTGATCTGCCTTTTCTGAACTGTGTGGTAGAGTTATGTGCCTGTTCCATCTTCCTAAGTATCTACCCATGTTATGTCTGAACTGTGTCCTGAAGTTTTTGGCATGTTCTCTTCCTGTTTATCCACAGCTTGGTTCTGTCCGTACTTTGCATTGGATTCGCTTGTATCCTGCCAGTTCTTTGTCTGGTTTTGTCTATCATCTTACTTTTGATTTCAATGCCTTGCACTTGTGGTTCTAATCCAGTGTATCAGCTGCCAACTACTACGACTATTCCAAGAGGTAGTGCCTGGTGGCTCCCCTGCAGTGAAGCCCAGATCCCTGTATAGAGGTTAAAGAAGGAAAACCAGAGGACCGACAGGATAACACCCTCCGGTCTAACCCAACATCACAGTGGCATAGTTGGCCCAGTGGCTCCAGAACCATTGTCCGAAACACATTGTTCTGGTGTATTTCACTCTTAGGACCACACAAACTTTATATATCCTGCTCCTCCTCAGATAATTTATTAAGTTGCTATGTTTCTATGTGTTTCACAGATCAATCCAATCAAACAGACTCGCGAGACAAGAATATCTCTCAGGGAGATGAAGCTCAATGTAAAGAGGAGGAAATCCCTACAGATATAAGTTCAGGTAAACAGTGGTTATGTCATCTGTGGGTTTTTTCAGCTAAATTCCTAGAAAAACAAAGCTGCAGGAAAGTGTTGGGTGGAGTAGTCTTAGGTACATTAATAAAGGAACCTTAAGCCCTTAATGACTATTCATCAGTATTGTATCGCGAGCTGCCCCAGAACTGGTGCTTGGTTGACTAATCACTGTCTACCTTCTGCTCTAACAGCCAAGATTGGAGGAGCCTTGGTTCTGGCCATTTAAAGAGAACCTGTCAGCAGGATGAAGAGTTGATCTAGCTGATTAAAATCATTCTTGTCCTTTGAAAACGGTTGTGTCATTCCTGGCAAAACTTTTATTCTTTATGCAATTTAAGATTTCCGTGCACTGAGGAGCATGACCAGCGCTGAGAAGCTGAGGTGTACCAAGGGGCTAGGACCTGCCCTTCAGCGCCCTAAACCCCTGAACCCTGCAACCGATTTTCACGAGACAGGTAACTCTTTAATCGGCAGGATCAAACCTACCGGACAGAATGTCTGGTTTAATGGGGTTGATCCTGCTAGCACTCTTTAAATCCTTTGATTGCTCCAGTCAAGAGTGACTGCAGCATAATCATAGGAGACTTGCCCCTTCAATTGTCACTGTGTTTCCCATTGACACAGTTAGGACTGAGGGACCCCTGTGCACTACTTGTGCCCTAAAAACAGACTGTGTCATAGTGCCACACAGGATATGGTATTGTTATTCGGGAGTGTGATCAACTAAACACGGAAACAAGTAATTTATTAATAAAATAATTTAAAATTTTTTAATAATTGTTATAATTTCATCAATGAAAAGTGACTTACACATATGTTACATAAAAAAAAATAATTTACAATTAGTTTGTATTCACACATCTTTATTGAAAATCATCTGTGTAGCAGCAGCCACTCACTGACAATTTTTCACACGGCAGTGAGGTTCTTATGTACGTGTAGGACATTGACCTGGCCACACAGTAATGCTAAGAGTTTCTAAGAACGAACCCTCAGCTGAAAAATGGTGTTGTGAATAGGATTATAGTGTTGGACCCCCAGGATAGGTTATCGATATCTGATTAGTGGGGTTCCAACTCCCGGCACCAACTCATACGAGTGCTACTTCCTCAAGATTACACTGCGCATCATCCTGGAAGTCTTGGTGGCGCAGTGTAATTACAAGTGCTTGTTCCAGTCATTTGAATAATTATGAGATTATGCGCAGTATAATCATGAAGCGGAAGCAGTGCTTGTGCGAGTGCTGTCTCCACTTCAAACAGCTGATCGATGGGGGTGCCGGGAGTCAGACCCCCACTGATCAGATACTGATTGCTACCTATCCTGAAGATAGGTCATCAATATGTACTGGCTGCACAACCCCTTCAAAGGGGTTGTCTCATCATAGACAATGGGGGCATATCGCTAGGATATGCCCCCATTGTCTTACAGGTGCGGGTCTCACCATTGGGACCCGTACCTATATAGAGAATGGAGCCCTGCAAGGTGGTGGCTGGAGGACTCTGGTCCAGCCACAACCAAGCCGGCTCCTCATAGAAGTGAATGGGAGAGTACCGCGCATGACTGGCCCCCACTCCCATTCATTTCTATGGGGCCGACGGAATTAGCCGAGCCAATGCTCGACTATTTTCACCGGCCCTATAGAAAATGAATGCAGTGCGCCCCCCTTCACTTGCGGGGCTCTGTTCTCGATATAGGTGCGGGTCCCAGCGGTGGGACCCGCACCTATAAGACAATGGGGGCATATCCTAGCGATATGCCCCCATTGTCCATGATGAGCCAACCCCTTTATGAATTTAGACAATCATGGCATCCTCGTACCATGCCATTACTGTAGCAACTGCCCCATTTCTCATGACCGCCACCCTTTTCTAAATACTCGTAAAACTTTTTTTGCAATTTTTCTACCCAGGCAAATCGAATATCAGTCATATGCACCAAAGCAGTCAAGGACCAGTAGATGTGACACAAAACATGGTGGATCTCCTAGTAGGACGCAGAGAGGATTCCTCTGAGACAAAGGTAAATGAATAGTGTATTGGCTGTGTAAAGCAGCAGTGTCTGGAAATAATAACTGAGTCCAGCTCTCAGGTGGTATATCCTTCATTAGCCTTCTCAAGCACGGGTCCTAATGGTTTGTTCATGAAAAAGTGGATCCAGTGGATCCAACCCCAGATACACATTGCTACCATCTTCTTTTATCAATTCTTTAATTCAGTTATTACAATACAAACAAAGGTACGTGAGCTCTCATAGAAAAGTATACAAAGAGTAGAATCAATACGATCATGAGAGACACATCGATACCTTATAGCCAAAATAGCTAATTACAGCAATATCAAATGAAAAGGTAGGACAAAGGACAAAAGAAGGGGGGGGCTGCTCCTACATGTTAAGATGGGCTGCAGGTAAAAAGTATACATTACAACGCATGTGTAAAAGTAAGACCTGGAGACTTATAAGAAAACTCTCTGAACCTCAGCTACAGTATCAAGGAGTAAGCAGGATGAAGATTGAGAATCCCTAGAGTTGAGGGAGATGTCAGATGAAAGATTGAACTGAAATTGTATCCATGGGGACCAGATCTTAAGCCACCTATCTCTCGTCATACTAGGCAGACTAGTAAGCTCCTCAAATTGGCATATTTGGTTTACCTTTGAAACCCATTCTTGAAAGAAGGGGTGGGGGGGGGGGGGGGTTGGCTAAGCCAATGATAGGGAATTCGGGCCTTGGTTGCCACCAATAGATGCGTGATTCGATTTCTTCGAGTGGTTTGTAACCAGAGCTAGGTCTGGCTAGTAAGACATGATCAATAGTAAGGGTAAAAAAAGGGAGAACGGATCTTCTGGATAGATTGCTCAATACGTTGCCAGTATGACGTTATCAGTGGTCACGACCACCAGATAGAGAGAGAACCGACGTGAATCTCACACCTCCAACAGTCCTTACAACTAGAAAGGTTATGTGTGAAGAGGAATTCTGGGGTTTTCTACCACCTTGTAAGAAGCTTATGATGATTCTCCTAACGTCTGACACAAGTGGAGAAACCATGAAATTATCTGAGAATTGTGTGGACTTCCGCATGAGTTAGGGACACGTCGAGTTCTCTTTCCCAAGAAGAAATATAGGCAGGTCTAGAGGAAGAAGAAGAGGGAGTTAGCGGCAAAGTGGCGTAGCTATAGGGGTCGCAGCGGTCGCAATTGCGACCGGGCCCCTAAGTCAGGGGGGCCCACGGGGCCCCCGCCTCAAGCCAGGAGAACGCGGCCCGCAGGCGCAGCTGATAACTGTCTGAAATCAGATTCACAGGACAGGGGGCGGAGCAGAGGCTGAGAGCCGAGCCCTGCGTGACGCGCACTGTGCAGGGCAGGGCCAGGCGAAGTGAGGAGGGGGAGCGGCTTCAGCCTTCAGTTGAGGTCGGAAGAGGAAGCTGCTGTGTGCAGCGCGTGGTGCTGCGAACTTGCGAGACGAGTGAGTGACTGTCTGACTCCGACCTCTCTCCCTATCCTGCGAGTGCAACTGCGAGACAGTCACTGACACTGACTGACTGACTACTGACTTACTCAGGTGAGCGTGGCGCCGGTCCGGCGGCGTGATAAACTGCCTGATCATCCGACCGGGGTCCTGGTCCGGTCCAGACTCCAGTGAGTGACTGTCCCTGAGTGAGTCCGGGCCCCCCTGACCCGCCTGGTGGGAGCGCCGGTGGTGAATCGTGATAACTTAAGCAAGCCCAGACCAGTCAATACCCCCTTTAGGAAATCTCAGTCACTCTCGTCATCAGATGTGACTGCAGCAGGCCAGCAGCGATCGATCAGCCAGGTCTGCCAGGATTAATGTGCATAGCCTGCGAGGCCCTCCTTAGGCAAGTGACAAACTGCCCCCCCTCAGTCTTAGGCAAGTGACAAACTGCCCCCTCCCCCTCAATCTTAGGCAAGTGACAAACTCAGCTCTGCTACGTCTACAATGAGCAACTACAGCAAATGTAATGCCAAACTGCAGTTCCTTGTGATGCCTTGGATAGCTTCCACTGGACCCACAGCCTGTGGGTCCAGTGGAAGCTATCCAAGGCATCACATAGAATAGAAGAACTGCAGTTTGGCATTACATTTGTTGTAGTTGCTCATTGTAGATGTAGCAGAGCTGAGTTTGTAACTTGCCTAAGAATGAGGTGGGGGAGCAGTTTGTCACTTGCCTAAGGGGGGGCCTCTCACTGTGCACATTAATCCTGGCTGATCGATCGCTGCTGCTCTCACATCTGATGAGAGATTTCCTAAGGGGGTATTGACTGGCATTAGGGACGGGCTGGTGGATGAGGGCAGCCATCCGGTCCTGCCTATTGATCACCCAGTTTGCACTTAGCTATGCCCAGGCCCCATGCCAGGGGGTCCCTGATGTAGTAACTGACCAATAACATGGATGGAGATCCCAGTGCCAGCTGCCTTGCTGGTGGACGATTGGCATATACTTCTGCTGTGGCCCACAGCAGAAGTATATGCCAATCGTCCACCAGCAAGGCAGCTGGCACTGGGATCTCCATGTTATTGGTTAGTTAATACATCAGATTCAGGGATGTATTAACTGGCGGCGTAATAAACTAAACCCCCCCCCCCAGTCTGTGACTGTCCCTGTCGGCTGCTGCAGATGAGGAATCTCATCTGTCCCTCCCTCTTGACTGATAGGGCTGCAGGCTCTGGACATGTTGTGGGGCCCTAAAAAGTCTCCCTCCTGCACTGCTGCTACAATGGTAGAAGAGCAGAGTACATGTGCTGCTACTTCTGGGTTGCAGTGAAGCCTCTGACTCTGAGCACATGCGCCACTAGGCGTGCAATTGTCCTGGTACGGCGAGATAGGACTGGACCGGTCTGTTCCTCCCAGCCACTATCATATGTCTCACTGTCATAAAGCTAAACTAACAGGATTGTGCTCCACACCTGGTGATGACATACCGCCATATGTATGAAGTGTACTTCAATAAAAATAAAAAAAATTACTACTTTTAGATGGCATCCTTATCATCATTATTATTATGCTCTTATTGGATTAAAATGTATTTTCTCTGTGAGATTTTAGTTCTGCAATTGGGCATGGTGGGCGTGCAGGGGTCTGGTGGTGTTAGGAAACGGTATTGAGGGTAGGGGGGCCCAAATTGAACTCTTGCACCAGGGCCCATGAGCCTATAGCTACGCCCCTGGCAAAGAATATAACTTTCCTAGACAATTGTAAAGAGGTTGATAAGGCAGTTTCAAGTGTAGTGAGTGAGCTGCCTTTTAAAGGAAAAAGCCTGGAGAAACTGTACTGTCAATTTCTGAAAATGTGTAAAGGGACGTTAATTGGGTGGGTTTCAATAGGTCACTGAGGGCATCATGTGATGGGACTGTACCTGCATGAAATAAACCAAATATGCTGCTACCCTATTCGGAATTGTGGGCCAACATGCATTTACTGCTGTCCAGCAATCGGACAGCAAGACAATGGATCCATAGAGCCTACAGGGACTAATGTTAAAGCAAAGACTTTAAAGGGGTTGTCTCACTTCAGCAAGTAGCATTTATCATGTAGAAAAAGTTAATAAAAGGCATTTACTAATTTATTATGATTGTCCATATTGCCACCTTTGCTGGCTTGATTCATTATTCCATCACATTATACACTGCTTGTTTCCATGGTTATGACCACCCTGCAGTCCATCAGAGGTGGTCATGCTTGCACGCTATAGGAAAAAGCACCAGCCTTTGTGCGCACCTACGGTCTCGGCCACCTGGAGGCTGGTGCTGTTCCCTTTAGTCAAGGAAGCGGCAAGCACGACCACCTCTGATGGATTGCAGGGTGGTCCTAACCATGGAAATGAACAGCATATAATGTGATGGAAAAAGGAATCCAGCCAGCAAAGGAGGCAATATGGACAATCACAATACATTAGTAAGTGCCTTGTATTAACTTTCTCTATATGATAAATGCTATTTTCTGAAGTGAGACAACCCCTTTAACCGCCTCCGAACGCAGCGACGCGTCCTGGAGGCGGTCGATTCATTCCTCCTGGACGCATATACGCGTCCTCTCGCGAGACGCGAGATTTCGGTCAGAGCCGGCCCGCGCATGCGCATCGCTGGCCGGCAGTAGTTCGAGGAGTATTTCGTCAGCAACCTGCCAGCCAATGATCGTCGCTGGCAGGTTGCTGATTTTTAAAAAATCTAATCAGAAGCCATCTAACACCTTATATTTGTAAATAAAAGGTGTTAAATGGCTTCTCTGCTCCTCCGCTGGTCCTTTTGGTCGGTTGGTTCCAGCAGAGGAGCAGACATCACTGTGAGTACCCACCAAACACCACACTTAGCCCCCAGATCACCCTCCATCACCCCCATCATCCCAATTAACCCCTTGATCGCCCCTGTCATTTACCTAGTGAAAGGGAAAAAAGTGATCAGTGTAAACTGTCACTTTTTTTTTTTCACTGGTATTGACTGTTAGGTTTAGGTTAGTTTAGGTCCCTTGGTTAGGTAGTTAGCGTCAGTTAGCGCCCAGCCCACCGCACCGCATTCACTTATTCGCTGATTAGCGTATCGCTAATCAGCATTTGTACTTTTATAGTATCTGTAAGTGATCAAAACTGATCACAGTCAAATCTATAATAGTATTAGTGTCACCTTAGCTCGCCCTCCACCCAAAACGCAGTGTTTGCCCGATCAGGCCTGATCGGTCGCCCACACGTGCGTTCACCCACGCCCGCCCCACCGCAGTGACAAAAAAATCAGTTTTTGGTGAAGTGGCGAGCACCAGAAGGGCAGTTGAAGCTGGTACGGTGGCACGTGCAATAGTTACCCCGTCGCAGCCACCGCAAAGACAGGCCCTTTTATGCCCAGCCTTTCCGGTGGAAACCAGTCCAAGTTTCCGAAATTAACATTTTTCTGGGCCTTCTCCTGAACATGGGTCTTACCAAAAAGCATGAATTGCGGTCATATTGGTCCATGAACCCGATTCATCACATGCCCATGTTCTCTGCTGCTATGTCCAGGACACGTTTTGAGACCATCCTGCGTTTCCTGCACTTTAGCGACAACAGCACCTCCCGTCCCAGATGCCACCCAGCTTTTGACCGGCTCCACAAAATTCGGCCCCTCATAGACCACTTCAACCAGAAATTTGCAGATTTGTATACCCCAGAGCAAAACATCTGCGTAGACGAGTCCCTAATACATTTTAAAGGGCGCCTTGGCTTCAAACAATACATCCCAAGCAAGCGCGCCCGGTATGGGATCAAATTGTATAAGCTCTGTGAAAGGGCCACAGGCTATACCCACAAATTTCGGATCTATGAGGGAAAAGATCAGACCCTGGAGCTGGTCGGTTGCCCTGACTACCTGGGGAGCAGTGGGAAGACAGTCTGGGACTTGGTGTCACCCTTATTTGGCAAGGGGTACCATCTTTATGTGGACAATTTTTACACAAGTGTGCCCCTCTTCAGGCATTTGTTCCTAGAACAGATTGGCTGCTGTGGCACCGTGCGACCTAGTCGCCGGGGCTTCCCCCAACGGCTCGTTACCACCCGTCTTGCAAGGGGAAAAAGGGCTGCCTTGTGTAACGAAGAACTGCTCGCGGTGAAATGGAGAGACAAGCGTGACGTTTACATGCTCTCCTCCATTCACGCAGACACGACAATACAAATTGAACGGGCAACCCGTGTCATTGAAAAGCCCCTCTCAGTCCACGACTATAATGCGCTCATGGGAGGGGTGGACTTCAATGACCAGATGTTGGCTCCCTATTTAGTTTCCCGACGCACCAGATGCTGGTATAAAAAGGTGTCTGTATATTTGATTCAATTGGCTGCATATAATAGTTTTGTTCTCTACAGTAAGGCTGGGAGAACAGGATCCTTCCTCAAATTTCAGGAAGAGATCATCAAGAACCTCCTGTATCCAGGAGGTTCCGTGGCCCCAACCACCAGTGTAGTGAGCCGTCTACACGAGCGACATTTCCCCAATGTCGTTGCTGGTACCTCAACCCAACCGTCACCCCAAAAAAATGTCGTGTCTGTAGCAGGAGTGGAATAAGGCGTGACACCCGCTATTTCTGTCCTGACTGCCCTGACCACGCTGCCCTATGTTTAGGGGAGTGTTTCCGGAAGTACCACACACGGGTACACTTAGCATAGGGATCGCATCTCACAGGACAGGCACACAGGGCTATTAGGGCCCTTTTACTCACAGCTGCTGCAAACCTCTCCTTTCACCTGGGATAAAGTGCATAATGTACTTCGCCACATCTTTGGGCGATTTGCGCTTTGCACATTGTCCCATGGGGAAGGAGAGATTTGTCCTATAAAAGAAAAAAAAAAAAAAAAAAAAAACACCAGTAAGCAAAAAAGTTAACGTTCAGTTCAAAAAGTTAAATAAAGTTTCTATGTTCGGTTCAAAAGTTATTATAAAGTTAATAAATTTATTGCGTTGCGGCCTGGTTTTTTCTTTTTTTTTTTTTTTTTTTTACCTTCCAGGTGGACCAACCGATGAACCAGCTGCAGCACTGATGTGCATTCGGACAGAAGCATTGCGCTGCTGTCAGATTACACAAAAGTCGGTGTATGCCGCGCTGCAAGACGAGATTTCTCCTCTGCAGTAAAAGATACGTTTGCCGAGGCATTTGAGCTGAGGAGGTGGCGGTGTTCATATGCTTTGGCAAACACTTTGTATATATAAAAAAAAGAATCCCAGCAATGATTTATTCATCCACATCGATTGATGTGAATGGAGAAATCTGGTTTGCCAGGGCATACGAGCTAAGTGGGTATGGATGTTGGGCGGAGCTCCTATGTCCTGGCAGACTCCTATCCCCTCCTTTTTTTTTTTTGGCAGAGATTTTTTTCATCCACATTGATCGATGCGAATGAAGAAATCTGTGCCGTTCATTTTTTTCTTTCAGCCCAGAGGCTGAACGGAAAAAAAAAAATCTCATTACCCGTATGCTCAATATAAGGAGAATAGCAGAAACTCCTAATGCTGGCCATACATGTAATGATTGCGGAGACCCTCAAATGCCAGGGCAGTACAAACACCCCACAAATGACCCCATTTTGGAAAGAAGACACCCCAAGGTATTCGCCGAGGGGCATATTGAGTCCATGAAAGATTGAAATTTTTGTCCCAAGTTAGCGGAAAGGGAGACTTTGTGAGAAAAAATCTAATAAAAATCAATTTCCGCTAACTTGTGGCAAAAAAAAATAAATTCTATGCACTCGCTATGCCCCTCATTAAATACCTTGGGGTGTCTTCTTTCCAAAATGGGGTCACATGTGGGGTATTTATACTGCCCTGGCATTTTAGGGGCCCTAAAGCGTGAGAAGAAGTCTGGGATCCAAATGTCTAAAAATGCCCTCCTAAAAGGAATGTGGGCCCCTTTGCGCATCTAGGCTGCAAAAAAGTGTCACATATGTGGTATCGCCGTACTCAGGAGAATTTGGGCAATGTGTTTTGGGGTGTCATTTTACATATACCCATGCTGGGTGAGAGAAATATCTTGGTCAAATGCCAACTTTGTATAAAAAAATGGGAAAAGTTGTCCTTTGCCAAGATATTTCTCTCACACAGCATGGGTATATGTAAAATGACACCCCAAAACACATTGCCCAACTTCTCCTGAGTACGGAGATACCACATGTGTGACACTTTTTTGCAGCCTAGGTGGGCAAAGGGGCCCACATTCCAAAGAGCACCTTTCGGATTTCACCGGCCATTTTTTACAGATTTTGATTTCAAACTACTTACCACACATTAGGGCCCCTAGAATGCCAGGGCAGTATAACTGCCCCACAAGTGACCCCATTTTGGAAAGAAGACCCCCAAAGGTATACCGTGAGGGGCATGGCGAGTTCCTAGAATTTTTTATTTTTTGTCACAAGTTAGCGGAAAACTATGATTTTTTTTGTTTTTTTATATATTTTTTTTCTTACAAAGTCTCATATTCCACTAACTTGTGACAAAAAATAAAAAATTCTATGAACTCGCTATGCCCCTCATTGATTACCTTGGGGTGTCTTCTTTCCAAAATGGGGTCACTTGTGGGGTAGTTATACTGCCCTGGCATTCTAGGGGCTCTAATGTGTGGTAAGTAGTTTGAAATCAAAATCTGTAAATAATGGCCGGTGAAATCCGAAAGGTGCTCTTTGGAATGTGGGCCCCTTTGCGCATCTAGGCTGCAAAAAAGTGTCACACATGTGGTATCTCCGTACTCAGGAGAAGTTGGGCAATGTGTTTTGGGGTGTCATTTTACATATACCCATGCTGGGTGAGATAAATATCTTGGTCAAATGCCAACTTTGTATAAAAAAATGGGGAAAAGTTGTCCTTTGCCAAGCTATTTCTCTCACCCAGCATGGGTATATGTAAAATGACACCCCAAAACACATTGCCCAACTTCTCCTGAGTACAGAGATACCACATGTGTGACACTTTTTTGCAGCCTAGGTGGGCAAAGGGGCCCACATTCCAAAGAACACCTTTCGGATTTCACCGGCCATTTTTTACAGATTTTGATTTCAAACTACTTACCACACATTAGGGCCCCTAGAATGCCAGGGCAGTATAACTACCCCACAAGTGACCCCATTTTTGAAAGAAGACACCCCAAGGTATTTCGTGATGGGCATAGTGAGTTCATGGAAGTTTTTATTTTTTGTCACAAGTTAGTGGAATATGAGACTTTGTAAGGAAAAAAAAAAATCATCATTTTCCGCTAACTTGTGACAAAAAATAAAAAGTTCTATGAACTCACTATGCCCATCAGCGAATACCTTAGGGTGTCTACTTTCCGATATGGGGTCATTTGTGGGGTGTTTGTACTGTCTGGGCATTGTAGAACCTCAGGAAACATGACAGGTGCTCAGAAAGTCAGAGCTGCTTCAAAAAGCGGAAATTCACATTTTTGTACCATAGTTTGTAAACGCTAAAACTTTTACCCAAACATTTTTTTTTAATCAAAGACATGTAGAACAATAAATTTTGAGAAAAATGTATATATGGATGTCGTTTTTTTTGCTAAATTTTACAACTGAAAGTGAAAAATTTCATTTTTTTGCAAAAAAATCAATAAATTTCGATTAATAACAAAAAAAGTAAAAATGTCAGCAGCAATGAAATACCACCAAATGAAAGCTCTATTAGTGAGAAGAAAAGGAGGTAAAATTCATTTGGGTGGTAAGTTGCATGACCGAGCAATAAACGGCGAAAATAGAGTAGGTCAGAAGTGTAAAAAATGGCCTGGTCATTAAGGGTGTTTAAGCTAAGGGGGCTGAAGTGGTTAATACCAAAAAGGGTTCAGGGGTTAGAAAAAATACAAAAGGAGACAAAATAAAATGACCTAAAACAAGCAAAACAGTTATAAATAAATGGGTGAAAAGGGCAGAAAAACCTAACCTACAAGCTATGGTCCTTCTATAGAAGGAAAATATGGAAAGACTCGTAGCTGATGCCTGCATTTGTAACCCTGTTCATATGGTCAGCCCCATGTTGTATAATTTCAGCCCTTGGCTCAGGTTTCCGAGCCACCCTTCAGTATCATTGTTCCTATCCTTTTCTGACTGGCTGCATTATAAGGGGCAAATTCCATGAATATTAATTTGTATGTGGTTTATTAAGTCACTTCCCTGAATAGGGTGGGGGTGCCCTGGGATGTCCATTTCCTCATTCTTTGTGCTTGTACAAGTGTTAAAAGTCACACTCTTGTTTCTCCAAGGACTGCTATAAAAATTCTCATGAGCAGTTCAAAGGGTGTTTTTACAAAGTTACATTTACACATCTGGAGACAAAACTATAATAGAATTCCCCTGACAAATCTATACATCCATGTCACCTTTTCATGACAATTTTTACGGTCCCATCTGCTACTGGCACATGTGAATGGGGTCTTACAGACAGACTTTGGCTTGTGAGAAGGCCCAGAACAAAAAAAAAATAGAAGAAATCTTTTATTTATTTTTAACAGTTTTTTGCAGTATGAGACTGAATATATTTATTATTTTCTGCATAATTTTTAAATGTTGTTACATCTGTTGTATTGATTGTGTTTTCTGTGTGTAATCTAGAATGCCCGCTTAAATATCGTGGTAATTGATGCTGGTGAAGACAAACTACGGTTTAAGGAAGAGGAGGAGGAAATTCCAATAGGTCCTAGATCAGGTGATTATAAATACCGTATTTTTCGCCCTATAAGACGCACCTAGGTTTTAGAAGAGGACAATAAGAAAAAAATATTTTTCATTAGACCTCAGATCAGGCCAGCAATCAGACCCCCAGTGTTAATCAGACCTCAGCTCACAGCCCCAATCAGACCCCCAATGTTAATAAGACCTCATATCTCAGACCCATGCCTCAGATCGCCACCCCCCCCCCCCCCCCCCCCAATGCCTTATATCAATCAGCCCCATGCCACAGAGCAAATAAATAAAATAAAAAAACACTTGCCTCTCCTGCACCGGACGCTGTTGCTCCACACCGCCAGCGCTCTTCTTCTTCCTGGCGCGGCTGTGACCCGATGGGCACATTGTGCGCTGCCACAGCACAGCCGAGGACCAGAATTAGTATTCGCCCCATAACATGCACTGACATTTCCCCCCACTTTGGGGGAGAAAAAAGTGCGTCTTATAGGACAAAAAAATACGGTATGTGAATCCATGCCTACTCAGTGGGTGAACCTTTACTTTTATATTAGGGATACCCATAGAATGAGTTGGGGTGATTTGGCTAATAAGGGGTTCATGTGAACCCTAGTGCTTGGTCAGTAGTGTTGGTTCTGGAAAATACGGGATGCCGTTTGTGGCAGAAAAATACGCCATTTTTTTTACCATAAATTCGCTGCAAAATCCACATAAGTTATTTGAGAATTTGCCATAGATTTCACCCTGTGTATGTCAAAGAGTGTAATCCACAGTGGAAACCCGCAGCATAAATTGACATGCTGTGGATTTAAAATCCATTCTGTAGGCCAGTTTCCAAGATTTCTTAAAATCACATCCATTTGAGGCTACTTTCACATCAGCGCTATTTATGTCCCTTCTGCTCCGTTATAGGAGCAGAAGAAGGAAAATAACAGAAGTGGCGGATTCTGCACATAATTGACAGGAACGATGCCTAACAGATCCCATTGACTATCATTTTTTTTAGTGGAAAAGAAGTCTTGCATGCAGAACTTTTTTCTCTGCTATTTTTGACGTAATCTGTAATGGAAACCCCGAATTGAGTCTCCAATGCAGACATGAATGTAGCCTTACTGGTACTGTAAAACGCTGTGGGTTTACCATATGCAAATCCACTACAGTAAAAAATATAGGAAAATTGTTTAGATTCTGTACATTTATCATAAGGTTTTTTTAAACATTCATTTTTGACACTTGTGTCCTTTGTATGTATGTTTTCTGTTGTACAGATTGTTCTGAGAACAAATTTCAAAAAGCTCCTAGGCCTCTTAATTCAAAGGAGTGCACAGAGACGGAAGATGAGGAGAGTGATGACACGGACACGGAGACGGAGGAAGATGAGGTAGGTATCATTTCTGTCTTTTAATTACAGAAGTGGATATCACAGTAGTGGGATGACTTTTGGTAGTTTCATCTCCCTTGCTTATTAGTAAAACAGATTCCCAGAGATGTGTGTGTATATACGCTCCATACACGGCGGGTTGCGGCTGTATCATACAGCCGGCATCCGTCCACACTGACAGGGCGCGGTGATAGCGCCGCCCCTGTCATTTATCCCCTCAGGTACCGCAATCGAAGCTGATTGCAGCACCTGTGAGTGAAGGCAGAGTGTTGCGGCTCCCTTTGCCTTCCAGTCGGAGTCCCCACAGTGAAATCGCAGGGCTCCGATCGGTTGTCATGGCAGCCTGCAATGCCTACCATGGCATTCTCCTTACTGATGCATAGCTCAGAATGGAGAGTGTAGAAATCCTATTCACCCTAATAGAAATCTATTAGGGTGAGTAGGAGAGGGGAGGAAAAGATCCCATGTACTAGGCCCCTAAGGGGTCTAATAGTAAAAAAAACTTTTCCCAATTTTACATATAAAAATATATAAACAATAAAAAAATAAACATATTAGGTATCGCCGCATCCGAAAATGTCTGAACTATTTTTTTTAAATTCCTGTATGGTGAATGCCATAACAGAAAAAAAAAATTGAAAACGCCATTTTATTGTCATCTTGTTTCCCCCCCCCCCCCCCCAAAAAAATATAACTTAATAACAGTGATCAAAAATACGTACCTACCATAAAAATGGTAAACCACAAAAAGCCAGCTCTCATACAGCTCTGTAGACCGAAATATAAAAAAGTTATGGCTGTCAGAATATGGCAATGCAAAGAAAATGTATTCTTTTTTTTTTTCCCAAAAGGTTTTTATTTATTTTTTCCCCAAAAGTTTTTTTTTTTTTTTAAAGTAGTAAAACAAAAAAAAATATACAAGTTTGGTATTGCCGCATTCGTATTGAGCCGCAGAATAAGGACATCAGTTCATTTTTAGCACACAATGAATTTGATCAAACTGTATACTAATTGCCTCTTCTAGTGCACAGCAAATGATTGATAGCATTGCTGCATAGCCATGTTTTATCATAAGAAATGCTGCTCATTATTGTAAACAATGGTCATATCAGTAGCATAGGAATGAGTAGGTGCGATCCAGATTCACTCTACAAACTATAAGCATTTCCACTATAGTTTCTTTTCCCCCCTCCCCTGAATCAGCACTCCTCCCCATTTGGCTCAGGTGCTTTTAAATTAGCAGAAGTCTGCATAGGGTCTATAAATTCCTACCACATCCCAGTTGGAGTCCCTGGGAGGCCGTGAACAGGTGAACCTTTTGCACCAGTTCACATGCGGCGCTGGACGGTGGCCGTCGCTGCTTCTGTGCCGTGCTGGTGGAGCGATGGGACCCGGGGCCCAGGTGGCCTCACTGTACAGTGGGGCCGCTGTGCGGCTGCTGGATCCCATTGCCTGCTGGAGCGGCGTGGAGGCACGGCGGTCGCCGCACGGCTCTGCGCCATGGTTAGAGTAGGTTCCCACTTAAACAAGAGGCAACCTTGTCGCGGTAAGTGGGCCTATGCTCTTTGATCAAACTGTATACTAATTGCCTCTTCTAGTGCACAGCAAATGATTGATAGCATTGCTGCATAGCCATGTTTTATCATAAGAAATGCTGCTCATTATTGTAAACAATGGTCATATCAGTAGCATAGGAATGAGGAGGTGCGATCCAGATTCACTCTACATACTATAAACATTTTTTTATTTTGCCACACAGAATTTTTTTTCCCGTTTTCCAATACAAGTTATGGTAAATTAAATGATAGCATAAAAAAATGTATCTTGTCCCACAAAAAAATAAGCCAGAAGAATAAAAAGTTATGGTTATTGGAACATGGGGGGAAAAATTGAAAATGCCAAAATGAAAATAAGGCTCGACGCCAAAGGGTTCAGATCTGCGCAGATAAATCTTCCCCAGTGTAAATTCCATAAGTGCATTCATTTTTGCAGCCATTTTGTTTATTACTTCACTGCATCTTAATAAAAAAATGGAGAAACTGCAGATAGTCTGAAAGTGTCTACAGCTTCTGTACAGACTTATAAGTTTCCATGGTAACAGATTACAAACAAAGCCCTCTGTAGTCTGGTTCTACAATCATATCCCTTCCATCTGTTTCTTACTTCTTCGTAGCATAAATATTATGTAGGATTCCAAGATGTAGGGGACAGATAAAAGGATGTACGACTACAGGATCAGACTACACTGGGTCGGTTCTTCTTAAATGTGCACCCTGCCTGTGACATGCATGCTGCTGCGCAGTGTATATATAACCTGCAGCCTCTCCTGTGCCTTAGCCTGCATTTGTTGTTTTGCAGCATTCTGCTCACAGTTTGGAATGATCTATAAAACTAGCACTTCTGATATGGAATCGGCCATATGAAGTTTGTTTGATATCAAGTGGCATGTAGTGACCAGAGCTTTTTAGCATCAAGCTTTTGGAGAGATCCTGCATATTAAAACTTAGAGGTTGCATTGATTAAGAATAGAACACCTTAAAGACTGGGCCAAATTTCATTTTAACATTTTTAGTTTTTTACTCCCTGCCTTCCCGAAGCAATAAAGTTTTTATTTTTCCATTCACGTAGCCATATGAGGGCTTGTTTTTTGTATTTCCATTTTATATTGCATATGATATAGTGGGAAGCTGGAGAAAGTTTCCAAATGGGGTGGAATTGCGACCCCCCCCCCCCCAATTCTGCGGTTGTTTTATGGGTTTCATGTGATAAAACTGACCTGTTACCTTCATTCTGCAAATCGGTACGATCACAGGAATACCACATTTTTATAGTTTTTATTGTTTTTTAATACCCTAAAAAAATGAATAGTTTTAAAAAAAAATTTTTCCTTGCATCACCATATTCTGACCGCCACAGATTTTTTATATTTATGTCTACGGAGCTGTGTGAGGGGTAATTTTTTTTGCAGGGCAATCTGTAGTATTTATTGATACCATTTTGGAATATTTTTATTTCTTTTTTTAAACACATTTTGTTTACATTTTTAGCCGTTGAAGAGACAAAAATGCAGCAATTTGTCCATTTTTTTCCCCCCGCTACAGCGTTCACCATATGGGATAAATGTTTTTAATTTAAACAGTCTGGGTGTTTTGGAACATGGCGAAGTCTTATTTTATTTATATTTTTTATAGTGGAAAAGGGGGTGGTTTGAATTTTTGAATCTTATTTTTTTTATATTTTTTATTTTATTTATTTATATATTTTTACCTTTTTTAACACTTATTTTAAGTCCCCCTAGGGGACTTTAGCATGTGATCCCCTAATTCACCATGTTTCTATGGAGCCCTGCCATAGACAGGGGTCAATGGGAGCTTTGCTGTGGCAGAACTTGGAGCCTTCAGAAGGCCCAAGGCTGCCATAGCAGCTGAATGGTTCCCTCAATTTTGCCGCAGAGAACTGTTCAGGTACCGGAAGCACCGCACTCCTGGGAATTCACCGCTCAGATGTCATGGTCGAAATTGACCACGGCATCTCCGAGGATAAAAGTCCATGATCTGCGTTACCGTGGATAATAATAATAACCCTAATTTATATAGCGCCACCATATTCCACAGTGCTTTACAATTCAGAGGGTTGATGTACAAATCAAAAGACATCACAAAGTTACACAATGAACCAAATAAAACACTAGGATTGAGGGTCCTGCTCGCAAGAGCTTACAATTTATGAGGGACGGGGGTGTCGCAAAAGGTGAAGTTAGTTGTTTTACAAAGCGGTCCAGCCACCTATATACTAAATAGAGTTGTGCAGGCCGAGCTGCATGAGCTAGTGCAGGGATGCCAAATCTACGGCAAGGGGAGGTAACAAACAGGTCAGTAGTCACAGACAATGCCTTTGGGTGTCTTCTGTCTGCTCAGTTTCTGAGCGGACGCCATGTAAAGTGCAGACTTCTGCCATACGTGTATGACTGATCTCCTTAAGAGTCCCTTCTCTGCTGATGGGGAGTCCAATGCCAACATGGGAGAAATTGTCAAGTAATCAATTGATTAATATTGTAAAAAATTCTCTCAAATTTGAAATCAGCATTCTGAAATTGTGGCTATAAAACCTTGAATCCAGTATTCTTACACTTTTGTACAATGAAATTATATTTATTCGATTATGAAACGGACTAAATAAATTTCTTTAAAGTTCTAGTTGCTTTACCAAGAAAGATTAGGGAAACTGTGGTTTTAAATTTGAAGCTTAAAACAAAGACAGCGGGTGGAGGGGTCTAATTTCTCTGTATACAATAACAGATATATATTCCATAGTAGAAGGCGAGAAGATATTGGTGTCTGGCTTGGAGCAGCATGCAGGCTCGGACTGGTCCACAGGGTAGCAGTTGAATCCCATGGTGGGCCCCTAGTACCCCATCTCCTTCTAAAGTGGCAAAGTACAGTGGAGGCACTACATAAAGATGGACTGCATACATATTTAGTTCCCCGAAAACCCTTTTAAATAATCTATGCTAGTTTTCATATGGACACATAGGCTGGTTGAAATAACTAGGCTATATGTCAATATGAAAAACAGGATAGATTATTTAAAAGTGTTTTCGGGGAACTTAATATTGATGGTCTATCCAAAGGATAGGTCATGAGTATTAAGTTCCATAATGAAATGTCATAAAAGTAATGGTTATGAAAAGGTTATATGTTGCTCTTACTTATTTTGTGTCTGATAGGACGACAGTGTTAGTGGTCTGAAGATTATTGTTAAGTCAGAAGAAGTGGTGACCCATGTGAAAATTAAAGAAGAGGTTGCTTCAGCCATCATCCCAGGTGTGTAAGAAATCTTACTTAATTTTCCTCATTCTTAGGGCTCATGCACACAAACAAATTTTCTTTCCATGTCCGTTCAGTTTTTTTTTGCGGACCATATGCAAAACCATTCATTTCTATGAATCCACAAAAAAAACGGAAGGTGCTCTTTGTGCATTCCGTTTCCGTATGTCCATATTTTCTTTCAGCAAAAAAATAGAACATGTCCTAATATTGTCCGCATTACGGACAAAGATAGTACTGTTCTATTAGGGGCCAGCTGTTCCGTTCCGCAAAATACGGAATGCACGCGGACGTAATCGATATTTTTGCAGACCGCAAAATACATATGGTCGTGTGCATGAGGCCTTATACGGATAGTCTCATGCTTTTTCCAAAGCACAGGCTGGCTGAGTCCAGCAGAGTCCAAGCTGCTGCGGTATCCTAAGGGTTAATATTCTTCTCACATGCCTTTTTAACAGGGCTGTGAAGTCTAGAAATCTACTAACTGATATAAAATATATATTATTAATATAGTATAGTTGATTTATTGAACGCAGAACCTGTTGCATATTTACCTTTATAGGAATTTTGGAAACTCCATCTAAGGCCCCTATTTATCAAAAAAACTGCGATAACTGGGAGTTGAAGCAGCAATTGAACATCAGTAATCACCCCTCCTTTATTCTCTCCCCTTTTTTCAGCTGGCCATACATATGAGATAGTGGTCGCCTGAATGCTCAAGCTGAGCATGCTTAGGGTACTTTCACACTAGCGTTTTAGTTTTCCGGTATTGAGTTCCGTCACAGGAGCTCAATACCGGAAAAAAACGCTTCAGTTTTATCCTAATGCATTCTGAATGGAGAGCATTCCGTTCAGGATGCATCAGTTCAGTCCCTCTTACGTTTTTTTGCTGCAGTTTTATCTCAGGCCAAAAATACTGATCACTTGCTGGAATGCCGGATCCGGCATTTATTTACATTGAAGTGTATTAGTGCCGGCATTAAGTGTTCCGGCAAAACGGATCCGGATTTCCCGTCTGCGCATGTGCAGACCTTTAAAAATCCCCCAAAAAATTTATGCCGGATCTGTTTTTCCGGATGACACCAGAGAGACGGATCCAGTATTTCAATGCATTTGTCAGACGGATCCGTCTGACAAATGCCATCAGTTTGCGTCTGTATTGCCAGATCCGGAATCCTCTGCCGCAAGTGTGAAAGTACCCTAATGTAGTGAATGGGGAGAGGGGAGAAAGCTGCTGACAGACATCTCTGAGTACACCAAGTACAAAAGTATTGGGCGTTCGAATCCAAAGTGCCTTATGCTTATCTTCCACGAAATTAGCCACAGGTAGAAAGTCGGGAGGCCCCATATGCATTAGGTGATCTGTCAGTCACAGTATTTGTGACTTTTTTCCACCAGAAAACTGGAGTGGGGGGGAGGGGGATGTAAAATTCCCCCTCAATGTATCTTCATGCTGCTACTCCAAGAACCTTAGCTAAAATGCATCTGCCCTGCACATTCCTCCTCTGAAGACCACAAGAGGTGGTTCACCACCAATGTAGTCATCTCAGAACTGCTAGAGAGAACAGGAAGGAGAGTAATTAAGATGATAGCAAGTTTGTTATTACTATTATATATGAGCCATTTCTGTCAGAGTTGAAAGTTTGGCTGACTGACTCCAAGGTCCGTAAAGGTGGTTACATACATATTCATGGATGCCCACTTCTTACCATCATCAGAGAGCAGTATAATTCGGATGAAGGGATATCATTTTGTTACAGTAGTGTCGGACTGAATTTGCTGTGTTAGCTGGTATAATTTTCACAGTAAATGCCTTTCCATTTTACAGATGGTACGAAAGCCTGCCTCGAACATCAGACAAGCAAACAAGACACGGCAGCGTCCACAGCAGACAAGAAAATCTTCCCCTTCAACCGCAAATTGGTGACTGCAGAAAAGCCGTTTTTTTGCGCCGACTGTGGGGGTTTCTTCAAGCACAAGTCCAGTCTGGTCCTGCACCGTAGAATCCACTCTGGTGAAAAACCATTTACATGTTCACATTGTGGGAAAGAATTTATACAGAAGGCGAATTATATTCGACACCAGAGACTTCACACAGGCGAGAAGCCATATAAATGTACTGAGTGCGGGAAGCTGTACGCACAGAAACAAAGCCTCATCTTGCATCAAAAGTTTCATGCTGAAAATGAACCTTTCTCATGCCCTGAATGTGGGGAAAACTTTATTCGTCAATCTCATCTGGTCAATCATAGGAAAACACACAAAGGTTTGAAGCGTTATTCGTGCCCAGACTGCGGAGATTTCTTCATGTTGAGGTCCAGCCTGGTCATTCATCAGAGGGTTCACAGTGCTGAAAAGCCGCTTACTAGCTCAGTTGATTAAAAGATTAGAATATCTCCGGACATGTGAAAAACATACTGTTTGCTGCACTATATACTGTATATTAAAGGAGCTTGTCTTGTAAGATGAGCCATTCCCATTAAACAGAGCACAAAAGAAGTGATTGGGGGCCTTATAGACTTAATACCCTTCGTGGCAAGACTCAAGTATTTTCTTTTTGATACGTTGAGTCGTGATATGGGGACATATGAGATCTTATAGAGCTGCAGTCTGGATGTGGGGTCCCCTGATGGCTTGGCCCCATCTGACACTTCAATTGTGCTCCTCAGTTTGTAAATTTTGCCTGGCTTTTGGGAGCCAACTGGTTCATCATCTTGGGAAATCATGGTTGCTGGGGTTTTCCAACCAGTAACCCACATGCATAGGAAAGTTTGCCATCCAGACAATGCTAAAACGAAGGAGGTCTGGTACTCTCCCAAATTGCGTCTCACGAGAAATACCAGCCAAGGACTCCTGGGACCCCCACCGATCAGCTGTTTGAAAGGGCTGCAGCCTGTTCACAGTACATCAAGCACATCGCCATATATTGTATAGCAGCTGTACTTGGTATTGCAGTCCTGGCTCATCCACTTGAATGGGACTGAGCTGCACATAGGACATGTGACCAATGAACATAATGTTTCTGGCCTAGGAAGAATTTGTGCCGCTCACTGGAGTGCCACATCCTCTTCAAACAGCAGATCAGTGGGGGTGCCAGAAGTTAGACCTCCACTAATCAGATATTAATGACCTATCCTGAGGTAAAAATTACATCAGTGTTCATGTGAATCAATAGCTACGATTGATATAATTATTTATTGTATTCCAGTTGAAGAGCAGGACAATGGGGCTTGTTAAAGGGCATCTGTCAGCAGTTTTGTACCTATGAAACTGGCTGACCTGTTACATGTGCACTTGGCAGCTGAAGGCATCTGTGTTGGTCCCACGTTGATATGTGCCCACATTACTGAGAAAAGGAGCAATGGGGTGTTGCCGTTACACCTAGAAGCTCTGCAACTGCAGCACCTTCTCAACTTTGATTGACAGGACCAGGCAGTGAAAATATCATCATGTCTGACCCTGTCAATCAAATTGCAAAGGGGGCAGAGCCTCAAGGTGTAACAGCAACACCCCATTGCTCCTAAAGGCTCATTTGCATATATTAAATTGTTTTTCTCAGCAATGTGAACACATGAACATGAGACCAACACAGATGTCTTCAGCTGCCCAGCGCATATGTAACAGGTCATCCAGTTTCATATCTGCTGACAGATGGCCTTTAAATGTTTTCCACTGTCTCAGACTTCTTCCTTTCTAATATTCCTGCTGTGGTGCTAGTCTGAAGCAATGGAGTCAGTGGTCACAGGGCTGTCCAACCAATAACATTAAACTGAAGCAGATCATGTTTCATCAATGGGTAGAAAATTTAAACCCTCATTTATAAAAAAACGGTCTAACCGGCAGCAACCAATCACAGTGCAGTTTTCGTTTTTCTAGAGCAGTGTAAGGAATGAAAGCAGAGCTCTGATTGGTTGCTTTGGGTAAGAAGGGCAGTTTTGATAAATCTAACCCATAGTTCCAGGTTTTATTTTATACCATTATTCCAGTGTTTGTGCTTAGCAGGTTACTATGCTTACGCTTTTTAGAACTGCTGTTGTTTCATGGTTAATGGCTTTGTTATATAATACACTTGTAAATTATGGAAGCAAAGGGAGTCATATCATTTTCATTAAATGACTGTATGCTTATCTCATGTTTCGCATGATTTCTTTGGAGAAGTAGATTCCCAGACATAAAATATTCAAATGTCAGACAAAAAAAGTATTCAACCCCCTAAAAATCTAGATTTGTCTTGATTTCTTCCAGTAGTTTTTATTGTCCAGTAACCTCTTTCCAATTCTTGATTCATTACGTTTTTAACATTATTTGGCTGGTTGACGCATGTGACCGCAGCTTTTAGATTTCTGATCAGATGTTACATTCTAGAACATTCATCTTTGTGCCTGGGATCACTTTTCTGCTGAAGGGTGACCTTTTCAGCCATGACACCTTCCAATACAGGCCACTCATATTGTCAGCTCCTAAGTGAGTATTGGGCTCTCTGTGGCTTTCCTCACAAGTCTCCTGCTTACTCTCTTAAAACCCCATTGGACGGCATTAAAAGTCGATGAGCTCCATCGCGTCAATGGATCCAGCCATCACCGCCATGTGGGACGCAGACTACACAGGTCGCAGAGAGATCAATTCTGACCCACAGAGAAGCACCAGGCTGGCTACAAGAGGAACCAGGACCATAACGATAAAAAACTCAAGCCTTTATTTAAAATACATGTTAAGAACAATGTGGTGTGCATCCATAGACCTAAGATGGGTTTGAGCCCTATCATGGGTCCTTAGTCTACCCATCATAGGTTTTGAAATGCGTAAGCATGAACCCATCGGACCGGAAGTCATCACATCCCATTCCCTTTTCATGTGACCATTGGTCTTAGTGGTCACTTGTGCAAGAATGGCATGTGACCACAAAGCCTTTGTGGCTACATACTGTACATACTGTACTATTCTTGCTCATGTGACCTTTTAAGGTCAATGACTGGCTACAACAGTCTCTGATATGGCAGCCACCCCACTACAATGACGGGACTTTCAAAAGTGAGTTTATTTTTTACACACATTCCCCTGCCTGTAATTCATTTTTCATTTTTAGCAGACAACCCCTTTTAAGGACACAGCCTATTTTGGCCTTCAGGACACCACTGTTTTTCATCACTGCCTTCAAAGAACCATGTTTTTTTATTTTTCCATTAACGTAGTCATGTGAGGGCTTGTTGTTTGCAGGTCAAGTTATAATTTTTTTTAATGGAACCATTTTGGGGTACAGATTTTTATTGCTAGTTTTATTGGGTTGATCCTGATGACAGAGGTCCTTTAACTTCATCTTATGTGTCAATATGATTATGGAAATGCCAAATTTATATAGTTTTGAAATGTTTTACTACTTTTTGCACAATAAAAACACTTTTAAATGGGAGTCTGTCACCAGGAAATTCACTGTTAAACAGGCGCAATGCCTTTAAGGGCTAGCTGAATAGAATGATTTTACTCATCGATCCTTTGCTTAAGGCTACATGCACACGAACGTTGTTTGTTTCCATGTCCGTTCCATTTTTTTGGCGGATAGGATGTGGACCCATTCATTTCAATGGGTCCGCAAAAAATGCGGACAGCACACCATGTGCTGTCCGCATCAGTATGTCCGTTCCGTAGCCCCGCAAAAAAAATAGAACATGTCCTATACTTGTCCGTTTTAGGCATTGTTACAATGGATCCGCAAAAAAAAATGGATAGTATATGGATGTCAAAGCGGACCGCAAAAGCAAAACACATACGGTCGTGTGCATGTAGCTTAATTCTGGAGAAAAAGTAATAATATTCTTTATTTATATAGCGCCAACATATTCCGCAGGAATTTACAATTCAGGGGTTCATGTACATAAATAACATTGCAACAGACAAGTCAATAATTACAATAAAAGTACTTTCAAGGCTTCTTTCACACGTCTTTCACACTTGCATTTCTGAATCCAGCAGGCTGTTCCAGCAAGTTAACACCATATGCAACCGGATCCATTTGACGGATGCGGTAAAAAAAATAACGAATCCGTATCATCCAGAATGACAGATTTTTTAAGTTTTGAAAAATTCTAAAGCTTCAATAAGATATGCAAATTGGACGGTGGCTATAAAAGAGGACAGGAAGTCACATATCCTTGAGATGCTGTTTGTGAAGATACTGAACATGCTGCCAGACCACATCCAATTTGGATTTGAAATATTATATCAAGCTGGAGGAGATGTCTTCGAGCGAGACAACAATGTTGTCGATATTGGGTTCACCCTATCACTTCAGCCAGAATGAGAAGGCGGCATCCTGTCAAGTTTTTCAATCATCTCCGGATGACCATAGCCATAATGACCATAGTTATGAAGATCTTCTGCAAAGAGGTCTATCATCGGATTAAAAGATCTGATACCACTTTCCGAAGAAGTATATCACTTGCTGAACGGTTACCGTAATACTTCCAATAAGGTAATTTTAATCATTTAAATTTTTATGTTTTTCCAGAGTATATTTAATAAAATATCAATGTTTAAAATTAAAGGGATCCTGTCACCAGATTTAACCCTATTAAGCTAGCTGACATTAGTGATGTGCTAATGTCAGCTAAACCTAACTAGCCTATTCCTACTTTTATCTATGCCCCCGTTACGCCAGAAATCTAACTTTTATAATATGCTAATTAGCCTGTAGGAGCAAGGGGGGGGGGTGTTGTTCCTGCTCCTAGAGGCTCCATTCTCCCACCTTTGTCGCCTCCCTCCAAGTTCTGATTGACAGGGCCAGGCAGCGTTTGCATCTGTCTGCCAGCCCTGTGCTCTGGTGAAATCTTGTGCCGTTCAGTATTTGGCCCAGGCGCGGTGAGGAAGCTGGCAGCCTGAGTGTCTTTCCCTCACCGCGCCTGTGCCAAATGCTTGCCCCGATAGCCTCGGACTTGGCCGACATCAAAGAGGACATCCGCCATATTGGGGAGAGAGTGGAAGCACTAGAAAACTCACACCAATGTTTATTAGCCTTCGACATGGCACTGAAAGAGACCTTAGCTGCGCACATAATGCGTATTAATGACTCTATGCTCCTGCTCAAAGATCAAGAGAATAGAAAACGCAGGAAAAATTTCAGGATCTGCACGGCCTGCCCGAGGCCGCAGACGGAGTAGACACTACAGCTGAGGTACGCCGCCTGTTTGCTTCACTGTTGGGGACGGAGAGGGCTGAAACTGTCACTATTGAGAGGGCCCTAAGCCGACGCCTCATGAGAAGCCAAGAGACAATATATATACGGCCTCTTATATTAGCCAAAACAAGGGAGCTGGGTGAGATTCCCATTGATGGCCTACCCTAAAATGCATTTCCTGCAACATGACAATGTTAACCTGTAGATTAGCATTAGCCATTAGTGTTTACATACATTCCATTAGAAATGTCAAGCCTCACTCCCATGACCCAACAAAGCAACAGATCAAATAACAAAAAACTGAAAAGATGAAAAATAATACAGTAGATGAAATAGCATGACTGCTTCAAACAATAAAGGCTCCTAATGGAGCAGGGTGGGGGGGATGGAATATCTTGTGTAGCCTGATTGAACAGACTCCCACCCTGTAAACCCAGCAATGAACTGCTATACAGTCATCTCCCCATAAGGAGGGAAAAAAGAGTGAGGGGGGCCCCCTGACCCCACTCGGGTAAATAGACCAACAAAACGTGGGCTCAAACTCTACATATCCCCAACCTTTCCCATTCATATCTCCAAACTTGGTATCATGGGTGCCATGACAGTGCAGCGTCCAGAGGTGTCAGCATCGGTCTTCATAAAAATGTACCCTTCTCATTATCTGCCAAACTTGTTGATCCTGAGTGGAGATACCTGCTTATTAAGGGACAAATTGGTAACAAAGAGGTTACGCTATGTAATCTTTACGCCCCTAATACTAACACTGTGAAATGGCTAAGAAAGACCTTACACACCATTTTTCTCTTTGCCGCTGGTTTCATTATTTTAGGCAGAGACCTTAAAGGCGTTATCCAAGTTATGGGGGGGGGGGGGGGGGGGAATAAAAGTATAAAACTCATCAGGACATACATATAAGCTTGATTTCCCCATACTTACACCTTTGCATGGTTCTGTTATTCATGCTTTGTTTACAAGCTGCACCAAAGCTGTGGGGGCGTGTAACAACAATGCCTGAGCTCTCCCTCAAGAATATTTGTGGGCATGAACAATCTGACCTTCCCCTCACCCTGCTCTGCACATCCTAACTTTGCATAAATAAAACAGTCACATGATCATCTCCTAGCTCACACGGGCAGAAGATCTTCCTATCACATTGCAGATACTCTATATAGATGGTATATATAGATATATATGTATATAGAGATATGGATCGGTAAATATATATCACCATATACATATATATAGATTGTGTGTGTGTATATATATATATATATATGTGTGTGTGTATATATATATACACTCACCTAAAGAATTATTAGGAACACCTGTTCTATTTCTCATTAATGCAATTATCTAGTCAACCAATCACATGGCAGTTGCTTCAATGCATTTAGGGGTGTGCTCCTGGTCAAGACAATCTGAACTCCAAAGTGAATGTCAGAATGGAAAAGAAAGGTGATTTAAGCAATTATTATTATTTTTTTAATCAATAGTTTTTTATTCAATTTTCAAGAAATCATTGACATACATTATCGGTATTGAAGTACCGGCATACAGTTATACTGTATTTCCTTGAGCAAATTGACATAATGATTTATGTGAATGAAAAGGGGTAGAGGGGAGGGAATGGGGGGAGGAGGGGGGAGAACAGAAACAACATGTAGGAAAACATACATGAAAGCAAATAGATCCAGTTAGGTACATGCATATCCGTGTGTTAGGTACAATTACACTTTGTTCAGCAACAACAAGAATCGTTGTACTCTGGTGCAAGTTTGATACACTGAGTCAGGTCAATTGGAGCTTTGCTCTATATTCTCCCCAGGCATGCCATGCTTTATCAAACTTCAGAGAGGGTGGAAAGTTATATGCCAAGATCCTTTCATATGAGTGGGTTTTGTCTACCCTGTCAATTATTTCTTTAACCGTGGGGATTGTCTGTGATTTCCAGTATTTGGCTATAGTTATCTTCGTTGATATAAGGAGGTGTGCTACACTCACTCGGTGGGATGGTGGGAACCTTCCCATATCAATCAGGAGCAATGTCAATTGTGGGGTTGGTGTTGTTGAGATTCCGGTCATGTCGGAAATTATCACAAAGATCTGTTTCCACAGATTATTTAGAAGGGGACACTGCCACAAAATATGAAGCAATGTACCTTTGCATACACATCCTCTCCAGCAAAGGTGCGATGAACCTGGGTATATTATACTGAGTCTATCCAGGGTGTAGTACCATCGTAAGGCTGTTTTCATATATGACTCATAATGGAGAGTGCATCTAAAACATTTGGCAGCAAATTGAAGGGCATGTGTCCATTGAGCCATATCAATTGGTAGTTGTATTTCAAGCTCCCATGATTTAAAAGGGGTGGTTTTCACAAATACCTCTTTATCTCCTAGTGCGGCATATAGGGGCTTTATGCCTTTCTTTGCTGGAATTGCTTGAGACCAGGATTTGAATATCTGATGATCAGCTTTTACAACAAGCGGAGCATTAGAAGTCAGGAGGTGTCTAATGCGGAGGTATTTATAAAAATCGCGATTGGAAATATCGTATACATGGTAAATGTGTTCGAAACTGCACAGTTGGTCACCCATATACAAGTCAGAAGTCTTATTTAGCCCTTTTTTCCTCCATGAGGACAGGTCTATGTCTGCTATGCATATCTCTAGGAATTCTATAGGGGCCCATTTGCATATAGATTTTTCCCTATCTGACCCCGCTGAGTGATACTCTTTCCAGTTGATCAGGGAAGCTGAGACGCTGCATGGTATATCTTTGGGTATTTTAAATGGTGTGCATAAGGTAGCCAGGAGAAAGGCTTTTAGATTATGAGATGGGGACAAGGCGGATTCGATAGACACCCAGGGGTATGTTTGGGCATTCGCCCACCAATGTCTCAAATGTGAGATTTGGGTGGCAAGATAGTAGTGTTTGATATTGGGAAGACCTAGGCCTCCAGCTTTCCTATCCCTTACCAGAATGTTATAGGCTATACGGGGTTTACTTTTATTCCAGACAATGTTTTTTAGGGCCAAGTGCGCTTTATGGAAGAAGGTCTGTGGTAAAGTGATCGGAAGGTTCCTGAATAGGTACAGCAATTTCGGAAGTATAAGCATCTTATATGATGCGATCCTCCCCAACCAAGATACCTCACATTTAGTTAATTGATCCATCTCTGCATCCAGATTCGCCATCAATGGGATGTAATTAGCAGTATAGAGAGACCCGATCTGTGTGGTAATATATATCCCTAGGTATTTGATTTTATGGTCTTGCCAGTCTAGTGGAAATTGCCGTTTCATTTGTTTCCGGGTTGCGTCCGGAATTTGTAAGGGCAATACTTGAGACTTATCTAGGTTAAGTTTGTAATAAGAGAGCTTGCCGAAGTTTTCTATAATTTTCAGTGTCGCGGTTAGGGAATTAGGGGGATCAGTGAGAGACAATATAATGTCGTCTGCATACAAGGATATGCGGTGGTCTGACCCTCCTATGTTCACCCCATGAATGTGTGGGCTCTGTCTGATCGCCTGCGCTAAAGGTTCTATTGTGAGAATAAAGATGATGGGAGATAAGGGACAGCCTTGCCTGGTTCCATTTGTTATGGCAAATTCGTCAGACATAGTGCCATTGACAAGGACTCTTGCTGTAGGTTCTGTGTATAATGCTTTTATCATGGAGATGATTTCCGTTGTAAATCCCATTCTACCTAGCACTGAAAATGCAAAAGACCAGCTTACACGGTCGAAAGCCTTTTCTGCATCTAAGGCCACTAGCGTTGATGGTAGTTTCTGTTTATTTACAAAATCCAGGATATTTACTATTCGTCTCGTATTATCAGAGCCACATCTACCTTGGACAAAGCCAACTTGGTCAATTGTCACTAATTGTGGGATGATCGAGGTCAATCTGTTTAGTAAAAGTTTGGCGTAAAGTTTAGTGTCGGTGTTTAAGAGGGATATGGGGCGGAAAATTTGGTGATAAATGGGGTCTTTTACGCAGATGGGGTATCAGCTCAAGCATAAATATTTTATAGTATTGGGTAGATAATCCGTCTGGACCTGGGGCTTTGTGAGAGGGAAGTGTTTTAATAGTATTCTTTATTTCCTCGTTGGAGAAAGGTATAGATATGGATCTTGCTTGTTCTTCAGACATGTGAGGCAAAGATACCGAGTCTAAAAACCTATTAACCTCTTCTTGAGAGGGGATGTGAACATTGGAGGAAGCCAGGTTATATAAAGAGGAATAATAATCCCTGAATTTGTTGGCTATGCTTTTAGGGTCATATATTTTTGCTCCTGTTGCATCTTTTATCAGGAAAGGGATTTTGGATTTGTATGTTCTGGCTTTTAGTCTGCGGGCTAGCAGTTTGCTAGCTTTGTTATCTTGCGAGTAATATTGAACCTTCAAAGATCTCATACTCTTTTCATAATTAAGCAAAAGGCACTCATTTAGCTGGGTACGCAACTGTCTTAGTTTGTCTGTTAGGGAAGGTGAGATATCTCTTTTATTAAGTGACTCAATGCGTCTAATCTCAGACATGAGATCTGTGAATCTCTTTTCCCTTTCTTTTTTGAAGCGGCTACCTAGTTTGATAAAAAATACCCCTAATGAATGCTTTGTGAGCATTCCATAAGATAGCTGAGTCCTTCACAGAACCCGCGTTTAGAGCGAAGAACTCCTGTAATTCTTTGGAGAATTCGGATTGGTACCTTTTATGTGTCATGAGATATTCATTGTTCCTCCACTGGGGAGACACCGATGGCTCAAATTTTTCTGTAAGTGTTAAATTGATGGTAGCATGGTCCAACCATGTGATAGTATCAATGAATGCGGAGATGGAACATGGCAGGAAAGACCTGGAAAGAAATAAATCCCTGCCAGCACGTCCCTGGGTACGGAATCTGGAATATGCCTGGGTTTAACTATGCGGTGCGCACGGTCGATCACCAGCTCTCTTGGTTCACAGCCTGGAAGCAACTTTTTAAATAAAGTCTGTAGAAATGCAGACAGATCAGCAGACGGAATTTCTTCTGTAATGCCTCTAAACTTTATATTATTTCTTCTTGATCTGTCTTCCAGGTCAGTAACTTTTGCCCTTAATGGTTCTACTTCCTCTGTGAGCTCATAGTGAGAATCGATAAGCTGGTTGTGGGAGTTACAATATTCCCCCATTTTATGCTCGATGTGATCCACTGTGTGAAGAGGGGTATACAGCTTGGTGATATCTTGATGCAGCGACTTATTAAGCGCTAACAGCAGGTTTTTAATTAACGAGCCAGATGCAGGCTCATCTGAAGTCTCTATAGAGGAGAGAGTGTCTGAGAGGGCATCTGGAAGTACAGAGGTAGGTGAGACTAGTGCGTTTACCTCATTAATGTCGTCTGATGCTGCCGCCATGGATCGTTGCGTGGCGGGAATTCCGGCTGGCAAAGATGGCGCCTCCTTCTCCACTAAGTCTCCTTCTCCTCCTGTATCCTCCCATGTCAGCTGGGAAAATCTGGATCCGCTGTCTGAGGATAACGGCAGTTTCTTTTGTGGGGCATGCTGGTTGCTTTCTATGTCGGCAGCAGCGTTTCCCATCTTGTGAGCCGGGGACGGAGGCTTCTGCTTTGAGACTGGTAGGTTCGTGCCTTCCTCCATGAGCGCTCCGGACTGCTCCCGGTCTTTTTCGAAGTAAAAGTCCAGTTTGCCCTGCGCCTTGTTCGACTTTCTTCCTCTGGTCATCATGTGGTTTATCACCAGATTATTTATCCACAGAATGGGGCAGAAAGAGGGTGATATGCAGCATAAAACCTGAGGTGACGACGGAGCTCCTCTAACGTGCGGCCATGCAGGTCAGCGGCAAGCCACGCCCCCTATTTAAGCAATTTTGAGAGTGGCATGGTTGTTGGTGGCAGACGGGCCGGTCTGAGTATTTCACAATCTGCTCAGTTACTGGGATTTTCACGCACAACCATTTCTAGGGTTTACAAAGAATGGTGTGAAAAGGGAAAAACATCCAGTATGCGGCAGTCCTGTGGGCAAAAATGCCTTGTGGATGCTAGAGGTCAGAGGAGAATGGGCCGACTGATTCAAGCTGATAGAAGAGCAACGTTGACTGAAATAACCACTCGTTACAACCGAGGTATGCAGCAAAGCATTTGTGAAGCCACAACACGCACAACCTTGAGGCGGATGGGCTACAACAGCAGAAGACCCCACCGGGTACCACTCATCTCCACTACAAATAGGAAAAAGAGGCTACAATTTGCACGAGCTCACCAAAATTGGACTGTTGAAGACTGGAAAAATGTTGCCTGGTCTTATGAGTCTCGATTTCTGTTGAGACATTCAAATGGTAGAGTCCAAATTTGGCGTAAACAGAATGAGAACATGTACCCATCCTCTAATGGCTACTTCCAGCAGGATAATGCACCATGTCACAAAGCTCGAATCATTTCAAATTGGTTTCTTGAACATGACAATGAGTTCACTGTACTAAAATGGCCCCCACAGTCACCAGATCTCAACCCAATAGAGCATCTTTGGGATGTGGTGGAACGGGAGCTTCGTGCCCTGGATGTGCATCCCTCAAATCTCCATCAACTGCAAGATGCTATCCTATCAATATGGGCCAACATTTCTAAAGAATGCTATCAGCACCTTGTTGAATCAATGCCACGTAGAATTAAGGCAGTTCTGAAGGCAAAAGGGGGTCCAACACCGTATTAGTATGGGGTTCCTAATAATTCTTTAGGTGAGTGTATATACTTACCTCTTTCCCATGCAGGCTAAAGATGTCTTAAGCATCAGATGTGGATGACAACATGTCATTGCCCGGGTCCTCGGTGTCGGGACGCACCAGTAACCAGTCCCTTCGGAGCTGGACCATACCCAAGCTCATCTCGGAGCTCAATAAGAGAGGAATTTGTCATCCCGCATCAGTGAGGAAGGCAGAACTCTACCGTCTCCTGATGACTGAGTCAGGCGGTTCAGACGAACAGCCCTCTCTCTCTTCTATTCAGCTATCCCTGCTGCAGCTGCAGTCCACCATCGGCAGCCTGGCCGGATCAGTGGCGGATATTCAATCCAGAATGGGGGAGTTGGAATCTCGGTCTCCGGTGGCGTCACAGTCGCCGGCTCCGCCACCCATCCCTTCCACTTCTCAGGACGCAGCTCCAGGTACGGTCTGTGCCAGCCCCCAGATCGCTCCATCGCATTTCATCCCGGAAAACTTAAAAAGGGATATCCTAGCAGGGAAGGATGTTAATCTAGCATCCATTCTCATTGCGTCCCAGGACGTTTCAGAGAACAAGATCATTAATTGTGGGGAGGTGTCGGTGGTACTCAGAGCCAAGGACGCTCGCTTGAATCGAAAGCTGTCGATTCCTGAATTTGTTCTAGCATTCAGCCTGTACAGACACCATTTGCTCGGTGCAACCCCACAGGCGTGAGGAATTCGATTCTTACCTGTACCGCATCACTGACTTAGGTTACAAGTACGGTGGCACAAATTTTTACGACTATCATAGGTCATTTTCGGCCAAGGCAGCCGCAGCCCTCGCCCAGTTCCAGTTTATTACTGACATGGAGCTCTTCTGTCGGCATTTCGCCGGTCTAAGAGCTCCTACTTGTGCAGCTTGCCAGTCGATCCTGCATACTGCAGACTGGTGCCCCAACCTGCCAAACCCGGCTCGGGAAGGTTCCCTTCCAGGTCCCTCTAGCACCCAGCAGTACCAGGCCTCAACGGATAAGCTGGGTAGACCAATTACTTATCTGGGTCAGAGCCAAATATGTAACAACTTCAATTTCGGGGGATGCGGGTTCAACAGTTGCAGAGCCTTGCACATCTGCTCCCTCTGTTTCAGGGCCCATCCTCGTTCTAGCTGCCCGAAAAAACAGCACAAGACTCTATGACTAGCTGACATCAATATTGAGCTTTTAGGTGTTCCCTTTAGGACCATCCTGATCGCCAGTTGACTCAGTTCCTTCTCTCCGGATTCAAGAGGGGTTTCCACACGGGTTTTATTGCCCTCCCTCAAGTTTCCTGGGAGGGAAGGAACTTTCTGTCGGCTACCCGGTAGCGGAGGTCCAAAAAGGTTTCCTGTTGGGTCCGTTCCAGTCGATCCCCTTTGCAACTTGGAGGTTAAACCTGATTGGCCTTGTAACCAAGCAGTCCTCCAATAAAAAGCGTTTAATTTACGACTTGTCTGCTCCTCACATGTCATCCATCCCCAGTCTGAATTCTTTAATCCCGTCCGAAGAATTCACCATGAGTTACTCGTCCATCGATGAGGCCATTCAGTATATCTTGCTAGCTGGGGAAGGAGCTTGGTTGGCTAAGGCCGACATAGCGGATGCGTTTAAATTGCTCCCTATTCTTCCCCAGTTATGGAAGTATTAAGGCTTGCATTGGGCACATAGGTACTATTTCGCCAACTGGCTTACTTTCGGGTCTAAGAGCAGCCCATGGGGGGCGTGGCTAGCAGCCGGCATGAACGGTCGCACCTGATCTGAGCTCCGGCTCCCAACTATAATCCTGAGCAATCCTGAGTGCCATTGCAGCCTATCAAACTGATCTAAAGGTGTACAGCAGATTGATCCTTCACAGCAACCGGAGATGGGACCCAGTAAAGCCCAAGCTGCTGCAGACCGGCTGAAAGAGTTCGCACGCCAAGAAAATCAAAATGGCGCCGCGACAGCCAGCACACCTCGCACGCAACATACCCGTGGTCAGGCGGCACAGCAAGCGGCTACTGAGGAACCTGAGGCGGCTGAACTCTCTCCGAAAGAGGCACATGAGCAGCTGATGTCGGCGATATTAGTTTGCCAAACTTCCCTCACCACAAAGATAGAGGTACGTGTGGATGTGGGCCTCCTCAGGCACAATGTTCAGCAACTCAGAGAGAGTGCGGGGGACAGAGGAGAGGATCTCTGAGCTGGAAGACCTCACTCACCCCATACCTGCTAAAATACAGGCCCTGGAAGGTTCCGTCTCCTTATGGCAGCAGAAATGCGATGACTTGGAGAACAGGGCCAGGAGAAATAACGTGCGCATTCTGGGCCTACCTGAGAGAACAGAGAGACGCGATCCTGCAGCATTTCTTGAGGCCTGGTTTAGGTCAACTTTTCCTCAGGCGTCTTTCTCTATGACATATGCAGTGGAGCGGGCCCATAGGGTCCCGGCTCGACCACCACCTCCAGGGGCACCACCCAGGCCGCTCCTAGCTCGCATGTTAAATTGGAAGGACCGCGACATAATCCTCACTCAAGCAAGAAAGTTGCAAACCGTCATGCATGAAAACGCCAAGGTATCTTTGTTCCCTGATTTCTCTGCCGAGCTCCAGAAGAAAAGGGCGACTTTTGTGGCCGTCAAAAAGAGACTCAGGGACATGAACTTACCGTATTCCATGGCCTACCCCGCCAGGCTGAGAGTGGTGGATGGAGAGAGATCACATTTTTTCACGGATCCCAAAGAAGCGGATGAATGGGCCGCAAGAAAATCGCGGAGATTACCGCCACCTCCTTGAAGTATATTAATGAGTCAGCAATCCAGTTTTATTTTTGTCCAGGACCCTATTGGTCAGGCCGCATTGTTGATGATACCAACGCAGCCTTAAAATCTGCACCGGACACCGGTTTGATACTGTGCTTTCAGCGTGAGTTTTGCTGTTTACAATGCACACAGAAAGTTAGCTGCAGGCACGAATTATATCGTGCAGAGGGAGCTGGTCGGATACCGGCATATTCTTTTTACATCTAGTAATATGCTGGTCCCTGACTACTCAGCCACAGAGAAATTATTGCCTGATTTTTGGCATTATACTATGTATATTAATGCTAATCCACAGCATAGTTGGCTCAGATTTAAATGTTTATATTATGTTTTGGCACTGTATGGTATAACAATGTATACAGACAGCAGCGTATCTGTATTAGGAGTGATGAGGAGATGCAGACACTGGAGAATCCAGAAAGAGAATAGCCTTATGCATAGATCACTGATATTGATAAAATGGCTGCCATAGTGTTAATGTCATGGAATGTGAGGGGATTGGGGGATCCGGGTAAAAGAATATCTGTCTTTGCACATGTCCGCAGATATAACCCACACATAATTAGCTTGCAAGAGACTCATCTCGCAGCCGAAACGGCAGCTAGACTACAGAAGCCCTGGGTACAATGGTCTGGTCATTCGTTTGATACTTCTCACTCTAAAGGAGTGTCGCTAGTAATTAACCGCTCCATTAGATGGGAACCACACGCAGTTGAGACTGACACGGACGGCAGGTATATTTTTGTACATGCACATGTGAATAATATTCTGTTTGTGATTATGAACATTTACTGTCCCCCTCCTGCAAATATGTCAATCCTTCAAACCTCAGCCACCTTTGCAGCTCAATACCCGCATGCTAGGTTGTTATGCGTAGGGGATCTAAACATGGTCATGAACCCACGGATAGACCGCTTCCACGCTAATCCTGCACCCCCCGACTCTTAGCCCACCCAGCTTAATAGCGGCCTGGATCGAGGAGATGGGATGGCTGTACTTATGGAGGGAAAAACACCCGGACTCCATAGAGTACTCCTGTTTTACTCCCTCTTCAGGTGCAATGTCTAGAATTGACTATATGTTTGGTACCCCTGATGTGTGCTTGGAATTGTCGGAGATCTCACATGGCCCCCAGAGCGTTTCTGATCATGCGCCATTGATAGCGAGGTACAATGACACGCAGGAAAGTAGGTCTTAGGGCTCTTTCACACTTGCGTTGTCCGGATCCGGCGTGTACTCCACTTGCCGGAATTACACTCCGGATCCGGAAAAACGCAAGTGTACTGAAAGCATTTGAAGACGGAACCGTCTTCAAAATGCGTTCAGTGTTACTATGGCAGCCAGGACGCTATTAAAGTCCTGGTTGCCATAGTAGGAGCGGGGAGCGGTATACTTACAGTCCGTGCGGCTCCCGGGGCGCTCCAGAATGACGTCAGGGCGCCCCATGCGCATGGATGACGTGTCCAATGCGATCACATGATCCATGCGCTTGGGGCGCCCTGACGTCACTCTGGAGTGCCCCGGGAGCCGCACGGACGGTAAGTATGCTGCTCCCCCGCTCCCCGCTACACTTTACCATGGCTGCCAGGACTTTAGCGTCCTGGCAGCCATGGTAACCATTCAGAAAAAGCTAAATGTCGGCTCCGGCAATGCGCCGAAACAACGTTTAGCTTAAGGCCTTTCAATGGGCATTAATTCCGGATCCGGCATTACGGCAAGTGTTCCGGATTTTTGACCGGAGCAAAAAGCGCAGCATGCTGCGGTATTTTCTCCGGCCAAAAAACGTTCCGTTCCGGAACTGAAGACATCCTGATGCATCCTGAACGGATTTCACTCCATTCAGAATGCATGGGGATAATCCTGATCAGGATTCTTCCGGCATAGAGCCCCGACGACGGAACTCTATGCCGGAAGAAAAGAACGCAGGCGTGAAAGAGCTCTAATATTAGGACGAGAATACACCCATTCTGGCTCACCCTCCTGAAAGAACAGGATAGGATCCCTGACCAATTGCAAATGTTTTTAGAAGTACAGGACGCAGATACGAACCCCCTGCTATTATGGGATACGTTGAAGGCTTATCTTAGAGGATGTCTTAAATCATCCATCTCCTTTATTAAGAGAGACACCAGGAAGAAAGAGGACTCTCTCAATACATGTGTTAGGGAGGCTGAGGCAAGGTTCGTGCTAGATCCCTCTGAAACAAATCGACAGGATTGGATGCAGAAAGGCAGGATGTATTTAGTTCACATACATGAAAAAAGCAATCGTAAATTATTCTTTTACAAACAACAGGCTTTTGAGGTGGGAGATAAGGCAGGGCGAGTATTGGCGCATATTGTCCATAAGAATTCAACAGCTCCACCAGTTCTGAGAATACGGGCCCCAAACGGTGAGATTAGGGATTCTGTATCAGATATTTTGTCAAACTTCGCTGACTTCTATCAGAACTTATATCATACAAGAGCGGAATACTCGGAACTAGAACTTGAGCACTACCTAAATGAAATAGAGCATCCAACTTTATCAATGGAGGACAGCAACAGGTTAGAGGAAGATATAACTGTAGAAGAGATACAGGAGGCTATAAGCAATCTGGCAAATGGGAAAGCCCCTGGCCCAGATGGCCTACCCTTAGAGATATACTCCAAATATGTAGATATACTAGTACCTCAACTTAAAGTGATGTTTCAGGAGGCCTGGCGGACGGGCAAACTACCAGACTCCCTTTATGAAGCAACCATAGTTGTACTTCTGAAGCCGGATAAGGACCCTTTAGACTGTGCATCCTATCGGCCGATATCTTTGTTAAACCTAGATTACAAGATTCTGGCAAAGATCTACGCCAATAGGTTAAACAAGATAATTACTAGCATTATACACAGTGATCAAACTGGGTTCATGCCTGGACGCTCGACCTCTAATAATATTCGTAGGACTCAAGTCATAGCCCAAATTGGAACCAACCATGACAGACATTGGGCCCTGGCCTCACTAGACACAGCTAAAGCCTTTGACTCACTGGAGTGGCCGTATTTGATGAAAGTCATGGCAAAATTCAGCTTTGGGCCTAGGTTTATGCAATGGATCCGGATACTATATAAAAGCCCTAGAGCCAACATCCTAGTAAATGGTACGACTTTAGCTTACTTTAACTTGCAGAGAGGTACGAGGCAGGGATGTCCCCTCTCCCCCCTCTTGTTTGCAATTGCCATTGAACACCTGGTCATTCGTATTCGTCAAGATCAAATATACTCAGGAGTCGAGATGGGCGGGAGGGAAGACAGAGTAGGCCTGTATGCAGATGATCTCATACTGTTCATCAATAGAATGGATATCTCTCTACCGCGGGCGATCACTGTTATAGAATTGTTTGGGAAATTTTCCAGGCTGCATATCAATTGGTCCAAGTCAGCACTAATGCCACTATGGAGCTCTGACTGGCCTAAAGTCTGTCATAAAACTTAAGATAGTAGACCATTTTAAATACTTGGGGATTTATATTACTAGAGAGCCAAGAGAGGCCTATACCAAAAATATTGCCCCATTAGAATCTATTTTTTCGGGCAAATTCAAAATTTGGAGAACACTGCCTATATCTATCATGGGAAGAATCAATCTGATAAAGATGATCCTCTTACCCAAGGGGTTATACTTACTGGAACATGCCTGTACTCCAATACCTCAGAGCTTTTTTGACCGCCTTCACTCATTAATGGTTCAGTTCATTTGGGGCAGGGCTCTTAAACACTCTGCAGCGCTCTAAATTACAGGGTGGTGCAGCGCTACCAGACTTCCATTTATACTTTCTTGCAGGCCAGCTGAGATTTTTGGCTAACTGGGTGAATGGGAAACACCTTATGAATATGGAATATTATCTGCAACAATATTTGGAATTGTCCAATCTATGGCCAGTGCTGGAAGGAGTCTATATCTGGGAAACTGCTACAGATCCATAGGTTGGCACAACAGGCTTGGAGAGACACCAAATTGCGTCAATACCAGGACTGGCCAGATGATATACCGTTATGGGATAATCTATTATTTCCGCACTTGCAGTCCATAGAGGGTACTGACATTTGGTTATCTTTAGGGATTACTGCGCTGTGAGACTTATATAAGGACGGCATTATCTGTTCCTTCTCCCAAATTCAAGAGAAATTTGGATTGGAACGTACTAAATTTTTTAGATATCTGCAGATCAGGCACGCCTTGCAGGAACAATTTAAGGATCGGAACAGAGTAATTTCCTCCTATCCTTTAATTGGAGTCATAAAATCGCAGGGACCTAGGGGCATAATATCAGCTCTTTATACCTACCTGTTGGGTTTACGGATGTCCTCACAGCCCATACTGGCTGAGACTAGATGGAAAGGGAACATTCCCCATCTTACTGCAGAGGAATGGACGGATGCGCTGGAGGCTGTGATTCATGTGTCCCCCTCGGTTAATAACAGACTCATCCAATTGTTTATGCTGCACCGTAGTTATTTGACTCCTACCAGGTTGCATAAGATGGGGAGGATGTCCCAGCCTAATTGTCTTAGATGCACTCACAATAATGCTGACTTCTGGCATATGATGTGGGAATGTAACCATATCAGATCATACTGGCGTGATGTACTTGAAATGTTATCATCTTTAGGTATGGGCCCTATACCTTTATGTCCCAAGATATGTCTGCTGGGTATTCTAGATAATGATGGGTGGACTCACTATAATAAAATACTCCTGAGTGAATCCCTGTTTATGGCCCGCAAAGTCATTGCCCTTAAGTGGATGGCAGAGGAATACCCTACAGTAGGTATTTGGAAAAAGCTAGTAAACCAGATCATACCTTTTGAAAAAGTACTATATGTGAATAGAAAATGTCCCGAGAAATTTCAGAAAGTGTGGGGTTTATGGTGTGAATCTAACCTAACTACCTCGTCTGGCTCTGCGGTCTCTATAGATTCTTGAAACGTTATAGTAATAAATCTTACACGCTTATCATAATTCTAATAGCTTAAACTTATTATTATGGGTGTATGCATTTCATGTATAGTGAATTTAACGCAACTAAATCCGTTGTATTATATTTTATTGTACTTATATCAGAAAAAGTCAATTTGCATGTTAATGTATGCTGTATAAGAATATTTTGTGTGCATATGTCTGTACCATGAAAGTGCCTTTATTACTCTTTTTCAATAAAACGAGTTTAAAAAAAAAAGAGCAGCCCATGGCTGTTTGATCGATTCGCGTGCGCTCTACATTGGATTCTGGTTCATCACGGGGGGTTGGACATTGTTATCCATTATCAAAAAATCATCGAGAGCCCACAGGGTGAACCTACGGGTTTAGGAAGTTTGCTGCAACTTTTCTCCAAGCTAGAAGTTGCCGTGGCCGCAGCAAAGACTGAGGGGCCAGCTACTAGGGTTACCTTCTTGGGCATCATCCTCGATTCTGTCCGCATGGAGGCCAGCCTCCCCATAGCAAAGCTTTCCAAGATCCAGGCCGCTGTCTCCTCTGCGGCTTTGTCCAGGGTCCTGTCCAAGCGGAGCTCCAGTCCCTGTTAGGTTCCCTCAACTTTGCTTTCAGGATCATGCCCCAAGGCAGATCATTCACGTTTAGGCTCCTCAGTCTCCTTCCTTCAGCTCCGGATCAGGATTCCACCGTCCAACTGGACAATCATGCTGTGGCGGACCTACGAATGTGGCAATCATTCCTTTCCAGGTGGAACGGCATTTCTCTGTTCGTGCCTTCCCCGGATTCCGTGTCACCTAGTCTTTTCTGACGCCGCTGCGTCTCGTGGGTTCGCGGCCATATTCCATCCCCATTGGTTCGTTGGCAGTTGGCCGGTGGAATTCATCTCCGACGCCGGTTCTCTGAGGTCATCCCCATTATTAGAACTGTACCCGATAGTGGCAGCCGCCCAAGTCTGGGGCTCACTCTGGACCAATAAATCAGTGATTTTCATGACAGACAGCCAGGTGTTAGCAGATGTTATCAAGAAAGGTAGGGCAAAGTCCCAGAAAATCATGTCCCTCTTGCGTAAGTTAGTTTGGCTGTCCTTGCATTTAAATTTTTATTTCTTCGCATTTCACATTCAGGGGGCAAAGAATGTCGCGGCTGATGCATTATCCCGCTTTAATTACGCCATCTTTTTCCAGGAACTACCAGATGCAGACCCCGTCGGTACTCCAGCTCCGTCATTCAACTCCCTCCTGATGGACTAGGGTCCCTGGTAGCCTCGGCAAGGATCTTAGTTCAGCGTTCTTTAGCAGCCAATACCACCAGGAACTACAGAGCAGGATTTAAGGTCTTTCTTCAGTTTGTAGACAACCATCCACAGGGTGACTTGGACGAAGTCACTTTCCTCATGGCATCCATAGCTTATTGTCATTCTCATCGCCACCTAGCTTTTAATACTATCAAGCTGTATCGAGCGGGAGTTCAGCACCATCGGATGCTCAGCGACCCTTCTGGCAAGTCCATCATGGCAAATCAGGCCATCAAAGCTACTCTTAGGGGTATTCAAAAGAATAGCGTGAGGGTTCAGGTACGCAGGCAACAGGTTTCAAGCGAGCTGTTTCGCAAGTTGTCTCTAGCCCTGGACGGTCTTCCTTTTGGGCACTCGGCCAGCATCACCATCAAAGCGGCCATGTACCTCGGGTTCTATGGGTTCCTTAGACCCGGGGAATTCACCTGCGGCTCGTTCAGCCGTACCACCCTCCTCAAGTGGCATCTCATCTGGCATGATAACCACTTCACGCTGTACATACCATCCACCAAAACCAACCAGGCAGGTCCTCCCACTGAAGTCAAGTTTTTCCCCACGTCCAATTGCTGGTGTCTGGTCAAAGTTCTCAGGGAACTTATAGCCTCACCTCAGTCAGCTGCCTTAGACGGCCCGTTGCTCCCGTTAGATGGCAGGCCCCTTTCTTCTGCCCGTTTCATCACTAACATACGCATACTAGCGGCAGGGTTAGGATACAATCCTAGCTCAATTTCCGGGCACTCATTCCGTATAGGAGCTGCTTCGGCGGCTTCTAGGCATCAGGTTCCGGCTCATGTGATCCGTAAAATGGGTCGCTGGCAGTCGTCATGTTACGCTAGATATATTCCTAATCCGCAGGTTGAAATATCTAGGGCCTTTTGTTCTTTAGCTTTGTAAATCTTATTTTGCTCAAATAAACTATTGCACCCTCCACAGTGGCGGCCGTCATTATTTTGCCCACATATTTAGGCCTTACCTCGTACCTGGCTCCGGGCACACTCCAGCCAGATAGGTCAGGACAGTGTGTAGGCATGCCTCTTACGTCCCACGCTCAGCTCTTACCACAAATAGTGAAGGCTGTGTACAGCCTGTAATTGTGGGAGGGGCTGCCTCCTCTACTTATACTCAGCGGCCGGGAGTCAGAGGGCGGTCGTTTTGTGCCCCACCCTCCCATCCCCTTTTTCTTATATGTCTCTCCTTGGGTGGCCCACATATTTAGGCCTTACCTCGTACCTGGCCCGGGCACACTCCAGCCAGATAGGTCAGGACAGTGTGTAGGCATGCCTCTTCCGTCTCACGCTCAGCTCAGCTCTTACCACAAATATATATATATATATTTATATATATATATATATATACACACACACAAAATATATATATATATATATATATACACACACACACTATATATATATATATATATACACACACACACACACATATATATATATATATATATTGTGGGGATTCGCTCTGGTAGGCAGATTAGCGGACGCAGTTACAGAGGCAAAAACAAAGTCTTTAACTTAAACAGTTCAGTGTTTATTCGCACATCAACAAAATGACAGGTCGCCGTCTTGGTGTTCATTCACACCATGGCAAGTACACAGAACAAAAAACATTCACCTTGTCAGCGGTTTTGTCAGCAGCAGTCCACAACAGGCTTTAGGGGCCTGCTTCCCAGCAATGCGGCTCTCAACCCTTTAGCACGGCACACATCCTTAGATCTCAAAGCACAGAGACTCCACAGCTTCCCTGTCAGGTGGAGGATAATCCACACCCAGCTGAGACTGCTGGCTGGGTTTTATATAGGCCAATAAAGACCCGGCCTGGAGCGTGGGGAGAAGCCACCCACCCAGCACTTTGGCTTCTCCTAGTAAGAGCCGGCCCGGTACGGCTTTACAGCCATACTAATGCCAAACAGTGTCAACCAGCACTAGCTGCCGCTGACACTTAAAACTACCGGCTAGGAATCTCAGTGACATACCTTCCATCAATGACAGCCCCTTTCGCCTTCCTACAATATATATATATATATATATATATATACATACACTATATATATATACATATACACACAGACAATATATACATACGTAAAATTCTGAAAAAATATACATACTTTTTTCATTTTTATATATAGTATATATATATATATATATATATATATATATACACTGCTCAAAAAAATAAAAGGAACACTTAAACAGCACAATGTAACTCCAAGTCAATCACACTTCTGTGAAATCAAACTGTCCACTTAGGAAGCAACACTGAGTGACAATCAATTTCACATGCTGTTGTGCAAATGGGATAGACAACAGGTGGAAATTATAGGCAATTAGCAAGACACCCCCAATAAAGGAGTGGTTCTGCAGGTGGTGACCACAGACCACTTCTCAGTTCCTATGCTTCCTGGCTGATGTTTTGGTCACTTTTGAATGCTGCCGGTGCTTTCACTCTAGTGGTAGCATGAGACGGAGTCTACAACCCACACAAGTGGCTCAGGTAGTGCAGCTTATCCAGGATGGCACATCAATGCGAGCTGTGGCAAGAAGGTTTGCTGTGTCTGTCAGTGTAGTGTCCAGAGCATGGAGGCGCTACCAGGAGACAGGCCAGTACATCAGGAGACGTGGAGGAGGCCGTAGGAGGGCAACAAGCCAGCAGCAGGACCGCTACCTCCGCCTTTGTGCAAGAAGGAACAGGAGGAGCACTGCCAGAGCCCTGCAAAATGACCTCCAGCAGGCCACAAATGTGCATGTGTCTGCTCAAACGGTCAGAAACAGACTCCATGAGGGTGATATGAGGGCCCGACGTCCACAGGTGTGGGTTGGGCTTACAGCCCAACACCGTGCAGGAGGTTTGGCATTTGCCAGAGAACACCAAGATTGGCAAAATCGCCACTGGCGCCCTGTGCTCTTCACAGATGAAAGCAGGTTCACACTGAGCACATGTGACAGACGTGACAGAGTCTGGAGATGCCGTGGAGAACGTTCTGCTGCCTGCAACATCCTCCAGCATGACCGGTTTGGCATTGGGTCAGTAATGGTGTGGGGTGGCATTTCTTTGGAGGGCCGCACAGCCCTCCATGTGCTCGCCAGAGGTAGCCTGACTGCCATTAGGTACCGAGATGAGATCCTCAGACCCCTTGTGAGACCATATGCTGGTGCGGTTGGCCCTGGGTTCCTCCTAATGCAAGACAATGCTAGACCTCATGTGGCTGGAGTGTGTCAGCAGTTCCTGCAAGACGAAGGCATTGATGCTATGGACTGGCCCGCCCGTTCCCCAGACCTGAATCCAATTAAGCACATCTGGGACATCATGTCTCGCTCTATCCACCAACGTCACGTTGCACCACAGACTGTCCAGGAGTTGGCAGATGCTTTAGTCCAGGTCTGGGAGGAGATCCCTCAGGAGACCGTCCGCCACTTCATCAGGAGCATGCACAGGCCTTGTAGGGAGGTCATACAGGCACGTGGAGGCCACACACACTACTGAGCCTCATTTTGACTTGTTTTAAGGACATTACATCAAAGTTGGATCAGCCTGCAGTGTGTTTTTCCACTTTAATTTTGAGTGTGACTCCAAATCCAGACCTCCATGGGTTGAAAAATTAGATTTTCATTTTTTTATTTTTGTGTGATTTTGTTGTCAGCACATTCAACTATGTAAAGAACAAAGTATTTCAGAAGAATATTTAATTAACTCAGATCTAGGATGTGTTATTTTTGTGTTCCCTTTATTTTTTTGAGCAGTGTATATATAGTTTATTTGTGGTCAGGGCGACGGCCCCTGGACGTAGGAACTAGAGCTAACCTCTGGCTGGGAAATGCCGGGAGCCCGTAGCGAGGATAGGCCTAAAAGGGGGCCTATCCTAAAGGAAGAGCTAAGAAAAGGGAAGGGAGGGAGGGATACCTGGCCGCACGTCCCGTCCCCTGACCTGCGTGGGGTTAATATAGCCAAGGGGCGTGGCCTCTGCCCCTCCCACAAATACAGGCTGCACGGCAGCCTTAACTACATACACATACAGTGAACACATGCGGGCCGCCATCCTAACTCACAATTCCGGCGATGCACAGGTAAGTCCTTACCTGTGCCGGTCTGAAACAAATGCGGTCACCGGGAGCAAGCAGTTCGGAGAACAGCCGCCGGGGGCCTTCATTGGGCTGTTCTCGGAACTGCCTGCTCCCGGTGACCGCATTTGTTTCATACAGGCTCCCGGCACAGGTAAGGACTTACCTGTGCATCGCCGGACTTGTGAGTTACGATGGCAGCCCGCATGTGTTCGCGGGCGAACACGGCGAACTGGCCATCACTGTACACATATAATTATGTATATACTGTAAATATATAACACACATGTATATATATTTATATATATAGTTGGAAAATCTAGGCTCCACCCAATTTTCATTAGCCCCGTGGGACAGCGACCGGAAATAATCTTTCAAATACCTAATGTATGCAGGGGGTCAGGAGGGTTTGCTTGCAGGGAACTTCAGGGAAGCACATCCGCCTTCTCCACTAGCTGCTGATTTCTTTCAGACTTGGAGGGCACCACTGATGGGAGCAGATTGTACATGCTCTGCTCTTACAGGTGAGGGAGAAGAGCGCAGGCGCATATAGGCTGCACAGATCATCTGGCATGGACAAGCTTGTTGTGAAGCTCCTCCATGTCGTGTGCAGCCATGGACGAACTCGGCTGCAGGGCAGAGCCGGCTCAGGGGGCGTGGCTTCAGATAATAGAAAAAACAGGCAGATCTACTTAAAGAGGACCTTTCACCAGAAGAAAGTATCTAAACTAACTATACAGACGTGTAGAGCGGCGCCAAGGGATCCCCCTGCACTTACTGTTATCCCCGGGCGCCGCTCCGTTCTCCGGTATGTTCGTAGTTAGGCTCCACCCAGGGGAACCTGCCGCAGTCTCCTCCTATGCTGTAGCGCTGGCCAATCGCCGCGCTCAGCTCATAGCCTGGCTATGAGCTGAGCGCTGCGATTGGCCAGCGCTACAGCATAGGAGAAAGAGACACCGGCAGGTTCCCCTGGGTGGAGCCTAACTACGAACATACCGGAGGCTATAACCGGAGAACGGAGCGGCGCCCGGGGATAATAGTAAGTGCAGGGGGATCCCTGGGCGCCGCTCTACACGTCTGTATAGTTAGTTTAGATACTTTCTTCTGGTGAAAGGTCCTCTTTAATGACATATATTATATACATGATCTATACGAGTGTATTACTGTAGTGCAGCGGCGGCATGAAGCGCACGGCATCATAGCAACCAACGACACCATGCGCTCCTGCTCTCAGCAGGATGCCAGGCCGGGATACCACGGACCACTCACGGCCATGGAACACGGAGAATCCAAAGCATACAGTCTATTGGTCTAGTTGAGGGAGTTTTTGGCAAATGGGAAAGGGAACTGGGAGACAAGGACTGGACACGGAAAATGAGGGAAGGTATGGATCTCATAAGGCGTGCAACATATAATGAGCAGTGGCATGAGATGCAACTACGTATAATGCACAAAGCCACTCATGCACTTGACCTTTCTTATGACAGTGTCCTAAATGTGAATTGCCAAAGGCTGGACTGCTACATGGCCTGTGGGAATGCCCAGACCTGCAGTCGCTTTGGGCACGAGCTATACAGTATATACACTCGGTATGGGGGGTGACTGTTCGACTCAGTCCGGAGGAGGGTGTCTTTCAGTACATTCCGAGGGACCAAGATGCAGACTCTTTAACTGCAGTTGTATAAGGAGGGCTGCATTTGCTGATATTTTGAGACACTGGCTACAAGCGGAGGTTCCTTCATGGGAGGAAGTAATAGGTACTACGAAACAGTTGTAATAGTAATAAGGGAAGTAATAGGGACTACGAATTCAATTGAAAGTTTATAGAATTTTCATCATCAGATGTGGAAATACAGGAGTTGATGGCCCCCTTCAAACAAACTACATGGTACTTGGAGGCCCAAGTAGAAGGAACATAGGGCAGATTACGCTGATAAAAGTTGTGAGAAGTGAACTATTGAGGAGAATTGCAATAAGATGAGCGACGATCAATGTGGAGCTTGAGTTCTAGTTGGGTTGGGGTTGGGAAGTTTCAGGAGAGAGGATGTTTTTAGAAAGGAGGGGGAAAAATAGAAAATGGATTGGGAGGTATCTGAGACATTTAGCTATGTCATTGTGATTATCAATGTCTTAACTGTAATGTATTCTCCTCCTGATCACAATAAAAACAATGTTAAAAAAAAAAAAGGCAGACAAGCAGATTTATTACAATAAATACAGGACCCCTCTGTTCTCAGGTTGTTCTGCCACGTTGGGCAAAAATGGGCGTGTTGGTGCAAGTGCAACACTGGGAGAGTGGGATGGGGGGTGGGAGTGGGATGGAAGAAAGGACTGGGATTGGGGAAATGGCTGGGATGGAGGAAAGGATGGGGGGAGATGTTGCACTTGCCACAAGGCACAGTCCACCAGTCTGCGGGCCTCAAACAACTGGTCGGGCGTGAACTGTTCCATCACGGGGACCAGAGAATTCAAAAAGTTCTGCACCGGACTCATTTGTAGCGCCGACACCGCACCCTCCTGCAGACGCACCAAACGATTCTCCAAAGTGGCAACCCTATTTGAAGATCCCATCAAGGACTCGTAAACGAGCCTTGTGAGATCCTCATAGTCTGCCTGACGGCTGCTACCTACCCTCTGGCGACGTATGTTTGCCTGAAAGACAGGAGCCAATGTGGCCATCGTTGGGTCGCCAGGTGGTTCAGATAGGGGAACATCAGTGTCCTGACCAGTTGTCTGACCAAGACCAGAGGATCCTGCGGTAGCTGGCTCATCAGGGAGCGCCTCTTGAAGAACTTCGGATGCCCGAGTGCTGCCTGTTGTTCTGGAAAGCAAACAAAAATAAAATTAGGGTTGGTTTACAGAGATCCCCACCACAGAGTCAAGAAATCAACATTAATGTGAACTTTAACAAGGCAGTCGCTCCTCTCTTGACTGAAAACGACAAACCAAAAGACCGTTCATCATGCTAACATCACAGCGTGGGCAAGTCGAAATCGAGCATTAAGGTCATCACGCTTTTGGTCTTCTTCAATCTAGAGATTGCAAGTAGTTTGATGAATATCTTAATTTTTTTTTAACCTTTTCCATATATTTACCTAGAGCCCACTGATAGTGGGCCTCCCTCCGATTTCGAATTGGTGTTGGCAAATATAATGGTCTTTACAGGGGGACATTAAAACACACTAGAAGTGTGGCTGACCACTATGATGGACAGTTTAAATTTGTGGAGAGCCATTTATCTAACATCACAACAATACCACTATGTGGATTTCTAAGACAGAGTGTCAAATAGTTGTCTGTCTGGGTCAGACATACAGATTGGATTGCAAAATTCAAAATAAATCACAATGTACAGAATCTCTTACCTTCGCAGCTCTAAGGTTCTCCTCAAGAACCCCACAGCGGCATGATAACGGTATTCCCGCCTTGAGGTTCCAACTGAACCACTCGGGGCCCGAAGTTCCTCATTATAGTCCTTCTTATATCGGTCCCTGATGGACCGCCACCGAACCATTATCTGCGCCCCTGAAAAATAAAAATACAAAGTTAATCTTTGTACTCGAAGGCTTATGTGAATCAAAAATGGCTTACTATTGAGTTGTTATAGTCACTGCGAAAAAGAAATGAACATTTTGTGTGAAACTAGTAGTAGCAATAATCCACATCAACTGTATGATAAACCACTTTTCAGTCATTTAACTATGCATTTCACAAATATAATTATCAATACTTACGACACTGATCCCGTTGCCTGTCTCTGAGGTCCTCCCAATTCGGCACTATAGCCTTACATATCTCATGCCAGAGGAGCCGGGTCGCATTGTGGTCTGCATGTCGGCGGTCAGTGTGGTCCCACAAGGCTGGGCGTGCCTCCACCAGTTGAATGAGGAGGTCATTGTCAATGTAGAAGATGACTTCTTCCTCATCCTGCCCGGTGGAGACTCTGGAACCCTAAAAATAAAATAAAAAATCATTAAAATACTGTTCACACCAATCAAAAATTACTGGAATTTAATTAAAAAAACTTACAAGAACCCGACCTCTGCGAGCTCCCCGCCTACCTCTGGCGGGGGCTGGAGAACCTGTCTGTGAGGCTACAGGATCAGATGGCTATAAAATAAAATATGGTAGAAATTAGATTATAAAAAATAGAAGACAATAAAAATAGAAAAATAATACATGAATACACCTCTAACAATACATACCGCAATATGTCGGCGAGGAGGAAGGCTCCCAGCATCACTTGAAGAGGACATATCTTTAAAAAGAAAAGAATCTTAATATTTGAACTTTACAAAATAAAAGCATACCACTAAAATGTTACTTACTTTCAAATAAAAGAGTGGACAGCTCTATTGGCAACAGAATGTTGTTTTTTCTGGGTTTCTAAATTTTTTAAAATGAAATAAACATTAATATACATAAATATTAGTTTATCTTAGTTTCAGAGGCAGAGACTTGGCTGATTAATAGTCGTTTTTTTTGCCACTTCAGTTATGCCCCTTTCACAGTAGTTTGGCCCTCACTATGCCCCCTTCACAATAGTTTTGCCATCATTATACTCAATCACAGTATTTTTGCCTTCACTGTTCCACCAAAAGATTTATTATGGCCCCAAGTGCCCTATTGCGATTTCTCACACTGTACCCCCATCCTACTATGCCCCCATATAGTGCCACCTTCAACCCTGCAGCCCTCACTGTGTCCCCATCAATTTTGTGGTCGCACATAGTGCCACCTTCCATCATGAAGTGCCCCTATTGTGACCCCATATAGTGCCACCTTCCACCCTGCAGCCCTCACTGTGCCCCCATCAATTTTGTGGTCGCACATAGTGCCACCTTCCATCATGAAGTTCCCTCATTCTGTTGTGCCCCATGTGTCGGATCTCAATATTGGAAAAGAACAACGCAAGTGTGAAACAGCCCTAATCCATATGCAAATGAGCAGTTAAGTAAACCAAGGACAAGCCCAAGCCAATCTGTGCACCTTGCTCCTCCTGCTTCCTCAGCCTGCCCCTCCACCTTGTTCTTGATATACAGATCCAGGCAAGATAATGGCAGATACCTGACCTGTCAATCAAAAAGGAGAGGGAGAGGATGGCAGGGGAAGCAGGAGGAGCAAGGTACCCAAGTGGCTTGGGTCCAGCTTCAGTGCACTTAAAGGAAACCTGTCACCAGGATTTTGTGCATAGAGCTGGGGACATGGGCTGCTAGATGGCCGCTAGCACATCTGCAATACCCAGTCCCCATAGCTCTCTGCGCTTTTATTGTGTTAAAAAAACGTTTTGATCCATATGCAAATGAACCTGATATGAGTCCTGTGTCCGGAGATGAGTCCAGCGGAAAGGAGCCCAGCACCGCCCCGCGTCCTCCGAATCTCCTCCTTGTTGGCTGACGTCACAGAGCTGGAGCGCCGAAATCTCGCGAAGCGCGAGCTAGCGCATGCGTAGTTCGCTCCCTGTGCTGATGCCAGCACAGGGAATGAACATGATGCCGACACTGCGCATGCGCTAGCTCGCGCATCGCAAGATTTCGGCGCTCCAGCTCTGTGACGTCAGCCAACAAGGAGGAGATTCGGAGGATGCGGGGCGGTGCTGCGCTCAGAAAAATGGACTCCTCTCCGGACACAGGACTCATATCAGGTTCATTTGCATATGGATCAAAACGTTTTTTTAACACAATAAAAGCACACAGAGCTATGGGGACTGGGTATTGCAGATGTGCTAGCGGCCATCTAGCAGCCCATGGTCCCAGCTCTATACACAAAATCCTGGTGACAGGTTCCCTTTAACTGCTCAGTTGCACAGGTGCTCATTACATTCAGCTAAGCTAATCCTACAAGGCATTGTGTGCCTGGTTTATCAGTAAATTAATTTAAAAGGTAACTTTTTTATTTTTCTAGTTAAAAAATAAGAAGAAGGAGCACTCTTATTTGAAGACCCCCAAAGCAGTAACAATATTTTGACATTGGTTGTGTTTACTATATAGACATGTGCATTGCCAGGAACATCTCTAGCATAGGCCTTCAAATAGCCCCATCAGCTGCAGCTCTTCATCCTCAAGCTTCAGAACGAGCAATATTGGAAAAAAGGGGTTTAAAACAGAGGACTGCTCTAAAGAAATACAACGTGTTTGGTCAGTGAGCCGCTGATTTCCTCAGGACCATGAAGAAGGTTGTACGCAGACCAGATAAATGGCAGCATCCCAGAAGTGACATCGCAGGATTTCTGTGGGAATTCTCAACTTCTACTTAAAGAAAACCTAAATCAAGAAAAAAGGTAGGTATATGGGTCTAATAATAAATAATATGTACTGTATATAATAATTCAATGTCCTTTAGGTATTTTTTTTCCATGTCTGTCCCGTTGTTTTTCTTTTGGGGGGGGGGGGGGGAATGACGTGTGCATTCTGTGTCCACATGGCCGGTCCGCAAAAAAACAAAACAACATATCCTTATCGATAGGGATGAGCGAACTTCAGTTTTTGAAGTTTGAGTTTGGGTTTATGGTGAATTGCGTTAGGGATTCCGTTACCACTTACCATAATGCAATTCAAGAACAGAATGCCTTTAGAGTCCTCTCCTGCATAACGGAAACTAGACGGATCCGTTATGCTGGCCATAGACTTCTATTATGATGGAATACCTCTAAAGGCATTCCGTTCTTGAATTACGTTATGGTACATGGTAACGGAATCCATAACGCAAATCACCATAAACCCAAACTCAAACTTCAAAAACTGAAGTTCGCTCATCCCTACTTATCGGCATTACAGATAAGGATAGGCTTGTTCTATTAGGGGCCGCTCTGTAAAATGCATTACAAGAAGTAGGTGGACCCAGCTTCAGTTGCGACACAACAGTAGGAGCTTAATGTGATTGGTAGATAGCACGCGCCTCCAAGTTTTATAGTCCCAAGCACGGCCTTCATAGTTGCCATTGCCTATAAGCCCTTGAAGACGCCAGGGATCTGGCGAAACATGTTCGGGGGCAGTGAATTATAGGTTTTAATAGCAAGCAGTGCCGATACTAATTTATTAGCAGCGCCAATCATTTGGAAACAGGAGAGCAAAGATTAAGGGCAGTTGTACACGCTGCCGCGATCCATACTCTATATCAGTACACAGATAGCAATATAGAGTGTAGTGACTGCTTGGTGGGTTTTTAAACTAGTAACAAGATCTTAGAAGTGATTAATAAAGAATAATGGGGGTCATTTTTTAAGCAGAAATACACCTAAATTAGGCGTATTTCCGGCACAGATTGTGGCAAAAAGGTTCTTTGCGCCGCAATGCGCAACTCCTACTTGCTCATGACAGGTCTAAAAGTGGGTGGGGACGGGTCGGCATGTCCGCCTCCTTTACCATTTTCTGCGCCTGTTTTAGGCATAGAAAACGATCTAAATGTAAGACAGCAAGAAAGCTGTCTTACATCTAGAATTGGCAGAGGCTCCACCGAAGTTATGGAGAGAGGCCTGCACCTCTACACAACTTTGGTGGATCCACTGCCTTCTATGGAGCTTTATTAAGATCGGCGTCTAAATGCCAGTCTAAATGTGCCCCAATGTTTTTAGCAGGCACACACAATTTGGGTAAATGAGAAATGGGTAACAATTGGCTGGAGTGCCTGAAACTAGAAGTAACTAATACTCCTCATTTATCTGGGTCAAATATTCACTATTGCTGGCATTTAGCTGGCGCACGGACATTCTTCCTTCATGCACCTGAGGAAGTCAGTGCCCCACTGACGAAACACATTGCATTCTATCCATTCTTAGTGCCCAATAAATACGGTAGTATTTTATAACATTGTTTTGTTTTTTAAAAGCACACACTGAACGCAATCGCAGACAAAACTGATTGAACTTGTGTGCAAAACCTTCCATTTTTCCTGAACAGATCCTGACACAATCGCATGTTCGGTCCTCATTTGAACCACATTTTTGTGGATCAGATGTGAACCCATTCATTTCAATGGGGCTGCACAAGATGCAGACAGCACACCGATCAAGTCCAATCTTTGTCCATTTTGCTGAGAAGGATAGGACATTTCTACATAAGTTAAAAAAATAAATGGTGGCATGTACTCCCCGGAATTCCTGTTTTGCCGAACCGCAATTTGCAGACCCCAAATCACGGGTGTGTGCATGAGCTCTAAAGGACAGATACGTCTCCTCTTTTTTGAATTCGCTCCAGGTTTTGCCTTTCAAAACTGATGCAGAAGCCTGAGAGTGGCCGTCCCTAGACTGCTACACTGGCTACAGTCTTCTCTCAGTGAGCTGCGCAGTATATGTACAACTATGGAGACTGTACAGCAGTTTTACAGTCTTCTCTCAGTGAGCTGCGCAGTATATATACAACTATGGAGACTGTACAGCAGTTTTACAGTCTTCTCTCAGTGAGCTGCGCAGTATATATACAACTATGGAGACTGTACAGCAGTTTTACAGTCTTCTCTCAGTGAGCTGCGCAGTATATATACAACTATGGAGACTGTACAGCAGTTTTACAGTCTTCTCTCAGTGAGCTGCGCAGTTTATGTACAACTATGGAGACTGTACAGCAGTTTTACAGTCTTCTCTCAGTGAGCTGCGCAGTATATGTACAACTATGGAGACTGTACAGCAGTTTTACAGTCTTCTATCAGTGAGCTGCGCAGTTTATGTACAACTATGGAGACTGTACAGCAGTTTTACAGTCTCCTCTCAGTGAGCTGCACAGTTTATATACAACTATGGAGACTGTACAGCAGTTTAACAGTCTTCTCTCAGTGAGCTGCGCAGTATATATACAACTATGGAGACTGTACAGCAGTTTTACAGTCTTCTCTCAGTGAGCTGCGCAGTATATGTACAACTATGGAGACTGTACAGCAGTTTTACAGTCTTCTATCAGTGAGCTGCGCAGTTTATGTACAACTATGGAGACTGTACAGCAGTTTTACAGTCTTCTCTCAGTGAGCTGCGCAGTATATATACAACTATGGAGACTTTACAGCAGTTTTACAGTCTTCTCTCAGTGAGCTGCACAGTTTATATACAACTATGGAGACTGTACAGCAGTTTTACAGTCTTCTCTCAGTGAGCTGCGCAGTATATATACAACTATGGAGACTGTACAGCAGTTTTACAGTCTTCTCTCAGTGAGCTGCGCAGTATATATACAACTATGGAGACTGTACAGCAGTTTTACAGTCTTCTCTCAGTGAGCTGCGCAGTATATATACAACTATGGAGACTGTACAGCAGTTTTACAGTCTTCTCTCAGTGAGCTGCGCAGTATATATACAACTATGGAGACTGTACAGCAGTTTTACAGTCTTCTCTCAGTGAGCTGCGCAGTATATGTACAACTATGGAGACTGTACAGCAGTTTTACAGTCTTCTATCAGTGAGCTGCGCAGTTTATGTACAACTATGGAGACTGTACAGCAGTTTTACAGTCTCCTCTCAGTGAGCTGCACAGTTTATATACAACTATGGAGACTGTACAGCAGTTTTACAGTCTTCTCTCAGTGAGCTGCGCAGTATATATACAACTATGGAGACTGTACAGCAGTTTTACAGTCTTCTCTCAGTGAGCTGCGCAGTATATGTACAACTATGGAGACTGTACAGCAGTTTTACAGTCTTCTATCAGTGAGCTGCGCAGTTTATGTACAACTATGGAGACTGTACAGCAGTTTTACAGTCTTCTCTCAGTGAGCTGCGCAGTATATATACAACTATGGAGACTTTACAGCAGTTTTACAGTCTTCTCTCAGTGAGCTGCACAGTTTATATACAACTATGGAGACTGTACAGCAGTTTTACAGTCTTCTCTCAGTGAGCTGCGCAGTATATATACAACTATGGAGACTGTACAGCAGTTTTACAGTCTCCTCTCAGTGAGCTGCACAGTTTATATACAACTATGGAGACTGTACAGCAGTTTTACAGTCTTCTCTCAGTGAGCTGCGCAGTATATATACAACTATGGAGACTTTACAGCAGTTTTACAGTCTTCTCTCAGTGAGCTGCGCAGTATATATACAACTATGGAGACTGTACAGCAGTTTTACAGTCTTCTCTCAGTGAGCTGCGCAGTATATATACAACTATGGAGACTGTACAGCAGTTTTACAGTCTTCTCTCAGTGAGCTGCGCAGTATATATACAACTATGGAGACTGTACAGCAGTTTTACAGTCTTCTCTCAGTGAGCTGCGCAGTATATATACAACTATGGAGACTGTACAGCAGTTTTACAGTCTTCTCTCAGTGAGCTGCGCAGTATATGTACAACTATGGAGACTGTACAGCAGTTTTACAGTCTTCTATCAGTGAGCTGCGCAGTTTATGTACAACTATGGAGACTGTACAGCAGTTTTACAGTCTCCTCTCAGTGAGCTGCACAGTTTATATACAACTATGGAGACTGTACAGCAGTTTTACAGTCTTCTCTCAGTGAGCTGCGCAGTATATATACAACTATGGAGACTGTACAGCAGTTTTACAGTCTTCTCTCAGTGAGCTGCGCAGTATATGTACAACTATGGAGACTGTACAGCAGTTTTACAGTCTTCTATCAGTGAGCTGCGCAGTTTATGTACAACTATGGAGACTGTACAGCAGTTTTACAGTCTCCTCTCAGTGAGCTGCACAGTTTATATACAACTATGGAGACTGTACAGCAGTTTTACAGTCTTCTCTCAGTGAGCTGCGCAGTATATATACAACTATGGAGACTTTACAGCAGTTTTACAGTCTTCTCTCAGTGAGCTGCGCAGTATATATACAACTATGGAGAATGTACAGCAGTTTTACAGTCTTCTCTCAGTGAGCTGCGCAGTATATATACAACTATGGAGACTGTACAGCAGTTTTACAGTCTTCTCTCAGTGAGCTGCGCAGTATATATACAACTATGGAGACTGTACAGCAGTTTTACAGTCTCCTCTCAGTGAGCTGCGCAGTTTATGTACAACTATGGAGACTGTACAGCAGTTTTACAGTCTTCTATCAGTGAGCTGCGCAGTTTATGTACAACTATGGAGACTGTACAGCAGTTTTACAGTCTTCTATCAGTGAGCTGCGCAGTTTATGTACAACTATGGAGACTGTACAGCAGTTTTACAGTCTTCTCTCAGTGAGCTGCACAGTTTATATACAACTATGGAGACTGTACAGCAGTTTTACAGTCTTCTCTCAGTGAGCTGCGCAGTATATGTACAACTATGGAGACTGTACAGCAGTTTTACAGTCTTCTCTCAGTGAGCTGCGCAGTTTATGTACAACTATGGAGACTGTACAGCAGTTTTACAGTCTCCTCTCAGTGAGCTGCACAGTATATGTACAACTATGGAGACTGTACAGCAGTTTTACAGTCTTCTCTCAGTGAGCTGCACAGTATATGTACAACTATGGAGACTGTACAGCAGTTTTACAGTCTTCTCTCAGTGAGCTGCGCAGTATATATACAACTATGGAGACTGTACAGCAGTTTTACAGTCTCCTCTCAGTGAGCTGCACAGTATATGTACAACTATGGAGACTGTACAGCAGTTTTACAGTCTTCTCTCGGTGAGCTGCGCAGTATATGTACAACTATGGAGACTGTACAGCAGTTTTACAGTCTTCTCTCAGTGAGCTGCGCAGTATATATACAACTATGGACACTGTACAGCAGTTTTACAGTCTTCTCTCAGTGAGCTGCGCAGTTTATGTACAACTATGGAGACTGTACAGCAGTTTTACAGTCTTCTCTCAGTGAGCTGCGCAGTATATGTACAACTATGGAGACTGTACAGCAGTTTTACAGTCTCCTCTCAGTGAGCTGCGCAGTATATATACAACTATGGAGACTGTACAGCAGTTTTACAGTCTTCTCTCAGTGAGCTGCGCAGTATATATACAACTATGGAGACTGTACAGCAGTTTTACAGACTTCTATCAGTGAGCTGCGCAGTATATGTACAACTATGGAGACTGTACAGCAGTTTTACAGTCTTCTCTCAGTGAGCTGCGCAGTTTATGTACAACTATGGAGACTGTACAGCAGTTTTACAGTCTCCTCTCAGTGAGCTGCACAGTTTATATACAACTATGGAGACTGTACAGCAGTTTTACAGTCTCCTCTCAGTGAGCTGCACAGTTTATGTACAACTATGGAGACTGTACAGCAGTTTTACAGTCTTCTCTCAGTGAGCTGCACAGTATATGTACAACTATGGAGACTGTACAGCAGTTTTACAGTCTTCTCTCAGTGAGCTGCACAGTATATGTACAACTATGGAGACTGTACAGCAGTTTTACAGTCTTCTCTCAGTGAGCTGCGCAGTATATATACAACTATGGAGACTGTACAGCAGTTTTACAGTCTTCTATCAGTGAGCTGCGCAGTTTATGTACAACTATGGAGACTGTACAGCAGTTTTACAGTCTTCTATCAGTGAGCTGCGCAGTTTATGTACAACTATGGAGACTGTACAGCAGTTTTACAGTCTTCTCTCAGTGAGCTGCACAGTTTATATACAACTATGGAGACTGTACAGCAGTTTTACAGTCTTCTCTCAGTGAGCTGCACAGTATATGTACAACTATGGAGACTGTACAGCAGTTTTACAGTCTTCTATCAGTGAGCTGCGCAGTATATGTACAACTATGGAGACTGTACAGCAGTTTTACAGTCTTCTCTCAGTGAGCTGCGCAGTTTATGTACAACTATGGAGACTGTACAGCAGTTTTACAGTCTCCTCTCAGTGAGCTGCACAGTATATGTACAACTATGGAGACTGTACAGCAGTTTTACAGTCTTCTCTCAGTGAGCTGCACAGTATATGTACAACTATGGAGACTGTACAGCAGTTTTACAGTCTTCTCTCAGTGAGCTGCGCAGTATATATACAACTATGGACACTGTACAGCAGTTTTACAGTCTTCTCTCAGTGAGCTGCGCAGTTTATGTACAACTATGGAGACTGTACAGCAGTTTTACAGTCTTCTCTCAGTGAGCTGCGCAGTATATGTACAACTATGGAGACTGTACAGCAGTTTTACAGTCTCCTCTCAGTGAGCTGCGCAGTATATATACAACTATGGAGACTGTACAGCAGTTTTACAGTCTTCTCTCAGTGAGCTGCGCAGTATATATACAACTATGGAGACTGTACAGCAGTTTTACAGTCTTCTATCAGTGAGCTGCGCAGTATATGTACAACTATGGAGACTGTACAGCAGTTTTACAGTCTTCTCTCAGTGAGCTGCGCAGTTTATGTACAACTATGGAGACTGTACAGCAGTTTTACAGTCTCCTCTCAGTGAGCTGCACAGTATATGTACAACTATGGAGACTGTACAGCAGTTTTACAGTCTCCTCTCAGTGAGCTGCACAGTATATGTACAACTATGGAGACTGTACAGCAGTTTTACAGTCTTCTCTCAGTGAGCTGCGCAGTATATATACAACTATGGAGACTGTACAGCAGTTTTACAGTCTTCTCTCAGTGAGCTGCGCAGTATATATACAACTATGGAGACTGTACAGCAGTTTTACAGTCTTCTCTCAGTGAGCTGCGCAGTATATGTACAACTATGGAGACTGTACAGCAGTTTTACAGTCTTCTCTCAGTGAGCTGCGCAGTATATATACAACTATGGAGACTGTACAGCAGTTTTACAGTCTTCTCTCAGTGAGCTGCGCAGTTTATGTATAACTATGGAGACTGTACAGCAGTTTTACAGTCTCCTCTCAGTGAGCTGCACAGTTTATGTACAACTATGGAGACTGTACAGCAGTTTTACAGTCTTCTCTCAGTGAGCTGCACAGTATATGTACAACTATGGAGACTGTACAGCAGTTTTACAGTCTTCTGTCAGTGAGCTGCACAGTTTATATACAACTATGGAGACTGTACAGCAGTTTTACAGTCTTCTCTCAGTGAGCTGCGCAGTTTATGTACAACTATGGAGACTGTACAGCAGTTTTACAGTCTCCTCTCAGTGAGCTGCACAGTATATGTACAACTATGGAGACTGTACAGCAGTTTTACAGTCTCCTCTCAGTGAGCTGCACAGTATATGTACAACTATGGAGACTGTACAGCAGTTTTACAGTCTTCTCTCAGTGAGCTGCGCAGTATATATACAACTATGGAGACTGTACAGCAGTTTTACAGTCTTCTCTCAGTGAGCTGCGCAGTATATATACAACTATGGAGACTGTACAGCAGTTTTACAGTCTTCTCTCAGTGAGCTGCGCAGTATATGTACAACTATGGAGACTGTACAGCAGTTTTACAGTCTTCTCTCAGTGAGCTGCGCAGTATATATACAACTATGGAGACTGTACAGCAGTTTTACAGTCTTCTCTCAGTGAGCTGCGCAGTTTATGTATAACTATGGAGACTGTACAGCAGTTTTACAGTCTCCTCTCAGTGAGCTGCACAGTTTATGTACAACTATGGAGACTGTACAGCAGTTTTACAGTCTTCTCTCAGTGAGCTGCACAGTATATGTACAACTATGGAGACTGTACAGCAGTTTTACAGTCTTCTGTCAGTGAGCTGCACAGTTTATATACAACTATGGAGACTGTACAGCAGTTTTACAGTCTCCTCTCAGTGAGCTGCGCAGTATATGTACAACTATGGAGACTGTACAGCAGTTTTACAGTCTTCTCTCAGTGAGCTGCGCAGTATATATACAACTATGGACACTGTACAGCAGTTTTACAGTCTTCTCTCAGTGAGCTGCGCAGTTTATATACAACTATGGAGATTGTACAGCAGTTTTACAGTCTTCTCTCGGTGAGCTGCGCAGTATATGTACAACTATGGAGACTGTACAGCAGTTTTACAGTCTTCTCTCAGTGAGCTGCGCAGTATATATACAACTATGGAGACTGTACAGCAGTTTTACAGTCTTCTCTCAGTGAGCTGCGCAGTATATATACAACTATGGAGACTGTACAGCAGTTTTACAGTCTTCTCTCAGTGAGCTGCGCAGTATATATACAACTATGGAGACTGTACAGCAGTTTTACAGTCTTCTCTCAGTGAGCTGCACAGTTTATGTACAACTATGGAGACTGTACAGCAGTTTTACAGTCTTCTCTCAGTGAGCTGCGCAGTTTATGTATAACTATGGAGACTGTACAGCAGTTTTACAGTCTCCTCTCAGTGAGCTGCACAGTTTATGTACAACTATGGAGACTGTACAGCAGTTTTACAGTCTTCTCTCAGTGAGCTGCACAGTATATGTACAACTATGGAGACTGTACAGCAGTTTTACAGTCTTCTGTCAGTGAGCTGCACAGTTTATATACAACTATGGAGACTGTACAGCAGTCTTACAGTCTCCTCTCAGTGAGCTGCGCAGTATATATACAACTATGGAGACTGTACAGCAGTTTTACAGTCTTCTGTCAGTGAGCTGCACAGTATATATACAACTATGGAGACTGTACAGCAGTTTTACAGTCTTCTGTCGGTGAGCTGCGCAGTTTATGTACAACTATGGAGACTGTACAGCAGTTTTACAGTCTTCTCTCAGTGAGCTGCGCAGTATATATACAACTATGGAGACTGTACAGCAGTTTTACAGTCTTCTCTCAGTGAGCTGCGCAGTTTATGTACAACTATGGAGACTGTACAGCAGTTTTACAGTCTTCTCTCAGTGAGCTGCACAGTTTATGTACAACTATGGAGACTGTACAGCAGTTTTACAGTCTCCTCTCAGTGAGCTGCGCAGTTTATATACAACTATGGAGACTGTACAGCAGTTTTACAGTCTTCTCTCAGTGAGCTGCACAGTATATGTACAACTATGGAGACTGTACAGCAGTTTTACAGTCTTCTCTCAGTGAGCTGCGCAGTATATATACAACTATGGAGACTGTACAGCAGTTTTACAGTCTTCTCTCAGTGAGCTGCGCAGTTTATGAACAACTATGGAGACTGTACAGCAGTTTTACAGTCTTCTCTCAGTGAGCTGCGCAGTTTATGTACAACTATGGAGACTGTACAGCAGTTTTACAGTCTTCTCTCGGTGAGCTGCGCAGTATATATACAACTATGGAGACTGTACAGCAGTTTTACAGTCTTCTGTCGGTGAGCTGCGCAGTTTATGTACAACTATGGAGACTGTACAGCAGTTTTACAGTCTTCTCTCAGTGAGCTGCGCAGTTTATATACAACTATGGAGACTGTACAGCAGTTTTACAGTCTTCTCTCAGTGAGCTGCGCAGTATATGTACAACTATGGAGACTGTACAGCAGTTTTACAGTCTTCTCTCAGTGAGCTGCGCAGTATATATACAACTATGGAGACTGTACAGCAGTTTTACAGTCTTCTATCAGTGAGCTGCGCAGTATATGTACAACTATGGAGACTGTACAGCAGTTTTACAGTCTTCTCTCAGTGAGCTGCGCAGTTTATGTACAACTATGGAGACTGTACAGCAGTTTTACAGTCTCCTCTCAGTGAGCTGCACAGTATATGTACAACTATGGAGACTGTACAGCAGTTTTACAGTCTCCTATCAGTGAGCTGCACAGTATATGTACAACTATGGAGACTGTACAGCAGTTTTACAGTCTTCTCTCAGTGAGCTGCGCAGTATATATACAACTATGGAGACTGTACAGCAGTTTTACAGTCTTCTCTCAGTGAGCTGCGCAGTATATATACAACTATGGAGACTGTACAGCAGTTTTACAGTCTTCTCTCAGTGAGCTGCGCAGTTTATGTACAACTATGGAGACTGTACAGCAGTTTTACAGTCTCCTCTCAGTGAGCTGCACAGTATATGTACAACTATGGAGACTGTACAGCAGTTTTACAGTCTCCTCTCAGTGAGCTGCACAGTTTATGTACAACTATGGAGACTGTACAGCAGTTTTACAGTCTTCTCTCAGTGAGCTGCACAGTATATGTACAACTATGGAGACTGTACAGCAGTTTTACAGTCTTCTCTCAGTGAGCTGCGCAGTATATATACAACTATGGAGACTGTACAGCAGTTTTACAGTCTTCTATCAGTGAGCTGCGCAGTTTATGTACAACTATGGAGACTGTACAGCAGTTTTACAGTCTTCTATCAGTGAGCTGCGCAGTTTATATACAACTATGGAGACTGTACAGCAGTTTTACAGTCTTCTCTCAGTGAGCTGCACAGTTTATATACAACTATGGAGACTGTACAGCAGTTTTACAGTCTTCTCTCAGTGAGCTGCACAGTATATGTACAACTATGGAGACTGTACAGCAGTTTTACAGTCTTCTATCAGTGAGCTGCGCAGTATATGTACAACTATGGAGACTGTACAGCAGTTTTACAGTCTTCTCTCAGTGAGCTGCGCAGTTTATGTACAACTATGGAGACTGTACAGCAGTTTTACAGTCTCCTCTCAGTGAGCTGCACAGTATATGTACAACTATGGAGACTGTACAGCAGTTTTACAGTCTTCTCTCAGTGAGCTGCACAGTATATGTACAACTATGGAGACTGTACAGCAGTTTTACAGTCTTCTCTCAGTGAGCTGCGCAGTATATATACAACTATGGACACTGTACAGCAGTTTTACAGTCTTCTCTCAGTGAGCTGCGCAGTTTATGTACAACTATGGAGACTGTACAGCAGTTTTACAGTCTTCTCTCAGTGAGCTGCGCAGTATATGTACAACTATGGAGACTGTACAGCAGTTTTACAGTCTCCTCTCAGTGAGCTGCGCAGTATATATACAACTATGGAGACTGTACAGCAGTTTTACAGTCTTCTCTCAGTGAGCTGCGCAGTATATATACAACTATGGAGACTGTACAGCAGTTTTACAGTCTTCTATCAGTGAGCTGCGCAGTATATGTACAACTATGGAGACTGTACAGCAGTTTTACAGTCTTCTCTCAGTGAGCTGCGCAGTTTATGTACAACTATGGAGACTGTACAGCAGTTTTACAGTCTCCTCTCAGTGAGCTGCACAGTATATGTACAACTATGGAGACTGTACAGCAGTTTTACAGTCTTCTCTCAGTGAGCTGCGCAGTTTATGTACAACTATGGAGACTGTACAGCAGTTTTACAGTCTCCTCTCAGTGAGCTGCACAGTATATGTACAACTATGGAGACTGTACAGCAGTTTTACAGTCTTCTCTCAGTGAGCTGCGCAGTATATATACAACTATGGAGACTGTACAGCAGTTTTACAGTCTTCTCTCAGTGAGCTGCGCAGTATATATACAACTATGGAGACTGTACAGCAGTTTTACAGTCTTCTCTCAGTGAGCTGCGCAGTATATGTACAACTATGGAGACTGTACAGCAGTTTTACAGTCTTCTCTCAGTGAGCTGCGCAGTATATATACAACTATGGAGACTGTACAGCAGTTTTACAGTCTTCTCTCAGTGAGCTGCGCAGTTTATGTACAACTATGGAGACTGTACAGCAGTTTTACAGTCTTCTCTCGGTGAGCTGCGCAGTATATATACAACTATGGAGACTGTACAGCAGTTTTACAGTCTTCTGTCGGTGAGCTGCGCAGTTTATGTACAACTATGGAGACTGTACAGCAGTTTTACAGTCTTCTCTCAGTGAGCTGCGCAGTTTATATACAACTATGGAGACTGTACAGCAGTTTTACAGTCTTCTCTCAGTGAGCTGCGCAGTATATGTACAACTATGGAGACTGTACAGCAGTTTTACAGTCTTCTGTCAGTGAGCTGCACAGTTTATATACAACTATGGAGACTGTACAGCAGTCTTACAGTCTCCTCTCAGTGAGCTGCGCAGTATATGTACAACTATGGAGACTGTACAGCAGTTTTACAGTCTTCTCTCAGTGAGCTGCGCAGTTTATGTACAACTATGGAGACTGTACAGCAGTTTTACAGTCTTCTCTCAGTGAGCTGCACAGTTTATGTACAACTATGGAGACTGTACAGCAGTTTTACAGTCTTCTCTCAGTGAGCTGCGCAGTATATATACAACTATGGAGACTGTACAGCAGTTTTACAGTCTCCTCTCAGTGAGCTGCGCAGTTTATATACAACTATGGAGACTGTACAGCAGTTTTACAGTCTTCTCTCAGTGAGCTGCACAGTATATGTACAACTATGGAGACTGTACAGCAGTTTTACAGTCTTCTCTCAGTGAGCTGCGCAGTATATATACAACTATGGAGACTGTACAGCAGTTTTACAGTCTTCTCTCAGTGAGCTGCGCAGTTTATGTACAACTATGGAGACTGTACAGCAGTTTTACAGTCTTCTCTCAGTGAGCTGCGCAGTATATATACAACTATGGAGACTGTACAGCAGTTTTACATTCTTCTCTCAGTGAGCTGCGCAGTTTATGTACAACTATGGAGACTGTACAGCAGTTTTACAGTCTTCTCTCGGTGAGCTGCGCAGTATATATACAACTATGGAGACTGTACAGCAATTTTACAGTCTTCTCTCAGTGAGCTGCGCAGTATATATACAACTATGGAGACTGTACAGCAGTTTTACATTCTTCTCTCAGTGAGCTGCGCAGTATATATACAACTATGGAGACTGTACAGCAGTTTTACATTCTTCTCTCAGTGAGCTGCGCAGTTTATATACAACTATGGAGACTGTACAGCAGTTTTACAGTCTTCTCTCAGTGAGCTGCGCAGTATATATACAACTATGGAGACTGTACAGCAGTTTTACAGTCTTCTCTCAGTGAGCTGCGCAGTATATATACAACTATGGAGACTGTACAGCAATTTTACAGTCTTCTCTCGGTGAGCTGCACAGTTTATATACAACTATGGAGACTGTACAGCAGTTTTACAGTCTTCTGTCAGTGAGCTGCACAGTATATATACAACTATGGAGACTGTACAGCAGTTTTACAGTCTTCTCTCGGTGAGCTGCGCAGTATATATACAACTATGGAGACTGTACAGCAGTTTTACAGTCTTCTCTCGGTGAGCTGCGCAGTATATGTACAACTATGGAGACTGTACAGCAGTTTTACAGTCTTCTCTCAGTGAGCTGCACAGTTTATATACAACTATGGAGACTGTACAGCAGTTTTACAGTCTTCTCTCAGTGAGCTGCGCAGTTTATGTACAACTATGGAGACTGTACAGCAGTTTTACAGTCTTCTCTCAGTGAGCTGCGCAGTATATATACAACTATGGAGACTGTACAGCAGTTTTACAGTCTCCTCTCAGTGAGCTGCGCAGTATATGTACAACTATGGAGACTGTACAGCAGTTTTACAGTCTTCTCTCAGTGAGCTGCGCAGTATATATACAACTATGGAGACTGTACAGCAGTTTTACAGTCTTCTCTCAGTGAGCTGCGCAGTTTATGTACAACTATGGAGACTGTACAGCAGTTTTACAGTCTTCTCTCAGTGAGCTGCGCAGTATATGTACAACTATGGAGACTGTACAGCAGTTTTACAGTCTTCTATCAGAGAGCTGCACAGTATATATACAACTATGGAGACTGTACAGCAGTTTTACAGTCTTCTCTCAGTGAGCTGCGCAGTATATGTACAACTATGGAGACTGTACAGCAGTTTTACATTCTTCTCTCAGTGAGCTGCGCAGTATATGTACAACTATGGAGACTGTACAGCAGTTTTACAGTCTTCTCTCAGTGAGCTGCGCAGTTTATGTACAACTATGGAGACTGTACAGCAGTTTTACAGTCTTCTCTCAGTGAGCTGCGCAGTTTATATACAACTATGGAGACTGTACAGCAGTTTTACAGTCTTCTCTCGGTGAGCTGCGCAGTTTATGTACAACTATGGAGACTGTACAGCAGTTTTACAGTCTTCTCTCGGTGAGCTGCGCAGTATATATACAACTATGGAGACTGTACAGCAGTTTTACAGTCTTCTCTCAGTGAGCTGCGCAGTTTATATACAACTATGGAGACTGTACAGCAGTTTTACAGTCTTCTGTCAGTGAGCTGCGCAGTATATATACAACTATGGAGACTGTACAGCAGTTTTACAGTCTTCTCTCAGTGAGCTGCGCAGTATATGTACAACTATGGAGACTGTACAGCAGTTTTACAGTCTTCTCTCAGTGAGCTGCGCAGTATATATACAACTATGGAGACTGTACAGCAGTTTTACAGTCTTCTCTCAGTGAGCTGCGCAGTATATATACAACTATGGAGACTGTACAGCAGTTTTACAGTCTTCTCTCAGTGAGCTGCGCAGTATATATACAACTATGGAGACTGTACAGCAGTTTTACAGTCTTCTCTCAGTGAGCTGCGCAGTATATGTACAACTATGGAGACTGTACAGCAGTTTTACATTCTTCTCTCGGTGAGCTGCGCAGTTTATATACAACTATGGAGACTGTACAGCAGTTTTACATTCTTCTCTCGGTGAGCTGCGCAGTATATATACAACTATGGAGACTGTACAGCAGTTTTACAGTCTTCTCTCGGTGAGCTGCGCAGTTTATATACAACTATGGAGACTGTACAGCAGTTTTACATTCTTCTCTCGGTGAGCTGCGCAGTATATGTACAACTATGGAGACTGTACAGCAGTTTTACATTCTTCTCTCGGTGAGCTGCGCAGTTTATATACAACTATGGAGACTGTACAGCAGTTTTACAGTCTTCTCTCAGTGAGCTGCGCAGTTTATGTACAACTATGGAGACTGTACAGCAGTTTTACAGTCTTCTGTCAGAGAGCTGCGCAGTATATATTCAACTATGGAGACTGTACAGCAGTTTTACAGTCTCCTCTCAGTGAGCTGCGCAGTTTATATACAACTATGGAGACTGTACAGCAGTTTTACAGTCTTCTCTCGGTGAGCTGCGCAGTTTATGTACAACTATGGAGACTGTACAGCAGTTTTACAGTCTTCTCTCGGTGAGCTGTGCAGTTTATGTACAACTATGGAGACTGTACAGCAGTTTTACAGTCTTCTCTCAGTGAGCTGCGCAGTATATATACAACTATGGAGACTGTACAGCAGTTTTACAGTCATCTCTCAGTGAGCTGCGCAGTTTATATACAACTATGGAGACTGTACAGCAGTTTTACAGTCTCCTCTCAGTGAGCTGCGCAGTTTATGTACAACTATGGAGACTGTACAGCAGTTTTACAGTCTCCTCTCAGTGAGCTGCGCAGTTTATGTACAACTATGGAGACTGTACAGCAGTTTTACAGTCTCCTTTCAGTGAGCTGCGCAGTTTATATACAACTATGGAGACTGTACAGCAGTTTTACAGTCTTCTGTCAGTGAGCTGCGCAGTATATATACAACTATGGAGACTGTACAGCAGTTTTACAGTCTTCTCTCAGTGAGCTGCGCAGTATATATACAACTATGGAGACTGTACAGCTGTTTTACAGTCTTCTCTCAGTGAGCTGCGCAGTTTATGTACAACTATGGAGACTGTACAGCAGTTTTACAGTCTTCTCTCAGTGAGCTGTGCAGTTTATATACAACTATGGAGACTGTACAGCAGTTTTACAGTCTCCTCTCAGTGAGCTGCGCAGTATATATACAACTATGGAGACTGTACAGCAGTTTTACAGTCTTCTCTCAGTGAGCTGCACAGTATATATACAACTATGGAGACTGTACAGCAGTTTTACAGTCTTCTCTCAGTGAGCTGCGCAGTTTATATACAACTATGGAGACTGTACAGCAGTTTTACAGTCTTCTGTCAGTGAGCTGCGCAGTTTATGTACAATTATGGAGACTGTACAGCAGTTTTACAGTCTCCTTTCAGTGAGCTGCGCAGTTTATATACAACTATGGAGACTGTACAGCAGTTTTACAGTCTCCTCTCAGTGAGCTGCGCAGTATATATACAACTATGGAGACTGTACAGCAGTTTTACAGTCTTCTCTCGGTGAGCTGCACAGTTTATATACAACTATGGAGACTGTACAGCAGTTTTACATTCTTCTCTCAGTGAGCTGCGCAGTTTATATACAACTATGGAGACTGTACAGCAGTTTTACAGTCTTCTCTCAGTGAGCTGCGCAGTTTATATACAACTATGGAGACTGTACAGCAGTTTTACAGTCTTCTCTCGGTGAGCTGCGCAGTTTATATACAACTATGGAGACTGTACAGCAGTTTTACAGTCTCCTCTCAGTGAGCTGCGCAGTATATATACAACTATGGAGACTGTACAGCAGTTTTACAGTCTTCTCTCAGTGAGCTGCGCAGTTTATATACAACTATGGAGACTGTACAGCAGTTTTACAGTCTTCTCTCAGTGAGCTGCGCAGTTTATGTACAACTATGGAGACTGTACAGCAGTTTTACATTCTTCTCTCAGTGAGCTGCGCAGTATATATACAACTATGGAGACTGTACAGCAGTTTTACATTCTTCTCTCAGTGAGCTGCGCAGTTTATGTACAACTATGGAGACTGTACAGCAGTTTTACAGTCTTCTGTCGGTGAGCTGCGCAGTTTATGTACAACTATGGAGACTGTACAGCAGTTTTACAGTCTTCTATCAGTGAGCTGCGCAGTTTATGTACAACTATGGAGACTGTACAGCAGTTTTACATTCTTCTCTCAGTGAGCTGCGCAGTTTATGTACAACTATAGAGACTGTACAGCAGTTTTACAGTCTTCTATCAGTGAGCTGCGCAGTTTATATACAACTATGGAGACTGTACAGCAGTTTTACAGTCTTCTCTCAGTGAGCTGCGCAGTATATATACAACTATGGAGACTGTACAGCAGTTTTACAGTCTTCTCTCAGAGAGCTGCGCAGTATATATACAACTATGGAGACTGTACAGCAGTTTTACAGTCTTCTATCAGTGAGCTGCACAGTATATATACAACTATGGAGACTGTACAGCAGTTTTACATTCTTCTATCAGTGAGCTGCGCAGTATATGTACAACTATGGAGACTGTACAGCAGTTTTACAGTCTTCTCTCAGTGAGCTGCGCAGTATATGTACAACTATGGAGACTGTACAGCAGTTTTACAGTCTCCTCTCAGTGAGCTGCGCAGTTTATGTACAACTATGGAGACTGTACAGCAGTTTTACAGCAAGACACGGAGGCTCCTATTGCTATCTCCTTCTTTACTGTCCACCACACAGCAGCAAAGAAAAATTTACATAACATGACGTAACCATAGTAACATCACCCTCCCCTCACAGTCCATATAACAGACGGCTCCTCCTATAGATCCTCCTCTTTCTTTGCTGCTGCCACCAAGATAAGTTCTCATTTTGGCAGCTCCTGGTTTATTCATATTGTGCACTTATTTATATATTCTGTATTCTGATTGTGCATTTATTAGATATGCTGTATTTCATGATTTTGTTTTAACTGCACGCTTTTCTCAGCGTTTATGGTGCAGGGCATTGCTTGGGGCTAGTTCCCCTGCGGCCATCTCCACTGCTGGTATTTTGTGTCATGGGGATCGTTCTGTTTTCCCCCCCATAGCCTCCGCTTCTTGCGGTTTACACTGTGCGCCCATATAGCCTTCTATTCATTACTGCGTCTTACCGCCATCACCGCATCGCTTCCCGCGCTCTGCCCGGTCTTCTCCTATGGTCGCGTGATCTCGCGAGATCTCGGCAGCCATTTTGGTACACCTTTTGCCGCCTCCCGCTGGATATCGCGGGATTTCGGCGCCCATTTTGTTTTTCCCCTGGTGTTACCGTCGGGCGTCGCGAGACTTCGGCGGCCCTTGCATTTTCACCGCATCGTCCTGGGTTCCAGTCGCCTGACGCCGGCGCTACTCTCAAAGCGGGTGAATAACCCTATTTTAGCTAGTGTCTCTTAGCGATCTTTCTATTGAGCTCCGATCCCTTACCATTAGATTAAGATCAGTTTTATTCCCCTGCAGTATATATATATTTTAGTATACTACCTCACCATGCCTCTTTCAGACCCTACCCCTGAGGCCTCAGCACCTTCATCTCCTGTGAGGGATTCATATATGGATAGTGACACTCAGGCAGTAGCGCTGCAGCGCTCTGTCTCGGCCACAATCACTGCTGCAATGGATTCCATGTCCTCTGTGCTGTCTCAGACGATAGCACAGGCACTGGCTGGCCACCCTGTTCCAGGGCCTGTACAGCCTGCGGTCCCCATAGCTCAGCAACCTCCTATGAATAGTCCTGTGTCACAGGTACAAGTGACTGGTGCGCCTCCGGCCACCCTTGAACACGCGCATAGATCGCGTAAGAGAGCCTTTCCGCGCCAGGCAGAACGGGCGCGGCCTTGGAAATGCGCTAGAGCGCAACAATTGAGCGATTCTGACGCCGATATTGGGTCAGATGAGGAGGCTTTCGCTGGAGCTAATGCTGATTCAGAGGAAGAAACGCTTGCGGGGCCTAGTTCCCCCCACTGCCCCACTCCTTCCACTTCTCAAGTGAAGGATTCCTCTGCTAGGTCTACTCCGGCCTCCTCCCTTGTTGACTCTTTGGGAGAGCCCATGTTTGACCCTAACGCCCTCCACCATCCTAGATCAGCGGAGTGGCTACCGATGGACCATGTTGGTAAATACCTGGAACATTGGGTCCGCCGCCCCCTTAGCAAGGAGGCGAGAAACAAGATAAAGGCTGAATGCCCTAGGCCCATTGTACCTAATAAGGTATGTGACACCCCTGTGGTTGACCCCAAGGTCACACAATTCCTGGCCAAGTCCGGCTGGAATCCCCGTAAGGGGTTAGACTCAGCTCTGCGTAGCTGTCAGGACAAGCTCCTGGATGTGTTTGGTCCCCTGGCCAAATTGTTTGAGATGGCTGAGAATGCCAGATCGGATGGGTCCCCTATTGACCCTGAGGAAATGAGAGGCTGGATCCAGTGTGCAATCTGCATCGCGGGCAATGCCAACTCCTCTCTAGCAATCGAGAGAAGGAAGGCAATTCTATTTAAAATAGACCCGAAACTGGCCAACCTGGCACTTACTGAATCAGGCGCAGATGCTCAGGGTCATCTCTTTGGCGACTCCTTTATTAAGGATTTGGGCCGGTTCGTGGGAGCTTTCACTGCCCTAGATAAGGCCCAATCTTCAATTAGGAGAGTATTCCAGGGACGGGTCTCCACCAGGGCCGGCAGTATTAGGGGCCGTCTGTCCGGCCGTTCCAATTTTCAAACCCGTAACGCGGGCAGAGGCTCCTTTCATCAACGCCCCGCCTTCCAGGAACAGAGGTTTCCATCCCCGTTCTTCCCGGCCAGAGGTGGACAATGGTGTGGCAGACCCTACAGAGGAAATCAGTCCTCACGACGACATTTCGGTAAGTCCTCCCCCGATGGGGGCTTCTTTGGAGCATTGCATAGGGGGCAGACTTCTGCATTTTTCCCCTGCTTGGGCGGCAATAACATCCGACCCTTGGATTTTATCCACTGTAGAAGGCTTCCACGTGGAACTCGTGGCTTCGCCAGACCAGATTCCAACCCCCCCCCCACCTCCCTGCTGTCTCGCCCCGACGCCGCGCTGGTAGACCTAGAACTCACTTCCCTCTACCACAAGCGGGCGATCGAGAGGGCACCACCAGGCATGACGGGTGTCATCAGCTCTATCTTTCTGGTCCAGAAGAAAGGGGGTCAGATGCGCCCTGTTATCAATTTACGGGCTCTGAATGCGATTGTCCGCTATCGCCACTTCAAGATGGAGGGCATCCATCTACTCCGAGATCTCCTCATGCCGGGCGATTGGTTTGTAAAACTAGACCTCAAGGACGCTTACTTAACAGTACCTGTGTCCGCCCCATCCAGGGACTTACTTTGTTTCCTGTGGAGGGGAGAAATCTGGAGGTTCTCTTGCCTCCCGTTCGGTCTTTCCTCAGCACCGTGGTGCTTCACGAAACTAATGCGACCAGTGGTGGCCTGGCTCCGCAGTCGTGGGGTCCGCCTCATAATATACCTGGACGACATTCTTGTCATGCACCAGTCAGCCTCGACTCTGTTGATACATCTCCGCTGGACGACAGACCTTCTATCCCGTCTAGGTTTTCTAGTCAACCACGAGAAGTCGTGCTTAGAACCATCGCAGAAGATGGAGTTTTTGGGTTTTACCGTGGATTCGGTTTCCGAATCCCTCTCTCTACCCGCAACGAAGCTGCGTTCCATACGCAAGGAACTCAGACATGCCCTGTCTATGCCTCGGCTGTCCCTACGCCATTTGGCCAGGATCATAGGTCTTCTCGCCTCATCGATCCAAGCAGTGTTTCCGGCCCCATTGCACTACAGGGCCCTTCAGCGCTTGAAAATAGCGCATCTCCGCTCTGGCGCTGCGTTCGCAGACACTCTGATCCTGGACCCGGAATCTCGGGAAGAGATCGCTTGGTGGATCGACAACCTGGAAGCATGGAACGGCAAAGCGATATTCGGTTTACAACCCGATTTCACTGTCGACACCAGCCTTCACGGTTGGGGTGCCCACTGCAACGGGATCTCCACGGGTGGCCGGTGGTCCGCAGAAGAGGCACGACTTCATATCAACGCGTTGGAACTTCTTGCCGGTTCCTTTGCCATTCGGAGTTTCACCAACGGGATGGCTCGGGCGTGCATTCGTTTGAGGATGGACAATGTGTCTGCAGTGCGATACATCAACCGGTTGGGAGGTACGCGCTCGGCTACCTTGGCTCGGTTAGCGAAAGATTTCTGGGCCTTTTGTCTCTCCAGGGAGGTCATGGTTCAAGCGGAATACCTCCCGGGACTCCACAACAGTCGGGCGGATTGGGGCTCTCGCTACCTTACGGACAGCAGCGATTGGATGCTAGCGCCAGAGACATTTTCAGAGTTATCCAGGAATTGGGGTCCTTTTGCTATAGACCTATTTGCCTCACGTCTGAACACCCAGCTTCCACGGTTTTTCAGCTGGCGCCCGGATCCGGCGGCAGAGGCAGTGGACGCGTTCCTTCAATCCTGGTCCGGTCCGCTGATGTATGCATTCCCGCCATTTGCTATGATCCCGAGGATGATGTTACATGTTCGTCGTCATCTGGCCGAATTGGTAGTGGTGGTCCCCTTCTGGGGGACTCAGGCTTGGTTTCCGTCACTACTGGGTCTCCTGATAGATGTGCCGTTTCTTCTCCCGAATCGGATGGATCTCCTCCAAGACCCTCGAGGATTACACCACCCGCTCCTGTTGGACGGATCCCTACGTCTGATAGCCTGCCGGATCTCAGGACGCCTGGAGAAATCGGTGATATTTCAGAGGCAACTAGACGCCTTTTGGACAACGCATGGGCTCCCGGCACCAGAAAATCTTATCGGGCAGCCTGGCGATCTTGGTCTGGTTGGTGCGTGGAACGGGACTTGGATCCCGTTTCGGCCCCTGTGACCCATCTTTTAGACTTTCTTACTTCCCTTTTCGAAGCGGGTAAAGCTTATCGGACAATTAATTTGTTCAGATCCGCTATTTCGTCTACGCATCAGGGTTTTGATGGTGTCCCTGCGGGACAGCACCCTTCCGTATCGCGTTTGCTTCGCGGTTCCCGCATGTCTCGTCCTCCCCGTCCTCGCTTTACCACGACTTGGGACGTGTCTTTGGTTTTGTCCTTTTTATCCAACTGGCCAGGTAACCCGGATCTCACCTTACGGCAGTTGTCGGCCAAATTAGTGGTTCTTTTTTGCCTGATATCCTGTAAGCGGGTCTCTGATGTTCGGGCGCTTGATCACGACGCCAGATCATTTACTCCGGAAGGGGTCACCTTCAATATATCCAGACGTACTAAGACCAACATTAGGTCAGTCTCTTACCCATCGTTTCCAGCCTCGCCGGTTCTTTGTCCGGTGGCTTGTTTGAAGGAGTATGAATCCCGGACGCGTACTTACCGGTTGTCTTCGGTTCCTCAGCTTTTCTTGTCCATTCGGCATCCGTTTGGTCCTGTGTCCAGCCCTACTTTGGCGCGCTGGATGAAGTGGATTATGTCGTTAGCAGGAATTGATACTTCCATATTTACAGCTCATTCCGCTAGAGGTGCATCAGCTACCGCCTTGGCTGTTTCGGGGGCACGATTGGGGGACATTCTACGTCTTGCGGACTGGTCTTCGGCATCGACATTCAGGGAGTATTATTTTAGACCGCCTCCACATTTGTTTTCTGCTGTGATTGCTCAACTTTAAACTTAGCAATAGGAGCCTCCGTGTCTTGCTGTAAAACTAGGTGATTTTCCTAGTCTATGACGGAAAGTCATGGTTTTATTAAAGACACGGAGGCGAGTATTGCCCACCCTGGGATTCCCTCCCTTACAATGTATTTTCTGTGGTTTTCACTCTGATTTGCATGCTTTGTCTGCATAGTCAGCTTAAGATGTTTATGATGGCAGGATCGCGTATGACTGGCGATGTATTCTTCTGCCCATTGCTTAATTTGTTTATCACTTTCAGGAGGAAGTTGATTCGCTACGGGCTTCAATTGCTCTGCTCCAGTTATAGCCATGTTGGCTTTCAAGGAAGAAAGGTTCCAGTGATCTCAGCTGATGATGTTCGTTCGGATGTTCCGGTGGTTCCATGCTGGTCGTTTTCCCGATTCAAGGTTCCGGTTTCGTGTTCGGTGGTTCCGGTCATGGTGTCAGGCTCGTAAAGAAAGAGGAGGATCTATAGGAGGAGCCGTCTGTTATATGGACTGTGAGGGGAGGGTGATGTTACTATGGTTACGTCATGTTATGTAAATTTTTCTTTGCTGCTGTGTGGTGGACAGTAAAGAAGGAGATAGCAATACTCGCCTCCGTGTCTTTAATAAAACCATGACTTTCCGTCATAGACTAGGAAAATCACCTAGTTTTACAGTCTTCTGTCAGTGAGCTGCGCAGTTTATGTACAACTATGGAGACTGTACAGCAGTTTTACAGTCTTCTGTCAGTGAGCTGCGCAGTTTATGTACAACTATGGAGACTGTACAGCAGTTTTACAGTCTTCTCTCAGTGAGCTGCGCAGTTTATATACAACTATGGAGACTGTACAGCAGTTTTACAGTCTTCTCTCAGTGAGCTGCACAGTTTATATACAACTATGGAGACTGTACAGCAGTTTTACAGTCTTCTCTCAGTGAGCTGCGCAGTATATATACAACTATGAAGACTGTACAGCAGTTTTACAGTCTTCTCTCAGTGAGCTGCGCAGTTTATATACAACTATGGAGACTGTACAGCAGTTTTACAGTCTTCTCTCGGTGAGCTGCGCAGTTTATATACAACTATGGAGACTGTACAGCAGTTTTACAGTCTTCTCTCAGTGAGCTGCGCAGTATATATACAACTATGGAGACTGTACAGCAGTTTTACAGTCTTCTCTCAGTGAGCTGCGCAGTATATATACAACTATGGAGACTGTACAGCAGTTTTACAGTCTTCTGTCAGTGAGCTGCGCAGTTTATGTACAACTATGGAGACTGTACAGCAGTTTTACAGTCTCCTCTCAGTGAGCTGCGCAGTTTATGTACAACTATGGAGACTGTACAGCAGTTTTACAGTCTCCTCTCAGTGAGCTGCGCAGTTTATATACAACTATGGAGACTGTACAGCAGTTTTACAGTCTTCTCTCAGTAAGCTGCGCAGTATATGTACAACTATGGAGACTGTACAGCAGTTTTACAGTCTTCTCTCAGTGAGCTGCGCAGTATATATACAACTATGGAGACTGTACAGCAGTTTTACATTCTTCTCTCAGTGAGCTGCGCAGTTTATATACAACTATGGAGACTGTACAGCAGTTTTACAGTCTTCTCTCGGTGAGCTGCGCAGTATATATACAACTATGGAGACTGTACAGCAGTTTTACAGTCTTCTCTCAGTGAGCTGCGCAGTATATATACAACTATGGAGACTGTACAGCAGTTTTACAGTCTTCTCTCGGTGAGCTGCGCAGTTTATGTACAACTATGGAGACTGTACAGCAGTTTTACAGTCTTCTCTCGGTGAGCTGCGCAGTATATATACAACTATGGAGACTGTACAGCAGTTTTACAGTCTTCTCTCAGTGAGCTGCGCAGTTTATATACAACTATGGAGACTGTACAGCAGTTTTACAGTCTTCTCTCGGTGAGCTGCGCAGTATATCTACAACTATGGAGACTGTACAGCAGTTTTACAGTCTTCTCTCAGTGAGCTGCGCAGTATATATACAACTATGGAGACTGTACAGCAGTTTTACAGTCTTCTCTCAGTGAGCTGCGCAGTATATCTACAACTATGGAGACTGTACAGCAGTTTTACAGTCTTCTCTCAGTGAGCTGCGCAGTTTATATACAACTATGGAGACTGTACAGCAGTTTTACAGTCTTCTGTCGGTGAGCTGCGCAGTTTATGTACAACTATGGAGACTGTACAGCAGTTTTACAGTCTTCTCTCAGTGAGCTGCGCAGTTTATGTACAACTATGGAGACTGTACAGCAGTTTTACATAGGGGTGCACCGAAATTCCGGCAGCCGAAAATATCGGCCGAAAATGCACCTAATCCACTTCGGCCGATATTGTTACATATCGGCCGAAAATATGGGGTGTGGGATTTGTCACCCACCATCTGCGGGCGGGCGGTTTACTTTGTCACTGCATCTTTATTTTACCTTACAATCGTGAGGCTCCAGTAACTAACAACTCTGCAGGCAGAGCGGAGGCCGGCGTAACGTCACTTACTCACGTGACGCGCCTGCTCCGCCCACTTTATGAATGAAGGAGGCGGAGCAGGTGCGTCACGTGAGTAAGTGACGTTACGCCGCCCTCCGCTCTGCCTGCAGAGTTGTTACTGGAGCGTCACGATTGTAAGGTAAAAATGCAGTGAGTGATGCTGTGAGCAGCAGGGCCGGGGCTGTTATGGGTAGGGGGATCGGTCTATGGCACTGCTATGGGGAGGGGGGATCTGTGCACTGTTATGGGGAAAGGGATCTGTGCACTGTTATGGGGAAAGGGATCTGTGCACTGTTATGGGGAAAGGGATCTGTGCACTGTTATGCCCATAACAGTGCACATATCCCCCTCTCCATAACAGCGCCACCCACAGATCCCCCTCTCCATAACAGCGCCACCCACAGATCCCCCTCTCCATAACAGCGCCACCCACAGATCCCCCTCTCCATAACAGCGCCACCCACAGATCCCCCTCTCCATAACAGCGCCACCCACAGATCCCCCTCTCCATAACAGCGCCACCCACAGATCCCCCTCTCCATAACAGCGCCACCCACAGATCCCCCTCTCCATAACAGCGCCACCCACAGATCCCCCTCTCCATAACAGCGCCACCCACAGATCCCCCTCTCCATAACAGCGCCACCCACAGATCCCCCTCTCCATAACAGAGCCACCCACAGATCCCCCTCTCCATAACAGCGCCACCCACAGATCCCCCTCTCCATAACAGCGCCACCCACAGATCCCCCTCTCCATAACAGCGCCACCCACAGATCCCCCTCTCCATAACAGCGCCACCCACAGATCCCCCTCTCCATAACAGCGCCACCCACAGATCCCCCTCTCCATAACAGCGCCACCCACAGATCCCCCTCTCCATAACAGCGCCACCCACAGATCCCCCTCTCCATAACAGAGCCACCCACAGATCCCCCTCTCCATAACAGCGCCACCCACAGATCCCCCTCTCCATAACAGCACCACCCACAGATGAATTTCATTCATGAAAAAGAATTATTAATAAAATCATTAACAAAAAAGTATTTTAAAAGTATTTGGGCAAAAAGGCAGTTTCGGTTTCGGTTTTCGGTCAAGGGCATCCTGAATTTTCGGTTTCGGACCAGAATTTTCATTTCGGTGCACCCCTAGTTTTACAGTCTTCTCTCGGTGAGCTGCGCAGTTTATATACAACTATGGAGACTGTACAGCAGTTTTACAGTCTCCTCTCAGTGAGCTGCGCAGTTTATATACAACTATGGAGACTGTACAGCAGTTTTACAGTCTTCTATCAGTGCGCTGCGCAGTTTATATACAACTATGGAGACTGTACAGCAGTTTTACAGTCTTCTCTCGGTGAGCTGCGCAGTTTATATACAACTATGGAGACTGTACAGCAGTTTTACAGTCTCCTCTCAGTGAGCTGCGCAGTTTAGATACAACTATGGAGACTGTACAGCAGTTTTACAGTCTTCTATCAGTGCGCTGCGCAGTTTATGTACAGCTATGGAGACTGTACAGCAGTTTTACAGTCTCCTCTCAGTGAGCTGCGCAGTTTATGTACAACTATGGAGACTGTACAGCAGTTTTACAGTCTTCTCTCAGTGAGCTGCGCAGTATATATACAACTATGGAGACTGTACAGCAGTTTTACAGTCTCCTCTCAGTGAGCTGCGCAGTATATGTACAACTATGGAGACTGTACAGCAGTTTTACAGTCTTCTCTCGGTGAGCTGCGCAGTATATATACAACTATGGAGACTGTACAGCAGTTTTACAGTCTTCTCTCAGTGAGCTGCGCAGTATATATACAACTATAGAGACTGTACAGCAGTTTTACAGTCTTCTCTCAGTGAGCTGCGCAGTTTATATACAACTATGGAGACTGTACAGCAGTTTTACAGTCTCCTCTCAGTGAGCTGCGCAGTATATATACAACTATGGAGACTGTACAGCAGTTTTACAGTCTTTTCTCAGTGAGCTGCGCAGTTTATATACAACTATGGAGACTGTACAGCAGTTTTACAGTCTTCTCTCAGTGAGCTGCGCAGTTTATATACAACTATGGAGACTGTACAGCAGTTTTACAGTCTCCTCTCAGTGAGCTGCGCAGTATATATACAACTATGGAGACTGTACAGCAGTTTTACAGTCTTCTCTCAGTGAGCTGCGCAGTTTATATACAACTATGGAGACTGTACAGCAGTTTTACAGTCTTCTCTCAGTGAGCTGCGCAGTATATGTACAACTATGGAGACTGTACAGCAGTTTTACAGTCTTCTCTCAGTGAGCTGCGCAGTTTATATACAACTATGGAGACTGTACAGCAGTTTTACAGTCTTCTCTCAGTGAGCTGCGCAGTTTATATACAACTATGGAGACTGTACAGCAGTTTTACAGTCTTCTCTCAGTGAGCTGCGCAGTTTATATACAACTATGGAGACTGTACAGCAGTTTTACAGTCTTCTCTCAGTGAGCTGCGCAGTTTATATACAACTATGGAGACTGTACAGCAGTTTTACATTCTTCTATCAGTGAGCTGCGCAGTTTATATACAACTATGGAGACTGTACAGCAGTTTTACAGTCTTCTCTCAGTGAGCTGCGCAGTATATGTACAACTATGGAGACTGTACAGCAGTTTTACAGTCTTCTCTCAGTGAGCTGCGCAGTTTATATACAACTATGGAGACTGTACAGCAGTTTTACAGTCTTCTCTCAGTGAGCTGCGCAGTTTATATACAACTATGGAGACTGTACAGCAGTTTTACAGTCTTCTCTCAGTGAAATGTGCAGTTTATGTACAACTATGGAGACTGTACAGCAGTTTTACAGTCTTCTCTCAGTGAGCTGCGCAGTTTATATACAACTATGGAGACTGTACAGCAGTTTTACAGTCTTCTCTCAGTGAGCTGCGCAGTTTATATACAACTATGGAGACTGTACAGCAGTTTTACAGTCTTCTCTCAGTGAGCTGCGCAGTTTATATACAACTATGGAGACTGTACAGCAGTTTTACAGTCTTCTATCAGTGAGCTGCGCAGTTTATGTACAACTATGGAGACTGTACAGCAGTTTTACAGTCTCCTCTCAGTGAGCTGCGCAGTATATATACAACTATGGAGACTGTACAGCAGTTTTACAGTCTTCTCTCAGTGAGCTGCGCAGTATATATACAACTATGGAGACTGTACAGCAGTTTTACATTCTTCTCTCAGTGAGCTGCGCAGTTTATGTACAACTATGGAGACTGTACAGCAGTTTTACAGTCTCCTCTCAGTGAGCTGCACAGTATATGTACAACTATGGAGACTGTACAGCAGTTTTACAGTCTTCTCTCAGTGAGCTGCGCAGTATATATACAACTATGGAGACTGTACAGCAGTTTTACAGTCTTCTCTCGGTGAGCTGCGCAGTATATGTACAACTATGGAGACTGTACAGCAATTTTACATTCTTCTCTCAGTGAGCTGCGCAGTATATATACAACTATGGAGACTGTACAGCAGTTTTACAGTCTTCTCTCGGTGAGCTGCGCAGTATATATACAACTATGGAGACTGTACAGCAGTTTTACAGTCTTCTCTCGGTGAGCTGCGCAGTATATGTACAACTATGGAGACTGTACAGCAATTTTACATTCTTCTCTCAGTGAGCTGCGCAGTATATATACAACTATGGAGACTGTACAGCAGTTTTACAGTCTTCTCTCGGTGAGCTGCGCAGTATATATACAACTATGGAGACTGTACAGCAGTTTTACAGTCTTCTCTCGGTGAGCTGCGCAGTATATATACAACTATGGAGACTGTACAGCAGTTTTACATTCTTCTCTCGGTGAGCTGCGCAGTATATATACAACTATGGAGACTGTACAGCAGTTTTACAGTCTCCTCTCAGTGAGCTGCGCAGTATATGTACAACTATGGAGACTGTACAGCAGTTTTACAGTCTTCTGTCGGTGAGCTGCGCAGTATATATACAACTATGGAGACTGTACAGCAGTTTTACAGTCTTCTCTCGGTGAGCTGCGCAGTTTATGTACAACTATGGAGACTGTACAGCAGTTTTACAGTCTTCTCTCGGTGAGCTGCACAGTATATGTACAACTATGGAGACTGTACAGCAGTTTTACAGTCTTCTCTCAGTGAGCTGCGCAGTATATATACAACTATGGACACTGTACAGCAGTTTTACAGTCTTCTCTCGGTGAGCTGCACAGTATATGTACAACTATGGAGACTGTACAGCAGTTTTACAGTCTTCTCTCAGTGAGCTGCGCAGTATATATACAACTATGGAGACTGTACAGCAGTTTTACATTCTTCTCTCAGTGAGCTGCGCAGTTTATGTACAACTATGGAGACTGTACAGCAGTTTTACAGTCTTCTCTCAGTGAGCTGCGCAGTATATATACAACTATGGAGACTGTACAGCAGTTTTACAGTCTTCTCTCGGTGAGCTGCGCAGTTTATGTACAACTATGGAGACTGTACAGCAGTTTTACAGTCTTCTCTCAGTGAGCTGCGCAGTTTATGTACAACTATGGAGACTGTACAGCAGTTTTACAGTCTTCTCTCAGTGAGCTGCGCAGTATATGTACAACTATGGAGACTGTACAGCAGTTTTACAGTCTCCTCTCAGTGAGCTGCGCAGTTTATGTACAACTATGGAGACTGTACAGCAGTTTTACAGTCTTCTCTCAGTGAGCTGCGCAGTATATATACAACTATGGAGACTGTACAGCAGTTTTACAGTCTTCTCTCAGTGAGCTGCGCAGTATATATACAACTATGGAGACTTTACAGCAGTTTTACAGTCTTCTCTCAGTGAGCTGCGCAGTTTATGTACAACTATGGAGACTGTACAGCAGTTTTACAGTCTTCTCTCAGTGAGCTGCGCAGTATATATACAACTATGGAGACTGTACAGCAGTTTTACAGTCTTCTCTCAGTGAGCTGCGCAGTATATATACAACTATGGAGACTTTACAGCAGTTTTACAGTCTTCTCTCGGTGAGCTGTGCAGTATATGTACAACTATGGAGACTGTACAGCAGTTTTACAGTCTTCTCTCAGTGAGCTGCGCAGTATATGTACAACTATGGAGACTGTACAGCAGTTTTACAGTCTTCTCTCAGTGAGCTGCGCAGTATATATACAACTATGGAGACTGTACAGCAGTTTTACAGTCTTCTCTCAGTGAGCTGCGCAGTTTATATACAACTATGGAGACTGTACAGCAGTTTTACAGTCTTCTCTCGGTGAGCTGCGCAGTATATATACAACTATGGAGACTGTACAGCAGTTTTACAGTCTTCTCTCAGTGAGCTGCGCAGTTTATGTACAACTATGGAGACTGTACAGCAGTTTTACAGTCTTCTCTCAGTGAGCTGCGCAGTATATATACAACTATGGAGACTGTACAGCAGTTTTACAGTCTTCTGTCAGAGAGCTGCGCAGTTTATATACAACTATGGAGACTGTATAGCAGTTTTACAGTCTTCTCTCAGTGAGCTGCGCAGTATATGTACAACTATGGAGACTGTACAGCAGTTTTACAGTCTTCTCTCAGTGAGCTGCGCAGTTTATGTACAACTATGGAGACTGTACAGCAGTTTTACAGTCTTCTCTCAGTGAGCTGCGCAGTTTATGTACAACTATGGAGACTGTACAGCAGTTTTACAGTCTTCTCTCAGTGAGCTGCGCAGTTTATGTACAACTATGGAGACTGTACAGCAGTTTTACAGTCTTCTCTCGGTGAGCTGCGCAGTATATGTACAACTATGGAGACTGTACAGCAGTTTTACAGTCTTCTCTCAGTGAGCTGCGCAGTATATATACAACTATGGAGACTGTACAGCAGTTTTACAGTCTTCTCTCGGTGAGCTGCGCAGTTTATATACAACTATGGAGACTGTACAGCAGTTTTACAGTCTTCTGTCGGTGAGCTGCGCAGTATATATACAACTATGGAGACTGTACAGCAGTTTTACAGTCTTCTCTCAGAGAGCTGCGCAGTATATATACAACTATGGAGACTGTACAGCAGTTTTACAGTCTTCTCTCAGTGAGCTGCGCAGTATATATACAACTATGGAGACTGTACAGCAGTTTTACAGTCTTCTCTCAGTGAGCTGCGCAGTTTATATACAACTATGGAGACTGTACAGCAGTTTTACAGACTTCTCTCAGTGAGCTGCACAGTATATGTACAACTATGGAGACTGTACAGCAGTTTTACAGTCTTCTCTCGGTGAGCTGCGCAGTATATATACAACTATGGAGACTTTACAGCAGTTTTACAGTCTTCTATCAGTGAGCTGCGCAGTATATATACAACTATGGAGACTGTACAGCAGTTTTACAGTCTTCTCTCAGTGAGCTGCGCAGTTTATATACAACTATGGAGACTGTACAGCAGTTTTACAGTCTTCTCTCAGTGAGCTGCGCAGTTTATATACAACTATGGAGACTGTACAGCAGTTTTACAGTCTTCTCTCGGTGAGCTGCGCAGTTTATGTACAACTATGGAGACTGTACAGCAGTTTTACAGTCTTCTCTCAGTGAGCTGCGCAGTATATGTACAACTATGGAGACTGTACAGCAGTTTTACAGTCTCCTCTCAGTGAGCTGCGCAGTATATGTACAACTATGGAGACTGTACAGCAGTTTTACAGTCTTCTGTCGGTGAGCTGCGCAGTTTATGTACAACTATGGAGACTGTACAGCAGTTTTACATTCTTCTCTCGGTGAGCTGCGCAGTTTATATACAACTATGGAGACTGTACAGCAGTTTTACAGTCTCCTCTCAGTGAGCTGCGCAGTATATGTACAACTATGGAGACTGTACAGCAGTTTTACAGTCTTCTGTCGGTGAGCTGCGCAGTTTATGTACAACTATGGAGACTGTACAGCAGTTTTACAGTCTTCTCTCGGTGAGCTGCGCAGTATATATACAACTATGGAGACTGTACAGCAGTATTACAGTCTTCTCTCGGTGAGCTGCGCAGTTTATATACAACTATGGAGACTGTACAGCAGTTTTACAGTCTCCTCTCAGTGAGCTGCGCAGTTTATATACAACTATGGAGACTGTACAGCAGTTTTACAGTCTTCTCTCAGTGAGCTGCGCAGTTTATATACAACTATGGAGACTGTACAGCAGTTTTACAGTCTTCTCTCGGTGAGCTGCGCAGTTTATATACAACTATGGAGACTGTACAGCAGTTTTACAGTCTTCTCTCAGTGAGCTGCGCAGTTTATATACAACTATGGAGACTGTACAGCAGTTTTACAGTCTTCTCTCAGTGAGCTGCGCAGTATATGTACAACTATGGAGACTGTACAGCAGTTTTACAGTCTTCTCTCAGTGAGCTGCGCAGTATATGTACAACTATGGAGACTGTACAGCAGTTTTACAGTCTTCTTTCAGTGAGCTGCGCAGTTTATATACAACTATGGAGACTGTACAGCAGTTTTACAGTCTTCTGTCAGTGAGCTGCGCAGTTTATGTACAACTATGGAGACTGTACAGCAGTTTTACAGTCTTCTCTCAGAGAGCTGCGCAGTATATATACAACTATGGAGACTGTACAGCAGTTTTACAGTCTTCTGTCGGTGAGCTGCGCAGTTTATATACAACTATGGAGACTGTACAGCAGTTTTACAGTCTTCTCTCAGAGAGCTGCGCAGTATATATACAACTATGGAGACTGTACAGCAGTTTTACAGTCTTCTCTCGGTGAGCTGCGCAGTATATGTACAACTATGGAGACTGTACAGCAGTTTTACAGTCTTCTCTCAGTGAGCTGCGCAGTTTATGTACATCTATGGAGACTGTACAGCAGTTTTACAGTCTCCTCTCAGTGAGCTGCGCAGTATATATACAACTATGGAGACTGTACAGCAGTTTTACAGTCTTCTCTCAGTGAGCTGCGCAGTATATGTACAACTATGGAGACTGTACAGCAGTTTTACAGTCTTCTCTCAGTGAGCTGCGCAGTATATATACAACTATGGAGACTGTACAGCAGTTTTACAGTCTTCTCTCAGTGAGCTGCGCAGTATATGTACAACTATGGAGACTGTACAGCAGTTTTACAGTCTTCTCTCGGTGAGCTGCGCAGTTTATATACAACTATGGAGACTGTACAGCAGTTTTACAGTCTTCTCTCAGTGAGCTGCGCAGTATATGTACAACTATGGAGACTGTACAGCAGTTTTACAGTCTTCTCTCGGTGAGCTGCGCAGTTTATATACAACTATGGAGACTGTACAGCAGTTTTACAGTCTTCTCTCAGTGAGCTGCGCAGTTTATGTACAACTATGGAGACTGTACAGCAGTTTTACAGTCTTCTCTCGGTGAGCTGCGCAGTTTATGTACAACTATGGAGACTGTACAGCAGTTTTACAGTCTTCTCTCAGTGAGCTGCACAGTATATGTACAACTATGGAGACTGTACAGCAGTTTTACAGTCTTCTCTCAGTGAGCTGCGCAGTTTATGTACAACTATGGAGACTGTACAGCAGTTTTACAGTCTTCTCTCAGTGAGCTGCACAGTATATGTACAACTATGGAGACTGTACAGCAGTTTTACAGTCTTCTCTCAGTGAGCTGCGCAGTATATGTACAACTATGGAGACTGTACAGCAGTTTTACAGTCTTCTCTCAGTGAGCTGCGCAGTATATATACAACTATGGAGACTGTACAGTAGTTTTACAGTCTTCTCTCGGTGAGCTGCGCAGTTTATATACAACTATGGAGACTGTACAGCAGTTTTACAGTCTTCTCTCAGTGAGCTGCACAGTATATGTACAACTATGGAGACTGTACAGCAGTTTTACAGTCTTCTCTCAGTGAGCTGCGCAGTTTATGTACAACTATGGAGACTGTACAGCAGTTTTACATTCTTCTCTCAGTGAGCTGCGCAGTTTATATACAACTATGGAGACTGTACAGCAGTTTTACAGTCTTCTCTCAGTGAGCTGCGCAGTATATGTACAACTATGGACACTGTACAGCAGTTTTACAGTCTTCTCTCAGTGAGCTGCGCAGTATATATACAACTATGGAGACTGTACAGCAGTTTTACAGTCTTCTCTCAGTGAGCTGCGCAGTATATGTACAACTATGGAGACTGTACAGCAGTTTTACAGTCTTCTCTCAGTGAGCTGCGCAGTATATGTACAACTATGGAGACTGTACAGCAGTTTTACAGACTTCTCTCAGTGAGCTGCACAGTATATGTACAACTATGGAGACTGTACAGCAGTTTTACAGTCTTCTCTCGGTGAGCTGCGCAGTATATATACAACTATGGAGACTTTACAGCAGTTTTACAGTCTTCTATCAGTGAGCTGCGCAGTATATATACAACTATGGAGACTGTACAGCAGTTTTACAGTCTTCTCTCAGTGAGCTGCGCAGTTTATATACAACTATGGAGACTGTACAGCAGTTTTACAGTCTTCTCTCAGTGAGCTGCGCAGTTTATATACAACTATGGAGACTGTACAGCAGTTTTACAGTCTTCTCTCGGTGAGCTGCGCAGTTTATGTACAACTATGGAGACTGTACAGCAGTTTTACAGTCTTCTCTCAGTGAGCTGCGCAGTATATGTACAACTATGGAGACTGTACAGCAGTTTTACAGTCTCCTCTCAGTGAGCTGCGCAGTATATGTACAACTATGGAGACTGTACAGCAGTTTTACAGTCTTCTCTCGGTGAGCTGCGCAGTTTATATACAACTATGGAGACTGTACAGCAGTTTTACAGTCTTCTCTCAGTGAGCTGCGCAGTATATGTACAACTATGGAGACTGTACAGCAGTTTTACAGTCTTCTCTCGGTGAGCTGCGCAGTTTATATACAACTATGGAGACTGTACAGCAGTTTTACAGTCTTCTCTCAGTGAGCTGCGCAGTTTATGTACAACTATGGAGACTGTACAGCAGTTTTACAGTCTTCTCTCGGTGAGCTGCGCAGTTTATGTACAACTATGGAGACTGTACAGCAGTTTTACAGTCTTCTCTCAGTGAGCTGCGCAGTATATATACAACTATGGAGACTGTACAGCAGTTTTACAGTCTTCTCTCAGTGAGCTGCGCAGTATATGTACAACTATGGAGACTGTACAGCAGTTTTACAGTCTTCTCTCAGTGAGCTGCGCAGTATATATACAACTATGGAGACTGTACAGTAGTTTTACAGTCTTCTCTCGGTGAGCTGCGCAGTTTATATACAACTATGGAGACTGTACAGCAGTTTTACAGTCTTCTCTCAGTGAGCTGCACAGTATATGTACAACTATGGAGACTGTACAGCAGTTTTACAGTCTTCTCTCAGTGAGCTGCGCAGTTTATGTACAACTATGGAGACTGTACAGCAGTTTTACATTCTTCTCTCAGTGAGCTGCGCAGTTTATATACAACTATGGAGACTGTACAGCAGTTTTACAGTCTTCTCTCAGTGAGCTGCGCAGTATATGTACAACTATGGACACTGTACAGCAGTTTTACAGTCTTCTCTCAGTGAGCTGCGCAGTATATATACAACTATGGAGACTGTACAGCAGTTTTACAGTCTTCTCTCAGTGAGCTGCGCAGTATATGTACAACTATGGAGACTGTACAGCAGTTTTACAGTCTTCTCTCAGTGAGCTGCGCAGTATATGTACAACTATGGAGACTGTACAGCAGTTTTACAGACTTCTCTCAGTGAGCTGCACAGTATATGTACAACTATGGAGACTGTACAGCAGTTTTACAGTCTTCTCTCGGTGAGCTGCGCAGTATATATACAACTATGGAGACTTTACAGCAGTTTTACAGTCTTCTATCAGTGAGCTGCGCAGTATATATACAACTATGGAGACTGTACAGCAGTTTTACAGTCTTCTCTCAGTGAGCTGCGCAGTTTATATACAACTATGGAGACTGTACAGCAGTTTTACAGTCTTCTCTCAGTGAGCTGCGCAGTTTATATACAACTATGGAGACTGTACAGCAGTTTTACAGTCTTCTCTCGGTGAGCTGCGCAGTTTATGTACAACTATGGAGACTGTACAGCAGTTTTACAGTCTTCTCTCAGTGAGCTGCGCAGTATATGTACAACTATGGAGACTGTACAGCAGTTTTACAGTCTCCTCTCAGTGAGCTGCGCAGTATATGTACAACTATGGAGACTGTACAGCAGTTTTACAGTCTTCTGTCGGTGAGCTGCGCAGTTTATGTACAACTATGGAGACTGTACAGCAGTTTTACATTCTTCTCTCGGTGAGCTGCGCAGTTTATATACAACTATGGAGACTGTACAGCAGTTTTACAGTCTCCTCTCAGTGAGCTGCGCAGTATATGTACAACTATGGAGACTGTACAGCAGTTTTACAGTCTTCTGTCGGTGAGCTGCGCAGTTTATGTACAACTATGGAGACTGTACAGCAGTTTTACAGTCTTCTCTCGGTGAGCTGCGCAGTATATATACAACTATGGAGACTGTACAGCAGTATTACAGTCTTCTCTCGGTGAGCTGCGCAGTTTATATACAACTATGGAGACTGTACAGCAGTTTTACAGTCTCCTCTCAGTGAGCTGCGCAGTTTATATACAACTATGGAGACTGTACAGCAGTTTTACAGTCTTCTCTCAGTGAGCTGCGCAGTATATGTACAACTATGGAGACTGTACAGCAGTTTTACAGTCTTCTCTCAGTGAGCTGCGCAGTATATGTACAACTATGGAGACTGTACAGCAGTTTTACAGACTTCTCTCAGTGAGCTGCACAGTATATGTACAACTATGGAGACTGTACAGCAGTTTTACAGTCTTCTCTCGGTGAGCTGCGCAGTATATATACAACTATGGAGACTTTACAGCAGTTTTACAGTCTTCTCTCAGTGAGCTGCGCAGTATATATACAACTATGGAGACTGTACAGCAGTTTTACAGTCTTCTCTCAGTGAGCTGCGCAGTATATGTACAACTATGGAGACTGTACAGCAGTTTTACAGTCTTCTCTCAGTGAGCTGCGCAGTATATGTACAACTATGGAGACTGTACAGCAGTTTTACAGTCTTCTCTCGGTGAGCTGCGCAGTATATATACAACTATGGAGACTTTACAGCAGTTTTACAGTCTTCTATCAGTGAGCTGCGCAGTATATATACAACTATGGAGACTGTACAGCAGTTTTACAGTCTTCTCTCAGTGAGCTGCGCAGTTTATATACAACTATGGAGACTGTACAGCAGTTTTACAGTCTTCTCTCAGTGAGCTGCGCAGTTTATATACAACTATGGAGACTGTACAGCAGTTTTACAGTCTTCTCTCGGTGAGCTGCGCAGTTTATGTACAACTATGGAGACTGTACAGCAGTTTTACAGTCTTCTCTCAGTGAGCTGCGCAGTATATGTACAACTATGGAGACTGTACAGCAGTTTTACAGTCTCCTCTCAGTGAGCTGCGCAGTATATGTACAACTATGGAGACTGTACAGCAGTTTTACAGTCTTCTGTCGGTGAGCTGCGCAGTTTATGTACAACTATGGAGACTGTACAGCAGTTTTACATTCTTCTCTCGGTGAGCTGCGCAGTTTATATACAACTATGGAGACTGTACAGCAGTTTTACAGTCTCCTCTCAGTGAGCTGCGCAGTATATGTACAACTATGGAGACTGTACAGCAGTTTTACAGTCTTCTGTCGGTGAGCTGCGCAGTTTATGTACAACTATGGAGACTGTACAGCAGTTTTACAGTCTTCTCTCGGTGAGCTGCGCAGTATATATACAACTATGGAGACTGTACAGCAGTATTACAGTCTTCTCTCGGTGAGCTGCGCAGTTTATATACAACTATGGAGACTGTACAGCAGTTTTACAGTCTCCTCTCAGTGAGCTGCGCAGTTTATATACAACTATGGAGACTGTACAGCAGTTTTACAGTCTTCTCTCAGTGAGCTGCGCAGTTTATATACAACTATGGAGACTGTACAGCAGTTTTACAGTCTTCTCTCGGTGAGCTGCGCAGTTTATATACAACTATGGAGACTGTACAGCAGTTTTACAGTCTTCTCTCAGTGAGCTGCGCAGTTTATATACAACTATGGAGACTGTACAGCAGTTTTACAGTCTTCTCTCAGTGAGCTGCGCAGTATATGTACAACTATGGAGACTGTACAGCAGTTTTACAGTCTTCTCTCAGTGAGCTGCGCAGTATATGTACAACTATGGAGACTGTACAGCAGTTTTACAGTCTTCTTTCAGTGAGCTGCGCAGTTTATATACAACTATGGAGACTGTACAGCAGTTTTACAGTCTTCTGTCAGTGAGCTGCGCAGTTTATGTACAACTATGGAGACTGTACAGCAGTTTTACAGTCTTCTCTCAGAGAGCTGCGCAGTATATATACAACTATGGAGACTGTACAGCAGTTTTACAGTCTTCTGTCGGTGAGCTGCGCAGTTTATATACAACTATGGAGACTGTACAGCAGTTTTACAGTCTTCTCTCAGAGAGCTGCGCAGTATATATACAACTATGGAGACTGTACAGCAGTTTTACAGTCTTCTCTCGGTGAGCTGCGCAGTATATGTACAACTATGGAGACTGTACAGCAGTTTTACAGTCTTCTCTCAGTGAGCTGCGCAGTTTATGTACATCTATGGAGACTGTACAGCAGTTTTACAGTCTCCTCTCAGTGAGCTGCGCAGTATATATACAACTATGGAGACTGTACAGCAGTTTTACAGTCTTCTCTCAGTGAGCTGCGCAGTATATGTACAACTATGGAGACTGTACAGCAGTTTTACAGTCTTCTCTCAGTGAGCTGCGCAGTATATATACAACTATGGAGACTGTACAGCAGTTTTACAGTCTTCTCTCAGTGAGCTGCGCAGTATATGTACAACTATGGAGACTGTACAGCAGTTTTACAGTCTTCTCTCGGTGAGCTGCGCAGTTTATATACAACTATGGAGACTGTACAGCAGTTTTACAGTCTTCTCTCAGTGAGCTGCGCAGTATATGTACAACTATGGAGACTGTACAGCAGTTTTACAGTCTTCTCTCGGTGAGCTGCGCAGTTTATATACAACTATGGAGACTGTACAGCAGTTTTACAGTCTTCTCTCAGTGAGCTGCGCAGTTTATGTACAACTATGGAGACTGTACAGCAGTTTTACAGTCTTCTCTCGGTGAGCTGCGCAGTTTATGTACAACTATGGAGACTGTACAGCAGTTTTACAGTCTTCTCTCGGTGAGCTGCGCAGTTTATGTACAACTATGGAGACTGTACAGCAGTTTTACAGTCTTCTCTCAGTGAGCTGCGCAGTTTATGTACAACTATGGAGACTGTACAGCAGTTTTACAGTCTCCTCTCAGTGAGCTGCGCAGTTTATGTACAACTATGGAGACTGTACAGCAGTTTTACAGTCTTCTCTCAGTGAGCTGCGCAGTATATGTACAACTATGGAGACTGTACAGCAGTTTTACAGTCTTCTCTCAGTGAGCTGCGCAGTTTATATACAACTATGGAGACTGTACAGCAGTTTTACAGTCTTCTCTCAGTGAGCTGCGCAGTATATGTACAACTATGGAGACTGTACAGCAGTTTTACAGTCTTCTCTCAGTGAGCTGCGCAGTATATATACAACTATGGAGACTGTACAGCAGTTTTACAGTCTTCTCTCAGTGAGCTGCGCAGTTTATATACAACTATGGAGACTGTACAGCAGTTTTACAGTCTTCTCTCGGTGAGCTGCGCAGTTTATATACAACTATGGAGACTGTACAGCAGTTTTACAGTCTTCTCTCAGTGAGCTGCGCAGTTTATGTACAACTATGGAGACTGTACAGCAGTTTTACAGTCTTCTCTCGGTGAGCTGCGCAGTTTATGTACAACTATGGAGACTGTACAGCAGTTTTACAGTCTCCTCTCAGTGAGCTGCGCAGTTTATGTACAACTATGGAGACTGTACAGCAGTCTTACAGTCTCCTCTCAGTGAGCTGCGCAGTATATATACAACTATGGAGACTGTACAGCAGTTTTACAGTCTTCTCTCGGTGAGCTGCACAGTATATGTACAACTATGGAGACTGTACAGCAGTTTTACAGTCTTAGACACACAGATTGTTGCCATTCACAAAAGTTTCTAAGAAGTTGACTGTTAAAAAATATTTTTTCGAAAACCTTTTTGCGCAGTCTCACCGAGAGTGTGATCATCTATACAGTTGTCTGGGTCAGGAGCTTGGGTTGGACGATATCAAAAATATTCCCACGATAACGATATTAAGAAATTTATCGCGATAACGATATAAATCGCGATAAATGCCCATTTAGAAGAAAAAAACACTAGGGGCCACAAGGAGACATTATACTGTATGGGGGCAGCCACAAGGAGACACTACTGTATAGGGCAGCCACAAGGAGACGTTACACTGTATGGGGCAGCCACAAGGAGACACTACTGTATAGGGCAGCCACAAGGAGACGTTATACTGTATGGGGCAACCACAAGGAGACGTTACACTGTATGGGGCGGCCACAAGGAGACGTTACACTGTATGGGGTGGCCACAAGGAGACGTTATACTGTATGGGGCAGCCACAAGGAGACACTAATGTATAGGGCAGCCACAAGGAGACGTTATACTGTATGGGGTGGCCACAAGGAGACGTTACACTGTATGGGGCGGCCACAAGGAGACATTATACTGTATGGGGCGGCCACAGGGAGACGTTACACTGTATGGGGCGACCACAGGGAGACGTTACACTGTATGGGGTGGCCACAAGGAGACGTTATACTGTATGGGGCGGCCACAGGGAGACGTTACACTGTATGGGGTGGCCACAAGGTGACGTTACACTGTATGGGGCAGCCACAAGGAGACGTTATACTGTATGGGGCAGCCACAAGGAGACACTACTGTATAGGGCAGCCACAAGGAGACGTTATACTGTATGGGGCGGCCACAAGGAGACATTATACTGTATGGGGCGGCCACAAGGAGACGTTACACTGTATGGGGCAGCCACAAGGAGACGTTATACTGTATGGGGTGGCCACAAGGAGACGTTACACTGTATGGGGCGGCCACAAAAAGACGTTACACTGTATGGGAACAGCCACAAGGAGACGTTATACTGTATGGGGGCAGCCAGGCAGCCACAAGGAGACGTTAATTGTTATACTTTTATATGTCATTTTTCACCATTTCGGGTATCTGTAACTAGTCAACTGACTTCTAGTAACAAAAACATTATAGGGTTAATTCAACCTCCCAGCCTCTGATCAGCCCCCCAGCCTCTGATCAGCGCCCCAGCCTCTGATCAGCCCCCAGCCTCTGATCAGCCCCCCAGCCTCTCATGTGCCCCCCAGCCTCTGATCAGCCTCTCATGTGCCCCCCAGCCTCTGATCAGCCCCCCAGCCTCTCCCTCTCATCAGCCCCCTCTGGTAACTCACCCCCCCCCCCCCCCTAGTATTAATCATTGGTGGCAGTGGCCACAGGGTCCGCCTGCCCCCCCCCCCCCATCATTGGTGACAGTGGGCAGTGCCCCCCCCCTCCCTCCCCAGTATTAATCATTGGTGGCAGTGGCCACAGGGTCCCCCTCCCCTCCCATCATTGGTGGCAGTGGGCAGTTCCAATCGGAGTCCCAGCAGTGTAATGCTGGGGCTCCGATCGGTTACCATGGCAGCCAGGACGCTACTGAAGTCCTGGCTGCTATGGTATGTCAGTGAGCAGCATTATACTCACGTGCGCCGTGGCCGCCGGTCGCTCCTTCTTCTGTCTGTGCGGCGCATTGCTAATGCTTATAGCATTAGCAATGCGCCGCACAGACCTATGAGAAGGAGCGCTCGGCGGCCACTATGAGTATAATGCTGCTCACTAACATGCTGCTCACTGCCCACTAACATGCAGAGACTGAAGAACATTCCCGGGACCTGACCTCTGACAGGACGCTGTGATCCGCGCAATTAACCCCTCAGGTGCCACACCTGAGGGGTTAATTGCGCGGATCACAGCGTCCTCTCAGAGGTCGGGTGCGGGGAATGCGAGTCACAGAATAAGAGCGCCGCCACAAGCGGCCAGCAGGTATCGGCAGTGGTATCGGGGACATTTGCACGAGTACAAGTACTCTGCAAATGTCCAGTATCGGTTCATGCTGGGGCGGGCCATATCGCCGTTTTTTAATACTGCGGTATATCGTGATACCGGTATATCGCCAAACCCTATCAGGAGCCTGAACCATAGAGCATTGGGTCACATCTACTAAACCCAGGAGTTTCATACAAGTCTGCAGGAGTAAGGCTACTTTCACATGGACGGATCCGTTCAGAAAATGCATCCGTTCAGAACAGATCCGTTTGTATTATCTTTAACATAGCCAAGACGGATCCATCATGAACACCATTGAAAGTCAATGGAGGACTGATCCGTTTCCTATTGTGTCAGAGAAAACTCAGTTTTGGTGTCCGTCTCCAAAGCGGACTGGAGACTGAATGGAGGCAAACTGATGCATTCTGAGCAGATCCTTTTCCATTCAGAATGCATTAGAATGCAAACTGATCCGTTTTGGACCGCTTGTGAAAGCCCTGAACGGATCTCACAAACGGAACCCCAAAACGCCAGTGTGAAAGTAGACTAAGCTGTGCAGACATCTCTAAATAAATTAGTCTACAATCCAGGGGGGAAACGCGTCAGACCCGATGTACTTGATGATGTCTAGACAGATGTGAAACTATGCTGTTTTGTAGACACGTGGACCTAATGGGTCTGTTGATATCTAGCTAGCTCTCTGGCCTCTGATACAACATGGCACACGCTGTTCTGTCAGTGAGACCTGCTACTAAGCTGCGTAATATCAATCGAAAATCAGTAACCACCTCTTCTCTCCTCTCCCTTAAAGGGGTTGTCCAGGAATAAGTAGCAATACTGTCCTGTATACTTTATTGAAGACTGGAGGAGCATTGTATCAAATAGAGCGCATACAAAGACTCACAAGTATAGAAAGGTGATAGACTTTTCCAGTGTATGGACGGATGGCCATGTTTCTCCGCACGACATTCATACATTGGCCACCACGGAAGCATGCTACCACAAGATTGTCCCAAATTGGTATAAGGGATTATTTTAGATCCTCTCTCTGCTTTTACATACCGCCACTGAATATATGGAAAACCATTCTAAAATGGGATCAAAAGACTGGGTTTTTGTACCCAGATGATTGGGACCATTATGGTCTGTGGGCTTCATGATTTGCTTATAGGGGTTTTCTGAGATTCTTATATTGATGGCCAATCCTCAGGAAAGGTCATCAATATCAGATTGGCAGGGGTCCGACAACTGGGACCCCTGCCAACCAGCTGTTTGAAGAGGCCATGGCATAGCGGTCTCTTCCTAGGCCAGTGGCGTCATGTTCATTGGTCACGTGGTCTAGATGCAGCTCAGTCCTCGCTCCATTCAAGTCCCATTGCACTGTATCACCTGGCATAGAGGGGCGCCATATTTGAGCCCATTGCAGTGCCCTTTTTTAGGATGTAATATTCATCGCCAAGTAAGAAAATATGCCATGGCTGACCAAAGCGTAAAGACTATTTGCACTTTTACTTTGATTATCATTAGCCTGTCTCAATCTCCACTCCATTGACGAGGTCTGCTCTGAAGCCATTTCCAGGGAACAGGATCTGAGAATTTAGATTTTTTCCCCAAAAGCATGAAAGGGTCCGGACAGCACCGAACACTGTTTCATAGAAGCTTACTGTGGGCAGGCAGGATGGGTGGTCTCTAATCTCTAATAACTCATTTTCTGTATGAACATAAAGATCTGGTGCATGAGCTCGCCATCTGCCCTTATACACTACAGGCCTACAATAAATAATGTATAGCCAAGACATATGGACCAGTAGGTGAACAGACCTAACAGACATACATATACAGGAGGCGCCCCCACCTCACACCTATCGCATATACAGGACATTTATGCACGTACATGTATGTATATCAAAATCCTCCCCTCTCCATCGCTCCCGCGGCAGCCATGATGTGTTCACAGGAAGCTCCGCCCCCATCGACTAGCCAGAACTCTAGAGCGGCGGCCATCTTAACAGCGACTATAACACGTCCCCAGCTGACTACGAAAACATGGCTGCCGACCCGAGGACGTGTGTGTTACATTCCTCACTCCCCCTAGCGCGGAGTGTTCGGAGTGTATGACATAATAAAGAGCAGCCGACATGTTGTTGGGAGTTTACATTTAGTGAGGGTGGAATGAGCTCGAGCTTCTTGTGCATGTAATCCCCCAGTGTTGTCTGCGCCTGACAGGTGAGACGCGGCCTCTAGGGCTGCAGGGGAGGACCAGAGCACAGTGCATGTCTTTTATGTAGCTGGAGGGGACACGATGTACATACACAACGTTCAGTAAATGTAGGGGTACATGGGGGGACTGTTACCTGTAGCTGTTATAGACTAGTCACTGGTAGTAAGAACAGGCAGAAGTTTTCACACTGTGGGAGCGCAGATTGAAGTCTGTGCTACCACTATTGGGCACTGCACAGAACAGCACCACCTAGTGGCTGGGGCACCACTTTACCGTCACACACCATACAGTCATCCTATTGTCACTTTATACCAGGCTGTAACTCTGTTCCACAGTGCCCACCCCACCCCCTCTTTGTACCCACATTGCATACTGGTGTTTCTATAGACTCAGGTACCCAGCAGTCAGTAGCCACAGGTACAGGAAAACTATTGAAGTCTGATTCCTATTAAGCTTTCCAATAGAAGATGGTGTTTGTGGACTGTAATGGATGTTAGCCATAGAGGGGGGAGGGTGACCCTTTGATGAAGGCTTTCATGGTGACTTTCCTGTTTAGTTGCGTTCCTTCTTGTTTTTGATGACACCTTTGTTCGGTTCACAGAAGGCATGGTTGAGGCTGCTCTTTGTTAGAAGAAGTTACTCCTGGTTAGTCAATGGAATTTATTTTTCAGAAGATGGTCCTTATTGATAATAACAAAACATTACTGGTTAGAAGAAGGCATTTTTGGTTGGAGGAAGACATTTCATAGGTGAATGTGTTCCACAATAGAAGAAGACATTCCTGACTAGGCAAGGGTGTTCCTGATAAGGAGAAGATGTTTTCAGGTAAAAGAAGGAATTAGTAGAAGATGTTTCTGGTTAGACAAGGGCATTCTCAGGTTCCTGGTTAGAAGAAAACATTCCTGGTTAGCCAAGATCGTTCCAAGTTGGAAGAAAGCATTTACTATGCAAAGTTCAAATGGTATGTCCATCACTGTGATGTCTCCTTAAAACAGGAACTTTATGATAGCGAGGGTAAAATACACTGATGCGTTTCGGGCTTCTGCTTTGAGAGAGTGTTACTTGCATTTTACACCCCTTCATCCATAATAAAGTTTCTGTTTTATGGAAACAATGCAGTTCTGGACATATCATTTAAACTTTGTCTTGGAGCTCCAACTCAATCCGAGCCACGCTGCTCTCCAGGTGAATTTTATTTTATCAGATTCCACTGTAGCTGGTGACTAGTGCTGTTGAGCTAATATTTGCAAAGCATTTCCTATTTGGTGAAGGTGTTCATGGTTAGAAGAAAGCATTACTAATAAGAACATGTTTGGGATGAAAGTAGGGTTACCTGGTTAGAAGGCAACTTTTTTCATGTTTCTGGTTAGGTGAGGACATTCTCGATTACAACAGCATGTTCCTGGTTATATAAGAGCAAAGTTTGTCTCACTAAAATTAAAGGGAAACTGGTAAGAAACAAGTTTCCTACTGTAGCGTCTTAATCTTTCAGAATCTCAAATAAATAATGGGGGGAATGTATTAAGACTATCGTTTTGTATGTTAGTCTTAATAGCTAACCCCGCCGGTGTATGATGCATCAGGATTAAAAGGCAATAATTCTGGCACATTGTTCGAAGTACCGTGCGCCAGAAAAAGAAAGCGAAGCAAGGAGGGTAGCAAAGATTTCTGGTCTAATGTGCACTATCTTTTTGGCTTTCTATTGTTACATGAGTCAGGCCATGGAGTTGCCACCCCTGGCCCATGACCTGATGTCCACACCCTGCCCACATTTTGTATAAGTGGTGAGGGAGGTGAAAAAGGGCAAAAAGTGATGATTTTTTTGCACAAAATAGCACTTGCGCAAAAATTTGCAACTTCTCTATGTCTGAAAACTGCACATTTTTCCCCAATGTCTCTCTGTGCTTGATGGCTAGCAACAGGTCCAGCCACAAGAAGTGACCACTTGATTCTCTTAGTCCTGTGGAGAACAGCATGGTTGCCTTCCATACTACAGAAGTGCTTGTGGTGTGTATAGCAGGCACCTAATTTCCACATCTGCTTGCATTTTCTTGAAGATTCTCAACTAAACATAGAGTAAAAAAAAAAGTAGTCAGCCACCAATTGTGCAAGTTCTCCCACTTAAAAAGATGAGAGAGGTCTGTAATTTTCATCATAGGTACACTTCAACTATGAGAGACAGAATGGGGGAAAGAATACAGGAAATCACATTGTAGGATTTCTAATGAATTAATCGCTATGGAATGAATGGCGCTTTAATAATTGGTTCAATAAAAAAGGTTAGAAATTGATGGAAACGCCATCAAAATGGTTTGGAAACAGCATTAAGAGGATAGCTGGATGCGTCTTAGACTCCTATTATGTATGACATACAATAGACAAGCACACAAAGGCTATATGTCAAAAGCCAGGTATGTACAAGCCATCCATCTATCCATGAGACAGATAACAGCCAGCATACCTTACAATGGCAGCCTTGTGCACTATGAGATATTCCAAACCAGCTCTCATCTGACTGAGAACCAGTAAGCTTCAAAGTTAATTCAGATCTGTTGGATGGCTTGGGTGGACCTGCACACCTAGATCAATATCATTAGGGCGACAAAAAGTTTTCTGATTGTCCTAACATAATATTCAATAACCTTTCTATACAGTTTTGTCATGTAAAAACTTATTTGCATAAACATGGGCATATAGGAAAGACATGCAACTGAGCAGAATCTGCCTTGTTTTTCAGCTGTCATAAGACTATGAAAACCAATAGATGACACTATTGAGTTATGAACAGCGCCATCTATTGGTTTCACAGTCTTATGACAACAGACTAATAGTTTTGTCAGAAGACTATGAAACCAATAGATGGCGCTGTTCATAACTCAATAGCGCCATTTATTGGTTTCATAGTCTTCTGACAAGAATATTAGACTATAAGTCTTATGACAAGCTTATTAGTGTAGCCTTTTGCATGGAAAATTCGCAATAAAAATTTGCGATTAGAATATTCGCGACCTACACTGAGTTATTACCCAGCTTTCCCAGTGTCAGATATCTTCACTGAGTTATTACCCAACTTTCCCAGTTTTTAATTTTATCACTGAGTTATTACCCAGCTTTCCCAGTGTCAGATATCATCACTGAGTTATTACCCAGCTTTTCCAGTGTCAGATATTATCACTGACTTACTACCCAGCTTTCCCAGTGTCAGATATCATCACTGAGTTATTACCCACCTTTCCCAGTGTCAGATATCTTCACTGAGTTATTACCCAGCTTTCCCAGTGTCAGATATATTCACTAAGTTATTACCCAACTTTCCCAGTGTCAGATTTTATCACTGAGTTAATACCCAGCTTTCCCAGTGTCAGATTTTATCACTGAGCTATTTCCCAGCTTTCCCAGTGTCAGATATCATCCTAGTGTAGATCGCAAATATTCTAATCGCGAATTTTTATTGTGAATTTTCCATGCAAAAGGCTACACTTATAAGCTTGTCATAAGACTCATAGTCTAATATTCTTGTTAGAAGACTATGAAACCAATAGATGGCGCTATTGAGTTATGAACAGAACAAAACTATTAGTCTGTTGTCATAAGACTGTGAAACCAATAGATGGCGCTGCTAATTTGCATGTCTTTCCCATATGCCCATGTTTATGCAAATGAGTTTTTACATAACAAAACTGTATAGAAAGGATATTGAATATTATGTTAGGACAATCAGAAAACCTTTTGTCTCCCTAATGATATTGATCTAGGTGCACAGGTCCACCCAAGCCATCCAACAGATCTGAATTAACTTTGAAGCTTACTGGCTCTCAGTCAGATGAGAGCTAGTTTGGAATCTCTCATAGTGCACAAGGCTGCAATTGTAAGGTATGCTGGCTATTATCTGTCTCATGGATAGATTGATGGCTTGCATATACCTGGCTTTTGGCTTATACGGTAGCCTTTGTGTGCTTGTATGTTGTAGATAATAGGAGTCTAAGACACATCCAGCCATCCTCTTAATGCTGTTTCCTACCATTTTGATGGGGCTTCCATCAATTTCTAACCTTTTTTTGTGAACCAGACACCCTCTTCTCTTCTTCAGAGCAGGGTGTGCCTGGTTTGATGCTCGGGTCTCCCATTGACTTTCATTGTATTAAAATGAACTGCATGCTCGCTCAACACTAGTGTCCACCAGACTTGTACATATGCTAACCCGAAGAAAATCTATTTAAAATTGGTGTGTTTAAAAACTGTAAAATACAATGTGCATTTGTTGTTCACTGCAATTACATTGTTCATTATTGTATCTTGATCATTGTAGACCTGTTCCTTGGAGTTGATCAAAGCTAATTAAGTCAGAGGGAAGCTGCTTGCTATTGCCCTGATGGGATATGTAGACCTAACAGTGGCAAAAAGTTATCATATAGCCTAAGATAAATTCTGGCTCTATGTGATTTTTTTATATTCAAGACCGAAAAAGGGGATCAAATACGGTCATGGAAAATTTTTAATAAAATTTAAAATTATTTTATAATGATGAAAAATACCGATCTTGTGAAAGTGACCTTAGTGATCCGAATTTTGTCAGTAAATATGCAACATTCTTGGAGCCACTACATGGTACCTATATATGTATTCTGAAATCACGTGAGCTCATTGACAGTTATTTAAATTGAGTTTGTGAAGACCCAAACACATCCATAACTTTAATATCATGGTTTTATAAAACTGGCTTTAAAGCGTACCTGAGCTTTCCAAAAAAAATAAAAAATTGTGTGTAATGGCAGTGCTTCATTGTACAATCATAACTGTGAAGGAATAGGTCTTTTTGGCTCCCCTAATGTCTTCCTCGCCCAAGTTATTCCCCTCCTCACATGCACTGCTAAATGCACTTCTCTCAGAAGCAGTGGGCCTTTTATGTAAGTCTTAACAGTTTTATACTGGAAGTTACTTCCCTTCCCTTACCTCCCACCATACTTGTTTTCATCTAGAGAGCTTACACATCAGGCTCAAAGCTGAGTTGACATCACAAATAATAATTTTAGGTGCCACATGAAAGATCACCCTATGTACCATTATACAAGACAGTTATTGGGAACACAAGTTTGTATGACCAATAATTGTCCCAAACCTTAACTCGTGTAAATGTGCCCTAATGTTATAGGGACAACTGTGCTGTCACCCATTGTCATCTATTAGAGGAAGCAAGCAACAGGGAAATTGTTTGCCTTTGAGATAAGCATTATCAAGGTTGTCTTACAGCAATTTTTTTTTACCTCCTACTGAGGTAAGGCGATCATTTGAGTAAGGGTAGGTTCCCACCATCGTTTAACTGATCTGGCAGGTTGTTCCGGCAGAGAACAGTCTGCCAGAGCTCACCGGATACTGCCATTCTCTGCTAGACCCCATTGACTATAATGGGATCCGGCCTCTTTCCGGCATGAGTGACAGGTTTCGGACGGGCAGAAACAGCAGCATTCGCCAGATCTGTATACCTGCTGGATCCCATTATAATGGTCAGCTCCAGCAGGCTGTTCTTTGCCAGAACAGCCTGCAGGATCAGTTAAACAGAGGGGTGACCCTACCCTTACAGATATCTTAAGTGGTTAGTGCAAGTATTCATATATCAAAAGTGTTAATGTTTTTAGACTCACAGTCTTGTTTGACTGCCCTTCAGCTTCTTGTCCTATCATTACCTGCTTCACATAGACCTGCTTTACTACCTCACACATCTGCAACTCCAAACCACTTGACATCGTGATCTCAGACTGTCCACATTGTAGCTGTTGGGCTCTGTTGCCCCTTACCCGTTTTTCATTGACAACACACCACCCATTGCCTAGCTCATCTCTAGCCTTCTAGTTCCAGTGTTTGTCCTCTCTGAGGCATCAAACCTAATGTCCATACAGCTATACACATCTACTGTACATACAGGTCAGGATAAAGACATCATGTACGCAGAGGACTGCATACAGATTCAATGCAGACGTTGCTCTAGTTGGTTTTGTACTCTGAACCACTGGGAGAATACATAATATTTTGTTTGAGGAAACCTTTTGCTGTTTAATTTCGGCAGGTATTCTACTTCCAGAAGATGGAAAAAGACAGAAATCAAATGACTGACAGGATATTAAATCTTACACTGGAGATCATCTACCTACTGACTGGAGAAGTGAGGGAGTTCAGGAATAAGATCACGTGACATCTCTTTTATTTATTAAAAAAAATCATGGTTAATAAAACATATACTGAATATTGAGAATAAGTGATATGTTTTTGGAGGCAATAGATTTAACCGATCATAATTACAGATTATTCTCCTGCCTCATACTGGACTCTTTTGTTATGCTGCATGTGTGCACCTTATAGAGGAGAATGATCCTTCAGTTATTTTCCATAGTACATGAACCACTACAGTTTACTTGCAACTTATTTTATTTCTCCCCATGTTTTGTATCATGCAACTCTCTAGGACTATGTACCTGCAAAAAAGTCAGATGAGGTTGTGAACCCAAGCAGTTGCCACTCAGAAGGACTGAGCAGGACCCAGAGTCCTAGTACTGTGTCTCCTACTCACTCACGGACACATGAGAAAATCAATGAAGAGAAGAAGATCTTAGATCTCACCAACAAGATCATTCAGCTGCTGACTGGAGAGGTGAGCGCTGCTGGGAATGCTGGGACATTGTACACCAAGGTTGTAATATGCCTGACTGATGACTCTGTCATTGTGTGTGTGTCAGGTTCCTGTAAGGTGTCAGGATGTCACAGTCTATTTCTCTATGGAAGAATGGGAGTATTTAGAAGGACACAAAGATCTCTACAAGGACATCATAATGGAGACCCACCAGCCCTTCACATCACCGGGTAAAATAGCCTTGTTTGATATTGGATTTTGATTTGTCTAAAAGACACTACTAATTACATATGTTACGTAGTTGGTGTGTCAACCAACAGATTTGACTGTAGGACTATGTACCTGCAAAAAAGGCAGATGAGGTTGCTACACCAATCTGTTACCCCTGAGCAAGACCCAGAGTCCTAAGGATGTTATCCTTAGGACAGCATTGTGGCTCAGTGGTTAGCACTGTTGCCTTGCAGCGCTGGGGTCCTAGGTTCGAATCCGAACAAGGACAACATCTGCATGAAGTTTGTATATTCTCCCTGTGTTTGCGTGGGTTTCCTACGGGTACTCCGGTTTCCTCCCACACTCCAAAGACATATTGATAGGGAACTTAGATTGTGAGCCCCATTGGGGACAGCGTGTTGCTAATGTCTGTAAAGCACTGCGGAATATGTCAGCACTATATAAGTGCATAAAATAATAATAATAATCCTGGCAGTCCCCTAGTTTTCATCCTTTAACCCCTATACTATTCACCCCTCAGAAGGACTGAGCAGGCCACTACCTTCTGGAGTTCTGTCTGTATGGTTGAGTTCAATAGACAACAGTGCACTGAGGGATCAGGCAAAACCATAGTCAGGAACCGGCCAAGGTCAGGCAGAATACGAGCTATACAGTAAACAGTCCAAAGTCAGGATGAGCAGCACAGGGTCAATACGGAGTACAAACACAGGTAAAGTCAGGCAGCGGATGGTTAATGTCCAGAAAACAGGATGAAGTTGGTACACAAGTAGACAAATAAAATACACGACACTTAGCAGGAGGTCTGCTCAGCCGGGACAGAGGTAAGTGAGCAGGGCTGCGGCAGCCATGAGCCGCCAATGTAACAACTTAATTTAGGTCTGACCTGATTTAGATCTTCTTGTCCAAATCTGAGATAGAAGGCTTAAAGCTGATGTCAAACATTGAGAGGCATTGTAGTTATTAAAAAGAGAAGAAGAAAAAAAGCTGTTGTGTAAGCCTTCCCTTCTATATGTTTCTTCTTGGCATTGTTGAGTCATCCACAAGAGAAATGTGGAAGAGCATTAGCAGAATGACTCTAGGGAGAACCCATGGTGCCCATAGTTAAAGCAGGGTAGGTGTTGTTGCCCCACTTTACACAGTGCCAGTACATAATAAATATCCACTATCAACAATGGACAATTGGCTGCAATAATAGGCTAAAAATGGTCTTGATGTTGGAAAACCATTTCTTCCGACATCTGGTAAAAATCATTTTCATAATTAGCATGGTATAGATATTTATATACACAATCATGTTCTCTTTTTATTTTTCACCAACAGATAAGGTCAAAATTTCTCAGAGAGGATTTCACTCCACTTTTCATCCCCCTTTTTACATAGAACAGAATAAGAACTTTAATAAGTCTAATCTGAGACCAGAATTGTTGAAACTATACAAAACAATTGATCGACCTGGAAAATCTGTAAGTGATGAATCAGAGGACTCTTCTTCTAGTGAAGACGATGATTTCCCACACAGTGACCTTTACATACACACTCAATACACAGCTACTGATGGCCAAGCCACAGAGTCCGACTCCAGTGATGAAGACGTAATTTATATATCCACACAACAAACTCAAACAAAACATCCTCCTCTATTTAGGAGAGAAGAGCCAATGCCACGGAATGCAGCAAACCTCTTACAAGTCTACAACCCAAGAGCTTTAGCCTACAGACCAGCCCCTATTAAACAAATTCCCAAAACTAACATCAACACAGAGAAAATGAATGCCATGTTAATAAAATATGGTGAATTCAACAGGAATTTTAACATGAAACCAGCTCCTCCACCTCCTCAGCAGTCATTACAGATGACCCGGAGACTGTTCACCTGCACTGAGTGTCCAAAGTTTTTCACTGGTAATGCAGAACTGATTAGGCATCAGCGTGTTCACAGGAGAAAGAAACTGACTTGCTCCGATTGTGGGAAGCTTTTCCCATACAAGTCACATCTGACTAGACACCAGAGCGTTCACACAGGGGAAAGAGCGTTTGTGTGCTCGGAATGTGGGGAGAACTTCATCTGCAAGTCACACCTAGTGACACATCTAAGAACCCACACAAGAGAAAAGCCTCTTGTCTGTCAAGATTGCGGCAAACATTTCTCATGCAACTCTGCTCTCATCACTCATAGGAGAATCCACACCGGAGAGAAACCCTTTGTTTGCCCCATCTGTGGGAAGGCCTTTGCTCAAAGTTCAAACCTTCTCTCACATCAGAGAGGGCATACTGGAGTGAAGAAGTTTATCTGTCGCCAGTGTGGCAAGAGCTTTGCCCAGAAAAATGACCTGAATAGACATTTGAAAATCCATAGAGGACAAATTGTTTTTCAACATATGTAGAGCTTTTTTGACTTTAAATAAAACCTGTTAACCTTTCAAGTACTATAAGGTGTTGTTAATTTTATATGGCCAGAAGTAGACTTTTACCAGATTGTCCACCAAGACAGTTTATAGGATTGTTAAAGGGCTTCTGTCACCCCACTAAACAGTTTTTTTTTTTTTGTTACTTTTAATCCCTATACTGCGATTTATGCATACATACTGTAATTAATCATTTTGGTTCAGCAGATTATGTTAAAAACTTACTTTTAAAATATGCAAATTACCTTGCTACCAGCAAGTAGGGCGGCTACTTGCTGGTAGCAGCCGCATCCTCCTATCCTAAAGACGCCCCCTCCGCATGTTGATTGACAGGGCCAGCGGACGGGATCTCTCTCTGCTGGCCCTGTTTGCATTCAAAATCTGGCGCCTGCGCCGTACCTGTCTTCAGTCGGCGCAGGCGCACTGAGAGGCGGACGCTCGCTCGGCCGCTCCATCCTCAATGCGCCTGCGCCGATGACGTCACATCTACACCCGGCGCAGGCGCATTGAGGAAGGAGCGCCGAGCGAGCGTCCCCCTTCTCAATGCGCCTGCGCCGATCACGTCACATCTACACCCGGCGCAGGCGCATTGAGAAGGGGGACGCTCGCTCGGCGCTCCTTCCTCAATGCGCCTGCGCCGGGTGTAGATGTGACATCATCGGCGCAGGCGCATTGAGGATGGAGCGGCCGAGCGAGCGTCCGCCTCTCAGTGCGCCTGTGCCGACTGAAGACAGGTACGGGGCAGGCGCCAGATTTTGAATGCAAACAGGGCCAGCAGAGAGAGATCCCATCCGCTGGCCCTGTCTATCAACATGCGGACGGGGCATCTTTAGGATAGGAGGATGCGGCTGCTACCAGCAAGTAGCCGCCCTACTTGCTGGTAGCAAGGTAATTTGCATATTTTAAAAGTACGTTTTTAACATAATCTGCTGAACCAAAATGATTAATTACAGTATGTATGCATAAATCGCAGTATAGGGATTATAAGTAACCAAAAAAAAAATAAACTGTTTAGTGGGGTGACAGAAGCCCTTTAAGCTAATAAAAAACTAAACACAAGAACAAGGGGGCACAACCTAAAATTAGTTGGGGGGAAGATCATAACCAGTGTTAGGAAATATTACTACACCGTAATTTGAGGCTTGGATCAAACTTCTATCAGATATGGTTGGGAAATCTACAGTAAGTGAATTTAAACATGCCTGAGACACGTGTATTCTAACATATAAGAAAGGGAAGACAGGATGGACCGTGTGATCTTTGCTGTCAATCTTTTATGTTTCTAATGTTATTGTTACTTGAATTATAACATTTTCTTTTAGTACATTTGGGGTGAAATCTTTCTAAAATTAAGCAAACAAAAAATACTAATACAATACATAAATATAGTGAATAGCCCAGAAACAGTAGGAAAAGAATTTGCATTTCATGGTAATAGCCTGGTGAGAAATCTTATCTGCCTGATCTTAATAGAAAGCAAATGCATCACATAAGACTGGACAGAGTGTAAAACGTCTCATAAACTGGACCTTTCTCCTCTAACCAAGAATGTTATAACTATGGTCTAGAAATTACTTATAAAAGATGCATGTTGTAGCACACCCAGTATGTAACCTGCATAGAGCAAGTAATACATTTGTGCATTGTAGCTCTAAGAGAACCCTCCTTGGACTTGACTTGGCTACAAGATTTGACAGGCCTGGATCACTGGACCATGGTTGAGTGTTAAATACAGTCCATAACATTGAAATTGCAGCACAAAGAAGAACAAGCTGCAAATCAAGAAAGCACGTTTTCAAAAATTTGCAGATAATTACATTTTCAAGCACCTAGCTCCAATCTGTGGTATGTGTGAGGGGCATAAAAGCCAGATTGAAGGTAGAGTTTTTTTCCATCCTGTGGGATAATTGTGTGATGCCTCCTTTTCATCAACATGCCAGTTATTGACACTGGTCGCAAACTGACAGGGACAGAATCCTTGAACTGAGAGACCTTGGTTTATCACTCCAGCAGATCACAACACGCCTTGGCTGAGATGTCAGCACTGTTCAACATCGCATGTCCCACTGGTTGAGAGAACAACAAACTGGAATGACAGCAAGAAGTGCACAGCAGTGAACCTCTGCATGGATGGAGAGTCTGATTAGAAGAATGTTGGGTAGTGATCCATTCTGTACTGCAAATGAAATTGGACGTCATATCACAAGGCTAGGTCGGCAGTGTCTACACAAACCAGAAGGCATTTGCACAACATTAGGCTACAAAACATATTCATCTACAGGTGTTCTATATATTTTTTTATAATTGTATATTTATTAAAGAGTAAAGAAATGACAAAGCATATCCACAACAGATTCATCCACAATAGTACAAAGTAAGAGGTAAAACATGTAAAGCATCGTATTCACAGTAACTGAGCACTAATAGCATTCCATCATAGAAAGAGAAATGTCGAGCAATAATTTGTCAAACAAGTGCACAGAAAAAGAATAAACTATGTCTGTCTATATTCAGTCCAGTATAGGACCATTGAGCAGTATATCTCAGAACAGGGAGGCCTCAGGCAGTAGGGAGGGCACCCCAAGAGCCCAATGCCCATCAAGAAGACATGCTTTGTCAAACTAATAACAAAGAGACAAGACAAAGACACAATGGGAAGGGAGGGGGGAGACACATAATTCTCGCAAGATCTCTAATGGTGTCTCGTAGCCCAGTAATCGTCCCAGGGATCCCAATATCGCATTGAAGAGTGCAATTTTGTCCTGAAACATAGCTGTGGAGTATTCCAGTGTTCGGACCTCCGTCACCCTAGCATACAAATCGGAGACCCTTGGTGGTTTAAGGCTTTTCCAACATCGGGGTATTAGACAACGGGCTGCCGTAAGTATCATTAGTAATAACTTAAGTGAGTGTTTTTTAACCTGACGAGGAACCACATTAAGAAGGAAGGACAGAGGGTCAGGCTGGATTTCCACTGCAAAAATATCACTCAAAAGGGTGCCTACTCCAGTCCAGTAGGAGCGTGTCTTGGGACAGTCCCAGAAGATATGGGGCAATGTACCCCTATGTACCCGCACCTCCAGCACTCTCGGAACTACTGGGTTCATTCTATGGAGAAGGTCAGGAGTGTGATACCAGTACATCAAAATTTTATATTGGTTCTCCTGGTGTAGCACCGACATTGAGGATTTCGCTGTCCTCCTCCATATAAGGCGCCAAAGTGTCCGGTAAGGTCTTCCCCAAGTATTCCTCCCACCGTACCATGTAGGAGTGTCTCTGGACCCGCTCAGGAAAGGGGATCAGCAATATGGAGTAGATCTAAGAAATTAGACCCTTCGCATGTAACCCTTCCCTACAAAGGCGTTCAAAGGAAGTTGGGAGGGAGACTGCAACCCCCGAAAAAATGGACTGGGCAAAGTGATTAATTTGGATATAAAAGTAATTGGAGGAGGAGGGGAGATCATATTTGGTCTGGAGGGTTGGAAACGGCAAAAGGTACCTAGTGAAGGGGTCCACAATGTCTGCAAACCTGAACACCCCTCGCTGAAACCATGGTCTCGTCGTGGACGCGGTAAGACTAGTGGGGAGCTTAGGGATATACAGAAAGGAGTTCATGGCGGAGTGGGTAGAAACCAGAGGGAACCGACTGCTACATAACTGCCATAATGATCTAGTGCAGGCCATAGGCCCTAAAAGATCCCTACCTGGCAGGGCGCCATGGGATCCTGACCATAGCATAGAGTTGGGATGTATCGGAGCCAGCCAGAGTCTTTCTATCTGAATCCAGACAGAGTACGGGTGCAGAGAAACCCAGGCCGTGACGTAGCGTAGTTGGGCTGCCCAATAATATTTAGACAGGTCCGGTACTCCTAGCCCACCTTGGGATTCTATGACGTCTCCCCGCCCATATGAATCTAAGGAGCTGGGATTGGGTGGATCTCAGATCCTTGAGGGGAACTGCAATTGGAAGAGTCTCAAAGAGGTACAGAAGTTTGGGCAAGATCGTCATTTTAGTTGCGGCAATGCGTCCCAGGAGAGACAGCAGGAGAGAGTGCCACTTATCCAGAAGACCCCTGATTTCGGCATATATGCGTGGGAAGTTGGCTTTATAGAGGTCCCTATATCGGGGCGTAAGATCAACACCCATGTATCTCAAGGAATCCCTCTTCCATTGGAAAGGGAAGTTCATCTTAAGAGAGCTCAGGGCCGCCTGAGGAACATTAAGAGGGAGAGCCTCAGTTTTATGGGTGTTGACCCTATACCCCGAGAGCCGACCAAATTCCTGTAGAATGGAGTGGAGGTTTGGTAGGGAAACATGAAGTTTGGTAAGGGTAAGAAGGATGTCGTCCGTGTATAGAGATAGCTTGAACTCCTTGTTCCTAACTTGAACACCTCTGATGTTCGGGCAGGCTCTGATTTTGGCCGCCAGGGGTTCGATGCACATAGCAAATAATAGAGGAGACAAGGGGCACCCTTGTCTCGTCCCGTTGGCAATGCGTATGGGTCAAGACTGGGCATGGGAGAGTTTGATTGTCGCTGTGGGGGAGGAGTATAGGCTACGTATGACGTGAACGAAGGGGCCAGGAAGACCGTATGCTTGTAGAGTAGCAAAGAGGAATGGCCAGATTAAACGGTCAAACGCCTTTTCGGCATCTAAACTAAGAAGTAACGCCTTCTCCCCCGAGCGAGACACAACATCTATCAAGTCAATGCTTCTACGTGTGTTATAAGCTCCCTGGCGGCCTGGCACAAATCCTACCTGGTCTTTATGGATCAGGGAGGGGAGAAAAACTTTAGTCGGGAGGCCAGTACCTTGGTATAGATTTTTTTTAAATCAGATAATTTTTATTGAAGATTTTCAATTTTAATCACAGACAGAAAGAACACTGTCCCCCCTCCTCCCAACATAACCCCTTGAGACAAGAGCAGATAAATGATATTGCATCATATGGTCTGACATATCAGCACATTAGTTTTACATATTACAGTGTATCAAATCCGTACAGTACAATTTGAGCAATACGATACATTTTGTAAAAGTAACCAGTCATGTACGCATGGTATGTAACACTTTTATCCCCGAGCTCGTTCAAGACTACCCTCTTAAGTGCCCATTCCCCTTATATTACTTCTCTCCTCTCACCGCCCATTCCTGTACATCTCTCATACATTCCCTCACTCATTCCCTCATTCAGTCCCTTACATTTGCAGATTATAATGTTGAATCCAAAGTGACCATATCTTTTCAAACTTTTTCATACAGTTTCTCTTTTGGTATACATATTTTTCCAGACTGATCAGCACATGCACCTTTTTTTCCCATTCATCCACTGATGGGGGTTGAGCATCTAACCAGTGGAAAGCAATTACCTTCCTAGCTTGGTAAAGCACTCTAATAATAGCCAATCTTTTTTCAGGCACCGATCCCGGTACATCCACGCACACCAATATGCACGTCGCAACATCCATACTGAGGTCAATATAAAAGACAGTTTTCACTATCCCTACTACCCCACTCCAGTACCTTCTCAGTCTAGGACAATTCCACATCAGATGAATGAGGTCCGCATTCGCCACATCACACCTCGGGCAACAATCATCCGCTCTATACCCCATTCTTTTCAATAAGACAGGCGTTTTGTATACTCTGTGTAACAGTAAGAGTTGAGATACCCTTTGAGCTTCACTCACCGCTACTTGTGTAAACTCCTCCAGGACAGTGTCCTATTGCTCCTCAGTTAATTCGGGGGCATCCCTCCTCCATTTATCATATAAAGGGAATTCCTGTTTTTTAAATTGCGCTTCCATAAGACACGTGTAATTTAAAGATATCACTCCTGCTGTACCTCCGCCAGACTTTACCAAGTCTACTATTGAATTTTTCTGCGCAGGACGTACTGCCCCTACCTGTTCCTGAGCACGTAGAGCGTGCCTAAGTTGCAAATAAAGATAAAATTGGGACTTTTGCAATCCAAATTCCTGCTGGTATAGATTTTAAGGTCTGAGTTACAGGGCAATGGGCCTGTAATTTTGGCAGTCGTGGGGGTCTTTCCCGGGTTTCGGGATCATTGTGAGGTAAGAGTGAGACATCGGCGCAGGTACTGCGTTGCCAGCTAGGAAATTATTAAAAAGGGTCACTAAGTGAGGGGTTAGTTCGGATTTGAAAGTCTTATGATATTTATACGAAAAGCCGTCAGGTCCTGGTGATTTACCTTCAGGCAGGCGGTCAACCACTTCCCCTATCTCTTCAGTAACTTGAGTAACCGGACTGTTAAGGGTGGAGAGATCGGAGGCTGGCAGGGTAGGAAGGTGACAGGAGGTTAAGTAAGACTGGAGTGCACTGTCTCTAAGTCCCTCATCGGAGGGGAGGTCAGAGGGTAGGCTGTATAGGGCAGTGTAGTCGGCCGAGAACCTCTGCTATCACTCAGGGGTCATAGTGAATCGTTCCATCCGCCCCCTTAATAGCACTCGGACCCGCTTGGGGAGTGCGGTTCCTAAGTTGTCTGCCCAGTAAAGTGTGTGGTTTGTTCCCCCAGGCATAGTAACGCTGTCGTGTGTAAAGCAGTAGCTTGTTGACACGACCTAAAGCTAGACTCTTCAGTTGGGCTCTAGTGTCGACGATTCGTCTCAGTGTGCAGCGCGAGGGATAAGCAGCCATCTTGTCCTCTAGGGTTCGCAAACGGGAGGTAAGGGTCCTGACCAGAGCAACTGAGTCCGTTAGTTTAGAGCTTATTGCAATACAATGCCCCCTCATGACCGCCTTATGGGCCTCCCACAGGGGACGGACATCCCCTACTGACCCCTCATTCAGATCGAAGTAGGACTTCAGATGTTCGCGAAGTTCCTCCTTAGTGATGGGCTGCTTCAGAAGGGAGTCATTAAGTCTCCAGTGGCATTGGCGAACATGACCCGACCCACTACTAATGTCGACCAGCACTGGGGCGTGATCAGACCAGGTGATTTGGCCCATGTCTGCCCCCTCCAGTAACCTGAGGGTCGAGATTGTACCAAAGAAATAATCGATAGGGGTGTGGGAGCTGTGTGGGGCAGAGTAAAAGGAGAAGGACCTGTCAGTGGGGTAGGTGAGACGCCAAAGGTCATACAGGGAATATTTCCGCACCAATTTACGAAAGTCCCTAGCTAAGTGCTGCTGTGTCGCGTGCACCGGCCTGCCTGGTAGAGCTAAGCAAACCATGGATTCAGAAAAAATGGCATTAAAGTCCCCGCCCAGAAGCACCAAAGGTTCCGGAGAGTCCGCTCCGCAGAGAAAGTGGATCTGCGAAGTATTTGGGGCATAAATGTTACATAAAGTAATGGGTTTATCTGCCAAGTGACCACGGAGAACAATGTAACGCCCCTGGGGGTCCAGAATTGAGGATTCGATTCTGAGGGGACACTTTGCAGATATCAAGATGGCGACCCCCGCCCTCCGACGGCAATGAGTAGCCGAGTAAGCAATAGGGTACAAGTGAGAGGCAAAACGGAAGGAGTAGTCGCCATCAAAGTGTGTTTCCTGTAGGAACACAACGTAAACGCTTTAAGGGATTTCAGTTCCAGGAGCAAGAGTTTTCTCTTGGCATTGGAGTTGAGCCCCTTGACATTGAAAGTTACTCACCGCACCATGAGGGTATGTGATGGTATATATTTTATGCAAGATATAGCTCGCCAAGGGACTCCGTTTGCGTCAGTGGTGTCACACTAACGGAGCTACGGACCACAGGCTAGACTGAGGTATACAATCCCCACAGACGAGGAGGTTCAGGCACCTACAATAGGAGAAAAACACAAGAAGGAGGGGGAAGGAGACAGGACGAGACAACACAAAGTCAGACAAATAAGTAACAGTAAATAACTATTCCCAGGGATGAAATCCCTGCCAGGGGAAAACAAAAATCCCCTCAAGAGGTAAGAGTGTCGGAGACCAGCGAGTCGAGGCAGGCCAATGAGCAAATCACAGAAAACGTATAAAATAAACGAGCAACTATAAGGGCCCTACGGAGAGCCCGCACCGTAAGGGAGCAAAAAAGTAGTCAGCAACTGGCTAAACAATACTAATAGACGACCCATATGATGATCCATCAGAGTCCAATGTCCCTGTGAACCTGAAGGGGTTAAGAACAAGGCTCAGGACGGCCAATTCCTCGAGGCCAGGAGCAGTCAGGCAGGCGGACGTTGCCCCGCTGACATAGGAGACCACGGAGAAGAGGATGCACTTGAGCCGGGCCTTCTTTTCCTGGTTACAGATGACCAAGTGCGTGGTGGCGGAGGCGCTGGGGACTCAAATTCCCAATCAGGGATGTCAGGTACAGGAATTCCCAGCGATTTGCAGAAAGGGTGGAGATCCGTGAAAGAACGGCGAGTCTCTGTTCTTCCCTGATAACGGGCTACCAGGGCAAATGGGAATCCCCAGCGATATGCAATCTGGCGGTTCCTGAGTGACGCAAGAAGAGGTTGAAGGTGTCTCCTTTTCTGGAGCGTAAACGAGGATAGGTCAGGAAACAACTGTACAGGAGCGCCGTTAAAATCAAAGTTGCGCAGGGATCGCGCTTTAGCCATGATGGTTTCTTTAAGGGCGAAGTCATGGACACAACAGATTACGTCCCTGGGATGAGCCGCAGAGCCCTTGGGCTTTAGTGCCCTGTGCACCCTGTCCAGCTTGATCTTATGAGAGGGTGGGTGCCCCAAGATCATATTAAATATGGCTTCCAGTGTGGCAAAGAGGTCTTCTTCTCCAGATGCTTCCGGAAGGTCGCGTACCCGGATTTTATTTCGACGACCCCGGTTATCCAGGTCCTCCAGATGCCGTCCCATGCCCCTAAGCACAGCTGTTTGGGCAGTGATGGATTCATGAAGAGCAGAAAGGTACTGCCTGGTGTCATCATGGGCATTTTCTAGAGAGTCCACCCTGTCCACCATGTGTTTGATATCAGTGCGAACCGCTGCAATTTCAGCCCTGCAGGCTTCTATAACTTCAGAGATAAGAGCCCGAAAGTCCTCCTTTGTAGGCAAACGGCTAAAATAACTCGCCCAAGGTTGTGGGGGTTCAGATAGGGCTGGTGGGCCCATAACAGCGAGTGGCAGAGGACTTGGTGACCTGGCCCATATGTCAGAGGGCAGAGGAGAGCTGCTATCCCCCTGATCCAGTACAGGGGGGGATGGAGGATACTTGCCAGGCCAGGGTTCTTGCAGAGGGGCCCTAGTAAAGCTAGGTGTGGGGGCCACAGGGGTAGTATCCTGAACCCTAATAGGAGTCCCGGTACCTGTGTGCACTGCCTCTCCACGAGGGATGAATCCAGGAGCCGCCATGACAGGGTCCATGCTTCTAGCAGCGGCTGGCAGATACTCCAAGGCAGCAGGGGAAAGCTCCAGAGCTGATACTCCACACGGAGGGGCCACAGATGAGGCTCCGATCCCCTGGGGAGAGCCAGCAGATGTTCTCTGCGCCGATCTGCGCTCACTGTCCGGAGCGCGGCAATCGGGTGGAGGAAGGGAGGAGTGGCGGGAGGCCCTCTGTGCCCTGGTGTTGCGTGGCGGGAGCGCCGATCCAGACGCTCGATCCCAGCACTACTCAAGGGTCCTGGCAGGTGAGGGGGACCGAGGAGGGAGAGGGGTTCTCCTGGGTGCCGATTTTTTCCCCATATGGGCCGGTACTGGAGCGCTGCAGGCCAGATAGTTGCGGTGCGGGCAGGAGCCGGTCTTTCAAGCGGCCATCTCCAGCGGTGTCCGGACACGCCCCTCTACAGGTGTTCTATTGACTTCACGCTACCACTCTCAAAGGCAATGCTGTTGCACAGCAAGATGGCAGTGCATAGCAAGAGGTCTATCCTTTTCAGCGATGAGTCCCGCTTTTGTCTTGGACGCAGTAATAGTCAAGAGATTGGTCTGGAGACCTCATGGGAAATGCAATGAAGAGGCCTTTACAAGGTAAGGTCACACCGGTATTTTGGTGTGGGGTGGCATAATATAGGGTAGCCAGACCACTCTATGCTTCATTTCAGTTACACTAAGGCCTCTTTCACACGGGCCGGACAAGATGCGGGTGCGTTGCGGGAAAATGCGCAATTTTTCTGCGCGAGTGCAAAGTATTTTAATGCGTTTTGCACGCGCGTGAGAAAAATTGGCATGTTTGGTACCCAGCCCCGAACCCGGACTTCTTCACTGAAGTTCGGGTTTGGGTTAGGTGTGTAGATTTTATTATTTTCCCTTATAACATGCTTATAAGGGAAAATAATAGCATTCTTAATACAGAATGCTTAGTAAAATAGTAATGGAGGGGTTAAAAATAATAAACAAATTTAACTCACCCCATCTACTTGATCGCGTAGCGGATCTCCTCTTCTTTCTTCAGGACCTGGCTAAAGGACCTGTGGTGACGTCACTGCGCTCATCACATGGTCCATCAACATGGACCAATTCTTGCCTGTGTGAAAGGGGCCTAACAGTTTGGTGTTAATTGATTTGGTTGTAAAACCATAGGTACAGCTATTTCTCCTATCTGTCTCAGTAGCTGTTTTCAGTCATGATAACGACAGACTGTATGTTGCTCATTTTACTATGAGCAGTCTGTGTGGCCTACTACTACTTGCTACCTTGGTCTGCAGTGTCTCCTGACTTGTCTCCCATCCAGGGCTGGTGCAAGTATTTTTGCCACCCAGGGCAAAAGCAAATTTTGCCGCCCCCTTGACTCCGCCCATTGACCACACACTTTTACCCGCCCCTTTTTCAGCCACCTATTGCATGCAACATTTAACTATGGTCGTGTACCCTGTGCCAGTCTATGGTCATGTACCCTGTGCCAGTCTGACTATGGTCGCGTACCCTGTGCCAGTCTGACAATGGTCATGTATATATAATATCCAGCCATTGTCTGCCACCTAGTACCATCCGAGTGATGCCAATCACTCTGCGCTGTTCAGCAGGTTGGCACACCAAACACGAGCAGTGCCACCTATTCACTGCCAGGCGCCATTCAGCCACTGTCTGAAATCCTGTGCCACCAGGGCAACATAAAACAGTATGCTGCCTTGTGCCCTCTGCCAGTCTGGCACTGTCCTGCACCCTGTACCATTCATAGCCCTTTAGACAGTCTGTGCCACCTATTAGGCTCCATGTGCCACTGCTGGGCACCCTGAGCCAGTCAGAATCTATGGCCCCTAGTCAAGCAGCAGGTGTGCCCTGACCCCTGTACACAAGTGTGTGCCACCCTGCTGCCAGTCACTGTCCTGCAGCCTCTGACACCCTAGTGCAGGTTCTCAGAGTGCGGTTGCCAGGGGTGCTCACCAGGTTCTGCTCCTCGCTGTGCTCCAGGTCCACATTGCCTTGGCTCTTGCCAAGATCATGTGTCTTCGGCGCGTGATCCCACGAGACCCACCTCTGGAGGTCACTGGTCTCGCAGGATTGCGTGCCCGAAGTCAGGGCCTGTGCAAGGATTTTTGTCAACACAAGTGAATCTACATTCCACCCCCCCCCCCCCCCATCATTTCACATTTCTGACCCTCATGATTCATGTCCATTTCTTGCCCCCCCATCATTTCACATTTCTGCCCCTCATGATTCGTGTCCATTTCTTGCCTCCCCCCATCATTTCACATTTCTGCCCTTCATGATTCATGTCCATTTCTTGCCCCCCCCCATCATTTCACATTTCTGCCCCTCATGATTCATGTCCATTTCTTGCCTCCCCCCATCATTTCACATTTCTGCCCCTCATGATTCATGTCCATTTCTTGCCCCCCCATATCATAGTGCCATCCTCTCCCCCTGCCCCCTAATGTGCCAGTATCAAGTGCCTCTCTCCTCCCCCCTCCATGTGCCAGTATCATGGCGCCAATAGCCCCCCTCCCCGTGGCAGTAAAGTAACAGTACGGTATTTAAAAAAAAAAAAAAAAAAAATTTTATACTTACCTCAGTGATGCGATGCAGGCTTCTTCCTCTTCCTGTGTTCCCACCAGCTTCTAGTGTTGAAGATTTGGTGCTCGTGTTCTTATTTAGCCTGTCTTTTAGAAAAGTTTATGCTGGGATTCAAACCCATGACCTTCTGTATCAGAGACAAGGCATTTACCCACACAGCTATGAGAGCTGTATAGCCAGTTACTTAAAAAAAATTATAAAATAAGACTTCTACTGTAGATAACTTTGATACCTAGTGTACATCCATACACATGACAGCTGCCCCAGTACACTGTGTATGGATGTAGCAGAGCTGGGTGTGTTGGGGCAGCTGTCATGTGTATGAATGTACACTAGGTATCTTATATATTTATTTATTTATTTTTTATTTATTAAGTAACTGGCTATACAGCTCTCATAGCTGTGTGGGTAAATGCCTTGCCTCTGATGTGAAAGGTCGTGAGTTTGAATCCCAGGAGAAACTTTTCTGAAAGTCTTGGGTAGACAAAATATACCTCTACGTGGCCACCGAGATGATGGTGCATTAATGGATGAATCCACTCCGGACGTGAATGAAGTGAACTTTCAGGAATTGCTGAGATACCGCGTTGCATCTGGAGACAAAATGTTAGAGAAGCACGTGCTACGTACATTTCAAAATCCACACAAAATGATTTAATCAAGTGTTATGGTGATGAAATCTGCAATATCATTGTTGGTAGAATTAGAGGCTTTCTATTTTAGTGTAATATTTGATGAAACTACAGATATTTCACATATAGAACAGATTTTATAAAATTCGTAGATGCCTGTGAATTTGAAGCTCAGAGTGAGTCAGGATTGGATAGTTCAGATTCAGAACTAAGGCTTACATGACAGGTTTTTGGCTAGATGGTAACTAATCAAAGACCTCTCCCTGCATATCACTCATTGTGTTGGCATTGGAACAGACAGTTGCAGTGTTATGTCTTCAGAGGTGGCTGGTGCCGTTTCAGAAATTATTAGAGCAGCACCCAACAGTTGCAGATGTCCTTGCTACAACCATTCTCTGAACAATTCAATTTCAAAGTCCTCGCAAGTTTCAGCAGTGCGCAATGCAGTAGCAGTGGTCAAATCAACCATTCCATTTTTCTTTTTTAACAAATCTTTATTTAAGATTTTCTTCAGTTTACAAGGCAGATAAAGGTGCATTACATATTTGAGAAATATTAATAAACATGAACAATACATCCTTGGTCAGTGCGTATCATATAAGATGGTTAAAGGTATAAGACAATACGGCTCATATGGTAAGCATGAAGATGGCATATAAATTATAACATGCATACAATCATAATAGCAGAACAATGCGTAAGGAGAAAGACTGATGAGCATATGATTTTGGTGTGCACATGTTGTCTATAGAAATGGAAGGTCAGGGGCAAAGAACTCCACCCCCATCATTCCACCCAGAAGTCAGATCACCAACCCTCTGATGGTAAGAAGCACAATACATAAAATATAATAAACATTGTAATAAACATTAGTCACTACTGTTGGGATCAGATGCTACTCCCATTGCCCGAGCTTTTTGGTATTTAGCCTGCCATTGCAGCCATGGAGCCCATGTTTTCAGGTGTTTTTCGTGTGTTAGAGATTCCCAGCTGGACAGCTCTTCTAGTAGTTGAATCTCCTGAACTTTGTTTACCCATTCCATATTTGTTGGAATTTTATTGGTGAGCCAATGGACTGGAACCAGAAGTTTTGCTGCAGCTACTAGGGATGATAATAGAGAGTGTTTGGTAAGAATGAGTTTATCATTAGGGAGATTTAACAGGACCACTAAAGGGGTCAGTGAGGAAGAGGAAGGGATGATTTCCAATATGTTCCTTGAAATCATCTCCCAGTATGGTTTTATCGAGGGGCAGGTCCACCAGATGTGCAATAATGTACCACTAGAACTTCTACATCTCCAGCATTGTTCCGTATGCGAGGGGTCCATGGCATGCAATTTTGCTGGCGTGTTGTACCACCTGGTTACCAATTTAAATGCATTTTCTTGGATCCTGATGCACCGAGAATATCCATGTGAATGGCACAGAATCCTATCTACCGTTTTTTATCAAATGTAGTATTAAGGTCCTTTTCCCAATGGGAGATAAACCAAGGTTTTCCATGGCCCTCCTCCTCCAGTAACTTATTATATACTCTAGATATAGCTCCTTTCTTGTTTCCCTGGCTAAGCAGACAAGTGTCATACCATGTAGGGTCTAGTTTACTAGGGGTACATGCCAAATATAGAGTGCATATCTTTTGGAACTGGGAATATTGAGTGGACAACCAAGGAATATGAGGAAAGCTCCTTGATAAATTTTGAGCAGAGGGGATTACCCTTTCTTTCAAGATATCCCCAATTGCTACACTACCCATTGCTTTCCATAAGCCCAAATCGTCTTGAAATCCTTGAGTAACCAAATACGGGATGTAGCAAATGGGAGTGTACGGAGACATGCATGGGGGGCTACGCAGGAGTGGCGATATCTTTGACCAAGTGACCATGACTCCTTGTAGAGGATTTAGTCCCCTTTTACCTATGGTACGGTTCATTGCTAGTTTCGGGTCCCATAATGCTGCCATTCCTCTAGGACCTAGTAAATTCCTAGCTATCCTGCATCCGAGCTTTGTATTCATAGGACTGCAAATTTCAGAATGCAGCCTAAGTTGTACAGCTCTATAATATGTTGTAACATCAGGAAGACCAAATCTTCCCTTAAATATGGGTTTGGTGAGAATCTTATAAGCTAACCTGGGTCTACAGCCTCCCCACACAAAAGAAGAGAAAAGACTCCGGACTCTTGCTAGGAAAGACTGAGGAAGGGGTATGGGCAAGGTCTGGAGTGTGTATAATATTCTAGGAAGTACATAGGTCTTCAGTAAATTTTTCCTCCCCAACCAAGATAAGAAGGGAATTTTTATATCAACTAGTTGTTGTTTTATACTATCGAATAATGACGTGTAGTTATGGTGGAATAATAAGTTAGGGTCTTTAGTTATGTTAATACCTAGGTACTTTATATGGGAGTTGTTCCATTCAAACGGGAAATCCCTCTCCAGTTTCGTGATAGATGAGTGAGAAATGTTAATACTCATTGCCGTACACTTAGAAAGGTTAATCTTGAAATTGGAAAGGGCTCCATATACTTCTAACTGTCGTAAGAGGGATGGGAATGCCTTTTCGGGGTTGGTCAGAAATACAAGCATATCGTCTGCAAACGCGGCAATAGTATGTATGTCCTTTCCTATTGTGAGCCCCTGGATCTCAGGATCTTGCCTCAGAGATTGTATAAAGGTCTCTAAACACAGGATGAATAAGGTGGGCGAAAGCGGGCATCCCTGACGTGTCCCGTTTAAGATTTTAAATGGTGGTGACAGGATGCCGTTCACCTGTACTTTTGCGGAGGGGTTAGAATACAGGGACAGCACCGCCCCCACAAATTGGGGGGGGAGGCCAAACTTATGCATAGTGGCTTCCATAAAATCCCAAGCCACTCTATCAAACGCCTTTTCGGCATCTGTGCTGAGGAACACAAGCTTCTTCCCCTGTTTTAAAGCGAATTACTGCATTTCCTGCCCCCCACAAAGCCTGATTGTTCGGGGGATACAATCCCTGGGAGTAGGGGTGATAGCCTATTGGCCAATACCTTGGCCCATAGCTTAACATCTGTATTTAGCAGAGAGATTGGCCTATAGCTAGAGGGGATCTCGACATCTTTACCTGGTTTAGGCAATACAATTATATGTGCTTCTAGTGCTTGATTGGCTATGTGGGAACCCCTTAAAAGGGTGTTGAAAAAATTAACTAGTTGTGGGCCTAAATCCGGGAAAAACTTTTTATAATAGGCCACTGTAAACCCATCAGGGCCTGGGCTCTTGCCTGATGGAGTTGAGTTCAGGACTTTTTTTACTTCTGCTAATGAGATGGGGGCCAGTAGTGATAATTTGGAAGCGTCATCTAGGGTGGGGAGGTTTAATGTCTCCAGGAATTGCTCAATCTTCCTTTTTCGATCTATCCGTACCTCCTCCTGTTCTTCCCCTCTGAGGTTGTATAGATTATGGTAGTAATCTCTAAAGATTTTTGATATATCTCTTGAATCAGTCTTAACCAATCCTGCTTGTGACTTCATACGTTTAATGAAAACCTGGTTTTCCCGCTTTTTAATAAGTGCAGTCATTATTTTCCCGCCCTTGTTTCCATGGACATAATGCTTGTGTTTCACTTTTAGATAGGCTTTAGACGCCTTAATGTTTAACAGCTCCTGCAGTTCACGTCTCACTATCTTCAACTCCTCTAGATCTCTAAGTGCGCCAGAACGTTTGTGGGATGATTCTAGGCTAGCAATATGAGATAAGAGGTCTGACATTTTGCGCTTTCTTAGTTTGCTGATATGGGACCCCAATGCAATAAATTCTCCCCTAATCACCGCCTTATGTGCCTCCCATATTATTGCCTGGGATATATCGGGCGTTGTGTTGGTAGAAAAGTAAGACCGCAACTTCTGTGTTATGGAGTCAACTCTAGACTGCGAATCCAAAAGGGTGTGATTCAGCCTCCATGTCCACTCCCTACTACATAGCTCTGGTAAATTTATAGCAAGGGAGACCGGTGCATGGTAAGAGACCGTGATGTTGTGGAGAGTGGAGGACTTAATAGCCGGCAGGTATTTATCCTGCACAAACATGTAGTCCAACCTCTGGTATGATTTGTGAGGATTAGAATAGAATGTGTAATCACGCCTGTCACCATGCGCCGACCTCCAAACATCACTAAGGTGCAAGGATCTCAGACGTGACTGGATCGTTTTTAGGGCTCGGAAAGAAATGGCAGATTTCTGGGTAGAGGAGTCAAGTAAAGGATTCAGGGTTAAATTAAGATCACCACCAACTATCAATAGACCCGCAGCAAATGGACCAATTTTGTGCAGTACCTCTGTCATCCAGCCAACCGTCCCCACATTTGGAGCATAGAGATTACATATTGTGACAGTTAAGTGTCCTATCTCTCCCTTCAATAATAGGTATCTCCCTTCCGGGTCTTTTACTGCAGATTGGAAGGTAAATGGTGTGCCCCGCCTAAAGCCTATACTGACTCCTCTAGCCGCAGAACTACTGGAGGTAGCATGATACCACACATTAAAAGGGCTATGTTCTAAGTTAGGAATATGCGAATGAGAAAAATGGGTCTCTTGGAGTAGTATTATATCCGCACCAATTCTCCTGAGAACCTGAAACACTCTACTCCGTTTTTTAGGGCTATTACAACCATGTACGTTGAAGGTGGAAAGACATAAGGTTAATGGAGCCATCTCATAGAAGTGACATTTTGTATAATTAGGTCGCTTGTCTTACTAGACCACTTGGATGTACCAAACAGGTTAAAGAACCAATTAAAACAATAACAATAACTTAAAGGTAATAGTAAAGGTAATAGTAAAGAAGTACGGCCTTTTGGGCCGGGGGGGGGGGGAAGAATCGCACATGTGGAAACCATGTGTATCCCAATCAGCCCAGAACCCCATTTCTAAACCTCGTGCACATTAGTATATAGTTCAGCTATAATAAAGCTAAGCTATAATAAAGCTAAAGCAAAGCTAAATCCAAGCTATGCTAAAGCCACAATAAAACTATCATAAAGTTATAATAAAGCTATAATAAAGCCATAAAAAAAAAAAAACTATCCTTGACCAACATTTTGTTAAAAAAGGAAGGCACAATACACAGCAGCCTGGCAGAGCATAGCAATAGGCCCTTTAGCCACCCAGCTGGGCATGCGTCCCCATCCAGACAAGATGCTAGTATACTAAAGAATGTCAGTGGTACTGACTACCATGGGCATTATAATAGGCAAGGTACTCCTAAGTAGGATAGCCAGCATCCAACAGGGACGCAGCGCCACTATGCCGACAATGCTATACTGCTATAGAAGAAAAAAGAAAGATGCATTAGCAATGAACCCTTAGTCCGGGACTCCTTGCGGCCTTGCTCTTTTATTCTTCCCGGATCTCTGGGGTTTTGGCTTCACCCATCCCGACGTCTGGGGGAGCGGTGGTAGATCTTCCGCGGGTAGGACGGGTAACCAGGAGGGAATCTCGATCGGAGGCTGTTGGAGTGCCTCCCAAACAGGTGGTAAGTCCTCAGGCGATCGGACGGTGTAGCGGCGATTCCCTATCGTGATTGAGATCCCAAATGGGAAGAGCCATCTGTATGGGAATTTGGACGACCGCAGTAGATCAGTAAGAGGCTTTAATATGCGCCGTTTTTGCAGTGTGGATGCAGCTAGGTCTTGGTAGACTTGAACTTGGGCCCCTTGGATTTTCATTTCCCCTTGTTTCCTTGCCGCCTGGAGTATTAATTCGGTATCTCTGAAGCTTAAAATACCGCAAATTATATCTCTTGGATTGTCCCTTGACGCTGGCTTCGGCTTTAATGCTCTATGCACTCTCTCCACAGTAATATGTGACGATTGCTCTGGGCCTAGAAGCATACTAAAGAGGGAGTCCATGACTTGAAAAAGATCTTCCTTATCCTCCGCCTCTGGAAGCCCCCTGAGCCTGATGTTCCTTCTTCTGTTCCTGTTCTCCTGGTCTTCCATTTGAAGCAGGAGTGTATTCATCGCCCTGGCATGCGAGAGCAAGGAATCCTTTACAGACGCATTGAAGGTGAGTATGGCGTCCTGCGACTGCTCAAGCGTCTCAACGCGGTAACCATTCCATTTTTCAACCAATCAACAAAGCATCATTTTGTTTTAAAGCAGGAGTTAGGCTCTCAACGGACCAGTCTTTGTGAAACCAGATGGGTAGAGCGCTACGATTCTCTTATAAGATTTCGAGATGGACTAGTTAAAGATCAGCAATATCTCAATGGAAATGCTCAAGCTCTAGTTCATCAGCCTCTACTCTCATCCATTCTTTGTGCAGTGTAGAATTTATCTTTTCCTTGATTTCACTTATCAATGTTCTGAAAGTAACCCTACCTCTGAGTCATTTTCTTCAATCTCCAACACTTGATTTGACAAACGCATCTAAATGTCTGAATGTCACCATGGCAACCCTGGAGAATATGCGATGTAACGCTGATCATACTTTTTCCACTTTGCATATGGAGGCTACAGAATTGGCCTCAGAACTTGGAGTGGAACTAAAAATTGCCACGTCTTGTAGAAAGACAAGTGCACAGATCAAATTACAATGCAGGATCAACTGAAGAATTCTACAGGAAATCTTTGTATATTCCTTTGCTGGATAACAAATAACGATTTAAAATCTCGTTTGCCAGAAAACTCGATGAATGTCAGATGAAAGATTAAATAGTTTGAGTTTGCTTTACATTCACAGAGCTGTTCCTGTGAATACTGACCGAATAATTGAGCTGTTTGCAAAGCAAAGAAAAAGAAGACGAGCTAATTCTGTAAATTATTCATGTTATTTAATGTACAAATGTAATGTGTCTGTTGCTTTTAGTGTTTGAAAAGTGACACTTATCAGTATATTTCTACCATTTTACATATAATTGTGCATTGTTTGTTACTGTTTTGTCTGGGAATATTCTGTTCTATAATCAGTATACAAACTCCTGATTAAAATGTCTCCAAAACTGTTCAATAATAAAGTTATATGTGGTTAAATATCACCTATTTGTTTGTAATTTTTAAAATCCGTAATTTGGAAAGACAAATGTGACTGTTTTTAAATAAGGTTAGAGCTGTACGATAGGTTAAATAAAATAGTCTGTTCTATAAGCACGACATTATTTTCTGTCCGCCGCCACAAAACAATCTGGAAGTGCCCCTCCCGAGATGCCAATTTGATGTGTTCCCAGTTGATTTATTTTTAATGGTTGGTGCTACCTTGAGACCTATATTGGGGGCTCTAGTATATGTGCTAGTAAGCTGAGGCCCAATAATCTTGTCCCGTAAAAGATGATGCCAATATTTATGTATTATTTTTTGAACTGTCCTATATTCAGAATTAAATGGTAGAATAATCCGAAGAGTGTCCTCTTGTTCACGTTTTTTTTTTGTGTGGGTGTAAAAAAGTCACTTCTCTTCATACAGTCCTGATCAAAAGTTTAAGACCACTTAAAAAATGGCAAAAAAACATATTTAGCATGGCTGGATCTTAACAAGGTTCCAAGTAGAGCTTCAACATGTAACAAGAAGAAATGGGAGTGAGACAAAACATTTTTTAAATACAAAAGGATAATTAAGGAAGATATGGCACTCATATATCCGGAAGACTGCTCAAATATTTAATTTTATTATATTCAGATATTCTGCAGGTCACAAATTCTAAAAATCATACATCTAAAATCAACATACAAGATACGTAAATTGTACTAGAAATACACAATAAAAGCATTAAAACGACACTGAAATGACGATTATTTGATGTTAAAATAGCTGAGGAATAGGGTATTCGTTAAACCTATGTGCCTAGCAGCAAATATAGTCAGGTCATCAAATAAAGGTGATCGTTCAGGCTGGATGTCGATCAGACCATCACCCTATATTCGATAACCACAAGAATTCGATAACCGCGATTCACAATATGTTCTGGTTAACAGATATAGTAGTCATTCAAACCAGAATCTCGATTAGATGGTCTCCAAATATTCTGCATTAATAATCGCTAATCCAAATTTCTTCCAGACGCGTTTCAAAGTCTTGTGGATTCTGACTTCTTCCTCACTGAGGAAGACTTCGAAACGCGTCTGGGAGAAATTTGGACCCTCCAATACCACCATTTCTGCATACGCTACAGACCACCAGGATCTGCACCTCTCTCTTATCTGCTGGCTGAGAACAGATTGTCCCATGCCTACTAAAGAACTCCCTGGAGCCATACTGTTCCACTCCACCTTAATTGGAGCAACCCAGGATTTGAGCACGAGGGACGCTGAAACAGCGGAGACCAGAGGAAAGGCTTTATTTCGCTTTGGAGGTAAGGGAGTAGTACAGCTCATAAAGATGTGGGACACCACCAGAGAGCTGGAATCCCGAATTATTCAAGCTAATCTGTGAAATCTGATATAGTGTTTCTATAACGAAATATTGACTTTGTGAGCCGACCGAATATATGGTGTTGGATCGATACAACACCTGTAACTCACAGCCAATAATCGAACTAAAACCACGTCCTGCTATCTGGGAAAATTATACAAATGTATTCCAACATGTTTAATAGCGATTATTAATGCTGAATATTTGGAGACCATCTAATCGAGAGTCTGGTTTGAATGACTATTATATCTGTTAACCAGAACATATTGTGAATCGCGGTTATCGAATTTTTGTGGTTATCGAATATAGGGTGATGGTCTGATCGACATCCAGCCTGAACGATCACCTTTATTCGATGACCTGACTATATTTGCTGCTAGGCACATAGGTTTAACGAATACCCTATTCCTCAGCTATTTTAACATCAAATAATCGTCATTTCAGTGACGTTTTAATGCTTTTATTGTGTATTTCTAGTACAATTTACGTATCTTGTATGTTGATTTTAGATGTATGATTTTTAGAATTTGTGACCTGCAGAATATCTGAATATAATAAAATTAAATATTTGAGTAGTCTTCCGAAAATATAAGTGCCATATCTTCCTTAATTATCCTTTTGTATTAATTTTTGGTGTGTGGAGTTCGCACCGAGATATAGAGCACCATCCCATCCCCATTCATTAGTAGAGCCACCCCATTCTGCCAAAACATTTTTTGAGCATTCAATTTAATGAAAACAACGAATAAACTGAAACAGGCAGTTTTTCAGCTTATCAAAATTTTAGGACCACATGCCTTTAAAAGGCCAAATCTGTGCAAAGATGTGGATTCATTGTCATTTTCTGTCAGGTATTCACACGTTGTGATGGCAAAGGCAAAAAAACTCTCCCTTTTTGAACGTGGTCGGGTTGTTGAACTGCATAAGCAGGGTCTCTCACAGCGCGCCATCGCTGCTAAGGTGGGACGCAGTAAGACAGTCATTTGGAATTTCTTAAATGATCCTGAGGGTTATGGAACAAAAAAGTCAAGTGGAAGACCCAAAAAAATTTCATCAGCACTGAGCCGGAGGATCCTGTCCATCAAGACACTGGACGAACTTCGACCCAAATTAAGGCCCTTACTGGTGCTGACTCCAGCCCTATAACCATCAGACGGTATCTGAGACTGAAGGGCTTCAAAAACAAAAAACGTCTTCAAAGACCTCGTCTCCTTGAACGCCACAGAACTGCTCGTTTGGACTTTGCAAGAGAGCACCAAACATGGGACATTCAAAGTTGGAAGAAAGTTCTATTCTCTGATGAGAAAAATTTAACCTTGATGGTCCTGATGGTTTCCAACGTTACTGGCATGACAAGCAGATCCCACCTGAGATATTTTCTACGCGCCACAGTGGAGGGGGTGCCATAATGGTCTGGGGTGCTTTTTCCTTCAGTGGAACAATGGAGCTTCAGGAAGTGCAGGTGCGTCAAACGGCCGCTGGATATGTCCAGGTGTTGCAGAGAGCATTCCTCATGACTGAGGGCCCTCGTTTGTGTGGTAACGACTGGGTTTTTCAACAGGACAACGCTACAGTACACAATGCACGCAGGACAAGGGACTTCTTCCAGGAAAACAACATCACTCTTTTGGCCCATTCTGCGTGTTCCCCTGATCTAAATCCAATTGAGAAGCTTTGGGGATGGATGGCAAGGGAAGTTTACAAAAATGGACAACAGTTCCAGACAGTAGATGGCCTTCGTGCGGCCGTCTCCACCACTCACTCAGAAATGTTCCTACTCACCTCATGGAAACGCTTGCATCAAGCATGCTGAAACGAATTTTTGAAGTGATAAACAATAACGGCGGAGCTACTCATTACTGAGTTCATGTTTGGAAGTTGGATTTCTGTTTTGGGGGGGTTTAGTTTTTTTTTTGGAGGTGTGGTCCTAAACTTTTGATCAGCTGAAAAACAGCTTGTTTCAGTTTATTCGTTGTCTTCATTAAATTGAATGCTCAAAAAATGTTTGGTCTCACTCCCATTTCTTCTTGTTGCATGTTGAAGCTCTACTTGGAACCTTGTTAAGATCCAGCCATGTTAAATATGATTTTTTGCCATTTTTCAAGTGGTCTTAAACTTTTGATCAGGACTGTATCTCTTACTTTACCCAAGGAAATGTCTAACGATTAATTTTGCTACAAATTGTTCTTTAAGTATTATAGCCTCTCGTTCAAATTGTTCCCGATTAGTGCAGGTATGCTGGATGCTCCTGAATTGGCTTGTGGGGATGTTTAGAAGCCACCTTGGAAGATGGCATCTGGTGTATAGAATATAGCTATTTTTCATTACCGGCTTGCGATACATGCTACATATTACCGTACCTAGGTTTTTGAGGAGGAAAATAAGAAAAAAAATATTTTGAACCAAAAGGTGTGCTTTTGGTGGGTTTTGAACTAATTGTGGTCTGTGGATGACACTATTATGGGGGATCTGTGGATGGCACTGTTATGGGGGCATATGTGGATGGCACTTTTATGGGGGCATATGTGGATGGCACTGTTATGGGGGCATCTGTGGATGGCACTGTTATGGGGCCATCTGTGGATGGCACTGTTATGGGGGCATCTGTGGATGGCACTGTTATGGGGGCATATGTGGATTGCACTGTTATGGGGGCATATGTGGATGGCACTGTTATGGGGGATCATTGTGGGGACATCTGTGGATTGCACTGTTATGGGGGCATCTGTGGATGACACATATATAGCATCTTATCTAATGTGTCATCCACAGATCCCCCATAACAGTGTCCCTGTGTAGTGAATGGGGGCCGGCATCTGGTTCTGTCATGGCAGCAGGGCCCGGTGCAGTCACTGTATTCTACTACACCGGGCCCCGCTCACTGTAGTATAATCATATCTAACTTGTGGGTATTGTTAAAGTATTCAAATCCTCTTAAATCCAGCGCTGTACTACTTACTACTAACTTCTTGGCAGTCAGGAAGCGTAGCTCACTACCTCACGTGCCTGCTCCGCCCACTTTATGAATGGCGCAGGCGCAGTGAGCGTAAGAATTAATGGAAAATAGAGATAAAATTTAACTTTTTTGGCAGATTTTCCATTTGAATCCATTTTTTCCAGTTACAAAGCAAGGGTTAACAGCCAAACAAAACTCAATATTTATGGCCCTGATTCTGTAGTTTACAGAAACACCCCATATGTGGTCGTAAACTGCTGTATGGGCACACGGCAGGGAGCAGAAGGAAAGGAATGCCATATGGTTTTTGGAAGGCAGATTTTGCTGGACTGGTTTTTTGACACCATGTCCCATTTGAAGACACCCCTGATGTACCCCTAGAGTAGAAACTCCAGAAAAGTTACCCCATCTTGGAAAGTACAGGATAAGGTGGCAGTTTTGTTGGTACTATTTTAGGGTACATATGATTTTTGGTTGCTCTATATTACACTTTTTGTGAAGCAAGGTAACAAGAAATAGCTGCTTTGGCACCGTTTTTATTTTTTGTTATTTACAACATTCATCTGACAGGTTAAACCATGTGGTATTCTTATAGAGCAGGTTGTTATAGATGCGACAATACCAAATATGACTTTTTGTGGTTGTTTGTTTCAGTTTTACATAACAAAGCATTTTTAAAAAAAAAAATTTTTTTAGTGTCTCCACAATCTGAAAGCCGTAGTTTTATTAATTTTTTGGGCGACTGTCTTGTGTAGGGGCTCATTTTTTTCGGGATGAGATGACGGTTTGATTGGTACTATTATAGGGTGCATATGACTTTTAGATCGCGTGCTATTACACTTTTTGTGATGTAAGGTGACATAAAAATAGCTTTTTTTACACCGTATTTATATATTTTATTTTTACGGTATTCCCCTGAGGGGTCAGGTCATGTGATATTTTTATAGAGCAGGTTATTACGGACGCAGCGATACCTAATGTGTCTACGGCTCCTGGTGCCGGCTTCCTCACTGTAACGTAGTCGGCGGAGGCAGGAAGCCGGCACCAGGAGCGCGGCATTCACTCACTGCACCTGTGCCGAATACAGAAACGCACGGCGCAGGCGCGGGATTTAGACAGATGTAGGCAAATCAGACGTCAATCAAGAGGAGCGGGGCGGGCTAGAAGAACTACATGGGCGGCGAAAATGGTCAGTAGACGGAGCCTCTAGGTGCTGAATCGACGCCGACATAGCACCTAGAGGCTCATTAGCATATGGATAAAAGTAGAATTTTTTAGGTGAACAGCCGCAGACGGAAGTGAACAAAGAAGACTGTTATGTACTGCTGACACTAGCACATCGCTAGTGTCAGTCAGCTACAAATGGCAAAATCTGATGGTAGAAACCCGTTAAGTCCCGGAAAGAAATGACGTACATGTACGTCATGGGTCCTTAAGGGGTTAATATCCATGTATTAACTTTATATTCGTGTATCTTTTTCAAGTGGTGAGTTGTTTACATACTGCCTCTATCCCCTGTTTATGATTTATTATTGCATATAAAGAACTGACATACAGTGGGATGCGAAAGTTTGGGCAACCTTGTTAATGGTCATGATTTTCCTGTATAAATCGTTGGTTGTTACGATAAAAAATGTCAGTTAAATATATCATATAGGAGACACACACAGTGATATTTGATAAGTGAAATGAAGTTTATTGGATTTACAGAAAGTGTGCTATAATTGCTTAAACAAAATTAGGCAGGTGCATAAATTTGGGAACCACAAAAAAGAAATGAAATCAATTTTTAGTAGATCCTCCTTTTGCAGAAATTGCAGCCTCTAAACGCTTCCTGTAGGTTCCAATGAGAGTCTGGATTCTGGTTGAAGGTATTTTGGACCATTCCTCTTTACAAAACATCTCTAGTTCATTCAGGTTTGATGTCTTCCGAGCCTGGACAGCTCTCTTTAAGTCAAACCACAGATTTTCAATTATATTCAGGTCTGGGGACTGAGATGGCCATTCCAGAATGTTGTACTTAGTGGATTTTGAGCAGTGTTTAGGGTCGTTGTCTTGTTGAAAGATCCAGCCCCGTCGCAGCTTCAGCTTTGTCACTGATTCCTGGACATTGGTCTCCAGAATCTGCTGATACTGAGTGGAATCCATGCGTCCCTCAACTTTGAAAAGATTCCCAGTCCCTGCACTGGCCACACAGCCCCACAGCATGATGGAACCACCACCATATTTTACTGTAGGTAGCAGGTGTTTTTCTTGGAATGCTGTGTTCTTTTTCCTCTATGCATAACGCCCCTTGTTATGGCAAAATAACAAAATTTTAGTTTCATCAGTCCAGAGCACCTTATTCCAAAATGAAGCTGGCTTGTCCAAATGGGCTTTAGCCCACCTCAAGCGGCACTTTTTGTGCTGTGGGCGGAGAAAAGGCTTCCTCTGCATCACTCTCGCATACAGCATCTCCTGTGTAAAGTGCGCCGAATGGTTGAACGATGCACAGTGACTCCATCTGCAGCAAGATGATGTTGTAGGTCTTTGGTGCTGGTCTGTGAGTTGACTCTGACTGTTCTCACCATTCGTCGCTTCTGTCTATCCGAGATTTTTCTTGGTCTGCCACTTCGAGCCTTAACTTGAACTGAGCCTGTGGTCTTCAATTTCCTCAATATGCTCCTAACTGTGGAAACAGACAGCTGAAATCTCTGAGACAGCTTTCTGTATCCTTCCCCTAAACCATGATGGTGAACAATCTTTGTCTTCAGGTCATTTGAGAATGGTTTTGAGACCCCCATTTTGCTACACTTCAGAGAAAATTAAAAGAGGAGGGAAACTTACAATTGACCCCCTTAAATACTCTTTCTCATAATTGGATTCACCTGTGTATGTAGGTCAGGGGTCACTGAGCTTACCAAACCAATTTGAGTTCCAATAATTAGTTCTAAAGGTTTTGGAATCAATAAAATGACAACAGTGCCCAAATTTATGCACCTGCCTAATTTTGTTTAAACAATTATAGCACACTTTCTGTAAATCCAATAAACTTCATTTCACTTCTCAAATATCACTATGTGTGTCTCCTATATGATATATTTAACTGACATTTTTTATCGTAACAACCAACGATTTATACAGGAAAATCATGACGATTAACAAGGTTGCCCAAACTTTCGCATCCCACTGTACATAGTGCCTAAAATCCAATGTTCCCTATAGTGTCATTTTTCCAGCGTGTGTCACGAGATGGAGGTCCCAGGAGAGACCACAGCATCGTCAAGCAATAAACAAACGGAAATCAGGTACAGACACACAAGAGTTTATTGCACAAACAAAAACCAGGGAAGGCAGCACAGACAAAACATGAGCTCTATGTACCGTCAGCACAGTGGGAGAAAACCCCCACTGCGCCACTGTCTAGTAATACTCCAGAGGGGCGTGACTAAGCAACTCCTGGTATTCACTAGGGCCCCAGAAGGTAGGGTTAGGCTTTGCCACAGGAAGTTGCCAGGGTCCACTCTGGAGCGTAAACTAGACAGTGACAGCAGGAACGAATGGACAACAGGTACCAGAAGGTACCGACGGCACATAGGCAAACATAACAGACAGGCAAATACAAAACAGGGCAACTAATAATACAAGCAGGAGTTCACGCAAGGGAGCAGGAGTGGCAATGAGCAGAGAAGGACTTGCTCCACCAGTAGTAAACTGCATGGCCTTGCGCATGCCACTCTGCTGCAAAGGCTTGCTGAACAGAGGCATATAACATAACAAACATAACTGGCATAACAGATAACAAACACAGGAATGAGGACGGGAGAGAAGACGTCAATGAACAAGTAGGGAAACCCACAGAGCACAGACAGACAGACACGGATCCCATGGGTCAGCAGCATGGGAGAGAGAGTACAAACCAGGAGCAGGACAGGACAAGACAACACACACCAGGAGAGCTGACCCAGAACTGAGGAAACCTCAGCCTTATATACAGGTTCCTTGGGTGCAGCAGAGAGGCCACACCCATGGAGCAGACAGAGAGGATTAACTCCTAATAGACACACAGGGGAGTTAACCCATAAAGAACCACAAATGACACACAGGAACGGAGCTGCAGCGAGAGCATAGACAGAAGGTCACAGCCAGAGGTAATGACTGTGACAGCGTGGCTATAATGTCCGTAGTGTCTTTGATATACAGTACAATGGTATTTGTCTCACTGTCGATTGTAATAGTTTATCAATATACTGTGACAGTATAGTGACCAGCCCCCAATATAGGTCTCAAGGTAGCACTGACCATCAAGAATAAATCAACTGGGAACACATCAAATTGGCTGACATCAAAAGGTTTTCACCGGTGTGGTAGGTGCAATAACTGCAAAGTCACCAGTTTTACAAAGAAAACAACAGAAGTAAGATCAACACAAAATTCATTTTATTTTAAAAAATAAAGAAGGCCTCACCTGTGACTCAACAGATGTCATCTATCTGTTACAGTGTCCATGCTCCAAACAATATGTAGGCAGAACAAAAAGACCATTTAAGAAGAGGGAAGCTGAGCACATAGCGAACATCAAGAAAGGCTTCCAATTACATTCTGTATCTAAACATTTTAGAGATTATCATAATAATGACCCCTCCACACTTACCTCTGTAGCTTTTGACTCACATTTCCTACAAAAAACTGGTCCTATATAAAAAAAAAACGCTGTAAAAACGCACTGTTTAATAATATTGCGTTTTTTTGGAACAATGGAATGTCTGTTTTCTATGCCTAGGATAAACCAATAATGTGAAATAAGATACAAAGGGTACATATTTTACCCCTATTAAATCCTTTTTTATTTTTATTTTATATTTCTATTTGTATTCTTATGATGTACTACAAGAGCAGCTGCATAACAGTGAAAATTGTTTTGTAAAAGTTATAGTATATTAATACGATCGATTATGTTTCTAGTCTGTATTTTTTATATCTTTTTGTATTGTGTAATGCAATTATTGTTTTTTAAGTATAGACATAGGAAATAACATCCAGTCCAGGCTTTATCCAAATCTTGGATTTTAGAAAGATACCTCCTCCTAATGAGAGGCAACTACTTAAAATGGAGATATGGATCTATTCACTGCAGGCCACTGAGGAAGGAACACGTAGTTCCGAAACGCGTTTGGTGATAATCTGTATGCAGTGAATAGACATTGATTGCGGTCTCTAGCGATACTATAATATTGCGACAGCTCAGTGATTCTAAGAACTGACTGTATTTTGTTACTTGAGCTGTTCGCATTGTGTTACCTGTGCATTACTGCCTGACCACGTGGGACACCACTTACCGAGTCAGCGTGCACATCTATGCAGGTACCGTGCAAATGGGGATTGTGATATAACCCAGTGATACCAGTTTCTACATGAATACTCAGCATTTTCCGACTATAGGAGAAGGTGAGATAACAAGCTGATCCATCTATCATCTAGTGAGATCGTCACGCAGCCATCTTCTGGATTGGTAACGTACCACCTCATGATTATGCCGCTCGCTGCTACTTTGCTGTATTTTACTGGACTGGATACATACCTCACAGCTATAGCGATTATCCTCATGGGTATAGCGATTACTTTTAAGAGGTTTACAATTGCTATTGAGTTTATTTTAAACCGACTATATTGCACTTGAGTCCGGTGTAGCAACAGCTGCTCTGCTACAGTTACCAGAGGATTGGAAACATACTATCCTGAGACTATAGTGATCACTGTCAATAGGAGCGCAGCTGATACTGCGCTGGTCTCAAACTGACCATATTGCAATGTTTTTTTTTAAATCTATATATTAAGGAGACAAAATCCACCACTACAATATACCATAAAGATACAATTCTACAAGAACTATATGTAGATAGGTATACAATTTATACCACACAAGCTACTGGATTTTTGGACTATCACCTTTACTTTAATATTGTATTATTTTATTGATATATTTTATATTTGATATTTTGATGTCTTTTTATGTTTTTCATTTATAGTTGATAAACTATAAAACTATGTTTTGGGAATACAATTGTCTTTATATATGCAGATTGTGCTGTTCCTTTCAAATTGAATTTCTGCACTGTATTATTATTTCTTGTTTTACCTATGTTGTTTAAATCTGTTGTTCTCTGCTGCCATCTGCTGGCCGGAATTCGTATGCTGCACGCCTTCGTTCTTGTTAAATAAAGTTTTTTCTCTGGGCGTGGTTTTGCAGCCTTGGGCCTGGTCACTTCCTGTAGCCTTTTTCAGTGCTGCATCCTTTGTGACTGGAGACACACACCTTGGCTTGTGAAGGCATCAGTTTTTGACCAGCAGTTGCCTCAGCAGTAGTCTCAGCAGTTAGCCTCAGAAGTCTACTGTATTCCATCACTGTATGTCACTGCTCTAGATCAAAAAAACCCACGTTTGATTGCATCCTCATGTCTACGTCTGGATCCATCTAACCTGAGCATCTGCCGGTCCGGTCTGCTCCACTGCTTGGATACGAAGGTAGGACAGTCACAAAGCCATTATCAGTTACACCTTCATTCGCCTTCATGTGGGGACAGAACAGTCAAAAACTGCCTTAAAGCCTTATACCCAGTCAATATCCGTCTGAATGTCCAATGCCTGGCTACAGGTTCCCTCAGAGCCCAGTGCCACACTCAGGAACCTCCCCTGCAACAGGCCCACTCCCAGCAAATCTGCCCAGCAACAGTGCACGTCCCATAAGCCCAAGGGGAAGCACGGCGTGTCCGCAGTAGATATACTCTCGCCTGGAAGTCCTCCACTACTCGCCAAGCCACTTTCTGCATCCTATATTAACCCTTGCTCGCGTGATATAAGAACTGTTCACGCACGCGGGGCCTCCCTTAAACCAAACCCCGCAATTCACTCAAAACACCTTGGGAAACTCATCGGGGTGCCTCATCTGAGCCGCACTGCAATTTTCAGCCCCCAATTCAAAAGTTCAATTTCTTAAAGAGACAGCGCACCTTAAATCAAAATGTCCGAAAAGGACCTTGTACAGTTCCCCAGTGATGAAACAAAGCAAATGCAACCTGATACTGATCATTATGAAGAGCTGGAGGTAGAACCCACACTTCCAGCAGACCAAGTCACGCGACCAAGGCGCTCTCTCAAACCAACTATAAAGATCACAGAATATTATCACACCAGGAAAGATGAGCTATGTGACGACCTGGAAGAGCTATGGGAACGAGTTTCCTCCCTCATATCAGGACTTAAGTCCTCCTCAGGCGATGCCACCAGTTTACAAGTTGCCGTCGGGCGGCTGAATGCAGCCCATGAAAGATACAAGAGACTGTCCACAAGGTATATAACCTTTCTAAAAGACTCTAATATTGAAGAAGCCCCGTCAGAATTGTGCAAGGCAGAATCAATAGACAGACAAAGAGACGCCATGGTGCTGGACGCTAAAGATAAAGTGGAACTCCGCATCTCTCATTTACAAGAAACCAGATCACACAGATCGCATTCATCCAAACATTCCTCGCGGTCCTACAGATCATCATGCTCTAGAAGCTCCGCCCTGAGCGACAGATTACTAGAGGCCCGCATAAATGCAGAGCAATCCAAAGTGAGACGTTCCTTCACTGAAAAAGAAGTCCTTGCGAGGGCAGAAGCACAGATGGCGGCGGCCAAGAGGGCAGAAGCGGAGGCAGAAGCCAAGAGGGCAGAAGCAGAGGCAGAAGCCAAGAGGGCAGAAGCAGAGGCTCGAATAAAGATCCTTGAATCAGAGAGGGAAGAGGAAATTGCATTAGCAAAAGTAAGACTACTTGAGCAAGCATTAAGCCAAGGCCTTGATTCAGTCTGCTTACCACCAGAGGAGATAGACGATCCAGCTGATCGCACCAGCGACTATGTACTGAAACAGTTATCTGCACCACCCCCAGTGTGCTGTACTGTCCAAGCCAACAACACTGAAACCTCCAAGTCAGCTCTACCTGCAGTGCCAGCGATACCCACAGCACCCGAGCAATCCAATAACAGTCGCCCAGACGCGCTCTCTCAAGGGCAGTTATTACAGCAAGATGGCTACCAGGTGTTTCCTGGCCTACCTCCACAGCTCAAACAGCAGTCATCAGAATCTACAGAGGCTAGACCACAGCTCAACCCTGCAGCAACATCATTCTACCCGGAAGCATCTCACCCTTTCACGCCACGCAGCCTATACGCCCCAGGGGCATCACAAGTTGTCATGGCAACAAGCAGTGAGAAATCAGATATGTCTGAGTTTGCCAGGTTTATGGTGAGCAGAGAGCTAATTAACACCAGTCTCTCAAAATTTGATGACCGTGCAGAGAGCTACAGAGCCTGGAAGGCAACCTTCAAAGCCGCCATCGCCAAGCTCAACCTAACTGCAGAGCAGGAGCTCGACCTCTTGATCAAATGGCTGGGCCCAGGCTCCACAAATCGCATCAAGAGCCTTAGAACTGTCTATGTGGGACAAGCAGAAGCAGGTCTCGCTGCAGCCTGGCAGAGACTCGAACGCACCTTTGGCAGTGCAGAAGCAATAGAGAAGGCACTATTCAGGAGACTGCAGAACGTCCCCAAGATCAGTCTCAAGGATGTCCATAAGCTTCAGGATTTAAGTGATTTGCTCATGGAACTGGAGCTCGCCAAAAGAGACCCTCGTCTGTCCGGGCTGTGCTACCTGGATACAGCCCATGGGGTGAACCCAATTGTCGTGAAGCTACCATACAGCCTGCAAGAGAAGTGGGCGGCATCAGTCTCAAGGTATAAAAGAGTGCATGACGTCACCTTTCCCCCATTTATTCATTTCTGTAGGTTCATCGATGAACAGTCCCAGATGAGGAATGACCCCAGCCTCGACTTCCTGGAGTTCAATACTACAGCCTCAGTGACACCATCATCAAGGTATGAAAGTATTGTGCATAAACACAGAGACTTTAAGAGCAGCGTGAATGTTAGAAAGACTAACCTACCATCATCTGCAGTACCCACTGGTAGACAGTACACTACCTCATCAGGAGACGAGGCCTTCAATCGTGAATGTCCCATTCATAAAAAACCACACTCACTGAACAAATGCAGAGGATTTAGATCCAAAACCATACAGGAGCGCAAGAAAGTCCTCACCGAGCTTGGGGTATGTTTCAAGTGCTGCGCTTTATTGGAGCACATGGCTAAGGACTGTAAATCCATTATCAAGTGTGAGGAGTGTCATAGTGAAAGACATGCCTCAGCTATGCACCCAACTCCACTCACAAGGGATTCACCGGCTGCTGTCACCACCAGTCCTGCTCAAAGTCATGGCGGGGAGCAGAACAACGCTAACACAGCCACTGCTGTTTCCTGCTCATGCTTGGACGTATGTGGGGAGGGCCAGAGTGAGAAATGTTGTGCCCGCATATGCCTAATCAAGGTCTACCCGGAGGGGCTACCAGAAAAGGCAGTAAAAATGTATGCCATCATTGACGACCAAAGCAACCGCTCCCTAGCAGGACCTAAACTCTTTGAAGCCTTTGGTATAAATGGACCGTCAGAACCCTACATCTTAAACACCTGCTCGGGTAGCATAGAGACTAGCGGCAGGAGGGCACAAGGATTCATCGCTTGTTCCGTCAGTGGAAATACGGAAATACCTCTACCGACGCTGATCGAATGCGATCAAATACCCAACCATAGGGATGAAATTCCTACCCCGGAAGCTGCATTTCACCATCCACACCTAAGGCACCTAGCCAACGTTATCCCACCTATGGACAACAACGCCGAGATTCTACTCCTGCTTGGCAGAGATAATCTAAGGGTACACAAGGTGCGTCAACAGTGTAATGGTCCCGACTATGCACCGTACGCCCAGAGACTGGACCTGGGATGGGTAGTCATAGGAAATGTATGCTTGGATCAACCAAAAATCCGCTCATTCAAAACGTACGTGCATGGAGATGGACGCACAACTTGCATTAAGCCTTGCCCTCATCACTATGAGGTGAAAGAGAAGCCTCCAGACCTCATACAACCACCTGACGACATTCCTCCCTACTTTGCTGACAACTTGGGAAGATTGGTCTTTCACACAAGCAAGGACGATGATAAAGTAGCTTTGTCAGTAGAGGACAGAGAATTTATCAAGATAATGGACAATGAGTTCCTTAAAGACGAAACCAATCACTGGGTTTCTCCACTACCCTTCCGAGCTACCAGGGTGAGACTCCCGAACAATAGGGAACAAGCTCTGTCTAGATTTAACTCTCTTCAGCGTACCATGAACAGTAAGCCTGAGATGAGAGAACACATCGTTGCCTTTATCGACAAAATATTTCGCAACAACCATGCAGAACCAGCTCCATCCTTAGGGAAGAACGATGAGTGCTGGTACTTGCCTTCATTTGGAGTGTATCACCCACGGAAACCTAATCAAATTAGGGTTGTTTTCGACTCAAGTGCCAAACATCAAGGTGTATCGCTTAATGATGTCCTTCTCACAGGTCCTAATCTGACGAATAACCTAGTTGGAGTGCTGATGAGGTTCAGAAAAGAGCTCGTTGCCATCACCGCCGACATTGAACAGATGTTCCACTGTTTCGTAGTCAGAGAGGACCACCGGAATTTCCTCAGGTTTCTGTGGTACAAGAATAACGACACCAACGCAGAGATGGCAGAATATCGAATGAGGGTACACGTATTTGGAAACAGCCATTCACCTGCCGTGGCAACTTACGGCCTTCGGCGAACTGCATTAGAGGGAGAATCCGAGTACGGTAAAGACGCCAGAGACTTTGTAGAAAAGGACTTCTACGTAGACGATGGACTCAAATCACTACCGACTGAAGAAGCGGCTATTGATCTGCTCAAAAGGACTCAAAGTATGTTGTACAAAGCTAAACTTAGACTACACAAAATTGCTTCAAACAGCCTGGCCGTTATGAGGGCCTTCGAATCAGGCGATCATGCACCAGGATTCAAGGACATTAACTTGGGACTGGACAGTCCACCTGTGCAGAGGAGCTTGGGCCTCAGATGGGATCTCTCGGCTGACTCCTTCGGTTTTCAGATAAGTTGTGCAGACAAGCCATTCACAAAGCGAGGCGTCCTATCAGTGGTAAACAGCCTATTTGATCCGCTGGGATTTGTAGCGCCCATTACCATACAAGGTAAATCTCTACTGAGACAGTTTTCTGAAACAGTCAAGGATTGGGATACCCCACTTCCCTCCGAGAAAGAGCAAAAATGGGAAGCCTGGAAGCGATCTTTGTGTGCCTTGGATGAGATCCACATCCCGAGATGCTATATTAAAACCTCACTTTCCTCTAGCATAAAGAAAGAACTCCACGTGTTCTCGGACGCCTCCACGGAGGCCATCGCAGCGGTTGCCTATCTGAAGGTGACAGAACACAACAACCAAAACCACGTTGGATTCGTCTTTGGTAAGGCTAAGTTAGCCCCCAAGCCTGATCATACTATTCCCAGACTGGAACTCTGTGGGACTGTGTTGGCAGTGGAGATTGCGGATTTCGTACAACAAGAACTGGGTGTCGACATTGCCGAAGTCCAGTATTACACCGACAGTAAGGTCGTTTTAGGTTACATCCACAATCGGACCAAGCGATTTTATGTGTACGTTAGTAACCGCATAGAGAGAATCAGGAGGTCCTCCAAACCTGAACAATGGCACTACGTACCATCCGAACTTAATCCAGCAGATCACGCCACTAGGCCTATGTCTATAGGTTCCTTTACTAACTCTACTTGGCTTACAGGTCCAGAGTTTCTACTTGGAGAGGCGGACGAATGTGTACAGGAAGTTTTCAGCATCCAGGATCCGGATAATGATCCAGAAATCCGCGCTGAAGTTAGTGCATTAGTCACTGGAACTAAGCAAACCGCCAGCTTCGGTTGTCAGCGCTTTGAACGTTTCTCCAGCTGGATGAGGCTCGTCAGAACTATTGCAAGGTTAGTGCACATTGCAAGATGTTATCATAATACTCACCAAGATAAAGATTGTCATGGTTGGCACGCCTGTCATAAACCCTTCTCTGCTGAGAACATCTCTCATAGTGAGTACCTCATAATACGTCACGTCCAGCAGGAAAATTTCAACATAGAATGGAAGTGCTTGCACAACAAACAGCAGATTCCTTTAAAAAGTCCTCTTGCCAACTTAAATCCAGTTATCGACAGTTTTGGCTTGCTAAGAGTTGGTGGTCGTTTGAATCAAGCCCACCTGGGAATTGCAGAACAAAATCCTCTCATCATTCCCAGCAAACATCATATCACCGTCTTGCTAATCCGACACTATCACGAAAGGGCCGAACACCAAGGCAGGCAAATTACTGAGGGCAAATTACGGTCTGCAGGCCTTTGGATTATAGGTATGAAAAAACGTGTGGCCCAAGTACTGCATGAATGTGTGCACTGTCGTAAAGCAAGAGGAAAACAACTACACCAACAAATGGCCGACTTGCCTGCAGACAGACTATGTACAGAGCCGCCTTTCACCTATGTTGGCCTAGATGTCTTTGGGCCATGGATGGTATCCGCACGCAGGACCCGCGGCGGTCACGCAAACAGTAAGCGTTGGGCTGTACTATTTACTTGCATGAGTGTGCGAGCAGTTCACATAGAGGTGATAGAATCTATGGACACATCCAGCCTTATCAATGCCTTAAGACGGTTCTTCGCAATCAGAGGACCAGTAAAACAATTGAGGTCTGACCAGGGAAGCAACTTCATCGGAGCTTGTAGAGAACTTAACATCGACACCAAGTCCATTCAAGATCAGTTGGCGGAAAAAGGTTGCACCTGGATTTTCAATCCTCCTCATAGTTCCCACATGGGGGGCTCCTGGGAGAGAATGATCGGCATCTCGCGCAACATCTTAAATTCTATGCTGATGGATGTAAACTCGTCAAGACTCACACATGAGACTCTAGTCACCCTTCTTGCCGAAGTTTCAGCTATTATCAACTCAAGACCCCTTGTGCCAGTGTCTATGGATCCTGAAACACCAGCCATACTGACTCCGGCTATTCTACTTACCCAAAAGACTGAGAGTACGCTAACACCTAGTGGAGAATTTACTCATGCTAACATCTACCAAAAACACTGGAAACGTGTACAATATCTAGCAGATTACTTCTGGAACAGGTAGCGAAAGGAGTACCTCAGTATTCTTCAAGGAAGAAGAAAATGGCAACACAACAAACCAAACTTGAAGGAAGGAGACCTTGTATTGATGAAAGAGCAACAAACCGAAAGGATTGACTGGCCTATCGGACTAATTTCAAGGGTTTTCCCTAGCAAGGATGGCAAGGTCAGAAAGGTGGAGTTGAAGATCTTCAGGAAAGGCGAGCTTAAAACGTTCTCAAGACCAATCAACGAACTAATTTTAATATTACCCATCGAGAACGTCCCTGCTGGGTGAACAGGACTGTATCAAGCTTCGCAGATCTTCTCCATTCCAAGTTGGAAAATAGGACTAATCTATGTTTTGCATTCTAACATGTTCTTTTTACAGGTTGTTTTATATTTTATGGACATTCGTCATAGTGAAATCCCCTAAGTGAATTTCAGACGGGGAGTGTGCTGTTCCTTTCAAATTGAATTTCTGCACTGTATTATTATTTCTTGTTTTACCTATGTTGTTTAAATCTGTTGTTCTCTGCTGCCAGAACACAGATATTTAATTAAATATATATTTTAATTCACACTGTGTAGCCATACAATTGCCAGATATCTGAGTGCCACCCGAACATTCGCATTTTCAATTTAAACTCAATTATACGGTGTGTGTGCCATTGTTTTCTAAGTTGGTGGAGCCACTGGTTTTCTTGTATTCTTTTCACAAAATAATGCTTAAGTTAGTGTCTTCTACCCCTCCCATATACAGGTGGGTGCTTCTCAATAAATTAGAATATCATCGAAAAGTTAATTTATTTCAGTAAAAGTGAAACATATATTCTATAGATTCACACAGAGTGATCTATTTCAAGTGTTTATTTCTTTTAGTGTTGATGATTACAGCTTAAAGCTAATGGAAACCAAAGAGTCAGTATCTCAGAAAATTAGAATGTTATATAAGAGCTGTGATGAATACCACACCTCGTGCCCACTTGACGTCAACTGCGTCGAGCTCACGAGACGTGGTATGGTCACGGGTATACCAAAAACGTGAAGTTACGCCCTCCAGTGGAGCACGTAAGGTCAGGTTTGTATAGCTTTACACACACCTCCTGTCCACGCGGGCACAGAGAGGCAACAAGCTGAGAGAGCCTTTTCACTGCCGCAGTGAAACAGCGACTCCTCAGCCTGGGTATCTGCCACCAGTTCTAGTTTGATATAAGCCCGGTCCGCTAACGGGATTATATAGGGTCAGAAACCAACCCGCAGTAAGCTTATAACTAGGCCAAAACACGGACGTGGGGATTCGTGATCGAGATACAAGATAGCACAAGATTAAATTATAGATTTAATCGCCGTATGGGCACACTAGATATAACACAATATACACAGACAATATATACAGTGGTCTGAGGTTTTAGATTACAGGTTATATGGTTACAACAGGGTTAAGCCGTGTAAAAGCCAGTTACCGGATAAGATCAAAGTTCCTTTGAGATGTTCTTTGCTGGAGTCCACATGAAGGGCCGTGATCTCAGCTATTTCCTGGGTCCCTCTAAACACATTTGTAGGATGTGACCCCTATTCAGAGAAAGACCCGCCTACTTGCTGGCACCAGACTTTTAACCTGTAGCCGGCCCCTCCCCTCCCGGCCTCAGGGAGGGGTCCACTCCCCCTCTTCTGGGCTGGCAGCAAATGACCCACAAAACCCTTTAGGGTTTATAGCTCCAGACCAGAGGGTCATAGGGAGATGGTTCTGGGACCAATGGACCTGCCTGGGTTCCGGCTACAAGTAGAGCCCAAACCTGGTACCGTTATGTGGTTTCTATGGGGAGATATGGATATCTCTCTACCCTGACCTCATCTCATTAAACAAAGACCATGGGAACGTACCTCGTGGCCACCGGGACACAAATATGTATCCGGTTTGCGCCTGCGATGGCCAGGCGGTTCATAATTCCTTATGGAAGGTAGGTGCCAACATGTCTGGGAGGTCTCATTGATCCTGGGCAAGGGCAGATACCCCCTGCTGGGGGTTTTCCTGCAGGAGTCAGTTGGCTCCAAACTGGTGTAGGTGAGGTGTGACCTTCTCCTTGAAGCCTGGACCCCATGGGGGGCTCTCTTCCTTGCCAACTGACATTCAGATGACAATCAGGCCTGGGGCTTTGAAGCAGGGCCCTCCTGTGGAGTTCACTACCTCCGCTATCTGTCAGCACATGGGGGTGTGAGGACATGGCTGACAGTAAATATTAATCCATATTCCTCACACCTCCCCCTTTTAGAGGGCGCCAGGGGGCAGCACATTCCTGTGTTCCCCCGTGCGCCCATCCGCACCCTCTCCTTGTCGGGATAGCCCATCGGCGTTCCCGTGGTCACGGCCCCTTTTGTGGCGAATGGTCAAGTGATACTGCTGGAGAGCTAGGCTCCAGCGTAGCAGCCTCCCATTCATCCCATATACGGTGTTTAACCAGCTGAGGGGGTTGTGGTCGGTCTCCACCGTGAAGCGGCGCCCGTATAAATACGGCTGCAACCGTTGCAGGGCCCAGACAATTGCCAGGCACTCCTTCTCCATTGTGGTGTACGCCACCTCCCTCGGCAGGAGCTTCCGACTCAGGTACAGAACGGGGCGTTCCTGGCCCGTAGTGTCAACCTGGCTGAGTACGGCACCGAGGCCAAAATCACTGGCGTCGGTCTGCACTATAAACGGCAGCGTGAAGTCGGCCGCCTGTAGTACAGGGAAGCTCGAGAGGGCGGCCTTCAGCGCTCGGAAGGCCGTCTCGCAGTCGTTCGTCCAATCGACTGCGGAGGGCAGCTTCTTCTTGGTGAGGTCCGTCAAGGGCTTCGCCAGGCTACTATAGTGGGGGACGAACCTCCTATAGTACCCAGCGGTGCCCAGGAAGGACATCACCTGTTTCTTGGTCCTGGGGGTGGGCCTAGGATGCGATAGCATCCACTTTCCCAGGCTCTGGCTTAAGGGTCCCCCCGCCTACCCGGTGCCCCAGGTAGTGGACCTCGCTCATGCCCAGCTGGCACTTTTCCGGCTTGATGGTCAAGCCTGCCTGGTGGATCCGCCCCAGCACCTGCGTTAGGTGCTGTAGGTGATCCTCCCAGGTGGGACTGAAGACGGCAATGTCATCCAGGTACGCGGCCGCGTACTCTTCAAGTCCCTTAAGCAGCGTGTTGACCATCCGCTGACAAGTGGCAGGGGCATTCTTCATGCCAAACGGCATCACCGTGGATTCGTACAATCCAAAGGGAGTGATAAAGGCAGAGCGTTCCCTGATGCACGAGGTACAGGCCTTCCCAGGCCGCCTGAAGCTTGTCCTGAGGTACGGGAACCAGTACCCATACCTTCTGACCCACCTGGTAGGTCCTCTCACAAGCATTCTGGTCATACCATCGCTTCTGGTCGGCCTGGGCCCGCTCCATATTATCCTGCACCAGCTGCGACAAGGCCTGCATCTTGTTCCGGAAGCGCATGACATACTCGACGACCGACACTCCAGGGGTGGCTACATCTCCCTCCAAGGCCTCTTTCACCAGAACCAGGGGCCCCCGCACACGTCGCCCATACAGGAGCTCGAAGGGGAAGAACCCCGTGGAGGCCTGTGGGACCTCTCGGTAGGCAAACAGTAGATGTGGGAGGTACCGCTCCCAGTCACGCCCGTGGGAGTCGACCAACATCTTAAGCATCTGCTTTAAGGTGCCATTAAATCGTTCACACAGGCCGTTTGTCTGTGGGTGGTACGGGCTGGTCACCAGATGTTGCACCTGTGTTTGCCTACAGAGGGACTCCGTCAATTGCGACATGAACTGGGTCCCCCGGTCGGTGAGCATTTCCTGGGGAAAGCCCACTCTGGAGAAAATCTCCAGCAAGGCAGTAGCCACCTTGTCGGCCCGAATGGATGACAAGGCTACCGCCTCCAGGTACCGGGTGGCATAGTCTACTACCGTCAAAATGAAGCGTTTCCCGGAGCTGCTGGGAATGGACAGCGGTCCAATGAGATCCACAGCCACCCTCCTGAAAGGATCTTCAATTATGGGCAGCGTTACCAGTGGGGCTTTGGGGCCCCGCCTTCCCCACCCGCTGGCAGGTGTCACATGAACGGCAGCAGGCAACCACATCAGCCCCCATCTTTGGCCAGTAGAAATGCTGGGCTAATCTGACCCTTGTCTTAGCGATCCCTAGGTGTCCAGCCATCGGAATCTCATGCGCAACCTGCAACAAATCCGTCCTGAACTGATAGGGTACCACTAGCTGTCGTTCCCTAGGCCACACCTCCCGTGAGCCCGGCTGGACCGTGACCCGGTACAGCCGTCCTTGGTCCCAGACCATCCGCTCGAGGTCTGAGTCCGAAGGGGGCTGTTCCGCTTGCTCCTTGAGAGCGTTCAGGCTGGCGTCAGCCGCTAACGCTGCCTGAAACTCCTGACTGGACGTGGCCAGAATAACACGAGACTGCCGCGTCCCCTGTCAGGTCCCCGGCACCTGTCTCCTGGCCTCCCTCTGACTCGGCAGCCACTTGGTCGGAAGGGGGAAAGCCATCAGACCCCTGAGGGGCCCCTAGGGGCCCAGCACTCCCACTGCGCGTGACAGCAGCTATGGCCGCTGCCACGGCTGGCAGTGCCTGCTTTCCCTCGGTTCCCGACCAAGTAGCCAGTCCAGACGGACTAACTTGGCCCTCTGACATCCCAGTGGGGGAGGAACCCTGCACTGAGGCTTCACCTGGCAGCCCTACTTCTCCTGGGACAGCCCTGACCTCATTTGCATCCTTCCCCCCCGCAGCTGTCTGCCCCCTGCTTGTCCCCTCAGTCACCACACTGGAGGACAACAGGGTCCAGCAGGCTTGCTGGCCACAGCCTGGGGTTTCAGCCCAGCTGGCAGGAATGACCCCCTCCCCACTAAGGGGAGAGGCACTCATTACATCCCCCACCCCCACATCCCCAAAAACAGGCATGGTAGGTACATTCACAGTATCATCAGGGGGGGGAAGGGCATTACAGGTACATCACATTCTGGGGAATCGGACATCGGGGGGTCAGCGGCCACATACTTAGACACCAGCCGCCGCAGGTCTGTCCCCAGCAAAACACTGGCGGGGATTTTTGCGGATACCCCCACCTCCCTTACTCCTGGACCGGCGCCCCAGTCCAAATAGACCTTGGTGACGGGCAGCGACGGTTCTACTCCTCCAATCCCGGAGACAATGAGGGATCTCCCGGGCAGTAAATCATGGGGTGCCACCAGTTCAGGCCGTACCAGTGTCATTTCAGCGCCGGTGTCTCTAAGTCCCATGGCCACGGCCTGGCCCACGGTGACCGGTTGAACATTGTCAAGGGACCTCCCTCCACCCCCACCCACACACAACACAGTGGACGGTTTCCGGGTTGATGACTGGGACGGATCCCTCGGGCGCTGGGGACACATGGCTTTGAAGTGTCCTGGCTGCTTACACAGGTGACACAGGCGGGGTTCCCCCACCGACGTGGAAAGTGCAGCAGGGGCCAGTGCCCACTTGGGCCTAGAGGCAGGGGTAGCAGGTGCAGCGTGCGTCTTACCCCCTCTCCAGCCGACAGGTTTCCGGGCCTCTGAAGTCCTGTTGTTGGTGTATTCATCGGCCAGGGCTGCTGTTGCGGAGGCCCCCTTTGGCTTCCGGTCATGGAGGTACTGCTGGAGATCCTCCGGGCAGTTCCACAAGAACTGTTCTGTGGCGATGAGCTCCTTCAGCTGCTGGACGGTGGAGAGCTCCAACCTGGTGGTCCATTGGTCGACAGCTCTCAGCAAGGCCCGCATGTGATCGGCCCAGCTCTGAGTAGAACCCCGGTGCAAATTCCTGAGCCTTTTCTGGTACGACTCAGGGGTTAAGTTATACTGCCTGACCAGAGACTGTTTGATGTCCTCATAGCTCAGGATGGTCTCGCTGGGCAGGTACCCGAAGATTTCAAGGGCTTTTCCCCTGAGCCGTGGTGTGAGGAATCTGACCCACTGGTCCTCTGGCAGCTGGTATTGATGGCAGGCTGTCTCAAATGCCAACTAAAAAGTGTCCAGGTCCCCATCTTTGTCCAGTAGGGGAAAGTCCTCCGCCCGCAGTTTGGGAATCCGGACCTCTGGAGACTCACATTGGGCTGGGGAGGGCTGCTGGAATTGAAGCTTCAGCTTGAGCATTTGTAGCTGGTGCTCACGCTCGGCCTGTGCTTGCTCGCGACGCTCTGCAGCCTCTGCTCGTTCGCGACGCTCTGCAGCCTCCAGGAGGAGCTCAGATGCTGCCTGGTCTCCAGCCTGGAGATGGTCCATGGCAGCTTGTAGGAGAGCAGCTGAGCCAGCTTGGCTGGGGGGATGGACAGGTGGAGTGAGGTCCACCGCGGACCACACCTCTGGCGACTGGCTCCTTGGGGAGCTTTGGCTGTGCTCCCCCTCGCCTTCCACCTCCTCTCCGCCACCATTCAAAGCATCGGTCATCTCCCTAGCTTTGCTCCTTGTGATACTGGCCGTCATTGCAACGGATGGTCACTGACACCGACTGCAACCTGATGCCCACACACCTTATTGTATCTGCCCTCAGACTGTCTAGTGTTGAGCTGATCTTAAGACTCCAGCGGCAAGAGCTACTGCTGGTCGTCTTTAGTGTCTGGGAGTATGGGTCTCACACTCACACACACTAGTATCTCGATCCCACGTTGCTGCCACCAATATGTGATGAATACCACACCTCGTGCCCACTTGACGTCAACTACGTCGAGCTCACGAGACGTGGTATGGTCACGGGTCTACCAAAAACGTGAAGTTACGCCCTCCAGTGGAGCACGTAAGGTCAGGTTGGTATAGCTTCACACACACCTCCTGTCCACGCGGGCACAGAGAGGCAACAAGCTGAGAGAGCCTTTTCACTGCCGCAGTGAAACAGCGACTCCTCAGCCTGGGTATCTGCCACCAGTTCTAATTTGATATAAGCCCGGTCCGCTAACGGGATTATATAGGGTCAGAGACCAACCCGCGGTAAGCTTATAACTAGGCCAAAACACGGACGTGGGGATTCGTGATAGAGATACAAGATAGCACAAGATTAAATTATAGATTTAATCGCCGTATGGGCACACTAGATATAACACAATATACACAGACAATATATACAGTGGTCTGAGGTTACAGATTAGAGGTTATATGGTTACAACAGGGTTAAGCCGTGTAAAAGTCAGTTACCGGATAAGATCAAAGTTCCTTTGAGATGTTCTTTGCTGGAGTCCACATGAAGGGCCGTGATCTCAGCTATTTCCTGGGTCCCTCTAAACACATTTGTAGGATGTGACCACTCTTCAGAGAAAGACCCGCCTACTTGCTGGCACCAGACTTTCAACCTGTAGCCGGCCCCTCCCCTCCCGGCCTCAGGGAGGGGTCCACTCCCCCTCTTCTGGGCTGGCAGCAAATGACCCACAAAACCCTTTAGGGTTCATAGCTCCAGACCAGAGGGTCATAGGGAGATGGTTCTGGGACCAATGGACCTGCCTGGGTTCCGGCTACAAGTAGAGCCCAAACCTGGTACCGTTATGTGGTTTCTATGGGGAGATATGGATATCTCTCTACCCTGACCTCGTCTCATTAAACAAAGACCATGGGAACGTACCTCGTGGCCACCGGGACACAAATATGTATCCAGTTTGCGCCTGCGATGGCCAGGCGGTTCATAATTCCTTATGGAAGGTAAGTGCCAACATGTCTGGGAGGTCTCATTGATCCTGGGCAAGGGCAGATACCCCCTGCTGGGGGTTTTTCCTGCAGGAGTCAGTTGGCTCCAAACTGGTGTAGGTGAGGTGTGACCTTCTCCTTGAAGCCTGGACCCCATGGGGGGCTCTCTTCCTTGCCAACTGACATTCAGATGACAATCAGGCCTGGGGCTTTGAAGCAGAGCCCTCCTGTGGAGTTCACTACCTCTGCTATCTGTCAGCTCATGGGAGTGTGGGGACATGGCTGACAGTAAATATTAATCCATATTCCTCACAAGAGCACTTAGGCTACTTTCACATTGGCGTTTTGGATTTCCATTTGTGAGATCCGTCATGGACTCTCACAAGCGGTCCAAAACGGATCAGTTTTGCACTAATGCATTCTGAATAGAAAATGATCCGCTCAGAATGCATCAGTTCAGTCACCATTCCACTCTGGAGGCGGACACCAAAACGCTGCCTGCAGCGTTTTTCTGTCCGATGTGGTGCGGATCCGTCCTGACACACAATGTAAGTCAATGGGGATGAATCCGTTTTCTCTGACACAATAGAAAACAGATCCGTTCCCCATTAACTTTCAATGGTGTTCATAACGGATCATCAAGGCTATAGAAGACATAATACAACCGGATCCGTTCATGATGGATGCATGCGGTTGTATTATGGTAACGGAAGCGTTTTTGCAGCTCCATGGCAGATCCGCAAAAACCGCTAATGTGAAAGTAGCCTAAGTATGTACAGTACTGTGCATGCACTCAGCACTTGGTCATGGCTCCTTTTGCATGAATGTGATCAGCCTGTGGCACTGCTGAGGTGTTATGGAAGCTCAGGTTAATTATAGATTGTATTTTTTTTTTTGCTGTAAAAATCCCATTTGTATTGTGTTGCCATTGGACAAGCAGAGAGCTAAAGATTTACTTACCCCAAATTTACTGGAGTCTGTAGGTAGCAGAAGCTTCCTGCCCCTTGATAAAAATTGATATTGCTGCATAAAAATACACTGACTCATGTTTCTGAGTCTAGCTTTACAGAAAAGTTGTTTAATTGTTTAGCGTGCTTTCACACATAGGTTTCTGTGGCGGTTTTCTCCAGTTTTGCGGTTTTTTTGCAGCGTTTTTTGCACCTGCCTTTTTTGTGCATTTTCCTGTGGTAAAATCCAATGTGTATTTTCAGAAATGTCTGCAAAAAAAAAGGGGGTTAGTCAGCACTTCCCAGTGCGCAGGTGCACGCTGCTATGGCAAAGACCTAGAGGAAAAAAAGAGACAATGCAGCAGCACCCTGCAAATCAGATAAAGTACAATAATGCCATAGTCACAAAAATTATAGTGCTAATGCTACGCTTATTTATAAAGTGAGATGCTTGGCCAATGCATTTTGTACAAAACCATCTGAGCCTGTCTGCCGTACGTCAAGGCGATCTCTGTTAGACGGATCCTAACACTAAATACTACCTGTTAAGTGCCATAATGGCCGCCATAAAATTCAGGGCGTGTTGGATCCACATGCATTTTCAGTGCCACAATGGCCTCCATTACAAGGGATGCAGGTACCAACATGCATGCCGAGCCCACTCTATACCTTTCCTTGTGCCAGACAGCTTCCAATGAATGTAATGAGAGCAGGCTACAGCTTTATACTGAAAAAAAAAAAAAGGGGGGGTTAGTCAGCACCTCCCAGTGCACAGGTACACGCTGCCATGGCAAAGACCTAGAGGAAAATTTTCCTAAACATATTACTTGTTAACCTTTCCCCCTGCTTGTAGATTTTTACATCCAAAAAACTTATACATTCGGTCTGGATCTCTGAAGTGAATCGAAGTCCGATCTCGTTGGTATTAAGAGCATCAACGAAATTTGTGAACTCATCTCTTGTTCCATTCCACAACACAAAAACATCATCGATGTATCTTGTCCAGAAGGCGATTTTATCCTGCCACCATGTTGTGTGGCCAGGGAAGACAATGTTGTCCTCCCACCAGCCCAGGAAGAGGTTGGCATACGTGGGGGCGCATGCGCACCCCATCGCCATCCCCCTGAGCTGGTGGTAAAATCACCCCCTGAACAAGAAATAGTTGTGTTTCAAGACATATTCCAGCAGACAGAGAATAAATAGGTAGTGATTTCTAAAATGTGTCCCTCTCTTACTAAGATAATAATTGATTGCTATTAATCCCTTTTCGTGTGGAATGCTACTGTATAAAGACTCAACGTCTATGCTTGCGAGCAATACAGATGGTTCAACAATTAGGGACTCTACTTTATTTTAAAAAGTCTATTGTATCTCTTGTGTACAAAGCCAGTGAGAGAACAAATTCTCTCATCACTTGATCTATATATACCCCACTGTTTTTGGTGAGGGAATTGATACCGGAGACTATCGGGCGACCCTTGAGGGGATTTGTCCCCTCGTGTATCTTTGGGAGGCTATAAAAGGTAGCTATTTGTGGAGCTGTGAGTAACAAAAATTCACATTCGGCCTTGCCAATGGTCTTAATGCCCAGGCCGAATTGAAGAATCGACCTAAGCCTTTCCCTGAACACATCAGTCGAGTCTCCCGACAGGATCCGGTACCCCCTCCATCTTTCAGGAGGTCCAAACACATCCCAGAGTAAGAGTCATGATCCATGATCACCAAGTTTCCTTCTTTTGTCGGACTGCTTGATGATGATGGATCTATTCGACTCCAGGGTACTCAGTGCCTCTGCTTCTAATTGTGACAGATTTCCATGCCCACATTGGGGGACATTGAGATTCTCTAGTTCATTGGTCACGAGTTGCTGGAATATGTCGATAAGTTCATAATTGGAGAGTGATGGTGGTGACCTGGTACTCTTGGGGCTGAGCTTAGTAAAAGGACCCTCTCCAGGTCCCCTCGAGCTCTCTTCCCATAGTTCCATGAGAAGTTCCATATCGGCTCGATCACTATCCAGTATTCCTAATCTCTCATAAGACTGCTTATTAGAGCCCTCAAAGAATTTCCTCCATTTTAGTTTTCTGCAGAACAGGTCCAAATCCTTTACCCAAGTAAAGGCCTTAAAATTTGTCGTGGGGACAAAGGACAGGCCCTTCCGCAGAACCGAGATCTCAGCCTCGGTTAGTGACCGTGGGGATAAATTAATTATCTGTAGGGCATCACTTATTTGTTCCTGCCTCTCAGTTGGTAAGGGGGTTGACCCTGACCTAAAAAAGAGGAGGATGAACCAGTAGGTAATAGTACCGATGAAGAGGTGGGTGCAGCTTGTTGGGATGCCATCCCTAAAGTTGGACTTACATTGGTAGGCTGTGGAGTCACTTGGGACACACCCTGATAATTCCCACCTTGTTGCTTTCCCCATCTCCTCCTTCTATTGCCCTGTTTTTTGAAAGATCCCTGTCCCTTTTTAATCTGGTTCCTTCCTGGGTTATATGTTCCTTCACAGTCTGAGAAGTCAATGTCTGACGAAGAGATCTCAGACGTTGATGGATTGCTGCCCTTTTTGCCCGTTTGATAGGCCCTCTTTTCTCTGAAATCACTTAGATATTTTATAAATTGCCAGTGTTTTCTTCCTTTAACCACCTCAGCCCCCATAGCTTAAACACCCTGAAAGACCAGGCCACTTTTTACACTTCTGACCTACCCTACTTTAACCGTTTATTGCTCGGTCATGCAACTTACCACCCAAATGAATTTTACCTCCTTTTCTTCTCACTAATAGAGCTTTCATTTGGTGGTATTTCATTGCTGCTGACATTTTTACTTTTTTTGTTATTAATCGAAATTTAACGATTTTTTTTGCAAAAAAATGACATTTTTCACTTTCAGTTGTAAAATTTTGCAAAAAAAAACGACATCCATATATAAATTTTGCTCTAAATTTATTGTTCTACATGTCTTTGATAAAAAAAAATGTTTGGGTAAAAAAAAATGGTTTGGGTAAAAGTTATAGCGTTTACAAACTACGGTACAAAAATGTGAATTTCCGCTTTTTGAAGCAGCTCTGACTTTCTGAGCACCTGTCATGTTTCCTGGGGTTCTACAATGCCCAGACAGTACAAACACCCCAGAAATGACCCCATTTCGGAAAGTAGACACCCTAAGGTATTCACTGATGGGCATAGTGAGTTCATAGAACTTTTTATTTTTTGTCACAAGTTAGTGGAAAATGATGATTTTTTTTTTTGATTTTTTTTTCTTACAAAGTCTCATATTCCACTAACTTGTGACAAAAAATAAATACTTCTATGAACTCACTATGCCCATCAGCGAATACCTTGGGGGGTCTTCTTTCCAAAATGGGGTCACTTGTTGGGTAGTTATACTGCCCTGGCATTCTAGGGGCCCGAATGTGTGGTAAGTAGTTTGAAATCAAAATGTGTAAAAAATGACCGGTGAAATCCGAAAGGTGCGCTTTGGAATGTGGGCCCCTTTGCCCACCTAGGCTGCAAAAAAGTGCCACACATGTGGTATCGCCGTACTCAGGAGAAGTTGGGGAATGTGTTTTGGGGTGTCATTTTACATATACCCATGCTGGGTGAGATAAATCTCTTGGTCAAATGCCAACTTTGTATAAAAAAATGGGAAAAGTTGTCTTTTGCCAAGATATTTCTCTCACCCAGCATGGGTATATGTAAAATGACACCCCAAAACACATTCCCCAACTTCTCCTGAGTACGGAGATACCACATGTGTGACACTTTTTTGCAACCTAGGTGGGCAAAGGGCCCCATATTCCAAAGAGCACCTTTCGGATTTCACCGGTCATTTTTTACACATTTTGATTTCAAACTTCTTACCACACATTTGGGCCCCTAGAATGCCAGGGCAGTATAACTACCCCACAAGTGACCCCATTTTGGAAAGAAGACACCCCCAGGTATTTCGTGATGGGCATAGTGAGTTCATGGAAGTTTTTATTTTTTGTCACAAGTTAGTGGAATATGAGACTTTGTAAGGGAAAAAAAAAAATCATCATTTTCCGCTAACTTGTGACAAAAAATATAAAATTCTAGGAACTCGCCATGCCCCTCACGGAATACCTTGGGGTGTCTTCTTTCCAAAATGGGGTCACTTGTGGGGTAGTTATACTGCCCTGGCATTTTCCAGAGGCCCTAATGTGTGGTAAGTAGGTAAATGACCTGTGAAATCCGAAAGGTGCTCTTTGGAATGTGGGCCCCTTTGCCCACCTAGGCTGCAAAAAAGTGCCACACATGTGGTATCGCCGTACTCAGGAGAAGTTGGGGAATGTGTTTTGGGGTGTCATTTTACATATACCCATGCTGGGTGAGATAAATATCTTGGTCAAATGCCAACTTTGTATAAAGAAAATGGGAAAAGTTGTCTTTTGCCAAGATATTTCTCTCACCCAGCATGGGTATATGTAAAATGACACCCCAAAACACATTCCCCAACTTCTCCTGAGTCCGGAGATACCACATGTGTGACACTTTTTTGCAGCCTAGGTGCGCAAAGGGGCCCACATTCCAAAGAGCACCTTTCGGATTTCACCGGCTATTTTTTACAGATTTTGATTTCAAACCACTTCTCACGCATTCGGCCCCTAAAATGCCAGGGCAGTATAACTACCCCACAAGTGACCCCATTTTGTAAAGAAGACACCCCAAGGTATTTCGTGATGGGCATAGTGAGTTCATGGAAGTTTTTATTTTTTGTCACAAGTTAGTGGAATATGAGACTTTGTAAGGAAAAAAATAAATAAAAAATAAATCATCATTTTCCGCTAACTTGTGACAAAAAATATAAAATCTAGGAACTCGCCATGCCCCTCACGAAATACCTTGGGGTGTCTTCTTTCCAAAATGGGGTCACTTGTGGGGTAGTTATACTGCCCTGGCATTTTCCAGGGGCCCTGATGTGTGGTAAGTAGGTAAATGACCTGTGAAATCCTAAAGGTGCTCTTTGGAATGTGGGCCCCTTTGCCCACCTAGGCTGCAAAAAAGTGTCACACATGTGGTATCGCCGTATTCAGGAGAAGTTGGGCAATGTGTTTTGGGGTGTCTTTTTACATATACTCATGCTGGGTGAGAGAAATATCTCGGCAAAAGACAACTTTTCCCATTTTTTTATACAAAGTTGGCATTTGACCAAGATATTTATCTCACCCAGCATGGGTATATGTAAAATGACACCCCAAAACACATTGCCCAACTTCTCCTGAGTACGGCGATACCAGATGTGTGACACTTTTTTGCAGCCTAGATGCACAAAGGGGCCCACATTCCTTTTATGAGGGCATTTTTAGACATTTGGATCCCAGACTTCTTCTCACGCTTTAGGGCCCCTAAAATGCCAGGGCAGTATAAATACCCCACATGTGACCCCATTTTGGAAAGAAGACACCCCAAGGTATTCAATGAGGGGCATGGCGAGTTCATAGAAAATTTTTTTTTTTGGCACAAGTTAGCGGAAATTGATTTTATTTATTTTTTTCTCACAAAGTCTCCCTTTCCGCTAACTTGGGACAAAAATTTCAATCTTTCATGGACTCAATATGCCCCTCACGGAATACCTGGGGGTGTCTTCTTTCCGAAATGGGGTCACATGTGGGGTATTTATACTGCCCTGGCATTCTAGGGGCCCTAAAGCGTGAGAAGAAGTCTGGAATATAAATGTCTAAAAATTTTTACGCATTTGGATTCCGTGAGGGGGTATGGTGAGTTCATGTGAGATTTAATTTTTTGACACAAGTTAGTGGAATATGAGACTTTGTAAGAAAAAAATAATAATTTCCGCTAACTTGGGCCAAAAAAATGTCTGAATGGAGCCTTACAGAGGGGTGATCAATGACAGGGGGGTGATCAATGACAGGGAGGTGATCAATGACAGGGGGGTGATCAGGGAGTCTATATGGGGTGATCACCCCCCTATAAGGCTCCATTCAGATATCCGTATGTGCTTTGCGGATCCAATCCATGTATCCGTGGATCCGTAAAAATCATACGGACATCTGAATGCAGCCTGACAGGGGGGGTGATCAATGACAGGGGGGTGATCAGGGAGTCTATATGGGGTGATCACCCCCCCGGAAGGCTCCAGGGAGACGCCTGTATGTGTTTTGCGGATCCGATCCATCTATCAGTGGATCCGTAAAAATCATGCGGACGTCTGAATGGAGCTTTACAGGGGGGTGATCAATGACAGGGGGGTAATCAATGACAGGGGGGTGATCAGGGAGTCTATATGGGGTGATCACCACAGTCATTGATCACCCCCCTGTAAGGCTCCATTCAGACGTCCGTATGCGTTTTGCGGATCCGATCCATCTATCAGTGGATCCGTAAAAATCATGCGGACATCTGAATGGAGCTTTACAGGGGGGTGATCAATGACAGGGGGGTAATCAATGACAGGGGGGTGATCAGGGAGTCTATATGGGGTGATCACCACAGTCATTGATCACGCCCCTGTAAGGCTCCATTCAGACGTCCGTATGCGTTTTGCGGATCCGATCCATCTATCAGTGGATCCGTAAAAATCATGCGGACATCTGAATGGAGCTTTACAGGGGGTGATCAATGACAGGGGGGTAATCAATGACAGGGGAGTGATCAGGGAGTCTATATGGGGTGATCACCACAGTCATTGATCACGCCCCTGTAAGGCTCCATTCAGACGTCCGTATGCGTTTTGCGGATCCGATCCATCTATCAGTGGATCCGTAAAAATCATGCGGACGTCTGAATGGAGCTTTACAGGGGGGTGATCAATGACAGGGGGGTAATCAATGACAGGGGGGTGATCAGGGAGTCTATATGGGGTGATCACCACAGTCATTGATCACGCCCCTGTAAGGCTCCATTCAGACGTCCGTATGCGTTTTGCGGATCCGATCCATCTATCAGTGGATCCGTAAAAATCATGCGGACATCTGAATGGAGCTTTACAGGGGGGTGATCAATGACAGGGGGGTAATCAATGACAGGGGGGTAATCAGGGAGTCTATATGGGGTGATCAGGGGTGATCAAGGGTGATCAAGGGTGAATAAGGGGTTAATAAGTGACAGGGGGGGGTGTAGTGTAGTGGTGCTTGGTGCAACATATTACTGAGCTACCTGTGTCCTCTGGTGGTCTATCCAAACAAAGGGGACCACCAGAGGACCAGGTAGCAGGTATATTAGACGCTGTTAGACGGGGTTAAAAAAATCACATCTCCAGCCTGCCAGCGAACGATCGCCGCTGGCAGGCTGGAGATCCACTCTCTTACCTTCCGTTCCTGTGAGCGCGCGCGCCTGTGTGCGCGCGTTCACAGGAAATCTCGGCTCGCGCGAGATGACGCATATATGCGTGACTCTGCGCAGGGCTGCCGCCTCCGGAACGCGAATCTGCGTTAGGCGGTCCGGAGGCGGTTAATAGGCCTTGGAATCGCTCTACTGACGTCTGCAGTGAGGCCTCTCGTCTCTTAAAATCTGGATCTTTTTCAAACCTCAGGGCTCCCTCTTTTAAAGTACACAATTTTTCAGAGGTTTTTTCGAAAAGGGCCTTTTCTTCCTCTAAGAGGATTCTCATCAAATTGAGTGAACTCCTAGTCAGTTCTGCTTCCCCCGGAGAGGCCAGAGAGATTCTATCTGCAGGGACTATTGGGATACGTAGACCCCTGGGGACTATATTGTGTTGTATATAGCTCTCTAGGGATCTAATTTCCCACCAAGATTTTATATTATCTTTGAACCAGTATACAGGTCATTGAATAGCAATCAATTATTATCTCAGTACGAGAGGGACACATTTTAGAAATCACAACCAATTTATTCTCTGCCTGCTGGAATATGTCCTGAAACACAACTATTTCTTGATCAGGGGGCGATTTTACCACCAGCTCAGGGGGACGGCGATGGGGTGCGCATGCGCCCCCACGTACGCCAACCTCTTCCTGGGCTGTTGGGAGGACAACATTGTCTTCCCTGGCCACACAACATGATGGCAGGATAAAATTGCCTTCTGGACAAGATACATCGATTATGTTTTTGTGTTGTGGAATGGAACAAGAGATGAGTTCACGAATTTCGTTGATGCTCTTAACACCAACGAGATCGGACTTAGATTCACTTCAGAGATCCAGACCGAATGTATACGTTTTTTGGATGTAAAAATCTACAAGCAGGGGGAAAGGTTAACAAGTAATGTGTTTAGGAAATCCACAGCAACAAATTTTATATTACGATGGGAAAGCCACCACCCGCCCCCACTTAAGAGGGGCATCCCCAGAGGACAGTATCTGCGCTTGCGCAGAAATTGCTCATCTCTGGAGGATTTCCATTGGGAATCTAAAAAATTATACTATCGACTACAAGATAGGGGCTATCCTAAGGCAACTCTTAGGAAGGCTTTTCAGCATGCCTTGGGCACAAATAGAGAGGCCTTGCTTACCCCCAAAAAACAAGATAAAAATGAAAAAACACAAACCCGATTTATCTCCATTTATGTTATGGCAAATAAAGAGGTGAAAGAAATACTAGAAAAGTACTGGCCAATCCTCAAAATGGATCCTGAAGTGACCAATAACATTATGCCCTATCCAAGTATCACCTACTGCAAAGGCAGAAGTTTGAGAGATAGGTTGGTGCGTAGCCACTATATTCCTCTGGCATTGCAAGGAACTTGGGTGGACCGTAAATCCACGAGTGTGTTTAGATGTGGAGCATGCAAGGCGTGCAACTCTATTTGCACTATAAGTCGACAGTTACATGCTCGGCGACTGGCAGTATTTTCACTATAAGAGATTTTATCAATTGTAGGACAAAAGGGGTAATCTATATACAGGGAGTGCAGAATTATTAGGCAAGTTGTATTTTTGAGGATTAATTTTATTATTGAACAACAACCATGTTCTCAATGAACCCAAAAAACTCATTAATATCAAAGCTGAATATTTTTGGAAGTAGTTTTTAGTTTGTTTTTAGTTTTAGCTATTTTAGGGGGATATCTGTGTGTGCAGGTGACTTCTACTGTGCATAATTATTAGGCAACTTAACAAAAAACAAATATATACCCATTTCAATTATTTATTTTTACCAGTGAAACCAATATAACATCTCAACATTCACAAATATACATTTCTGACATTCAAAAACAAAACAAAAACAAATCAGTGACCAATATAGCCACCTTTCTTTGCAAGGACACTCAAAAGCCTGCCATCCATGGATTCTGTCAGTGTTTTGATCTGTTCACCATCAACATTGCGTGCAGCAGCAACCACAGCCTCCCAGACACTGTTCAGAGAGGTGTACTGTTTTCCCTCCTTGTAAATCTCACATTTGATGATGGACCACAGGTTCTCAATGGGGTTCAGATCAGGTGAACAAGGAGGCCATGTCATTAGATTTTCTTCTTTTATACCCTTTCTTGCCAGCCACGCTGTGGAGTACTTGGACGCGTGTGATGGAGCATTGTCCTGCATGAAAATCATGTTTTTCTTGAAGGATGCAGACTTCTTCCTGTACCACTGCTTGAAGAAGGTGTCTTCCAGAAACTGGCAGTAGGACTGGGAGTTGAGCTTGACTCCATCCTCAACCCGAAAAGGCCCCACAAGCTCATCTTTGATGATACCAGCCCAAACCAGTACTCCACCTCCACCTTGCTGGCGTCTGAGTCGGACTGGAGCTCTCTGCCCTTTACCAATCCAGCCACGGGCCCATCCATCTGGCCCATCAAGACTCACTCTCATTTCATCAGTCCATAAAACCTTAGAAAAATCAGTCTTGAGATATTTCTTGGCCCAGTCTTGACGTTTCAGCTTGTGTGTCTTGTTCAGTGGTGGTCGTCTTTCAGCCTTTCTTACCTTGGCCATGTCTCTGAGTATTGCACACCTTGTGCTTTTGGGCACTCCAGTGATGTTGCAGCTCTGAAATATGGCCAAACTGGTGGCAAGTGGCATCTTGGCAGCTGCACGCTTGACTTTTCTCAGTTCATGGGCAGTTATTTTGCGCCTTGGTTTTTCCACACGCTTCTTGCGACCCTGTTGACTATTTTGAATGAAACGCTTGATTGTTCGATGATCACGCTTCAGAAGCTTTGCAATTTTAAGAGTGCTGCATCCCTCTGCAAGATATCTCACTATTTGTGACTTTTCTGAGCCTGTCAAGTCCTTCTTTTGACCCATTTTGCCAAAGGAAAGGAAGTTGCCTAATAATTATGCACACCTAATATAGGGTGTTGATGTCATTAGACCACACCCCTTCTCATTACAGAGATGCACATCACCTAATATGCTTAATTGGTAGTAGGCTTTCGAGCCTATACAGCTTGGAGTAAGACAACATGCATAAAGAGGATGATGTGGTCAAAATACTCATTTGCCTAATAATTCTGCACGCAGTGTATGTCAATGCCCTTGCCCTAAAGACTATATAGGGAAGACATTTAGGGAATTCAGAAAAAGAATTTGTGAACACCTAAATGATGTAGTGAAAAAGAATGTCACGCCAGTCGCCGACCATGTAAATAAATTCCATGGAGGAAATGCCAAAGCTCTGAAATTCTCTGCTTTGGAATGTGTACCCATGTCCCCTAGAAAGGGAGACTGGAATAAAAAAATCCTCCAAAGGGAAGCAGAATGGATTTTTAGATGCAGGTCACAAGCACCCCTAGGCTTGAATGAGAGACTATCCTTCTCATGCTTTATTGAATAGTGTAAATTTGCACACCAACCCCACAGCTAGAAAAGCGAAACTGGTCTGACTGTGGGATTGGATTGTATTCTAGATGGATATTAGGGATTTGGATAGCAAAATCAAAAAGAATAGGAATGGATTAAAAATTTCCCTACAAAAAAGATCACCCTGAAAAGAGAAACAAGGCCCAAAAAGCTTTCTGTTTAACTTATTATTGACAGTTCAAAAATGGTCATGAGTGCGGGAAGCACTCAAATGAATACAAGATGACGTCATCAGGGTCATGATTGTGATCTGTTATGAATCTGGACCTGCATCTGGAGATCCAGATTCCCTCATGTCCTAATCTCTGGAAGGACAAATATAATTTTAGCATCAATAGCCACTGGGGGACCCTTCCCCCCCTTGCAGGAGGCATAACAGGGGTTAAACTGTTCGCCGCATAGCCTCTAAGGAGCAAAAGTGTCTCCACCTACTCCTAGTAACTACTTGAGGCCGGCGTCCTAGCGATTCGCAGAACCTAAAGTGACGTCTGTGTTCCACTAGACCGGAAGTTAGGTCGCGGGGTGCGTTCCACGGGCCGGAAGGGCCTGAGGAGCGCAGACTTTTAAAGAACAGGACTCCCCCTATATGCCACTGCCATATCGATCCTGGGAGGAGGCAAGTCATGCTACGAGCTGGGAGCATAACGGTAAGTGCACACGAATGTCTTTGGATTTTGAAGCAAAGAGTATATGACCTTTGATCAAGGGTCTCTCTGGATGCATCTTCACCTGTATCTAGTACAAGTCTCTTACTATATCTGTTGGATTACAGGTAGCAGCCCCTACCATCAAAATAGGAGCTAGCGGATCCCCAGCACGCATCTGATAAGCTCTGTTGCACCATTATAGTTTATGACGTCTGCAATAACTATTTAGGACGACAAATAGACAGTCATAATAGAAGCTGGGAGCATAACCACAGCAGCGCCTATTATTAAAATAGGAGCTAGCGGATACCCAGCCAATATATGATAAGGTCTGTTGTACCATCACTGATTATGACGTTTGCAATATCTATATAAGACGACAAATGGAATAACGTATATACAGTGATTATATCATCTACCTAGACACTGCAATAAGTGTTACTGCATATATCACTGGATAGACATTGTTATCATACTTTATATATTACTGGAACCGAGACCCTCTGAGGAGCCCTTGAATGGGCGAAACGCATTGGGGTATTGTATTGTACAACAATCATCTTTGTTGTGGCAGCATCAGATTTGTGTTAATTGTTTACACTACACTATCACTGTTAGGGTGTTACAGGGAAAAAAGAGAAGGTACGCGGACAGGGAACCCCACCATCAGGGATGACCCCTGGGCAAATGTTAGAAGGAGTGTGTACTAGGGAAAGAATTCACACACTAATCATTGACCTTCTAAATTCACATTGTACACTGTGTAAGTCTGTATTGTTTGTATGTCATAAGCGTGGCGGATGTTAATGTAGAATAAGAGGAGCCGGCCAGAGGCCTGCACCATCTGCATGATACCAAGCCACCAACAAGGGGCATTTATTTTAAAGAATAATAATAAAAGTATATTTTAAAAGGGTCCGAAAATTAACTGTAGAGAGAATAATATTGATGAGAGGACCTATATCTCAAAACATAATAACAAAATGTAAGTTCAACACCCTGCACCCCAGCCTACATACTCATTTAGAAGGTGACACCGGAGGTACATAGCTTCGTCCATTGTGTAGTGAACGGAGCTGGTTACTGCAGTATTGCTCCCATTTCCTTAAATAGGAGGAGTCCTGCAGTAACTAGTTCCATCCGCTATGTGTAGTTCTGGTGCTGAAAGTCAGCGCCAGAACTATAACTATATAGCTGATCAGCGGAGGTGTCAAATCCCCACTGATCAGATACTGATGATCTATGCTAAGGATAGGCCATTAATAGTAAAATCTAGGACAAACCTTTTAAGAATGTCACCAAATTTTCTAAGACCACTGATATTAGGCACTGTATAGCATCACGGGTGCATAAAATTCTGTAATACCCTTTTAATGATGCTGGTAAATTAGGGGTCAAACAGTGCTGTTTTTGTAAGTATGAAATTTTTTTGCCTTTGGGGAAAAGGAAAGATCATGTCGCATTATCCAGTCATAGTATGGTGTTATTATTAAGCCACAGTATGACGATATTATTCAATTATGGTATGGTGACAGTTCTGGCGCTGGTATGAAAGGGAGCGCTTTTATTAGTGCTTTTATTCCCCCCCCCCCAACTATACTCGCAAGTCTACCTATCACCACTGAGTGAAGGGGGACCTCTGTGAACTTGTGGAGCTATTAACTAGATGGATCAGTAGTACCTCTTGCAGAGTGGTAAAAAGCCAACAGTGTGAACTAGTGCTTTCTCAAACCAACATGGCGCCATCCTGACTTCGACCCAGAGAACAGGAGCCAGCTTTAGGTGAAGATAGAAGACTGTGCACTTGAAGTACGTACTAACCAGGGCTGCTGCTGTCACGGCATGGTGTGGGAGGGGAACTCCACACCAAATGCAAAAGGGAGGGAGAAGGTAACAGGCCTGCAAACTAGGGAAAGGTCACCACCTAATAAATCCCAACCCGAGCCGTGACTGCTAACAGAATGAACAGACCCCGATGGTAGGACTGTTCATCCACAGGAACCTAAGCCTGGCTCACCCTAAAAGGCCCTGAAGATAGTGATAGGGCCACAGACGACCTGGTCCTTCCCAACTGAAGGAACAAAAGTCTGCCTCAGGTCTGGTACCAAGAGACAGGGAAATAAACACAATACAAAAAGGAAAGACACTTAACTCCGGGTAAAAGGAAAGCAGGAACTCAGCCGAGATCCAGACACCAAATGATCCACAACCAGAATGAGATATCAACCGCAAGGAGTGATGGGTAAAGCCAGACTAAGAAGGAAGTAGTAATGGTCACATGATCTACACCTGAAAAGGAAGTGTGGACATCCCAGCAACACATACACAAAATTAAACGAAAAGAAGCTGTCAGATCACTGACGTGCAGCCAGTCTTTTAGATCTTCTACCACCTGTCACAAGTGTGACAGCTGCACATTATTAAAAGGTATAAAAGGGGTTGTCAGGTTCAGAGCTAAATCGCGCAGGGCAAAGGCCTTTTCTGGAGTTCCGGTGACGAACCGGGCTCTCCATACGGCTGCAGTGAGCCCGGTGATGTAACCGACACTGATGGGTGGGCTTTAGAGCTGCCCTAGGCTGTAAAACGGCTAGGGCAGCGCTAAAGCCTGCCCATCAGAGCGGTGACATCACCGAACACACTGCTGGATGGAAGCCTCTACCCGGCAGTGTGTTATTGTAAATAAAAGAGCCCTTGCCCTGCATGATCCAGCGCAGGGCAAGGGAGCGCATCGGAGCATGACATGCTCCGATGCCAACATCAGGGGGGTTGCCTGGGTGAAAACCATAATTAGACTTACCAGTAATTCTGTTTCTTTGAGTCCACCATGATGGCTATACATGAGATTGACCCCTTGACCTCTGTAGGGGCAGGAACACAGAGGGTTTAACCTGTTGGGGACACATGACGTACCGGTACATCATGATGTCCCTTTGCTTAAGGACACATGACGTACCGGTACGTCATGTGTATTTCCGATCACCGCCGCTCGGCAGGCGGTTGTCACGGCGGACTGGATCTCAGATATACAGACAACCAAATAAACAAGTGTCTAGGCGAGATGCTGGGGAATGGTCACCTCCTAGCATATCCCTGACTTCTGTCCCTACGCTGCTAAGCCCACATTCAGATCTAGATGGTAGGAATAATGTGTCCTCGTGCCTGGACTGCAAACACCCTCGAATCCCTGAGATGGTGAAAGGGGAGAAGGGGCAGAAGACACACAAACAGCCTAGACCGCAAGTAACAAAAACAGAAACCAAACTTATCTGAGCTGGAACAGACAAACCTTCCTTCCTTGGATCCAAGGCCAGACTGAATTCTATAACCCGCACGGCCCTCTGGGAGTGAAGGCAATTTAAGCCAATGACCCCACCCAGAGCACCTGAAGGAAGGCGGATCCAGCATGATTCCAAAACAAAACAAATGGTTAGACAAGTGCTGCCAATCTGACAGCCCTCCGCACACAGTCCGAGCAGGGCATGACAGTACCCCCCTTTCTACGGGTGACCTCCGGGCACCCCGGACCAACCTTATCCGGGTGGGCTCTGTGAAAAGCCCTAACCAGTCGGCTGGCGCTGACCTCCAGCGCCGGAACCCACATCCTCTCCTCGGGGCCGTATCCCCTCCAGTGTACCAGGAACTGAAGGGAACCCTGAAGAACTCTAGAGTCAAGAATCCTGGAGATCTCGAACTCTAAATTTCCATCGACCAGAACAGGAGGAGGAGGCAATGGCGATGGTTCCACCGGTCTCACATATTTTTTCAATAAAGATCTATGGAACACATCACGTCTGCGGAAGATCCAGCCGAAACGCTACTGGATTGATCACCGCAGATATTTTGTACGGGCCGATAAATCTTGGGCCCAGTTTCCAAGATGGCACTCTCAATTTAATATTTTTAGTGGACAACCACACCAGATCACCCACACACAGGTCCGGACCAGTCACACGTCTCCTGTCAGCCATTCGCTTATATCTCTCACCCATCGTCTCCAAATTCACTTGTATCCTCCGCCAGATAGAAGATAAGGTAGAAGAAAACCTTTCCTCCTCTGGCATCCCAGAGGAACTAGTCCCCGAAAAGGTACCAAACTGAGGATGAAAACCATATGCGCCAAAAAATGGCGACTTACCTGTGGATTCCTGCCTACGGTTATTCAAAGCAAACTCCGCTAGGGGCAGGAATGAGGACCAGTCCTCCTGATTCTCCGCCACAAAGCACCTCAAGTAGGTCTCCAGGTTCTGATTAGTACGCTCCGTCTGTCCATTCGACTGCGGATGGAAAGCCGAAGAGAACGAAAGTTGAATGCCAAGATGAGAGCAGAACGCCCTCCAGAACCTGGAGACAAACTGCGTGCCCCTATCAGAAACCACATCCGAAGGAATACCATGCAATTTCACGATATTATCAACAAAAATTTGCGCAAGAGTCTTGGCATTAGGCAGACTAGTTAACGATATAAAATGAGTCATCTTGCTAAAACGGTCAACTACCACCAAAATTGCTGTTTTCCCAGAGGAACTCGGTAGATCCGTAATAAAGTCCATGGACAAGTGCGTCCAAGGACGAGACGGAATAGATAAAGGAAGGAGTGAACCAGCCGGTCGAGTATGAGCAACCTTAGATCGTGCACAGGTCTCACAAGCTGCCACGTAATCCTCAATGCTCCTACGTAACCCGGGCCACCAGAACCTCCGGGACACAAGGTCACAGGTGGACTTACCACCAGGATGTCCGGCAAGGACCGTATCGTGATGTTCCTTGAAAACCTTGTATCGCAGTTCTTCGGGAACAAACAACCTCCCTGGAGGACAAGAACCAGGAGCCCCCTCCAACCAGTGACGCCATTCCTCAAAGGCCAACTTTATAGCCAGCAACTCTCTATCTCCCACATCATAGTTCCTCTCGGCGACCGAGAGCTTCTTAGAAAAAAAAGCACACGGGACGCACTTGCCAGGAGAAGAACCCTGCAACAGCACCGCTCCCACCCCCACCTCTGATGCATCCACCTCCACCACGAATGGCTGAGACACATCGGGCTGCACCAGAATGGGAGCAGACGCAAAACACTCCTTAATAGTCGAAAAGTCCTGCAATGCCTCCTCCGACCAAACAGAGACGTCAGTGCCCTTCTTTGTCATATCAGTCAGAGGTTTAACAATGGTGGAATAGTTCAGAATACATTTTCTATAATAGTTAGTAAACCCCAAAAACCGCATCAAAGCTTTCTGATTCTCTGGTCGGTCCCATTCCAGAACCGCCCGGACCTTTTCGGGATCCATACGGAAACCAGAGTCGGAAAGCAGATATCCCAAAAACAGAAGCTCCTGCACCGAAAACACACATTTTTCCAATTTGGCATATAATTTATTCTCCTGAAGGATCGTCAAAACCTGTCTCACATGATCCTGATGGGTCTTCAGATCAGGAGAGAAAATTAAAATGTCATCTAAGTAAACTACCACGAACCTCCCCACCAAGTGATGAAAAATGTCATTGACGAATCTCTGAAATATCGCTGGCGCGTTCGTCAACCCAAAAGGCATAACCAGATTCTCAAAATGACCCTCGTGCGTATTGAAGGCCGTCTTCCACTCATCCCCTTCCTTGATTCTGATCAGATTGTAGGCCCCTCTCAAATCCAACTTGGAGAACACCCTGGCACCAACAATCTGATCAAAAAGGTCGGAGATCAAAGGAAGGGGATACGGATCCCGGACCATAATACGGTTCAATTCCCGAAAATCCAAACACGGTCTGAGTGATCCATCCTTTTTCTTAACAAAGAAAAAACCTACTGCCACCGGAGACTTAGATGGCCTAATATGACCTTTTGCCAAACTCTCGGCGATATACTTTCGCATGACCTCTCTTTCAGGTTGGGAAAGATTGTAAAGGCGAGACTTTGGCAACTTAGCTCCTGGGATGAGATTAACAGGACAATCATAGTCACGATGAGGGGGCAATTCCTGAGTCCCACCCTCCGAAAAGACATCCGCAAAGTCTGAGAGATATTGAGGTAGAACCGCAGTGGACACCCCAGAGATAGATGTGCCAAGACAATTCTCCGAACAAAACTCTCCCCAACCAATAATTTGTCTTGCCTGCCAATCAATAATTGGATTATGTTTTGTCAACCACGGTAAACCTAGGACTATAGGAGCAGGCAAATTCCTCATGACAAAACAAGAAATAAACTCTACATGTGAATCACCCACCCTCAACTGAATACCATGTGCAATATGAGTGAGACTCCTTTGAGAAAGAGGTGAAGAATCTATTGCAGACACCGGAATCTCCCTTTCTAAAGTGCACGTACTTAGACCCAGATTCTGAAGGAAAAGAAAGTCAATAAGGTTTAGCCCAGCACCACAGTCAATGAATACCTCAACAAAAAAAATTCTTGAGTCTAGCGCCACCATAGCTGGGAGGAGAAAACGAGAATTACAGGGAGCTTGCATATCTGCTTGTTCCACTACTCCATTCATGCTACCAAGAGTCAGGACGTTTTTTTTTCTTTCATATCATCACGCGGTTTAACAAAAGGACAAGCAAAAACAAAATGGTCACGTTTACCACAGTAGTAACATAGTTTATGTAATCTCCTAAAGTTTCTCCTACCAGAACGAAAAGATATCTGACCCAACTGCATGGGTTCCTCCCCTACCCCAGAGCTATAAGTAATATCACCCTGGGCAGCAGGTGAGACAAAACCACACGCAGAAGGGATCCCTTGCACGGAGGGACCCTTACACCTCTCTCTGATACGTCTATCCAACCGTATAGCCAAAGACATAGCATTCTCTAGAGCAGTGGTTCTCAACCTTTCTAAAGCCGTGACCCCTTAATACAGTTCCTCATGTTGTGGTGACCCCCAACCATTACATTTTTTTCCTTGCTACGTCATAACTAATTTTGCTACTGTTATGATGACCCACCAAAAACACGCACAGACACCAATACACCAAATGTTAATTCAAATACACAAGTATTCATTCATAACCACAGAACTTTAGCATAAATACAAAATATTTGTAAACCAAATAAATAACTTTAAAATAAGTAATAAACAGCAAATACCCCCTAAAAAATAAATCAGTGGTGCGCACAGTACCCCTCAAATAAATAACTCAATGGTGCTCACAGTACCCCCCCCCCCCAAAAAAAAATAAAAAAAATAAAATCAGTGGTGCTCAGGGTACCCCTCAAATAAATAAATCAGTGGTGCTTCAAGTCCCCCCCAAATAAATAAGTCAGAAGTGCTCAGGGTCCCCCAAATAAATAAATCAGCGGGGCTTCAGGTCTCCCCCAAATAAATAAATCAGCGGTGCTCAGGGTACCCCCAAATAAATAAATCAGTGGTGCATCAGGTTTCCCCCAAATAAATAAATCAATGGTGCTCAGGGTCCCCCAAATAAATAAATCAGAAGTGCTCAGGGTCCCCCAAATAAATAAATCAGCGGTGCTTCAGGTCCCCCCCAAATAAATAAATCAATGGTGCTCAGGGTCCCCCAAATAAATAAATCAGAAGTGCTCAGGGTCCCCCAAATAAATAAATCAGTGGTGCTTCATGTCCCCCCAAATTAAGCTTTGCTCAGCCAAATAATTAAAATAAAATTAGCCAGGCTCAGCCAGGCTCAATTAAATCATTGGTGGCAGTGGTGCTCAGCGGCGGTGTCATTAACGAAAAAACTCGGACCTCAGCAGACAGGCGGCCGACTTACCCGTCCAGACGTCAGGCTCCTTCAAGCACAGGCAGTGATAGGACATCACTTCCTGTGCGCGAGGATAAGGGGCCGCTGCCATTGTGCCGGCGACCCACAATAGGAAGCCTCAGGCGACCCCCCGGAAAGGACCGATCGACCCCCAAAGGGGTCGCGACCCCTAGGTTGAGAACTGCTGCTCTAGAGTATCCGGGTACTCATGAAAAGCCAGGGCATCTTTCAACCTCTCAGATAACCCCTGACAAAACTGACTACGTAACGCGGGGTCGTTCCACCCCGACTCAGTAGCCCATCTCCTAAACTCTATGCAGTAAACCTCTTCAGTATGTTCACTAGGGGTGCACCGAAATTCCGGCGGCCGAAAATATCGGCCGAAAATGGGCCTAATCCATTTCGGCCGATATTGGTACATATCGGCAGAAAATATGGGGTTTGGGATTTGTGGGATTTGTCACCCGCGCCGGGCGGGCGGTTTACTTTAAGTCACTGCATCTTTATTTTACCTTACAATCGTGACGCTCCAGTAACAACTCTGCAGGCAGAGCGGAGGGCGGCGTAACGTCACTTACTCACGTGACGCGCCTGCTCCGCCTCCTTCATTCATAAAGTGGGCGGAGCAGGTGCGTCACGTGAGTAAGTGACGTTACACCGCCCTCCGCTCTGCCTGCAGAGTTGTTACTGGAGTGTCACGATTGTAAGGTAAAATAAAGATGCAGTGAGTGATTAGTCTGCTGTGAGCAGCAGGGCCGGGGCTGTTATGGGTAGGGGGATCGGTCTATGGCACTGCTATGGGGAGGGGGGATCTGTGCACTGTTATGGGGAAAGGGATCTGTGCACTGTTATGGGGAAAGGGATCTGTGCACTGTTATGCCCATAACAGTGCACATATCCCCCCCTCCATAACAGCGCCACCCACAGATGAATTTCATTCATGAAAAAGAATTATTAATAAAATCATTAAAAAAAAAGTATTTGAAAAGTATCTGGGCAAAAAGGCAGTTTCGGTTTCGGTTTTCGGTCAAGGGCATCCTGAATTTTCGGTTTCGGACCAGAATTTTCATTTCGGTGCACCCCTAATGTTCACCTTGTAATAAGTTACGCAATTTAGATTCTACCATCGAGACCCGATCTGGATCATCGTAAATCAATCCCAGGTCTCTGAAAAATTCCTCCACCGACCGGAGGGCAGAGAAAAAGCCCAGGATTGCGCGTCCCCTTTTAGCAGAGACATGATTATACCAACCCTCTGACTTTCATCACCTGACGAAAATGGATGCAGTCGAAAAACAATTTGCATGACTCTTTAAAGCGGAAAAAATCATCTGCACCCCCTGTAAATTTCTCGGGAAGAGTGACTTTAGGCTCCCCACCAATTTGACCTGCACCTGATGCCAGAACACTCTGACACCGTGTGACCGAACTACGCAGATCCGCAACCTCTAGGGATAATCCGTGCATGCGGTCAACCAGTGCATCAATTGACGCCATCACAAAACCGCTGAGTAATGGCAGTCACAGTACGGCGGGTTATAATGTCACGGCGGACTGGATCTCAGATATACAGACAACCAAATAAACAAGTGTCTAGGCGAGATGCTGGGGAATGGTCACCTCCTAGCATATCCCTGACTTCTGTCCCTACGCTGCTAAGCCCACATTCAGACCTAGATGGTAGGAATAATGTGTCCTCGTGCCTGGACTGCAAACACCCTAGAATCCCTGAGATGGTGAAAGGGGAGAAGGGGCAGAAGACACACAAACAGCCTAGACCGCAAGTAACAAAAACAGAAACCAAACTTATCTGAGCTGGAACAGACAAACCTTCCTTCCTTGGATCCAAGGCCAGACTGAATTCTATAACCCGCACGGCCCTCTGGGAGTGAAGGCAATTTAAGCCAATGACCCCACCCAGAGCACCTGAAGGAAGGCGGATCCAGCATGATTCCAAAACAAAACAAAACAAATGGTTAGACACGTGCTGCCAATCTGACAGACCTCCGCACACCGTCCGAGCAGGGCATGACAGCGGTGATCGGAACTGGGTGCCTGATGAAATCAATCAGCAGGCACCCTGAGACAATGCGGGGGGGTCCTGTGTCCCACCTTCCCCCCCCCTTATCGACGATCGCGGCAAACCGTCTCTGGTGACCTGATAACCCGGAACAGGATGGTGATCAGTGGTGTGATAATGCCCCTTCTCTCCTTTCACCATCTCAGGGATTCTAGGGTGTTTGCTGATCAGCTTCGGACGGCTGATCAGCGAGTTTAAATCTTTTTTTCAAATTTTTGGGGCTTTTTTTTTTTTTCTCTCTAGGGGTGCATCAGGGGGGGCTTCAAATGGGACATGGTGTAAATAAACCAGTCCAGCAAAATCTGCCTTCCAAAAACCACCCACCGTGTGCCCGTACAGTAGTTTACGACCACATATGGGGTGTTTCTGCAAACTGCAGAATCAGGGCAAAAAATATAGAGTTTTGTTTGGCTGTTAACCCTTGCTTTGTTACTGGAAAAAATGGATTAAAATGGAAAATGTGCAAAAAAATAATGAAATTCTGAAATGTTATCTCCATTTGCCATCAACTCATGTGGAACATCTAAAGGGTTAACAACGTTTGTAAAATCAGTTTTGAATACCTTGAGGGGTGTAGTTTCTAGAATAGGGTCATTTTTGGGTGGTTTCTATTATGTAAGCCTCACAAAGTGACTTCAGACCTGAACTGGTCCTTAAAAAAGTGGGTTTTTGAAAGTTTAGGAACAATTTCAAGATTTGCTTCTAAACTTCTAAGCCTTGTAACATCCCCAAAAAATAAAATGGCATTCCCAAAATGATCCAAACATGAAGTAGACATATGGGGAATGTAAAGTAATAACTATTTTTGGAGGTATTACTATGTATTATAGAAGTAGAGAAATTGAAACTTGGAAATTTGCTAATTTTTGGTAAATTTGGTATTTTTTTTATAACTAAAAATGATATTTTTTTTAACTTCAATTTACCAGTGTCATGAAGTACAATAGAAAAAAACTATTTCAGAATGGCCTGATTAAGTAAAAGCGTTTTAAAGTTATTCACACATAAAGTGACACTGGTCATATTTGCAAAAAATGGCCTGGTCCTTAAGGTGAAAATGAGCCCGGTCCTTAAAGGATAACGGTCACATTTAGACCCTAATTTCAATTTTTATATATGTAGTTACTAATAACATGATATTCCAGAATCAGTTACTATTAGACTGACTTACCCCATATTTAATAAGATTCAGCCCTTAGCAACCAGTCTGCATAAAACTGCAATTTCACTATTCAATTAAGATGGCCGCCACTGCCCTCACCCTGAGGCTAATCCCGCCTGCCCTCACTAGCCAGTAACAATAGCCCCCCAAAAGTGTCAGTAACCAGAGCCCTCCCCCCCTAAAGGGTTAATCTCCTGCAGCACAAAGGGGTCCTCTTACCACATGTTGCTTTTTATTTATACACTGAGCAGATGGCAGATCTCCCTTCCCTGGTCTGCGCTGCTCCAACTCTGCATTCTCCAAGTCTGCTGAGGGAGGGAGTGTCTGCCAAGAGCAGGGACAGGGAGAAGTGCACACAGCCCAGGCACTGTTATCAGCTGCTGGGGAGGACCTGGCTTTAATCATTTACTTACAGTCTCTGTGTCACAGTCGTTACCTCTGGCTGTGACCTTCTGTCTATGCTCTCGCTGCAGCTCCGTTCCTGTGTTATTTGTGGTTCTTTATGGGTTAACTCCCCTGTGTGCCTATTAGGAGTTAATCCTCTCTGTCTGCTCCATGGGTGTGGCCTCTCTGCTGCACCCATGGAACCTGTATATAAGGCTGAGGTTTCCTCAGTTCTGTGTTAGCTCTCCTGGTGTGTGTTGTCTTGTCCTGCTCCTTGTTTGTACTCACTCTCCCATGCTGCTGACCCATGGGATCCGTGTCTGTCTGCAGAGTGCTATGGGCAAGGCCAAGCAGTATACCACTGGTGGAGCCAGTCCTTCTCTGCTCATTGCCACTCCTGCTCCCTTGCGTGAACTCCTGCTTGTATTTTTAGTTGCCTGCTTGTTTATGTTTGCCTATGTACCGTCGGTACCTTCTGGTACCTGTTGTCCGTTTGCTCCTGTTGTTACTGTCTAGTTCACGCTCCAGAGTGGACCCTGTCAACTCCCTGTGGCAAAGCCTAACCCTACCATCTGGGGCCCTAGTGAATACCAGGAGTTGCTTAGTCACACCCCTCTGGAGTATTACTAGACAGTGGCGCAGTGGGGGTTTTCCTTCCACTGTGCGGATGGTACATAGAGCTCTCAATTTTCCCTGTGTTTCCCTCCTTGGTTTCTGTTTGTGCAATAAACTCTGTTGTGTCTGTACCGTATTGCTGTATGTTTTTGTTTGACGACGCAGAGGTCTCTCCTGGGACCTCCAACTCGTGACACCCTGGCTGTCAGTAATGTGACCCTGCACGCTGCATGCTCTGTCTATCAACAGAAAGAAGGACCATGCCTAGCAACCCTACTTTAAGCACAGGTAAAAGTAGGCAATACAGGGAACAAAAATGTGGAATTAAGGGGTAATTGAATACACAGGGAAAAGTTGAAATAGGGCCACCAAGGTGATATTAATCACCACAATCCTATACTCCAAAAAAAATATATATACGACAGTTATCCTTTAAGGGGTTAAAAGGCCACCACCCACTCTCACCCTCAGTGTTTACAAATTACCAAAGTGGGTGCAGCCCTATATTTTATCAAAACATTTTATTTTCTTTTTTGAGTATTTCTTCATACACAAACCTATTTATTATTTTATGGGGGGAAATAGGAGCCGTCATGGTGGACTCAAGGAAACAGAATTACCGGTAAGGCTAATTACGGTTTTCCATTTTGTCCACCATGACGGCTACATATGAGAACTATCAGATTACTTGGTAGGGAGGGTAACTGCTTGCAGTACCTTCTGGCCAAAAGTCATAGCAGCAGAATTAGAGACATCAATACGATAATGTTTTATAAACGTATTTATACTTGACCAGGTGGCGGCTCTACAGATTCTATCAAGTGAAACGCTAGCTCTTTCCGCCCATGAAGATACCATTGCCCTCGTGGAATGAGCTCTAACATTTGTGGGGCTAGTAAGGCCTGACATTTGGTAGCAGCAGGATATTGTGGATTTAATACAACGACCTATAACATAACATAGTAACATAGTACATAAGGCCGAAAAAAGACATTTGTCCATCCAGTTCGGCCTGTTATCCTGCAAGTTGATCAAGAGGAAGGCAAAAAAAAAACCTGTGAGGTAGAAGCCAATTTTCCCCACTTTAGGGGAATAAAAAATTCCTTCCCGACTCCAATCAGTCAATCAGAATAACTCCCTGGATCAACGACCCCTCTCTAGTAGCCATAGTCTGTAATATTATTACGCTCCAGAAATACATCCAGGCCCATCTTGAATTCCTTTATTGTACTCACCATCACCACCTCCTCAGGCAGAGAGTTACATAGTCTCACTGCTCTTACCGTAAAGAATCCTTTTCTATGTTTGTGTACAAACCTTCTTTCCTCCAGACGCAGAGGATGTCCCCTCGTTACAGTCACAGTTCTGGGGATAAATAGATGATGGGATAGATCTGTATACTAACCCCTGATATATTTATACATATTAATTAGATCTCCCCTCAGTCGTCTTTTTTCTAAAGTGAATAACCCAAATTTTTATAATCTTTCAGGGTACTGTAGTTGCCCCATTCCAGTTATTACTTTAGTTGCCCTCCTCTGGACCCTCTCCAGCTCTGCTATGTCTGCCTTGTTTACAGGAGCCCAGAACTGTACACAGTACTCCATGTGTGGTCTGACTAGCGATTTGTAAAGTGGTAGGACTATGTTCTGTTGTGCCTTTTCATAGGTAAATGCATTGATATCCAATTCATTATTGTCAAAATGGATGTTCATTTCCTTTAAGAGCCATGCTCGATTATAGTTGCAATTTTGTATGTCTTGAGTAGGCCAAATTTAGGTCACACAAAGCTTAATGTTATTTTTCTCATGAATGTACCAGTCTGAGAAGATGCCTCCTTGTCTACTTTTAAATTTATGACGGGAGAAAAAGTTAAGCTCTATGCAGCTGGTGATAATTACCTATACAATTAGGCATTTATTAATGAAGCAAAGTATATAATATTCATGTATTCATTTAATGATCCTTAGTTAGTCCTTTGCATAAAACAATCAGTAGGACATATATATATATATATATATATATATTTGTTTATATTATATTGTTATATGTTACGAAGACAACATGTATCCAGTATATTGTATATATTTCTCATTAGAAGAGTGTCTGTGAAGATGTGTGTTTTGTAACAATTAATCACATCTTTGGTATGACAGAGGAGGTACTGATTTTAGTTGCCTGCTTGTTTATGTTTGCCTATGTACCGTCGGTACCTTCTGGTACCTGTTGTCCGTTTGCTCCTGTTGTTACTGTCTAGTTCACGCTCCAGAGTGGACCCTGTCAACTCCCTGTGGCAAAGCCTAACCCTACCATCTGGGGCCCTAGTGAATACCAGGAGTTGCCTAGTCACACCCCTCTGGAGTATTACTAGACAGTGGCGCAGTGGGGGTTTTCCTTCCACTGTGCGGATGGTACATAGAGCTCTCAATTTTCCCTGTGTTTCCCTCCTTGGTTTCTGTTTGTGCAATAAACTCTGTTGTGTCTGTACCGTATTGCTGTATGTTTTTGTTTGACGACGCAGAGGTCTCTCCTGGGACCTCCAACTCGTGACACCCTGGCTGTCAGTAATGTGACCCTGCACGCTGCATGCTCTGTCTATCAACAGAAAGAAGGACCATGCCTAGCAACCCTACTTTAAGCACAGGTAAAAGTAGGCAATACAGGGAACAAAAATGTGGAATTAAGGGGTAATTGAATACACAGGGAAAAGTTGAAATAGGGCCACCAAGGTGATATTAATCACCACAATCCTATACTCCAAAAAACTTTAAGTTAGACGCCTAGAGGTCTGTCTCTAATTGCTACAAGTGTCAGAATTAATCCCTATAGCTTTGAATTAAAGCTTCTAAGGTCAAAATGTATATTCAGACTTACATAAGTTAACCCTTTATACTATGATGCAGATGGCTTACACAGCAGTGCCACCTAGGTATGAGTAGGTGACATTACAACAGTAGCAAAAGTGCATTCTGGGTAAGGTTATGATGTCACATTTTTATCAATGGTCACGCCCATCCGACAATGATTGGAAAGTTCCAAACTAGGAAGGTGTGTCTAACTGATAAGTTTAGGATCATAAGCCATACACAGCAGGTGAAGAGGTAGAAGGAAAAGGAGAGAGGAGTTGAGTCTCTAGAGGGGTCTATCAAGATGAAAGTCATGGTGAGATGCACTATGATGGACCACCCAGCTTTCCTAGGAGCAGAAGTGAGATTCCTACTAGGACTTGGTAAGAGACACAGAAAATGATATGTCATTTTATTAAGACTAATTAGATAGCGTGGGTGAAATTATACCATCTAGATTGGCGAATAAATAAATAATTAAATTCATTTATCATCTCCATATTGAGATGTAGTCTTAGTAGTCTTAGGATATTGTGAGGCTTCATTCTACCTGCAGAAGAATCTAGACTTATAATCTAGCAAAGCATTAAATAATTGCTTTTATATATATATATACACTGCTAGGTTGTAGACTCCGTCTCATGCTACCACTAGAGTGAAAGCACCGCCAGCATTTAAAAGTGACCAAAACATCAGCCAGGAAGCATAGGAACTGAGAAGCGGTCTGTGATCACCACCTGCAGAACCACTTCTTTATTGGGGGTGTCTTGCTAATTGCCTATAATTTCCACCTGTTGTCTATCCCATTTTCACAACAGCATGTGAAATTGATTGTCACTCAGTGTTGCTTCCTAAGTGGACAGTTTGATTTCACAGAAGTGTGATTAACTTGGAGTTACATTGTGTTGTTTAAGTGTTCCCTTTATTTTTTTGAGCAGTGTATATATATTTATTGATAGAACATTCTTCGCCAAGCTAAGTGATGGATTACCACAGGAAAGATTTGTTTCAAGTCATTCCCATTTAAGATCCTAGATCCCTGTTATTTGTCTTAATAGTCTTACCAAAGTTATATATGTGAAAATAGTCCAGGATGGGGTGGAAGGATACAGTTATCTCTTCTAAAGTTATATCCTTGAATGGATTTGCCCATGCCTGAAGCCATGTGATGTGTAGTTGGTTAGAGGGGGGCAGAATGTATTTAGCATTCCATATTGATGTCTAGGATTAGACATGCCCATCCTGATATCATAAGGTTTTCTCTGAACAGAAGTAATGTATATAACTTTTGTTCATATTTTGATATCCTAACCTAATAATAGCTTTGTTATAATGTGACGAGTTATTTCCACTAACATGTATTGTTAAGCTTGTAATGCTTTATATTAACGCTATATATATTCATTTGCATGTATCATTGTGTTTATTTACTTATATATGTTTATAACCTTGTAACCAATAAATCTGCATATTTTTATAATACCAGTGTATTATTGTATAATGCAAAACTACATTTTATCATTAACGTCATCTCACGTCAAAAAGAACTTATTTATCTGAGGAAATAGTCGGACTCAGATGTGAATTGTATCAATTAGGTTGTCTACAATTCACCAGGTCATGATTTTAAGAATTTATGACAAATTTTATAAATTAAATTTTTTTATGGTTAATAATTTTTATGACCATAATTAATAATTCTTAATTGAATTATTACCCACCGACAGTTCTTATCACGGGCATCTATGCCCCTTCTGATGCAACCCATTATCTTATTAGCCTTGGCAGCAGCTGCCTGACACTGGTTTTTGCAGCTTAATTTGCTGTATATTAAAATTCCTAGATCCTTTTCCATGTCAGTGTTACCGAGTGTTTTATCATTTAGTATGTACGGGTGACTTGCATTATTCCTTCCCATGTGCATAACTTTACATTTGTCAGTGTTAAACCTCATCTGCCACTTATCTGCCCAAGCATCCAATCTATCCAGATCCCTCTGTAGTAGTATACTGTCCTCTCCAGTGTAAATTACTTTACACAGTTTAGTGTCATCTGCGAAAATTGATACTTTACTATGCAAGCCTTCTACGAGATCATTAATAAATATATTGAAGAGAATAGGGCCCAATACTGACCCCTGAGGTACCCCACTAGTGACAGTGACCCAATCTGAGTGTGTACCGTTAATAACCACCCTCTGTTTTCTATCATTGAGCCAGTTACTTACCCACATACAGACGTTTTCTCCCAGTCCGAGCATTCTCATTTTATATACTAACCTTTTATGTGGTACAGTGTCAAATGCTTTGGAGAAGTCCAGATATACGACATCCATTGATTCGCCGCTGTCAAGTCTAGAACTTAACTCCTCATAGAAACTGATTAAATTAGTTTGGCATGACCGATCCCTCACGAAGCCATGCTGATATGGCGTTATTTGCTTATTTCCGTTGAGATGCTCTAAGATAGCATCTCTCAGAAAACCTTCAAACAGTTTACCCACAACAGATGTTAAACTTACCGGCCTATAGTTTCCAGGCTCTGTTTTTGGACCCTTTTTGAATATTGGCACCACATTTGCCATGCGCCAATCCTGTGGAACATTCCCTGTCAGTATAGAGTCCGCAAATATCAGAAATAAGGGTCTGGCTATGACATTACTTAATTCCCTTAGGATACGGGGGTGTATGCCATCCGGTCCTGGCGATTTGTCTATTTTAATATTTTTAAGTCGTTGATGTAGTTCTTCCTGGGTCAGACAGGACACTTTTAATGGGGAATTTATCTTTACATTCTGCATGTCATCTGACAGTTTATTTTCCTCAGTGAATACATGTCACGACTATGACTGATCCAGACAGGTCTGGGAGGAGAAGCTTGTGAGTTTGCTCTGTGGTTCAGGGTATGTCATCGGGGTTTTGACTTGTGAACCTTTTTGTTCTGACTGGGAGTTTGTAGGCATCCTTCTCAGGTGAGTCCTGTCTGCCACTCCCAGCTACTATATTAGTTTCAGTTTCACTTGCAGTCATTGCCAGATATAGTCCTTACTTTCAGTGCTATTCTGACCTTTGAAGGAGATCGTTGGACGGTATTGCTGTGGAGCTCTTGTCTGGCGTGGACTGTCGTCATTGGGATCACCTTCTCTGCTCGTGACTGGATAAGTCTATCTCTGCTGTAGACTGTTTGTTTCTTGCTGTCTTCCCCTGTTGTTCTCCTAGACATGAGTGATGGTGACTAGTGCTCCCATCTGCCTTTCCCCAGTCTAGTCTTGTTAGGGTGACTGAGGGTTTAGGCATCCTGCTCGCCGCACGGGTTCACACCCCGTCTAGGGTATCAGGGCAGACAGGTGCCAGCTTAGGGTTAGTCAGGGGTGGCCGTTCTATTTCCCATCCGTAGATAAGGGTCCCCCTTCCCCTCCGTCTGGTGCGACACGACTGCTGCTGGGGTAGCAGTCGTGACAATACACTGGAGAAAAAAATATTTAACAGTTTTGCTTTCTCCTCATCGCTCTCTGCGACTCCCCCCTCATTACTCTTTAAAGGGCCGACACCTTCAGATTTATACTTTTTAACATTTATATAATTGAAGAACATTTTAGGGTTAGTTTTGCTCTCTTTGGCAATTAATCTCTTGGTCTCTAGTTTGGCCGCTTTTATTTGTTTTTTACATGTTCTATTTTTTTCCTTATAGTTTTTCAGTGCTTCCGTGCTACCCTCCTGTTTTAGTGATTTATATGCTTTCTTTTTGTCATTTATTGCTTTCTTTACAGTTCTATTTATCCACATTGGTTTCTTTTTGTTCCTTAACCTTTTATTCCTATACGGTATGTACCTCTCACAATGAGATTTTAGGATGTTTTTAAAGATATCCAATTTTGTGGCTGTATTTTTTTTGAGGACTTTGTCCCAGTTAGTTAGGCCTATGGCCTCTCTTAGTTGGCTAAATTTAGCTTTTTTGAAGTTTGGTATTTTTGTTCCTCCCTGTAGAAACGCTCTTTTGAATGATAATTGGAAGGTTACTACTTTATGGTCACTATTTCCCAGGTGTCCACCAACCTGCACGTCTGTTGTTCTGTCAGGCCTATTGGTTAATACTAAGTCCAGTATGGCCGTCCCTCTAGTCGGGTCCTGAACCAGTTGGGAGAGATAATTGTCTTTGGTTATTGCCAAGAATCTGTTTCCTTTATGAGATATACAAGTTTCAGTTTCCCAGTCTATATCTGAGTAGTTGAAGTCCCCCATAATAACCACCTCATTATGATTTGCCGCCTTGTCTATCTCGTTTAGTAGTAGATTTTCTGTGGACTCTGGTATATTAGGTGGTTTATAGTATACTCCTATTAGTAATTTATTGTTGTTTTTAGCTCCATGTATCTCTACCCACAGTGACTCCACATGTTCATGTCCCTCACTTATGTCTTCACGGAGTGTGGGCTTTAGACAAGACTTTACATAAAGGCAAACCCCTCCCCCTCTCCGGTTTTGACGATCCTTTCTAAACAGACTGTAACCTTGTACATTAACTGCCCAGTCATAGCTATCATCCAGCCATGTCTCAGTTATTCCCACTATGTCATAGTCCTCCTTGCACATCACTAATTCCAGCTCCCCAGTTTTATTAGTCAGGCTTCTGGCATTAGTATACATACATTTGAGAGGTATATGTATATTTTTTACCCTACACCTTTCCTTCTGAACTGTTCTAGTCCCTCCTTCCATTCCTCCCCCAGTCCCACTACCTTGCCTATAGAGGCCTTGGAAGCTTTTTTCCCTTTGTTTTGACCTGCGAATTGAATAAGGAGGTTTTCCTCCTTCCTGAATTCTTTTGTAGCTGCCAGGTACTGAATAATTGTCTCCCTTACATCCAGGAGCTGGAATTGTTCTTCAGATGAACTCCCTGTGTCTGTAGAAAAGGAAGGTAGGATGATTTCCTGATCTCTATTGAAGTCTGTGACGACTTCTGGAAGGAACCCCGGATCTAGCTTCAAAACAATTCTGTCCGAAAAGATAGAGAGATATGGTTCTCGGCAGGACAGAGCCTGAATTTCTCCCAGGCGTCTAGCTGAGGTTATGGCTATTAAAAATGCTGCTTTGAAAGAAAGGTGTTTAATTGAAATGTCCAGTAAAGGAGTAAATGGGGGTTTCATTAGCCCTTTTAAGACCAGGTTAAAATCCCACTTGGGGTTATAGAGGGTCTTAGTCTAGAAGCGGCCCTATAAATCTTGTTATCCATCTATAGTTGGCTAAATCTACAGATGCAAGAAAAAGTATGTGAACCCTTTGGAATGATATAGATTTCTGCACAAATTGGTCATAAATTGTGATCTGATCTTCATCTAAATCACAACAATAGACAATCACAGTCTGCTTAAACTAATATCACACAAATAATTAAATGTTACCATGTTTTTATTGAACACACCATGTAAACATTCACAGTGCAGGTGGAAAAAGTATGTGAATCTGAGGTATTTTTGAGAATTTTGCCGAATTTTCTCTATTATATTCTGACTGTGGGAGGTTATCTGGAACTTTTTTGGAGGAGTTGAGGAAAATTCTATCTTGTATTCGTTTTTTATAATGTCCAAGGCCCAGGGATTCTGTGTTATGGATTCCCCCTGAGATAGAAAATTCCTCAAACTTCCTCCTACCCTGGCGTCATTGTTTTTCCGGCCTGTTTATTCTGGGGATTGAGGAGGAAACCCCTGCCCTTCACCCCTTTTTGATAGCTCCACCATCCCGACTTCCCTTTGCCTCTATAAGACTTGGATTGAGGGTTAAAGGAACGAAAAAGCTTCTTTTTGCTTTCCTCTGGGAAACCCTTCTTCTTGTCCGCTGCCTTTTCAAGAATTGTATCTAAAACTGGGCCAAAAACATATTCGCCGAGAAAGCAATACAGCATAACTTAGCCTTGGAGATGAATCCTCAAAGGGAAGAGAGGTCTTTTTCACAACTTTGGCCACCTGAACGTCAATCTCATTAAAGATGAGGGGTCTCATTAAAGATTTTTATTTCCGCCTGAAAAAGCAGCAACCTATTCCTAAACTCGCTAGAAACACCCAGTCTTCTTTCTGGGTCCATCCACTCATCCAGAATCATGTCTTTGATATTCTCATTTACAGGGAATACTTTAGATCTATTTGCTCTAAGCCCTCCAAACATTTCATCCTGAACTGACCGGGGCTTTTGCACATCTTCAATGCCCATAGTAGCTCTCACAGCCCCCAGTAACTCCTCCATATCCTCAGAAAAAAAGTAATATTTCTTTCTATCTTCCACAATTTCTCCCTCTGACAGTCCATCAATATCAAAATTCTGTCTAGAGGTGGAAGCCTTCTCATCCATATCCTCTGCTTCAGAGGAGGATGGAACGGAAACGTTAGACCTTTTGGCCGGAGGTGTATGAGGGATGGAACTGAGGGAGGCCAAGGAGGATTTTATCTCATTCTGGATCATAGATTTAACCTCCATAAGGATAGACGGTTGCTCTTCTTTTACAAAGTCATTAATGCAAGCCTGACAGAGCTTCTTTTTGTGATTTTCAGGGAGTCTTTTGGTACAAGTTGCACATCTAGCGACCTTGGATTTAACTCTGGGCTCTTTCACTCCCTATAAAGAGAGGAGCAACCCGATATCAGAAGTACATAAACATAAAAAAATGTCAGGGTAACAGATATTCTCCCCCTAGGGGAACTCATGGTTGGAGCAGCTGAGGGTGGGTCTGTAGAATCCATCTGGCTTGCAGGAGCATCAGGAGCTGACATCCTAACTCTGGGGCCGGGAACAACCACAGTGGAGTAGCGGTAGGTAGTTGAAAGCACCACTCTTTTTCATCCAGGCGCAGCGTCTGGCGTCACAGGCGCGTATGCGTGTATTCCTCATGTGGTTCCCAGGCTCTGCCCCCAGCAAAGCTGGGAACAGAGCACAGTGCTGTAGTTCAGTGTGGTCAGCTGCCTCACAGAAGGGAAGGAAGACCCTGCGAAAATGGAGAGAAACAGGCCCCCGTTAATCAGGGACGAGATCTGCTCCTATTTTAGTCCTCTGCCCAGCTTTAGTAAAGACCGCAGGAGGGCAGAGGTGAAGGAGAAACCGCAGTAATCCCCTCCTGAAAGGTACCATAAAAATAAAAAATCTGTATAAATCTTCACCTCCCACAGGAGGTCTCTCTGTGAGGTGCCCTCTTAGGGACATGAAACACTGAGGGTGAGAGTGGGTGGTGGCCTTTTAAACTCTCTGTGTCCTGCCCCTACAGAGGTCAAGGGGTCAATCTCATGTGTAGCCGTCATGGTGGACGAAATGGAAAATATGGGTATGTCCGGGTTCAGCTCTGAACCCGGACAACACCTTTAAAGGGCTGGTTGTGGAGGCACTCCAGATATAAGCGAAGACAACCTCCATACTGTGTGAGAGAATAGGCCTAGAAAACAGGTCATGCAGGAGCAATCTTTTGGCCTCTCTGAAGAGATTTTACCAGATAGTGCTAAAGCAGTTCTGTGAGGCTGATTTACTGCAGGCATTAGGTTTGGAGAGGCTGAGGAAGGTGGAAAGAGTCCATAGAGTGGGCCCCCCAAGAAAATATACCTGGAGCCCCAACACTACTAACTAACATACATGCTCCTCTGGAATTCTGGGAAGAAAGGGATGCAAATGAGCTCTTAACAAGCTCTGCCTCTAATGCCACCAGATGTGAGGCAGCTATCCTATAAGTAGGGTTGCCACCCATACGGGATTGACCCGGACAGTCCGGGTTTGTAATCCTGTGTCCGGGTACAAGCCTTTCTCAGACCCGGACACAGGATTCATTTCAAACTGCAGTGCAGACTGTCTGACTTGCTCGCTCACGGTCCTGACAGCTGGCGGTGAGTGAGTGGTGGCGAGCTGTGAGCGGCCGGTACTCAGGGACCGGCTCGAACCTGAAGAGGACGAGGCCGCCTGTCAGGATGGATTGGAAGACGGAGAGCTGGGGGCTGCGGGTGGTCAAGAGCAGGAGCACGAAGACGCTGCTGAAGTAGAGCAGCAAACCCTCGCCCCACAGCATGGCGGCCGCACCGGGACTGAGCTGCTCTCACTCCCAGATCAGGCCGGATAACAATGAGACGAGCCGCATGCCTGCGCTCCTCTCGTCCCCGGCTCTTCTACTGCGCTCCTTTCCTATCACGACACCTCCCCTCTCCCCCGGTCTCCGTTACTGGGCCCAGGAAAGCTGCCGGACTCTCACACACCACTCTACAATCAGTGTGCCAGCCCGGAGTGACGGTTCCCGGGGGATGAGGGCCACATTACTCTAACTGGGGGTCACTAATGGGGACATTATTCTTAATGGGTGGCACTAATGGGGGCATTACTCTTACTGGGGGGCACTAATAGGGAGCATTATTCATTCTGGGGCGCACTAATAGGGCCATTACTCTTACTGGGGCACACTAATGGGGACATTACTATTACTGAGGGGGCATTACTATTACTGGGTGCATTACTATTACTGGGGGCGCTAATGGGGGCTTTAATATTCCTGGGGAGCCACAGTATGACAACGACTTCACACCCCGTGTTAAGCCATGCCACCAAACCCACACCCCCTTTGGGGTGTGGCTTAACTTGCCTGGTATTTTTTGTTGGGAAAGGTGGCAACTCTAACTATAAGTCAGTGTTTGACCCTTTAAATAGGCCTTGCGACATGACTCTGATATTAAATAAGCCAGCATCTCATCTGCAGACAGGTGGGCATTGTAACATTGTTGTATCAAGAAAAGAGAATAGGAGACACCCTGTTGGATGGGGGACAGTCCTCCACTTCTGCATCCCCAATTTTCTGGAAACATCGTAATTTCTTATTCCCTGGGTTCAGGATGTGCAGGTCAAAGGCCTGTTATATCAGTTATGGAATGGTGGTGTTATTCAGGCATATCTGCTAGTACTACCCAGTCAAAATATGTGGGGTAGGGTGAATACTCTGCTTTTCCACTGCATGGAACCTGCTCGACTTTTCCGGCTCTACCCTGTTTTTCCCCCCACTAGACCACTGTAAATGACAGTGTCAGCGCCTCCTCAGCAGAGAGGTTACAGTGTATGCCAGATATACACTTCTGAAGGATTTGCAATTTGCCTTATATGCCCATGGCACCAGAACACCTTGTCCTATATACATTACTCACAAACACAACTCTGCTACATAGACATCGCTCACAAAGAGCTCTACTACATGCACATTCTACCCACAAACACACATACATCTCTACTGCATACCTCCCAACCATCCCGGATCTGGTGGTACAGTCCCGGATTTCAGTGGCTGTCCCTCTGTCCCGATACAGGGGAGGTATGTCCCGCTCTTACTGCCTTTGAAGGGGGCACTTTACTGCACATATTACTGCCTGTGAAGGAGGCACTTTACTGGGCATATTCCTGCCTGTGAAGTAGCAGAGCTGGGCATATTACTGCCTGTGAAGGGGGCACAGCTGGGCATATTAGTGCCTGTGAAGGGGGCACTTTACTGGGCATAGTACTGCCTGTGAAGGGGGCAGAGCTGGGCATTTGACTGCCTATGAAGGGGGCACTTTACTGGGCATAGTACTGCCTGTGAAGGGGCAGAGCTGGGCATATTACTGTCTGTGAAGGGGGCACAGCTGGGCATATTACTGCCTGTGAAGGAGACACTTTACTGGGCATATTACTGTCAGGGGGCACTTTGCTGGGCATACTACTTTTAGGGATCATTTACTGGGCGTATTATTATGAGGTGGCACTTTACTGGGCATATTACTGTCAGGGGACACATATCTGGGCATAACTACTGTGAAGGGGGCACAATGCTGGCATAACTACTATGTTGTGGCATAAAGGAGGAATAATAACTATGTGGGGGCATTTAGGGGACTGGGTGGAATTAGGTGTTTAGTTATGTTTTGGGTGGAGTTAGAGGCGTGGCCTATTGCTGAAAAAATTTGCAGCAACGCATATAATGTCCCTCTTACGTATTTTAAAAAGTTGGGAGGTATGCTACTGCACGCACAGTATAACCACAAAAGCTCTGCTGCATGCACATTACAGCCACAAACACATGCAGCTCCACTGCAGATTAGAGCTGCAAACATGCATACATTTCTGCTGCACGCACATTACAACCCAAAACACATTCAGTTCAACTACACGTATATTATATCCAAAATCACACATACTGCTCTGCTGCACACCCATTATGCCCACAAAAACACAGCTCTGCTGCATGCACATTACACATACAGCAGCTTTTCATATCCTTCCTCACACAAGTTTTCACATAACAAAGCCTGACTCCACCCAGACATGTGACTGGTCACATGACCATGACATCACCATGGTTCCTTTAGACACAAGGATGCAGCAGCATACCATGTCTGGTGCAGCCATCACACGTGCAGTCTGTAAATGAAGGATATATGCTGATACATCTGCCTGCACTAAACATGGAGGAGGACAAGAGTCACATGACGAGGCGGATAGTAAACCTCACCCTGGAGATCCTCTGCCTGCTGACTGGAGAGGTGAGGCATGCTGGGAATTCTATGTCACATGACCTCCGCTTTATCAATAAAACAGTGTTATGATGGAGAATTCTGTCACATGATCTCAGTCCTAGCATCCGGGGTGCACCTTGGCCACGGTGCTTGGGAAACGTGTGAACCCAGCCGTAAAGAGGACCTGTCACCGCACGCAGGGCCGGTTTTAGACAAAGTGTGACCCTGGACAAAATTGAAAGTGGGGCCCCAAATCCTGAAATATTGGACTAGCAGCATGACAGATCTTTGTAGGCACGGACAGCGGTTGCAACCACAGCAGCTGAGTGTAGACTGCCACATCATCTCTCTTTAGCCTTTCCACTGTAAACTGCTGATCCTGCAGCCTCTTTGGGTATGTTCACACAGTATTTTCTGTGCTTAAAAAACCTAATGCAGAATCCGCATCAGTTTCTTTTTGGATGCGTTTTTATTCTGACTAATTTTATAAAACATTTTGATGCAGTTTTGGCATGGCTAGCAGTGAATGGAGATAATGCTGCGTATGCACACTGTTATGGGGGATCTGTGGATATCACACTGTTACGGGGGACCTGTGGATGTTGTGATACGGCCACAATGTGTGACATAGCTTTACAGATTCCTTTATTAGCAGCCCTGGTCTGCTCCCCCCCCCCAAGTACTGAAAAAAAAAAAGACACTGCTAATTTGGACTCAGCTAGGTTCTTAATCTATACTCAAATGCACCCCCCCCTCCCCCATTAACAATGCAGACAATATAGTCTTCATTAGTATAACTGGAGCCCTCTATGGCCCAAACAGCCACGTGGTAATAGAACACAGCACGGCCACGTCACAAGCAAGCCGTTTGGTTGTGCCCTGAAGTCACATGGAGCCCACAGGACACAAGGAGCTTACACAGGGGGGGTCAAAGTAAGCACACACAGAGGGCACAGGGATGACACACAGAGGGGGCATAGGGAGCTCACACAGGAGGGGGCACAGGGGAAACAGAGCTGACAGTGGGAACTTACAGGTCAGTGACCATCAGTAGTTGAGGGCAGTGCAGGGCTGCTACAATGAGAGTGTGACCCCAGCAGCCCTGCACCCCCTGCACAGATATGCTGCATGCTTCTTACTAGATGGACGTACCAGGTGCTTTAGGCCTAGTTTCACACTAGCGGCAGGGGAGTCCGGCAGGCTGTTGCGGCGGGTGAACAGCCTGTCGGATCCGTTCTGCCGCTAGTTCACGTGTGCCCCCGGACTGCCGCTCCCTCCCCATTGACTATAATGGGAGCGGGGGCGAAGTTCCGACGGCAGCGCACGGCGAGAGGCAGACATGCAGTACTTTTAGTCCGGCTGCCTCTCGCCATGTGCTGCCGCCGGAACTTCGCCCCCATTATAGTCAATGGGGAGGGAGCGGCAGTCCGGGGGCACACGCGTGAACTAGCGGCAGGACGAATCCGGTAGGCTGTTCCGTTGGGTGAACAGCCTGTCGGATCCGTTCCTGCCGCTAATGTGAAAGTACCCTAATAGAAGGGTCCTAGGAGCTCCTGCAGTCCAGCAGCTGAGGTCAGAGCCTGTGGGTTGGACGCAGCAGAAGGCCCAGTCATCCCAGTCTGACGTTTTGGCCTTGCAGCCTGGAGCAAGTGAAGGCAAAGGATGGGGGCGGAGCTATGATAGCTCCACCCACACATAATGTCCTGATGCCAGTCTGTGGCATCAGGATTGTGGATAATGCTGGCCTGTTATCGAGAATAAAACATCTAAACTAAGTATACAGACATGTAGAGCGGCGCCCAGGGATCTCCCTGCACTTACTGTTATACCTGGGCGCCGCTCCGTTCGCCCGGTATAGCCTCCGGTATCTTCATAGTTAGGCTCCACCCAGGGGAACCTGCCGGCGTCTCCTTCTCCCATGCTGTAGCGCTGGCCAATCGCATCGCTCAGCTCATAGCCTGAGAGTTTTTTTTTTCTCTCAGGCTATGAGCTGAGCGCTGTGATTGTCCAGCGCTACAGCATGGGACAAAGAGACGCCGGCAGGTTCCCCTGGGTGGAGCCTAACATGTGAAGATACTGGGGGCTATACCGGGCGAACGGAGCGGCGCCCAGGGATAACAGTAAGTGCAGGGAGATCCCTGGGCGTCGCTCTCCATGTCTGTATACTTAGTTTAGATTTTCTATTCTAGTGAAAGGTCCTCTTTAAGGTAAGTATCTAACAGCAGGGGGCCCTGGTCAATTACCCTGTCCCCCCCCCCCCCCCCTAACGCTGGCCCTGACCGCACCATTCTTTAGTAACTATCATTCCTAATGTAATAATAATTCTGGAGCATCTATTCTTATGACTCTATGTTGGGCCATTCCTGGATTATTCCTGCTAGAAGTTATGATTGCATTACCAGCAATTTACGATGAAGATCCATCTCCGTGTTACCAGTTGAAGCTTTGTCCCTGCACAGTCTAACGTTATCCAATCAGTGCTGCCAGTGTAAGACTGTGCAGGGACACTCCCCCAACTGGTGACACCCTCCTGGACCTTCATTGCAAACTGCTAGTAATTCATTCTGAACGTCTAGCAGGAATAATAGAGGAATGGCACAACATACAGCCATAAGACTAGATGTTCCAGAATTGTTATTACATGGGGAATGCAAGTACAACAGACGTGTCAGGAGAGGTGTCCTCTTTAAAGGGATTGTCTCATCAGGGACAGCTTTTTCAGAAAGAAGCCTTCTTGGTGAACAACTGACTGCTGCAGACAGTGCGGTCGCCATTATTACACAGATTCTGTACATTGTGGATCATAGAGGGGTATCTAAAGCTGTGTCTATATGCAGTAAGCATATCTGCAGGATATTCTGTAAATGTATGATTGATGCAGGTCACCCCGTGGGACCTGGACCTGTCTGAACACCAGGGCCAACAACCTATTAACTGCTTGGATGGAGCAATCAGAGGGGTTGGGGCTATGGAAATAGACAAGCAGGCTGTGGTACGCTGTTTCAGTAACTCCCATTCACTTCTATTGGAGTTGAAGAAACAGTATAGTACAGCCCACCTGGCTGTGTAGTCCTGGCCACCATCTCAAGGTGGGACAGGGCCGGGGATTTCTAGTTCTATCCTGTAAATATACCACTAATATCTGAGATAGAAATAACCCTTTAATAAACCAGGATAAATGTACTTGTTTCACATGATATGAGCAGTAATATAGGATTAAGGCCTCTTGCACACGACTGCATGTCTTTTGCTGTGTTTTGCGGTCCGTTTTTGTTTCCGTTCCGTTTTTCCGCAAAAAAATCTCTATATGGTTTCCGTATGCGATACGGATCGCAAACGGAAACATAAAATTTGTAATCATTACTGTACAGTACAGTAATGTTTGTAAACAGTAAACACATGGGCAAAGTGGGCATGGATCCACAAAATACGGATGACATATGCATGTGTTCCGTATGCATTCAGTATTTTTGGCGGACCCATTGACTTGGAATGTTATTTAAGACAATAATAGGACAAGTTCTATCTTTTAGTGGAACAGATATACGGAAATACGGAAACGGAATGCATATGGAGTACATTCTATTTTTTTTTTGCGGAACCATTGAAATAGAACCCACAAGAACGGAAACGGAAAAAAGAAACGTTCGTGTGCAAGAGGCCTAAGTATGACGACTCTTGGAGATTTCAGAGCCTGCTTTGACTGGTGACAATGGTTGGTATATAGGTGCACCTCTAAAGTTAATTTATTTCAGTAAATCAGTTCAAAAAGTGAAACTCGTATATTATATGGATTTATTACACACAGAATGGTCTATATCAAGTGTTTATTTCTTTTAATGTTGATGCTTACAGCTAATGAAAACCCAAAAGTCAGGGTCTCAGAAAATTTGAATGTTATATAAGAGCACTTACTGAAAAGTATGTACAGTACTGTGTATGCACTCAGTACTTGGTCATGGCTCCTTTTGCATGAATTACTGCATCAATGTAGCGTGGCATAAAGGTGATCAGCCTGTGCCATTGCTGAGGTGTTATGGAAGCCCAGGTAGTTTTGATAGCGGCCTTCAGCTCGTCTGCATTGCTCGTTTTTCATCTTCCTCTTGACAATACCTCATAGATTCTCTATGGGGTTTAGGTCAGATGAGTTTGCTGGCCAACCAAGCACAGAGATACTGTGGTTATTAAACCAGGTACTGGTACCTTTGGCAGTGTGGACAGGTGCCAAGTCCTGCTGGAAAATGAAATCAGCATCTCCATGAAGCTTGTCACTAGAGGGAAGCTTTAAAATTTCCTGGTAGATGGCTGCGCTGACTTTGGCCTTGTTATAACAGTGGACCAACCCAGCAGATGACAGGGCTCCCCAAACCATCACTGACTGGGGAAACTTCACACTGGACCTCAATCAACTTGGATTGTGGGCTCTGGGACTTTGGGACTTTGAGTTCCAAATGAAATGCGAAATTCACTTTCATCTTAAAACAGGACTTTGGACCACTGAGCAACAGTCCAGTCCTTTTTCTTCTTAGCCTAGGTAAGACCCTTCTGATATTGTCTTTAGGTCATGAGTGGCTTGACACAAGGAATACGACAGTTGTAGATCACGTCCCGAATACGTTTGAGTGTGGTGGCTCTGGAAGCACTGACTCCAGCCACAAGAAGAATGAAAGAAAACCGGCACTCCCAAAAATCTTTGCTGGTGATAGATTTATTGGTCACTCATATGACGCGCAGCGTTTCGGCACTCACAGGTGCCTTTTTCAAACAAGAAGTGAGCAGCAGTATGAGTACTCATACTGCTGCTCACTTCTTGTTTGAAAAAGGCACCTGTGAGTGCCGAAACGCTGCGCGTCATATGAGTGACCAATAAATCTATCACCAGCAAAGATTTTTGGGAGTGCCGGTTTTCTTTCATTCTTCTGATTTTGGGATTACCTCCACACAAACCGAGCACCCCTCAACCAGTACGCTGTGCCGCCTGACTTCATTACACTGACTCCAGCCACAGTCCACTCCTTGTGAATCTCCCTCAAATTTTTGACTGGCCTATTCTTGACAATCCTTTCAAGGCTTGTGCATCTTTTTTTTTCTACCACACTTTTTCTTTCCACTTAACTTTCCATTAATATGCTTGGATACAGCACTCTGTGAACGGCCAACTTTTTTAGCAATGACCTTTTGTGGCTTACCCAGTCCTCCCCATGATTGTGTAGTCTACTGAAGCAGATTGAAGGACCATTTAAAGGTTTAGGAAACCATTGCATGTTTTGTGTTGATTAGCTGATTAGAATGTAGACTCACTACAATACTGAACTTTTTCACAATATTCTAATTTTCTGAGGTACTTTCTTTTGGGTTTTTATTAGTTGTAATCCATAATCATCAACAATACAAGAAAAAAACCACTTGAAATAGATCACTCTGTATGTAATGAATCTTTATAATATATGAGTTTCACTTTTTGAATTGAATTACTGAAATAAATTAACTTTTGATGATATTGTAATCATGACTCTAGATGTTGCAATATAAGATTACTGTATCTAGTTTCTACATTATTTCTTATAACCCAGATTTTAGGACCAAAATGTCTAACCAGATCTGTATGTAAAGGGAGAAGTAGTACCATTGTATGGAGGGTGGAGAAGAATTCATGTATGCACCAATAGGTATACCATTCCTTCGAACAAAGCTTAGTGAGGTATCAAGACAAGTCTCTATAAGGTATTAACTGACCCTCTAATTTTCCTAGATCTACGTACCCATGAAGATGTTTGGTCATCATGTGAATAACCATGTGTCAACAGGCAATAAGAGGAACAAGGACTCCATTGTAGTGCCACAATCTCTCAAAAATGAACAGAGGATCCTGGACCTCACCAACAAGATCATTGAACTGCTGACTGGAGAGGTTAGTGCAGCTGGGAATGCTGGGAAATTATAAAGTAACACAAGGGATGATGTGTCTGGATAATGACTGTATAGTTGTATATGTCAGGTTTCTATAAGGCATCAGGATGTCACTGTCTACTTCTCCATGGAGGAATGGGAGTTCATAGAAGGACACAAGGATCTGTACAAGGACATCATGGTGGAAAATCACCAGAACCTCACATCACCGGGTAATAGACCTAACTATATGCCCACTTCCTCTGATGAATTCTATATAACCAATGTATCCAGTGATTGTATGCCTCCTACAGACAGGTCCAGTAACAGAAATACACTGGAGACATATCCCAGTCCTATCTATCATGAGGAAAATCATAATATCCTACAGAATCACCAGGTAAATGGCCATTTACTTCACACAAGACATCTTGTCATCCTACCACCACCCCATTAATATATAAATTGTGCCTGAACTCACCTTTAGTGATGTGCGAATATTTCCTGGATGACTTTTGATTTTCTATGTTCTTAGAATCTGAACATTGTTGTAGTGGATATCTTACCAGCCATGGATGATGGTGCAGATACTATGTGTCACCAGCAGTGCACAAATGAGGAAGTCTCAACATATATCAGCACGGGTGAGTACAAGCAACTACAGGCATCTTCATTCAAGCTGGCCGTAGAAATAACATAGGTGTCTGCTGAATGACAATTTGACAACTACCTTGCTCATCCACATGAACATGCAAGCTCAGTGAAAAGGATATGTTATTTTAATAATGGTGGAAGAGATAAGTGGCATACTTGACAAGCGCTGTCCATATACCCTATTAAGACATGTGGTCATTACAGAGGACGGTTCCTAATAGAAGGACTCAGTTTGGCCATGTATTACATTGTCATCTATTTATATGGATGGACGCCGTCCCTTATAAGTATCAGTTTGATAAATCCGCTTCCTACAACAATAAACCATGGCTCGTCCTACAGAACTTGTGCAGCATGGTACTCTGTAGATTGGTATATTGGTAGGGTATGCCATTCTTGCTGATGGTTTTTGAAGAATAGACTAATAATAGTAAGTTGTAGCTACCAAGGAACCTGGGTAATTAAAACTATTAGGCTAGTAACGTATCTGCAGTATTGCAGCAATATATTGTCCAGCAAAATACCGTAATCGTAATGGATCTCATTTTAGTCAGTGGGATCCAGTGGTTGGTGTCATGCATATGCTACATTGACTCTGCAGCTTTTCTGTGCATATACTGGAACAGAAGAAGTGAACAGCCCTGCAGATGTGAACCTATCGTTACAGGTATTTCTGCATATCGCAGTGGCTAAAGCTGGATTACAAATTTGTTGCACTGCTAAGCACTTTTATCTAACGTTACACCACCTTTTGGCTTATCAAGCTGGAAAATCAAAACAGGCTTAACTAAGTGCAGGGGGTTAATGTTGTTACCATACCACCATGCAACTTATAGCACATTTTAAGCCACATTCTAGGTGCAATCACAAAAAAACGGAAAAAAAACGCAACAATAAATTTTTATTATTTTACAACAGATGGGCACGGAAGAGAACACGAGCCTGGTATGAACCCAGTTTACTGCACAGACCACAAAACAGAAAAGAGAGACATTCCGGATGATGGACAAAACCCTACAAGCGACAATACACATCTACTACTCCCCAATGGACATATATTATTTGGATGCTTGGAAAATGGGGGTAGTCTTCCTCTTACCTTGGTAGATGGTTTACACTATGCTGCTAACATGACTGAGAACTCTTTCCATTGCTCTGAATGTGGCAAAAGCTTTGTTGCAAATTCTCAGCTGTTGAGGCACCAGAAGTGTCATAAAAAGGTTAAACTCTATGGTTGTCAGAACTGTGGGAAATCCTTCACACGAAACTCCATCCTCATCAAACACCAGAGAATACACAAAGGCGAGAGACCATATGAATGTTCTGAGTGTGAAAAGTGTTTCAGAAAACGTTCAGATCTGATCCGTCATCAACGGATCCACACAGGAGAGAAGCCTTATTTGTGCCAAGAATGCGGAAAAGGCTTTAATCAGAGGTCACATCTTTTGAGACATTATAGAACTCACACAGGAGAGAAGCCATTTTCCTGTTTAGAGTGTGGGAAGTGTTTTACAAATACTTCGAGTTTGGCTGCCCACCAGAAAGCAGGGGGACATGAGTAACGCAGACAGAGTGATGGAAATGTTCTAGGGAGAGCAACTGTCCAGCTGTAGATCTGATGAATTGCTTGGGAGACAGGGCATTTATTTTAGGCTACTTTCACACGTGCGTTAGCCTTTTCTGGCAGGCTGTTCCGGGTGTTCTGCCGGATCTGTGCTACCGCAAGTCCACCGTGCCACCGGAAGTCTGCTCCGGCCCCATTCACTATAATGGGGTGGGCCGGAAGTCTGGCCGAAGCACGGCAAACAAGCCGAGATGCGACCGGCCAAAAACCGCAGCGTGGTGTAATTTTTGTCCCCCTGCCTCTCGGCATGTTTGCCGTTCTGAGGCCGGACCTCCGGCCCGCCCCCATTATAGTGAATGGGGTCGAAGTGGACTTCCAGTGGCACGATGGACTTGCGGTAGCACAGATCCGGCAAGCTGTTCCTCCGCCAGAACAGCCTGCTGGAAAAGGCTATCGCAAGTGTGAAAGTAGCCTAATTTCAATATGATAACAATATTTTGCATGAGTTTTAGCATTTCTTTTTTAAATATCAGACCTTATGTGTATGTGCATTCAGATGTGCAAATGGGTTTTCCAGTAATTACTTTATATCTAATGCCTGCAGCCTGCCTCCTGAAACAGAAAATTCACACTTGCAGTGCCTTGAAAAAGTATTCATACCACTTTAACTTTTCCACATTGCACCTTGAAACCTAAATGTATTTTATTGGGATTTTATGTGATAGACCAACACAAAGTGTCAAGTATGTGTGAAGTGAAAAGAAAATGTTACATGGTTTTCAAAATTTTTAATAAATGCTGGGCCTACCTCCAATCTGTCTTCATTTCGTAATACCGAACAAATTTGCACAGGCAATCATGTCCCTTTACAAGCAACCTAGTGCCAGGATCAGGGTTAATGGCACCTTGTCTGCTCCCTTTGAGATTTCGAATGGGAGCAGACAGGGGTGCCCTCTGTCTCCAACCTTATTCATATTAGTCATCGAAACGTTACTCCAAGCCATAAGAGAACATGAACATATACAAGGATTACAGGTTGGAGGAGTATGCCATCAAAATGCTGCATTCGCTGATAACTTGCTAATCCTCATCACTAATCCTGACACAGCATTCCCACACATATTGGAATTATTCAAGGAGTTTGGGACTGCCTCGAACTTCAAAGTGAACTACACTAAATCGGAAGCATTCAATATATCAGCGCCTTCAGAGTTAATCGGTAAACTGAAAAAGACACTCCCTTTTCAATGGCAGCCGTCCAAATTGAAATACTTAGGCATATACTTGACCAGGGACATTCCAGATCTGTATGGGGTGAATTACACCCTATTGATGGGGGACATAAAAAAGATGCTGTCATCTCTCTCAATACCCTATGTCTCCTGGATGGGTAGAAAGAACATGTTGAGCACCTATGTTATGCCCAAACTTCTGTATCTCATGCAAATGGTCCCCATTTTCCTGTCTCAAAACTTCTTCCGCATGGTGAAATCCATCTTTTCCTCTTTCCTATGGGGAACTAAGAAATCTCGAATATCTTACACTCATCTGACCCTCCCTCGCTCTCTTGGAGGCTTTGGAATGCCAGATGCTTTTATGTACTACAAAGCGATTCAAATGAGGAGATGGATCTCGCTATGTGTGGACGGCCATACCCCTTTAGGCTCTGACATCGAAAAGGCCTCACTAAACGACCAGCAGTGGGCTAAACTGTGGGGAATTGCGATGCCACACTCACTATTTACCGGTCTCACGAAAGGCGTATTTTCAGTCATGGGCTCCTTACAAAGAGAGACCCAGATTTTGTCGGATCCCCCTATCTACTTACCAGCTCACCTAATTCCATATTACGTTTTACCATCTAGGGCCAGTGCCCCCAGCTTCGGGTCCAATTTTAAGGGGAAGTCCCTTAAGGACGTCCTTTCAGGGGTAGGTATAGAGGGCAATGTCTCGAGCTATTGCTCTGGGGTGTTATCTACAGGAAATTTCCTGGATGTCCATGAACTATCGTGCTCCTTGAAGAAGATTATTCCTCAGAGCAATGTGCCTAAAGACCCCACAAGCCAAACGTCCCAGGTGGATCTCATTCCTATACCACTGCTTGCTTTCGAAAACCCTATCAAACCGACCTGCTTTCATTGGGAGTTGGGAACGGGAGCTGGAAAGGTCCTTTACGGATGCAGAACTGGTCACAATAAACCTTAAATCACATGGGTTTTCCAAATGTGTACGCATACAGGAACACTCCATCAAAGTTTTGACCAGGTGGTATAATTACCCAACCAAATTATTCATAGCTGGCCTATCTCAAAGTGACAAATGCTGGAGGTGTACACAGAGTTCGGGTTCCCTCCTCCATATCTTCTGGGAATGCCCTCTCATCCAGAGATTCTGGAAAATGGTGGAAGGCGAGGTTAATCGTTTGTGTGCGACACAAATGAAGTTGTCCCCAGAATCAGTCCTGCTGTGGTTACCCAATGAGACGTGGAACCCAGTCAAGTCAAATTTGCCTACTCTTCTTGTGCAAGCCGCTCGCTTGCTTATTCCCCTCAACTGGCACAGCGTAGACACTCCTTCTAAGGAGCAATGGTTTGATAAGGTTAATCAAATATACAGGTTAGAGGAGTTGGTTGGTTGGGCAGCTAGGAAACACGATCGCTTTGCCAAACTGTGGCTACCCTGGAAAAAAAATTTGGATGCCCAGAGAGCCAAAAGCTGAGATTATAGCCTACAATTAGTCCACTCTCTTCCTGTCCATGCCACCTCACCCTTGTGGGGCGCGGTGGGTCTCCTGGCCAGGTGCCCTCCTCCTTTTAGGGCTGTTTCACACGAGCGGATGCCGTGCGTGACATCCGCTCCGTGAATGACAGCCAAGACCCGATGCAGACTGCAGAAGCACGGAGCATTAACATGACTGATAATGCTCCGTGCCTCTCTGTGATCTCTTTACTACGAAATCACAGTGACAACTTTATCTCACTGTGATTTCGTAGTAAAGAGATCACAGAGCGGCACAGAGCATTATCAATCATGTTACCGCTCCGTGCTTCTGCAGTCTGCATCGGGTCTTGGCTGTCATTCACGGAGCGGATGTCACGCACGGCATCCGCTCGTGTGAAACAGCCCTTAGTCTCTTTCACTCCCTACGTCATTGAATGGCTCTTTATGATTTTGGGTGCTAGTAGTAGATTTTTCCTTAGCTTTGTATTGAAGGTCCCATATTTGTGATCATATCAGTAATTACGGATTTATATGTCTCTACCTCATTGTAACTCTGACTATCCAAGATTATGATTGTCTGACAATGTACTATATGTTAAAATTGTCTAAACATTTAATAAAAAGATTTATTAAAATAATTAAATAAATTGTAATAAATAAAAATCTGAAAAGTGTGGCATGCATATGTATTCAGCCTCCTGTACTCCGATACCCCTATAGATAAAAGGCAGTGTGACCAATTGCCTTCAGAAGTCACCTAATTAGTAAATAGAGTCCACCTGTGTGTAATTTATTCTCAATATAACTACAGCTGATCTGTGAGGGCCTCAGAGGTTAGTTAGTAAACATTAATGATCAAACAGCATCATGAATACCAAGGAACACACCAGACAGGTCAGGTATAAAGTTGTGGAGAAGTTTAAAACAGGATTAAGTTATAAAAAAAAATCTCAAGCTCTGAACAGCTCACGGACCACTGTTCAATCCATCTTCCGAAAATGGATGGCACAACTGCAAACCTACCAAGACATTGCCGTCCACCTAAACTGACAGCCCAAGCAAGGAGAGCACTAATTAGAGAAGCAGCCAAGGTCTATGGTCATTCTGGATGAGCAGCAGAGATCCACAGCTCAAGTGGGAGAATCTGTCCACAGGACAAGTATTAGTTGTATACCCCACAAATCCAGCCTTTATGGAAGAGTGGCAAGAAGAAAGCCATTTTCAATTGCAAGCCATAAGAAGTCCCATTTGCAGTTTGCCACAAGCCATGTAGGGGACTCAGCAAACATGTGGAAGAAGGTGCTCTAGTCAGATGAGTCCAAAGTTTAACTCATTTGGCCTAAATGCAAAATGCTATGTGTGATGGAAAACTAACACTGCACATCACCCTGAACACACCATTCCCACACAGGGGTGCACCACAAATGAGCCTAGGTGAGGCAATTGCCTCAGGCAGCAACAGGTAGTGGCAAGAGGGGGGCAGCCAAAGGGCCATGGGCTGAAGGGAAAGCATTAGGTTAAGAAATTGGCATTGGGAAGGGGGGCGCCGTTTCAGCTTTCGCCTCAGGCAGCAGAAAGGCTAGGTGCACCCCTGTTCCCACCGTGAAACATGGTGTTGGTAGCATCATGCTGTGGGGTTGTTTTTGTTCAGCATGGACAGGGAAGATGGTCAGAGTTGATGGGAAGATGGATGGAGCTAAATACAGGGTAAGGCTACATTCACACGACCGTAGTGTTTTGCGGATCCGCAAAACACAGATACCAGCCTGTGTGCATTTCGCAATTTGGGCACCGTACATGCCACCACTATCATAGAAAATGCCTATTGTGGACAGGAATAGGAAATGCTCTATTTTTTTTTTTTTGGCGGGGCCGTTGAAATGAGTGGGTCCGCACCCGTTCTGCAAAATTGCATAACGGATGCGGGCTCATTCATAAGGTCGTGTGAATTTAGCCTTAATCCTCAAGGAAAACCTGGTAGAGACTGCAAAAGACTTGAGACTGGGGCAGAGGTTCACATTCCAGCAAAACAACGACTCTAAACATACAGCCAGCGCTACAATGGAATGGTTTAGATCAAAGCATATTCATGTGTTAGAATGACCCAGTCAAAGTCCAGACCTAAATCCCATTGACAATCTGTGGCAAGACTTAAAAATTGGCATTCACAGATGCTCTCTATCCAGCCTGATTGAGCTTGAGCTATTTTGCAAAGAATGGACAAAAAATTCAGCCTCTAGATATGCAAAGACATACCCCAAAAGGTTTGCAGCTGTAATTGCATCGAAAGGTGGTCCTACAAATTAACGACTCAGGAGGGTTGACTACAAATGCATTTCACACTTTCCAGATGTTTATTTATTAAAAAATAAAAGATAACTTTATAATATTCTTTTTACTTCACACATACTTGTTACTTTGTGTTAGTCTATCACATAAAATCCCAATAAAATACATTTACGTTTGTGGGTGTAACATGAAAAAAATTTGAAATGTTCAAGGGGTACTTTTTCAAGGCACTGTACCTGCTCCCTGCCACTCCAATCCTCCACACAGCCTCCGGCTTAGTCCATGTTACGGTCCAGTTTACATCTGGTGCCGCATGCGCCTGGTCACATGCTCTAGATTTAGCAGTGATGTGCTGCTTGTGGTGTGATGGTGTGAGTACGATCACATAGAGACTTACTATGATACAGTTAGTTCTGGTCAAGGAGCCACGTTTGGCCAGGGAGATGCGACTGACACACAGACTGTGTTTCTTGGGATTTATCGTGTGTATCAGCCCTAAGGCTTATTTCACATGAGTAATATATGGAATAAGTCAGGGGTCTGTTCAGGGAAAAACTGATGGTTTTGTGTGCAAGTTCAATCAGTTTTGCATGCGAATGCGTTCAGTGTTTCAGTTTTTTCCATGTGGATGCAATCAGTTTTTGATGCGTGATAAGGGGATTTTTGCTTCTTGGAAATTGGAGATTTATATATATATCTCCGTTTTCCATCTCTTCTATTCTATTCCTAGCATGTTGCCCTTGTTTCCCATACAACCCGATTAGTCTGTGTATAATTACACCTCTTCCAGTCCTTCATATACCCCAGGAGCAACACACAACCCTTGCAGATACTTATATATAAATAGTTTACTGATAACATAGAGATGACAAAGCAATGGACATTATACATAAAGATACAGATAACACAATACATAGAGGACACCACCACACACAGCCACCTTAGTTCTTGCCCACCCTGGATGCTAAGCAAATGTGGCTAATAATCTGTATGTATATACAGTATATCCAGAGTCCACCAATATACAGTCTACTGGATCTACTCTTCTAACCAACTCACATCCAGTACCTGACCATTAGTACATGTACATATAGAGACTCATGCATAAACAGCATATATAATCTAACTGGTAATACAATTGACTACAAATATCTATATGTACACATATAAAGTCTACTGGGATATTATACTTATATACAGTACAGACCTAAAGTTTGGACACACCTTCTCATTCAAAGAGTTTTCTTTATTTTCATGACTATGAAGGCATCAAAACTATGAATTAACACATGTGGAATTATATACATAACAAACAAGTGTGGAAACAACTGAAAATATGTTATATTTTAGGTTCTTCAAAGTAGCCACCTTTTGCTTTGATTTCTGCTTTGCACACTCTTGGTATTCTCTTGATGAGCTTCAAGAGGTAGTCACCTGAAATGGTCTTCCAACAGTCTTGAAGGAGTTCCCAGAGATGCTTAGCACTTGTTGGCCCTTTTGCCTTCACTCTGCGGTCCAGCTCACCCCAAACCATCTCGATTGGGTTCAGGTCCGGTGACTGTGGAGGCCAGGTCATCTGGCGCAGCACCCCATCACTCTCCTTCATGGTCAAATAGTAATGATGGCCACTCGTTTTTCTTTACTTAGCTGCTTTTTTCTTGCCATAATACAAATTCTAACAGTCTATTCAGTAGGACTATCAGCTGTGTATCCACCAGACTTCTCCTCAACGCAACTGATGGTCCCAACCCCATTTATAAGGCAAGAAATCCCACTTATTAAACCTGACAGGGCACACCTGTGAAGTGAAGACCATTTCAGGGGACTACCTCTTGAAGCTCATCAAGAGAATGCCAAGAGTGTGCAAAGCAGTAATCAAAGCAAAAGGTGGCTACTTTGAAGAACCTAGAATATGACATATTTTCTGTTGTTTCACACTTGTTTGTTATGTATATAATTCCACATGTGTTAATTCATAGTTTTGATGCCTTCAGTGTGAATCTACAATTTTCATAGTCATGAAAATAAAGAAAACTCTTTGAATGAGAAGGTGTGTCCAAACTTTTGGTCTGTACTGTACATACCCACATAAGCACACATATAACTTAGCTTGCTCCTGAAATGCTGTTTATCCAAGCGTGTCCAGGAAGAGAAGAAAGAGCCCCACTCCCAACTTTCACCTATATGTTCCTGTGTCACAGCCCCCCCACCATAGACTCCACCCTGTGACCACCCAAATATCTTCCCCCATCTCTTGGTCAAGAGAATGTTGTTCAACTGCTTTTACAATGTGCCCTTCCTGCCTTAGATATGCTAACAAGGGACACAATGCTACTGGCCATACTAAATGGGTGAATACCACTGGGTCCAATTATTAGGCATATTTGTGTGGTCATCAGGATGAGGTTCTGGCTGAAAGTCATATTTCCTGTAACAATGCGTTTTTGATGAGTGCATAAAAACTGAAGGCTAACACTCAACCTCTAGTCCAGCAAGTAGAGATACAATCGAAGTCAGGGTTCATAGACAAAAAATTCAGCTCCAGCAATTAGTGTAACCCTTACAATTAATAACCTTTAATTAGATATCCTTAAAATAAATAAATTAGACACACAGAACAAAAATCACTGAGAATAAACTCAGATAATTCCACAGCAGGAAACTATATAAATATCCTGAAGGGTGGGGAGAGCTGTCCCTATAATCTCGCCCTAGTCTAGTGCTCAGCCCAGGGATGACCCCTGATGGTGGGGACTCCCTGTCCTCGAACCTGGACTAAAAAGATCCTACAGCAGCCCTAACACAGTGGTGGGGGTTGAATATGTGCCTGTAAGTGGAGATGAAAAAAAAAGATAAAAGAAAAAGAAGAAAAACTAAACATATACTCTCCCCTAAGAAGATAGGGTAAATTGGTGGACTCTGTATACAGCCCTAGTACTGTGTTGTGACAGTTAACAAGGTACACAGTGCATCAAGGTATATGTAGTAATTTGCACCCTATAAGTAGATAGACGTAAAAAAAATATATATAACCCAACGCGTTTCCCCCACTATGTGGGATCATCAGGGGGTAGATAAACTCAATTGATATCATAGATATCGGATACCAATATTGTAGTGATATCTGCAATATCTATGATATCAATTGAGTTTATCTACCCCCTGAGGATCCCACATAGTGGGGGAAACGCTTTGGAGTATATATATATTTTTTACGTCTATCTACTGCAAATTACTACATATACCTTGATGCACTGTGTACCTTGTTAAGTGTCACTACACAGTACTAGGGCTGTATACAGAGTCCATCAATTTACCCTATCTTCTTACGGGAGAGTATATGTTTAGTTTTTCTTCTTTTTCATTTTTTTTTTTTTTATCTCCACTTACAGGCACCTATTCAACCCCCACCACTGTGTTAGGGCTGTTGTAGGATCTTTTTAGTCCAGGTTCGAGGACAGGGAGTCCCCACCATCAGGGGTCATCCCTGGGCTGAGCACTAGACTAGGGCGAGATTATAGGGACAGTTTTCCCCACCCTTCAGGATATTCATATAGCTGCCTGCTGTGGAATTATCTGAGTTTATTCTCAGTGATTTTTGTTCTGTGTGTCTAATTTATTTATTTTAAGGATATCTAATTAAAGGTTAGTAATTTTAAGGGTTACACTAATTGCTGGAGCTAACACTCAACCTCTCCTAGCGACCATCAGTGAAAAACGCACAGCATCCAGATGCCTTCAGTTTTTCATGCAGACCACATTAATTGGGGACAGGGCTGCGTGAAAAACGCTAAATATAGAACATGCGGCGCTTTTTCATAAACGCAAAGATGGTCAGTAAAAAATGCTGCTCATGTGCATATACTTATTGACATGAATGGGTCAGGATTCAGTCCAGATGTTGTCTGCTCGCAACATGCATCACATCTGAATGGAAAACTCTCTCATGGCCTTAAAGAGGCCTTAGAGGTAAAAATACAGAGGTTGTTTGAGTTAAATTAAAACTTGGACAACGCGTGTACATGTGATAAAATAACAAACAAAGTGATAATCACCCCTTTCCTCCCCTACTACTTCCAACAATGAACTCTGGTTCTCCTCGCTGCTGTATATTCACCTGGCTGCAGCAGTGACATTTTGTGCACATAGGTCATCACTGTATCCAATCACTGGCCTCTACAGTGAAGTCCTGTATATTGTTGAGGCCAGTGATTGGCTGCGGTAGTGACCTGTGTGCACAGACGTCACCAAAGCAACCAGGAAGATGACGTTAGTGTTGGTGAGGACCAGAGATCAGCACTCTGCTTCCCTCGAAGTCCCGGTACAAGAGGCGAGAATTGATTCATTTGATTTTGCCACATTTACGGCGCTGTCTGAGTTTTTATTTAACTTGGGAAACCCCTTGAATTAGTTGGTGCCTCAACAGGAGTGGAGCTGTGACAAACCCTTATAGAATTCTATACTATTTCCAAATAAATGCCGGTCTTAATAAATGACCCCCTATGTTCTTTATTTAGAAGAATACATGGAGCTCCAAATTAGTTGTCACAACCAGACAGTTGAGAAGCTCTGACAGGAGCTTTCCAGATCCTCCTCCTTGAGTTTCTTTGTTTTGGTTAAGTTCCTCATCTCGTTAGTCTATCTCAGCTGTCATGCAGTTGGACTGATTGCTGCCCTTTAAGTTCCTCCCCAGAATGCAGTAGTGTGCGGCTTATACAACTTCCTGGAGTGTGTGTGCATGCTGTTCCTAGTTCTCAGTCCACAGTCCCCAGTCGTCTGCAAGATAAGTTCTGTTTATGTATTTATGATTTTCTGTTTTCTGGATCCAGGTGACCCTGACTCCCTCCGTGTCTGTGTAGGGAGCCGGTGGTCGTGTCCCCTCACTATTGTAGGGTCATCAGGTGTAAGATAGTTGAGGTACGTGGATATGCGCCCATCCACCTTTGGGGTGGTCGCATAGGCTGAGCAATAAGGGAGAGCGGCAGGTCTCTTGCAGGGGTCTCCCTTTTGTTCCTTAGTTGTGGATCCAGTGAGTCATTATTCATATTGTATTGTCTTGTTTCCTGTACATCATCCGTGACATTATAAGCCGCGAAAACCGTCTCAAGCATGGATCCGGTTTCACTTTTGGCTGAGCGCTTCCATTGTCTTTCATTGGAGGTAGCTGATCTCCGTAAGACTTTTTCTCAGTTTCAAGTGACCGGTTCAGCTTGCGTTCATGGAGTTTGTTCTGAGCCTAAGATCTCGCTCCCGGATACGTTCTCCGGGGGTAGTGAGTATTTTGTGCGTTTTAGAGAGGCTTGCAAACTCCATTTTCGCCTTCTTCCCCATTCCTCTGGTGATGAAGAACGGAGGGTGGGGATCATTATATCGCTGCTCAGGGGTAACGCTCAATCCTGGTCCTTTTCGCTGCCGGAGGGGGCACGGCCCCTCCGTTCAGTGGATGAATTCTTTTTAGCCCTGGGTCAGATATATGATGATCCGGATCGTATTGCTCTGGCTGAGTCTAGACTACGTCTGTTATGCCAGGGTAAACAATCCGCAGAGAGATACTGCTCAGAATTTCGGAGATGGGCAGCTGATACTGGTTGGAATGATGCTGCACTCCGAAGTCAATTTTGCCATGGTCTTTCAGAGAGATTGAAAGATGCATTTGCCTTTCATGAGAGACCTACCTCCTTGGATTCTGCTATGTCTCAAGCCGTTCGTATTGACAGGCGTCTTAGAGAGAGAGGAGAGATCTCTCCTTCCTGTCATACCCAGTCCCGGGACAGTGCAGCGGTCTCTTTCTGTGCGCAGGGGTCTCAGTCGCTGTCAGTCCCTTCTGAGCAGGAGCCCATGCAGCTGGGGTTGATTGCCTCTGACAATAGAAAATTCAGCCCGCATGGGAGGGTTTGTTTTTGTTGTGGAGGTATAAATCATTTGGCAAATGTTTGTCCCTCTAAGAGATTCAGGCAGTTTTCTGGGAGTAATAAAGAAACAAAAAGGAAAAAATCTTTTAAAAATGTTCCGTCTGTTACTATTGGCAGGGTTGAGGCGGAAATTGAAGGTTTTCCGTTTGCTTGTACTTCCCGTTTTGTCCTGCCTGCTAGGGTGGCGCTAGAGAGCAAAAGCATTTTTTGTGAGATTTTTGTGGATAGTGGAGCAGCTGTCAATCTCATTGATAATCAATTTGCAATAACTCATGGTTTCCAGGTATGCACTTTGGGAAAGGATATTCCTGTTTTTGCTATTGATTCCGCTCCACTTTCTCAGAAATCATTAAAGGGCATAGTTCACAATATCCGTTTAATTGTGAGTAATGCTCATGTTGAGGATGTGTCATGTTTCGTCCTTAGCGGTTTGCCTACTCCTCTAGTGTTGGGGCTACCCTGGCTCACTAAACATAACCCCACCATTGATTGGCAAGCGAGGCAAATAAATGGTTGGAGTGACTTTTGCAGAGAGAATTGCCTCATGACATCTGTTTCTGAGGTTTTTACTAAGACTGTACCACCTTTCCTCTCTGAATTTTCGGATGTCTTCTCTGAGAGTGGAGTTCAGGATTTGCCCCCGCACAGGGAGTACGATTGCCCTATTAATCTCATCCCAGGCGCCAAGCTGCCTAAATCTCGTTTATACAATCTTTCCCAACCTGAGAGGGTCGCTATGCGTGCTTATATCTCTGAGAGTCTGAGAAAAGGACACATACGACCCTCGAAGTCACCTGTTGCCGCTGGTTTTTTCTTTGTTAAGAAAAAAGATGGTTCTTTAAGACCTTGTCTGGATTTCAGGGTGCTTATCCGTGACCCTTATCCGCTTCCTCTGATCCCGGACCTGTTTAACCAGGTTGTTGGGGCTAAAGTCTTTTCCAAATTAGACCTAAGAGGGGCATACAACCTGGTCAGGGTCAGAGAAGGAGACGAATGGAAGACGGCTTTCAATACCCCTGAGGGCCATTTTGAGAATTTGGTTATGCCTTTTGGTTTGATGAATGCCCTAGCTGTTTTTCAGCATTTCGTGAACAGCATTTTTTATCATTTAATGGGAAAATTTGTATTAGTGTATTTGGATGACATTTAGATTTTTTCTCCTGATTTCAAGACTCATAAGGAACATTTACGTCAGGTCTTGCTCATTCTGCGGGAGAATAAATTATACGCGAAACTGGAGAAATGTGTGTTTGCGGTTCCAGAAATTCAATTTCTGGGGTTTCTTCTCTCCGCTTCTGGTTTTCGCATGGACCCCGAGAAGGTCCGCGCTGTGCTTGAGTGGGAGCTTCCTGAGAATCAGAAGGCGCTGATGCGTTTTTTGGGCTTTGCCAATTATTACAGGAAATTTATTTTGAATTATTCCTCTGTTGTTAAACCACTCACTGATATGACCAGAAAGGGGGTAGATTTTTCTTCCTGGTCGGTAGAGGCGCGTAAGGCCTTTTCTAATATCAAGGAGAGTTTTGCTTCCGCTCCCATCCTGGTACAACCTGATATTTCGTTACCCTTCATAGTTGAGGTTGATGCTTCTGAGGTAGGGGTGGGTGCGGTCTTGTCTCAGGGTTCCTCTCCTGCCAAATGGCAACCGTGTGCCTTTTTCTCAAAGAAACTCTCCTCCGCAGAGAGAAATTATGATGTGGGAGATAGGGAATTGTTGGCCATCAAGTTGGCTTTTGAAGAATGGCGCCATTGGCTAGAGGGAGCCAGACACCCTATTACTGTGTTTACTGACCATAAAAATCTGGCCTACTTGGAGTCAGCCAAGCGTCTGAACCCGAGACAGGCCAGATGGTCTTTGTTCTTTTCAAGGTTTAATTTTGTTGTCACGTTCCGCCCCGGGGTTAAGAATGTGAAGGCAGATGCCCTGTCACGTTGTTTTCCGGGAGGTGGGAATTTTGAAGACCCGGGTCCCATTTTGGCTGAAGGTGTGGTGGTCTCTGCTCTTTTTCCTGAATTGGAGGCAGAGGTGCAGGCAGCCCAGTCAGAGGCTCCTGATCTTTGTCCTCCTGGGAGGTTGTTTGTGCCTCTCGCTTTGAGACACAAGATTTTTAAGGAACACCACGATACGGTCCTTGCTGGGCACCCGGGGGCAAGAGCCACACTGGATCTCATCGCTCTGAGATTCTGGTGGCCTGCGCTTCGTAAGTCGGTTGAGGGTTTTGTGGCAGCTTGCGAGACTTGCGCTCGTGCCAAAGTCCCTCATTCACGGCCATCAGGTCCTCTCCTTCCCTTACCCATTCCTTCCCGTCCTTGGACACATCTGTCCATGGACTTCATAACGGACTTGCCTCGTTCCTCGGGGAAGACTGTGATTCTGGTGGTGGTGGACCGTTTTAGCAAAATGGTGCATTTCATCCCTTTTCCTGGTTTGCCCAATGCTAAGACGCTGGCGCAGGCATTTATTGACCACATTGTTAAATTGCATGGTATTCCTTCAGACATAGTCTCTGATAGGGGCACGCAGTTTGTTTCCAGATTCTGGAAGGCTTTCTGTTCTCGCTTGGGGGTTCGGTTGTCATTCTCTTCTGCTTTCCACCCGCAGTCGAATGGCCAGACAGAGCGCGTCAATCAGAATCTGGAGACATATCTGCGCTGTTTTGTGGCGGAGAATCAGGAGGATTGGTGTTCTTTTTTGTCCCTTGCTGAGTTTGCTTTAAATAACCGTCGTCAGGAGTCCTCTGATAAGTCACAATTTTTTGGTGCATATGGGTTTCATCCGCAGTTTGGGACTTTCTCGGGAGAGGGGTCTTCTGGTTTACCTGATGAGGACAGATTCTCCTCGTCTTTGTCATCTATTTGGCAAAAGATTCAGGATAATCTAAAGAGCATGAGTGAGAGATATAAGCGTGTGGCAGATAAGAGACGTGTGCCTGGTCCGGACCTGAATGTTGGTGATCTGGTGTGGTTGTCTACCAAGAATATCAAATTGAAGGTTCCCTCCTGGAAGTTGGGTCCTAGGTTTATTGGGCCTTACAAGATCCTGTCTGTCATCAATCCTGTTGCCTACCGTCTTGATCTTCCTCAGACTTGGAAGATCTATAATGTTTTTCATAAGTCCTTATTGAAACCTTATGTTCAACCTATTGTACCCTCGCCTTTGCCTCCTCCTCCGATTATGGTTGATGGAAATCTTGAATTTCAGGTCTCTAGGATTGTGGATTCTCGTCTTGTCCGCGGTTACCTCCAGTACCTCGTTCATTGGGAGGGTTATGGTCCTGAGGAGAGGATGTGGGTCCCAGTAACGGACATTAAGGCCACTCGTCTCATCAGGGCTTTCCATAGGTCCCATCCTGAGAAGGTGGGCCCTGAGTGTCCGGAGTCCACTCGTAGAGGGAGGGGTACTGTCACAACCAGACAGTTGAGAAGCTCTGACAGGAGCTTTCCAGATCCTCCTCCTTGAGTTTCTTTGTTTTGGTTAAGTTCCTCATCTCGTTAGTCTATCTCAGCTGTCATGCAGTTGGACTGATTGCTGCCCTTTAAGTTCCTCCCCAGAATGCAGTAGTGTGCAGCTTATACAACTTCCTGGAGTGTGTGTGCATGCTGTTCCTAGTTCTCAGTCCACAGTCCCCAGTCGTCTGCAAGATAAGTTCTGTTTATGTATTTATGATTTTCTGTTTTCTGGATCCAGGTGACCCTGACTCCCTCCGTGTCTGTGTAGGGAGCCGGTAGTCGTGTCCCCTCACTATTGTAGGGTCATCAGGTGTAAGATAGTCGAGGTACGTGGATATGCGCCCATCCACCTTTGGGGTGGTCGCATAGGCTGAGCAATAAGGGAGAGCGGCAGGTCTCTTGCAGGGGTCTCCCTTTTGTTCCTTAGTTGTGGATCCAGTGAGTCATTGTTCATATTGTATTGTCTTGTTTCCTGTACACCATCCGTGACATTAGTTTTCCTTTTAATGCGTCAGGCTTGTGTTGCCTCCTTCCACCCATGATGGGGTTTTCACTGCACTCTACTGTCGAGCATTCCTAACTGCCATGTAATACAGTATGGAAAAATCCATTTTGCTTTTAATACTCACATGTATTATTTGTTGAATGGGGCTGACATTATCTGTCATCAGTTTTATGCTTTCTTTCAAGGTCACGTTTTTGAGTTGTCACAGCAGGTTTTCTAAAAATCAGTTCAGTATTGAGCAACTCCAGCATGAGCTGAGCCATTGCCAGTGGGATTTGTCTGGTGCTAATCAAGACCATTTAACCCCCTTAGAAGCCACAGTTAATATCAACCACAGCATGTAAGGTGTTTAACAGACATAGGGGGGCTCCATCTGCCAAAATATTAACCAAACCCCAACCTGGTCAGAACCCTGCGACCTTTTGATTGCTAAGGGAGGTCTCACAAACAGCTTTTTTGTAATACTACTGTATTACAGTGCACAGTCGTTCTGACAGGCAGGCTATTACATCCTGCCAGAGACAGGATGTACTAGCGGCCAGAACATAGCAGGCCTGGGCCCGTCAGAAGACCTCTGTCTGCCATGCCAAGTATTCAGCTCTCTGTGATGTCGGTTACGGAGTGCCAAATGGAGGACAGAGGAAGCTCCCTCTGTCTAACCACTCAGATGCCGCAGTCAACATTGATTACAGTATCTGAGGGGCTAAACTGCTGGATCTGAGTTATCTCCATTTCAGGCAGTGAGAGATGGGTGCCATCTCTATAATAAGGCCGACACCTGCAAGTGATGGCGCCGTCTGCCTCCCGAGCCTGAGTCATCTCCATGATATACTATTATGGAACAGAGCGTTAACTACCAGCGCTCTATGACATAATAGTACAGCACAGAGTGGGAAGGGTTAATGAACAAGTGGTATACCTAAAACTGTGCAGCCAATAACAAAGGAGGCAGAATGATCACTTTACCGTTTCTTTATTATTTCCTTCTTTAGAACAAACATGACAATGGCTGAGATCTTGTATGTGGTCCTTGAACACTTGCAGGGGTCTTGTCTCCACACTCTCTATTTGTACTTTGATGTTAATGTTATTTTAAATGATAACCATGCATTATTCTAATCTCTGTAATGATATTACTATATGGTAAATCCAAGGAAAATGTTTAAAAACAAGAAAACAAACAAAGGAGGTAAATCTTATTTCATTAGCAGACCCATTACTTTTGGCCGCATCAAGTCTGCATTTCAGCCTTGGCTCGGCTGTGCAGTGGAGCTACATTGGACACCTCCCATAAATCTACATCTCCAAGCAACCATCAGTAAAAAACGCATTGCATCCGGTTGCCTTCCATTTTTCAAGCAAGCCCCATTCGCTTCTATGGAGCTAGAGCGGCATGATAAACACACATGCTGCGATTTTTCCTGAATGCAGATGATGCAAGCAAAATGTCGCTCCTGTACACAGACTGATTGAAGAGAATGGGTTGGGATTTAGCAGGGATGCTATACGTTCACTACACGCATTGCGACTGGGCGGAAAACTTAACATGCAAGAAATCCTTCAAACTTCGCACAGATGAAAGAAATACTCCACTGAGTCTTGAGAGTAAAACAAAATCATCTATTTATACCTCATTCACACGTCAGTGTTCGGTCAGTGATTTCCATGAGTGATTTTTAGCCAAAACCAGGTGCGGCTCTAAACACAGAACAGGAGCGGATCTTTCCCTTATACCTTATGTCTGCGGAGGCTCCAATCCTGGTTTTGGCTCACAATCACTGATGGAAATCACTGACGTGTGAGTGAGGCTTTAATGGCAAAGACTACTAGTTATTTCTACCAAATGGAGAAAACAACTAGTGTTATTTTTTTTTGCATTGAAGTTAATGATGCATTGTGACTCTATTGTTTTATTAATTATTATATAGTAATTTTTTGTACAATTCCCTTTCTGTGCTGATCAATTTAAAGAGGACTTGTCACATCTACTGGCACTGCCACTTCTGGGCTAGAATTCAGTATTTTTACAGTACTGACAGGGCAAACTTCATAGTATGCGCTAGCGCTGCAGGGGAGATAGGCCCGATTCATGGCCCTGCTCCCCCCAGCATGAGTCCCATCAGACTCATCACCTTTTACAGCATGTGCCAGTACTGAATTCTAGCCGAGAAATGACAGACCACTGAAATCAGTGGGTCTGTCACTATACTATGCTGCCCTCAGCAAGGGCAGCATGGTAGAGGTGACAGGTTCTCTTTAAAGATTGCTTTGCTTGAGGCTACTTAGCCATAGACCAGACAGGGTATACATACTGATCCCTATCCAACACTAAAAGTGCCTACAAATGGCACTTGAGCATTAGAACTGGAAATATGGAGCAACAGATGGTGACCTGGTCTGATGAATCCCATTTTCTTTGAGTTCATGAGGATGGCTGGGAGCTTGCAGGTCGCTTACCTGCACGAAAGCAACAAATGGCAGTATGATACTCTGGGCAATATCCTGCTGGGAAACGTTGGGTCGTGATATTTATGTGAAAGTTACCTTGAAATGTTTCACCTACCTAAACATTACATAGTAACATAACATAGTAACATAGTTTGTATGGCTGAAAAAGCCATACCGTACATCCATCCAGTTCAGTCTGTGATCCTGCAAAGTTTATGCAGAGGAAGGCAAAAAATCCATCATGAGGTAGAAACCAATTTTCATCATTTAAGGGGAAAACAACTCCTTCCCAACTCCAATCAGGCAATCAGAATAACTCTCTGGATCAACAACCCTTCTCCAAAATTCTAGTAACTGTAACTTGTAATGTTATTACAATCCAGCAATACATCCAGGTCCTTCTTGATCTCTTTTAGTGAGTTCACCATCACCGCCTCCTCTGGCAGAGAGTTCCATAGTTCCACTGCTCTTACAGTAAATAATCCCCTTCTATGTTAATAGAGAAACCTTCTCTCCTCTAGACGTAGAGGATTTCCTCCATTGTTGCAAACCACTTTCAGCAGGATAATGTGCCCTGGCACGTGAAACGCCCATGAATGGCTTGAGAAACATGACAAAGAGTTGGCCTCCAGAATCCTCAGATCTCAATCCAAATGAGCATCTGTGGGATGTGCTGGAAAAGCCAAGTCAAATCCACAAAGGCCTCACCTCTTAACTTACAGGAGTTAAAGAATCCTCTGCTAATGTCTTGGTGCCAGATTCCACAGGAATTCTTCAGAGGTCTTGTGCAGTCCATGTTTTGATGGCCCAGACCTACACAATATTAGGCAGATAGTTTTAATGTCATTGCGAATCGGTGCAAAATATATTCTACCTTTGTCAGAGTGAACTGGCTTGCAAAGAACCAAAAACCACTTGTGTGAGGTGGAAATGTGTTCAAAGCTATTGTCAATTACTCAATCCAACTCTTCTTAAAAGTAGAACACCTCATTGTAAACAATGTAAAATCTGTGCTCCGTCCTTAGACATGATGGGCAAGATATTGAAAATAAAAGTAGGATTTAGAAAAACCTGTATTATAGAAAGGTGAGAATAGTTAGGCCTCTTTCACACGGGGGTCATGTTTTTGGGCCGGATAAGATGCGGGTGCGTTGCGGGAAAATGGGCGATTTTTCTGCGCTAGTGCAAAACATTTTTATGCATTTTGCACGCGAAAAATCGGCATGTTTGGTACCCAAACCCGAACTTCTTCACAGAAGTTCGGGTTTGGGATCGGGGTTGTGTAGATTGTATTATTTCCCCTTATAACATGCTTATAAGGGAAAATAATAGCATTCTGAATACAGAATGCATAGTACAATAGGGCTGGAAGGGTTAAAAAAAAAATTAAAAAAAATTTAACTCACCTTAATCCACTTGTTCGCGCAGCCCGGCTTCTCTTCTGTCGTCTTTCTTCAGGACCTGGGTAAAGGACCTGTGGTGACGTCACTGGTGATGGATCTTGTGATGGACCATGTGATGGACCATGTGATGAGTGCAGTGACGTCACCACAGGTCATTTTCCTCCTGCACAGCAAAGAAGAAGAAAGAAGAGAAGCCGGGCTGCGCGAACAAGTGGATTCAGGTGAGTTTATTTTTATTTATTTTTTTTAACCCCTCCAGCCCTATTTTACTAAGCATTCTGTTTTAAGAATGCTATTATTTTCCCTTATAACCATGTTATAAGGGAAAATAATATAATGATCAGGTCCCCATCCCGATCATCTCCTAGCAACCATGCGTGAAAATCGAACCGCATCCGCACTTGCTTGCGGATGCTTGCGATTTTCACGCAGCCCCATTCATTTCTATGGGGCCTGCGTTGCGTGAAAAACGCACAAAGAGCATGCTGCGATTTTCACCCAACGCACAAGTGATGTGTGAAAATCACTGCTCATGTGCACAGCCCCATAGAAGTGAATGGGTCCGGATTCAGTGCGGGTGCAATGCGTTCACCTCATGCATTGCACCCGCGCGGAAATCTCGCCCGTGTGAAAGAGGCCTTACTGATCCTAACCAAACTGAGAATTACCAGCCCCAAACTGGACAGATTCCTTGGTGTCATGACTTTGCCGATGGTCCTGATATTTTATCTACCGTAAAAAAACTTTTAAAAAAACAAACAAACAAAGGAACGGTTTCTCTTGGATGTAAACCTTCTGATGTGCCAGGAAACTTATGAACTGTGAGAACTCTTTCATGCATTTCGGCCATGTGTATGGGTTTCCAGTAGTGTGCACAATCTGATGTTGTAATAGGTTCAGCAGCAAAGTAAAGTCTCTCCTGCGTTCTGTGCAGGTAAAGGATCTCTTCCCTGAACTAGTTTTCAGGTTCAGTGGAAAGGTAGGTTTTCTTGCTGGATCTTGGGTTTGTGGGTTATTGCCACCATAAGTTCTCTTGTGCTTAGTAAACTGGAACTTACTGATAAATGTCTTCAGACAAACTTTACAAATGGTCCTAATGCTGCAGCTTTTTTTTATAAGCTTAAGGTCTTTGACTGGACAGATATCCATTAGCACTTGTTATTGATAGATATGTCTTAGGAGTTTTTGCAAGACTGACAAGCTCAAGATTGTAGGCAGTGGAACGTATACTATTAAAACTTATATGGTAGTGCAAGTGTATGGGCCTCTCAGCATCTGCTCTAGTGTGTTCAGGGGCGCAATGATCGCGGTCGCAGAGGAGAGGGGGCCCACTTCGCTCACATGTAATGGGAGTGCTCTGACGGGGCCCGGCATGAAGTACAGTGACAATGCCGGGCCCCGTCAGAGTGCTCTTCAAACATGTATATTATGCGCCCCGGGCACACAGACAAGAGGGGGCGCAGAGGCAAAAGGGGGGTGGGGAGCACATACTCACCCGGCAGTTCTTGTCACTGCCGGGCTGTCGTCTCCAGAGTGAAGCAGGGAGCTCTCTCCGCACCCTGCTTCACTTTTCTTCTGAGCTCCGGCGCTCCCCCTGCAATCTGTACATAGCGCTGCTGGCTGTGGGAGGAGCGCTGAAAGCCCGGGAATCAGCCTCCAGCACAGCCAGCAGCACAATGTGAGTGTGGGAGCGTATCATCAGGGAAGAAGGTAAGTATATGTATTTTTTCTTTTTTTTTCTTTTCATGAAGCTGCAGACTGGAGGCAAAAAGGGGACCACAACAAGAGTGAGGGGCACAAAAGTGGGCATTTTTACTGGGGGGGGGCACCTATCTGGCATAACTACTGTGAGGGGGCACATAACTGGGCATAACTACTGTAAGGGGGCACATAACTGGGCATAACTACTGTGATGGGGCACATAAGCTGGCATAACTACTGTGGGGGGGCACATAATCTGACATGACTACTGTAAGGAGGCACATAACTGAGCATAACCACTGTGAGGGGGCACATATCTGGCCATAACCACTGTGAGGGGGCACATATCTGGCCATAACCACTGTGAGGGGGCACATATCTGGCATATCTACTGTGAGGGGGCACATATCTTGGCATTACTACTGTGAGAGGGCACATATCTAGGCATTACTACTGTGAGGGGGCACATATCTGGCCATAACCACTGTGAGGGGGCACATATCTGGCCATAACCACTGTGAGGGGGCACATATCTGGCGATAACCACTGTGAGGGGGGATATATCTGGCCATAACCACTGTGAGGGGGCACATATCTGGCCATAACTACTGTGAGAGGGCACATATCTGGGCATTACTACTGTGATTGGGCACATATCTGGCCATAACCACTGTGAGGGGGCACATATCTGGCCATAACCACTGTGAGGGGCACATATCTGGCCATAACTACTGTGAGAGGGCACATATCTGGGCATTACTACTGTGATGGGGCACATATCTGGGCATTACTACTGTGAGGGGGCACATATCTGGCCATGTAAACAATAGATGCGGGAACCGCGCTGTATATTAGTGGTTTATGAAAGTTGTTAGAATGAAGAACCGTAAAAATAGGGAACTGGATTCACATTCAGCTTTCACTGAAGTAACAGTCACAAGTATGTCATTCAAAGAAGCTGCTTTACACCTCCAGCTGTTCATCAGATCCCGCCTTGAGCCACCGACCGCTCACTCCAACACCGGGTCAAAATTACCTTCACAAAAGGACAGAGAGATGGTGCAATACCCTCAATATTCAGAGGTAACAAAGGTTTTATTGTACTCACATATTCCAAAATATTCACATGCGTATAGAAATGCCCGACCCGGGTTTCGCAGTTAGCTTCGTCAGGGGCTGCATTTCTATACGCATGTGAAAATTTTGGAATATGTGAGTACAATAAAACGACTACAGGGACCTGGTTCCGGATCCATTGGCTTGTTCTGGACATCAAGCCAACACCAGCGACACCCTGGATGAGGTAGGACCAGATTTTATTAGGACTGAGTGAGTGTAGCTATGCATTGGGCTTAGGGCTCTTTAACACCAGTGGATTCTGTGTGGGTAATCTGCTGCGTGAAAGAGAGCCAAGCCCCATTCCAGACAGCAGAGATATGGAGCATTAACATGATTGATAATGCTCTTTGCCTCTCTGTGATCTTTTTACTACAAAATCACAGTGACAACTTTATCTCACTGTGATTTTGTAGTAAAAAGATCACAGAGAGGCAAAGAGTATTATTAATCATGTTAATGCTCCATGTCTCTGCTGTCCGGAACGGGGCTTGGCTCTCTTTCACGCAGCAGATAAGCCGCACGGTATCCGCTCGTGTGAAAGAGCCCTTAGTGTAAAGAAAATCTGTCGCCTCTTTGTAAAAATGGGTGGGGGGGGGGGCCCGATCCAAAGTTTTCACTGGGGCCCATAACACTCCATAGTTACGCTAATGAGTGTGTTCATTGTGAGGTATAAAATCACAGAAACAAGATAATAATGCACTTAGTAAAGTAGATGCAAGCATTATACATGGACAAAGTCCTCACTCTGATATGATAAAATCTGAGACACTTAGCCAATACATTTTGATCAAAACACATCTGTGCCTGCCTACCAATCGCCAAGGTGGTCTCAGGTCAGACGGGTCCCAAGCTAAACCTACCTAAGCCGTTGGGGTTCTATATTCAGGAGCGCAGACGCCGCACATATGGTGTGCTGCTCCTAGTCACCTCCGTGTGAATCAAGCAGCCGATGGGAGGAGGAGCAAGCACACCTGTATGTACCACCTAATCAATGCGGTCTATTAGATAGGAAGGGCAAAAGTGCAGAGGAATGCTACTCCCAAGATAAAATAGGTGCGCATTCACACTTGAAGGTGCCACTCCCTCAAGCATACACTATATAAACACACTATATAAACAAAAAAATCACAGAAAAAACTAAGATACAAACATCCTGCAAGGTATGATATATAAATGTGCGGATGTCCCTGGCCAACTCGCGTTTTGGCTTTCCATTTGTGAAATCCGTTTAGGGCTCTCACAAGCGGTCCAAACCGTATTAGTTTGCATTCTAATGCATTCTGAATGGAAAAGGATCCGCTCAGAATGCATCAGTTCAGTCTCCATTCCGCTTTGGAGACGGACACCAAAACGCTGCTTGCAAACGGCCTGGCACACAATGTAAGTCAATGGGGACGGGTCCATTTTCACTGGCACAATAGAAAACGGATCCGTCCTCCATTGACTTTCAATAGTGTTCAAGACGGATTTGTGGCTATGTTAAAGATAATACAAACGGATCCGTTCTGAACGGATGCAGATGGTTGCATTATCTGAACGGTCCGTCCATGACGGATCCGCACAAAACGCGAGTGTGAAAGTAGCCTAATATTGACTTCACAGTTTTACAATCAGAATCAATTTCCAAGAGCATCAGTATAATCATCCTAAGTAACCAAGCATACTGCTTGGCAGGGTTGATCATGCTAAGTGCAATGAAGCTTCTGTTGCATCAAAAAAAGGTGTAGTTTTAGAGAAATGTGTACTTTTATTTTTATGGCAAAGTGCTGCTCGGAGCCTCTCCTTTGTTGTCATGTACTAATTTGACAGTGAGGATGCCTGGCCTTGTCAAATCAGTGCAGGAGTGGAGTATTCCACAAGATTTGGTTCAGATTGCTATGGTATATTATCTGAATAAGTAAAGCTTTTATTTAGCAGAATTACAGGAATATATACTTCATTGTATTGATTTTTTGTTAAAACTTCAATTTTTTTGTTTTTATGGTTAGTATTATATACAGTCGTGGCCAAAAGTTTTGAGAATGACACAAATATTAGTTTTCACAAAGTTTGCTGCTAAACTGCTTTTAGATCTTTGTTTCAGTTGTTTCTCTGATGTAGTGAAATCTAATTACACGCACTTCATACGTTTCAAAGGCTTTTATCGACAATTACATGACATTTATGCAAAGAGTCAGTATTTGCAGTGTTGGCCCTTCTTTTTCAGGACCTCTGCAATTCGACTGGGCATGCTCTCAATCAACTTCTGGGCCAATTCCTGACTGATAGCAACCCATTCTTTCATAATCACTTCTTGGAGTTTGTCAGAATTAGTGGGTTTTTGTTTGTCCACCCGCCTCTTGAGGATTGACCACAAGTTCTCAATGGGATTAAGATCTGGGGAGTTTCCAGGCCATGGACCCAAAATGTCAACATTTTGGTCCCCGAGCCACTTAGTTATCACTTTTGCCTTATGGCACGGTGCTCCATCGTGCTGGAAAATGCATTGTTCTTCACCAAACTGTTGTTGGATTGTTGGAAGAAGTTGCTGTTTTGGTATCATTCTTTATTCATGGCTGTGTTTTTGGGCAATATTGTGAGTGAGCCCACTCCCTTGGATGAGAAGCAACCCCACACATGAATGGTCTCAGGATGCTTTACTGTTGGCATGACACAGGACTGATGGTAGCGCTCACCTTTTCTTCTCCGGACAAGCCTTTTTCCAGATGCCCCAAACAATCGGAAAGAGGCTTCATCGGAGAATATGACTTTGCCCCAGTCCTCAGCAGTCCATTCACCATACTTTCTGCAGAAGATCAATCTGTCCCTGATGTTTTTTTTGGAGAGAAGTGGCTTCTTTGCTGCCTTTCTTGACACCAGGCCATCTTCCAAAAGTCTTCGCCTCAGTGTGCGTGCAGATGCGCTCACACCTGCCTACTGCCATTCCTGAGCAAGCTCTGCACTGGTGGCACTCCGATCCTGCAGCTGAATCCTCTTTAGGAGACGATCCTGGCGCTTGCTGGACTTTCTTGGACGCCCTGAAGCCTTCTTAACAAGAATTGAACCTCTTTCCTTGAAGTTCTTGATGATCCTATAAATTGTTGATTGAGGTGCAATCTTAGTAGCCACAATATCCTTGCCTGTGAAGCCATTTTTATGCAACGCAATGATGGCTGCACGCGTTTCTTTGCAGGTCACCATGGTTAACAATGGAAGAACAATGATTTCAAGCATCACCCTCCTTTTAACATGTCAAGTCTGCAATTTTAACCCAATCAGCCTGACATAATGATCTCCAGCCTTGTGCTCGTCAACATTCTCATCTGAGTTAACAAGACGATTACTGAAATGATCTCAGCAGGTCCTTTAATGACAGCAATGAAATGCAGTGGAAAGTTTTTTTTGGGATTAAGTTAATTTTCCTGGCAAAGAAGGACTATGCAATTCATCTGATCACTCTTCATAACATTCTGGAGTATATGCAAATTTCTATTATAAAAACTTAAGCAGCAACTTTTCCAATTTCCAATATTTATGTAATTTTCAAAACTTTTGGCCACGACTGTACAATGCATCGGAGCTCCGATGGGTTCTAAATTTTCTCCCACGTTGGCCATTTTATATAGCCTAGTGTTAAGAAAACTATATCTTTTCTACATCTAAACCCTTTTCTGAACAAATAGTATGGTGCAGGTGCTACATCGATGACATACTCATGGTGTGGGACATCAGTGTAGTACCCCTATAGAATTTTTTTTAAACAAATCAAGAATAACGATGTCAAATTCACAGGTACCAGCCATTAAAGTGAAGTCCCTTTCCTGGACATTTCCCTGAGAGGGGACACTGATAGGGTAATCATGGCACTGCATTGAAAACTCTCAGCAGGGAATACCATCTAAGTGCAAACAGTAGCCATCCATGACATACAATTAAAGCTGTTCCTATGGAAGAGTACACTAGGTCAAAGAGGATTTGCAACAAATCATCCACCTATATAACAGCAAGTGAAGAGATTGGTAAAAGGCTGTATGAACATGGGTAGAGAACATGGATGCTGAATGCCACTAAAAATAAGAAAAGCACAGAACACATTATGGTTTAATAGAAGTTAGCCCAAAAAGAACATCTGCAGAAAAACCCATATTGCTTTTATACAGCTTACAGTAGAAATTTTCTGAAAAGAAAAAATATATTTTACAAATATTTGCCTGTTTAACATAAAGATACCATATCACTGATATTGAAATGAAAGGGATGGCAAAAAGATGAAAAAGACCTAGTTTGCTTAGGAATTCCAATAAAAAGTCTGTAATCATGAAGCTTTTTGGATTATGAAACTAAAAACTAGAGTTCCTGCAGGCTTTAATCTAAGAAGTGATCTGATGTGTATATATATATATATATAAGTAAAATGCTGTGACTTACAGTCTCTGTATTTTTGTTACTGACTCATAGTATTTGATCTATTTAGACAAACTGACAAAACAAAGTGGTCTCAAGAGGCAGAGAAATGCTCAGAACCCCAAATGCTGTTGCGCATTTATAACTGGGGGAACAGATCTTGCACATGTGATCTGTTGCTAACAACAATCCCCAGCAAAAATGCATACAATGAAGTATGCCTGCAACGGACCACATGTGCCACAAGAACATCCTACAGAGGATAGCTAAATATGTGGATGTGATTGATTATGTAAAACACTGCAAAAATTTGGTGCACTACAATGGTAAATGCAATTGACAATATATGGCTAAACCCTCACACTTATATTAAAAATGTGACTTTTGACAATATATTCTTATATCAAGAACATACTGGAGCCCGCGCACCTCGTCAAGGTCTCTCATAGTGGCAGGGGATATAACGCTAACCTACCTGCGCCGTATGGGCAATTACAGGGGCCATATGGGCTAGTACAGGAGCATAAGGTCTGACACACAGCAAACAACTCCCAGTCACCTCCAGCGTGAAATCACACATACATTGGGAGTAGGGAAGCAGATATAGGTCCCAGGTTACCTCCAGCATGAAGTCACAAATACAATAGGAGGAGGCTGTGAGTCCCACCTATTACTGAGTCATGTGACGCAAGCTACACAGGTGCACCTAAATAATACTCAATCTGGAGTTTCCACACCTCCAGGTACACATACAGTTGCAAGAAAAAGTATGTGAACCCTTTGGAATAATATGGATTTCTGCACAAATTGGTCATAAAATGTGATCTGATCTTCATCTAAGTCACAACAATAGACAATCACAGTCTGCTTAAACTAATAACACACAAATAATTAAATGTTACCATGTTTTTATTGAACACACCATGTAAACATTCACAGTGCAGGTGGAAAAAGTATGTGAACCCTTGGATTTAATAACTGGAACTGAACCTCCTTCGGCAGCAATAACTTCAACCAAACGATTCCTGTACTTGCAGATCAGACGTGCAAAACGGTCAGGAGTAATTCTTGACCATTCCTCTTTACAGAACTGTTTCAGTTCAGCAATATTCTGGTGTGAATCGCTTTCTTGAGGTCATGCCACAGCGTCTCAATCGGGTTGAGGTCAGGACTCTGACTGGGCCACTCCAGAAGGTGTATTTTCTTCTGTTTAAGCCATTCTGTTGTTGATTTACTTCTATGCTTTGGGTCGTTGTCCTGTTGCAACACCCATCTTCTGTTGAGCTTCAGCTGGTGGACAGATGGCCTTAAGTTCTCCTGCAAAATGTCTTGATAAACTTGGGAATTCATTTTTCCTTCGATGATAGCAATCTGTCCAGGCCCTGACGCAGCAAAGCAGCCCCAAACCATGATGCCCCCACCACCATAATTCACAATTGGGATGAGGTTTTGATGTTGGTGTGCTGTGCCTCTTTCTCCACACATAGTGTTGTGTGTTTCTTCCAAACAACTCAACTTTGGTTTCATCTGTCCACAGAATATTTTGCCAGTACTGCTGTGGAACATCCAGGTGCTCTTGTGCAAACTGTAAACGTGCAGCAATGTTTTTTTTTGACAGCAGTGGCTTCCTCTGTGGTATCCTCCCATGAAATCCATTCTTGTTTAGTGTTTTACGTATCGTAGATTCGCTAACAGGGATGTTAGCGTATGCCAGAGACTTTTGTAAGTCTTTAGCTGACACTCTAGGATTCTTTTTCACCTCATTAAGCACTCTGCGCTGTGCTCTTGCAGTTATCTATACAGGACGGCCACTCCTATGGAGAGTAGCAGCAGTGCTGAACTTTCTCCATTTATAGACAAATTGTCTTACCGTGGACTGATGAACAGCAAGGCTTTTGTAGATACTTTTATAACCCTTTCCAACTTTATGCAAGTCAACAATTCTTAATCGTAGGTCTTCTGAGAGCTCTTTTGTGCGAGGCATCATTCACATCAGGCAATGCTTCTTGTGAAAAGCAAACCCAGAACTGGTATGTGTTTTTTATAGGGCAGGGCAGCTGTAACCAACACCTCCAATCTCATCTCATTGATTGGACTCCAGTTGGCTGACACCTCACTCCAATTAGCTCTTGGAGATGTCATTAGTCTAGAGGTTCACATACTTTTTCTACCTGCACTGTGAATGTTTACATGCTATGTTCAATAAAAACATGGTAACATTTAATTCTTTGTGTGTTATTAGTTTAAGCAGACTGGGGCGGAGCCTAGCAGCAGAGCCGGATGCACGCACCCGTGTGAGCTCTGCAGAGGATCGTCGGTGTGCAGGCATATTAGAGGCATATCACCAGCCCCAACATGGGTAAATCTACAAAAGATAAAGCTAAAGAGACCCCTGGGACCGGTAAAACGCTGCCAGGGCAAGGGGATTTGGACCGTTTCGTGCGGAAAGCGGGTCCACAGAGAGTGAGGCGAGCCGACAAGATGGCGCCGAGAGCAGAGACGCCGGAGGCTTCTGACTCCGATGACGGAGATGGCAGTGAAGCAGCTGCTCCTACTGTAAAAGAGGACTTGCCTGTCTCTAGGGCTTTCATGAGACAGCTTTTAGCGGAGGCACTAGACCCACTGGTCTTGGAGCTTAAAGAATTGAAACAGGATCTCAAACAGCAAAGTGACCGAGTGGAAGTGCTGGAATCCGCTCAAGCGTCCATAGTGGACTTTAACACCGCGATCTCCCGTAACATGGACCATGCACAGGCCCACCTGAATTCTCTATACAGCCAGATTGAAGATCAGGACAACCGGGGTATGCAGAATAACCTCAGACTTAGAGGTTTCCCGGAATCTATACAAGCGGACGCCATTATGTCCACACTGACGGTCTTTTACAAAAGTTTAATACAGGAGGGCGAAAACCTGGACTTCACATTGGAGAGAGCTCACAGAGCCCTGCGCCCGCCGCCAGGACCGACTGATCCCCCAAGAGATATAGTGTGCAAACTGAACAGCTTCCAGGCTAAAGAATGCATACTCATAGCAGCAAGATCAACGCCGCATTTCTCTTTTGATGGCTCCAATATCCTGATTTACCAAGACCTTTCACCGCTGACCCTGAGAAAGAGGAAAGTGCTCAAACCATTGCTGGAAATATTGAGAGACCGCAAGGTGACTTACTGCTGGCTGTATCCCTTTGGTCTGCTGATAAACTTCCCAGATAGGAAGATCACGGTCAAGTCACCAGCAGACCTTAGAAGAATCTACGACAAGCTGGATATTGCCGACCTGCAGATAGAGGACTGGAACCCAGTTCAAGAACTTACTCAGCTCCCAGCTTTGCCGTTGATTAACCCCTGGACGCCGGTGAGTGCTGGACGACCACAGCGTCAGAGGAGAAGATTTGAGAAACGCTGTTCCTGCAGTCCTCCATTTGGAAAAGACTGAGTATATATTGCATAAGCCTAAAGTTCAATAACATATGTGCCTTATGTTAAATCTATGTTGCACTCTGGTTAGAATAATGCCTTTTAACCCTTTTTTGTTCCTATGTTGCATCAGCTGCCTGCCCACCCCTCTAGATCCTCTATGTGGCAGCCTACGCCCACGATTCTCATAACTACTCATGAGAACCACCAGTTGTTCCTAAAAGGAACTATGTTGATGTTCTTGTTAGATATAGTTTGTACTAAGAAGCTAACGATCGCACTTATGAAAACTGCATATGCTTTTGAGATTGATGTATTAGTCAGGAGTTGTGCGATTTCTCAGACGCCAGAACCGTTTAATTTTGTTATTTGCGACGATGATTCTGTAATTTTTATGCTGGGTTTACCTTTTCATTTTACTAGCAGAGAACTGGAAATCCTAAGATGTGAATGGCGGTAGTCAAAGTATGTTCATTTAATGTGCGAGGGATGAACGCACCTGCTAAAAGGGGTCAGATCTGCGCTTTAATGAGGAAGCAAAAAGTAGAAATTTTACTTCTACAGGAGACCCATTTCAGGATGAATCACGTGCCCAAACTTAACCACATGACCTATAATCAGTGGTTTCATAGTACCTCACCAACTTCTGCCTCTAAAGGGGTTAGCATAGCAATCCACAGGCATGTTCCCTTTGAGGTGCGTTCATCCCTTGTCGACACAGAGGGAAGGTATATCTTTGTCAAAGGATTAATAGGACAGCAGATATATACATTAGGAAGTATATATGTACCGAATTCGGCACAGGCGGCTTGGTTAGGGCATATATTGGCACTACTCCAGGGGTTCGCAGAAGGTCCAACAATCTTAGGTGGAGACTTGAACGTGGCTATTTTCCCAGAAGTGGACACTTCCTTCGGGAGGTCATCGATTTCACATGTAGCGTTGAGGTCAATCAGAAGAAATATCACCAACGTAGGACTAGTAGATAGTTGGAGGGACCTCCACCCGAGACAAAAAGACTACACTTACTATTCACCGGCGCACAAATCCTACCAAAGGTTGGATTATGTCTTTGTGTCCACCTCACTGCTGCCTTATTGCACTATGACATCAATTGGCTCCATATTGTTGTCGGATCATGCACCAGTTTTCATGAGCTTCCATCTGACCAATATCCCAAAAAAAGAAATGATCTGGAGACTCAATGAAACTCTCCTGCATGCTGCGCAAAATTTGGAGAGCATAAAGGAAAAAATTGAAGAGTACTTTGCTCTCAATGACTCCCCAGAAATATCCCCTGGAACGGTATGGGAAGCGCATAAGGCAGTGGTGAGGGGACACTTCATCTCCCTAGGCTCATATCTCAAAAAACGAAGAGAGGCAGATATAATTGACCTACAGAGCCAAATATTCAGGGCGGAATCCTTGCATAAAAAAAGACAGACACCTGAAGTACTAGAACAACTTGACCTCCTTAGATCGCAAATAAAAAATTTGCTGAATTCTAAGTCGGCAAAGTTATTCTTGTCAGCCGAGTTTAAATACTATGCTCATGGCGACAAGGCCTCTAAATTTATGCTGTCCCAACTGAAAAAACGGAAAGCCCACTCATATATCCAAAAAATTCAGCCTTCCCCGGCACAAACGGTTTACCAAACTGAGCAAATAGCGACATGTTTCACAGAATATTACACTAAGCTATATAATCTAAGTAAGGGGATATCCACCTCTGAAAGTCAAGCTAAACTCCTAGACATGATGCAATGGCTATCAAAACTTGAGCTGCCCAAGCTAAAGAGAGAGCAATCACAGGTGCTGTCCCGTCCGTTTAACATTGTTGAACTGAAGAAAGCTCTTAAAGACTCACCCCTACATAAAAGCCCAGGCCCGGACGGATTACCGATGAAATATTACGAATCCTTCCATAAATCCCTCCTGCCCAGATTCTTACTTGTATGCAACTCACTATGGGAAGGAAGACCCCTGCATCCACACATGTTAGCAGCCCAAATAACAATTATCCCCAAGGAAGGGAAGGATCCCTCATTATGCGCCAGTTATAGACCAATATCCTTGCTCAATACAGACCTGAAATTACTAGCTAAGATGTTAGCCTCTCGCCTCCAGTTGCTCTTACCCCAGTTGATTCATATGGAGCAAGTGGGTTTTGTCAGAGGTCGTGAAGGGAGAATGAATATAAGTCGCCTGATCAATATCATACACCATGCCAACTCTACTTCCACTCCATTAGTTCTTCTCGGCACGGATGCCGAGAAGGCTTTTGATAGAGTGAACTGGTCTTTTATGTGTGCTGCACTGAAGGCCTTTGGCATACCGGACAGCTTTATTACGGTAGTAATGGCTATGTATGGTAATCCCAGCGCAAGAGTCCTGGTGAACAACACACTTTCCCCCCTTTCACAATTAGTAATGGCACCAGGCAGGGCTGTCCTCTCTCCCCACTCCTCTTCATTCTGTCAGTAGAGCCATTATTACAGGCTGTACGGCAGGATGAAAAGATCCAGGGATTGACCATAAAAGGGAAAACCCACTCCCTTGCTGCGTTCGCAGATGACCTCTTTATTATCACGAACCCCATTGAAGCCTTCCCAGCGATTCATACTCTATTGGAGTATTTTGGAACCCTATCTAACTTTAAGGTCAACCTCTCCAAGTCGCAAGTTTTGAATGTATCGCTAAACACAATCCCTTTTAGAACAGAATACTCCTTTCGCTTGGTCTAACAGCAGCATTCCCTTCCTGGGCATGAATATCACTTCCCGTTACTCAGACTTGTACGCAGAAAATATTTAAAATATTCCACGCAATGTTAAAGATCTTATGACATCATGGGACCTGCCGTTTACCTCCTGGTTTGGCCGTAGAACCTTAATCAAGTCGATAGTCCCCCCGAAGGTGCTCTACTATTTACAAGCACTGCCAATCAGTGTACCTAGAGCTTTTTTCCTACAGCTAAAGGGGATACTGACGCGCTTCCTCTGGAGTAGTGCCAGACCTAGACTGCCTTACAGCCAAGTGATTAAACCTCAGAAACTAGGGGGTTTAGGAGTATCAGATTTCCTTCTTTACTATAAATCAATCCAGGGCCTAAGGGTCTTAGAATGGTTACGTAATTCGCCAGAGAGGCTAGATGTGGGGCTAGAACAAGACCTAACGGGACTCTCCTTGCGATCCCTAGCTTTACTCTCGAGCTATAGACAGGAGACCATGAGACAAATAACTAACCCCCTTACACGCAATACCCTCAAGGTATGGTTCGCGGGAGTTTCGAGGAAACTGATATCAGAGCAAACCTCGCCATTATTACAGGTTAGAGATGTTTTGTGGGATTCCACCTCAGAATTTAGGTCTACGCTGGGTGACGGGCCTAAGACGAATTCCACCCCGATACATGATATCTTTTGTACACACCACGAGGGAGATGATGTCGCCCTAGAGCATCCCCAACTAGGGAATCTAACCCATTTTCAGTACGCCCACATCTTAAAAGTCACCTCAGGAAGACTGCTTCAGCACCAGACCACCCCCACCCAATTCAAACAAATGATCTTAGGAAGAAATTAACCAAAAAAGAAAATCTCCAAAATCTATACCTCCCTACTTGAAACACCCCAAACAATTACTCCCCCTTTTATTAAGAGTTGGGAGAAAGATCTAACTATTAAATAAAAATATTGCTGTCTCAAACCAACAAAATATCTAGGTGTGTACACCTGCAAGAGAATTATTACAAGATGATTACTAGATGGTACTATACCCCAACAAGATTACATAGGATCTTTCCCTCCTCCTCATCGAAGTGTTGGAGATGCTTAGACACTGAGGTTTCATTCTTACACATTTGGTGGGATTGCCACCTACTGAAATCTTTCTGGTTGGGAGTATGTGACATTATTTCTAAGTTGCAAGGCGGAACTCTTCCGCTTTTGCCACAGTACTGTCTTATAGGTCTAAAACCGCCGAACTGTCGTTCTTCATATGCCAACCGCTTACATCAGCACCTCTTGGCAGTAGCCAGACTCCTTCATAGCTTCAAACTGGAAGTCGATAATAGTGCCTAGTATCCCTCAATGGTTGGCCCGTTGCGATCAGGTGTTTTGGATGGAACAAATAGCGTATTGGGAGATTAATAATACCCCCCTATTTGACAAGGTGTGGGGGCCTTGGAAGAAATTCCAAGACTTTACATAAAAAGAAATAAAAAATAGTAACAGGATGACCTTGCAGGGTGTTCGTACCTGCCGTTCACTGGAAGATTAAAGTCGGATTATCGCTAATTTACACTATCCATGCAGATTAAAAATGGCGGTAGATCACGCATATTTCAGCAAGTCACTTTATGTCGCTTGTTGATATTATTTATTGCTGTATAAATTTATTGCAAATTCTCTATGTAAATGTCTGATTCTATGTCGCACTGTGTATGTACACAATTTGATGACTTCTTTCATTCTTCTCACAATAAAATATTTTACAAACTAGTTTAAGCAGACTGTGATTGTCTATTGTTGTGACTTCGATGAAGATCAGATCACATTTTATGACCAATTTGTGCAGAAATCCATATCATTCCAAAGGGTTCACATACTATTTTTTACAACTGTATACAAACAAACTGACAAAGTGGTTTCAAGAGGCAGAGAAATGCTCAAAACCCCAAATGCTGTTGTGCATTTATAACTGGGGGAGCAGATCCTGCACATGTGAACCGTTGCTAACAGCAATCCCCAGCAAAAATGCATACAATAAAGGATGCCTGCAACGGACTACATGTGCCACAAGAACATCCCACACAGGATAGCTAAATGTGTGGATGTGATTATGTAAAACACTGCAAAAATTAGGTGAACTACAATGGTAAATGCAATTGACAATATATGGCTAAACCCTCACTCTGATATAAAAAATGAGACTTTTGACAATATATTCTTTCCAGATTTTTGTTAGAACCAAGACATTTGCACACATCACAAGTGATGGGTCCATAATGTTTATAATATACAGGTGAAACTCGAAAAATTAGAATATCATGCAAAAGTTATTTCAGTAATGCAACTTAAAATTAAAATATTGTGAAAAGGTTGTAGGCTCAAAGTGTCACACTCTAGTCAGCTAATTAATCCATACCCCCAGAGCAAAGGGTACCTGAGATTGTGACTTTGGGGTTTTCATAAGCTATAAGCCATAATCATCCAAATTATAACAAATAAAGGCTTGAAATATCTTACTTTGCATGTAATGAATCTATCTCATATATTAGTTTCACCTTTTAAGTTGCATTACTGAAATAAATGAACTTTGCACAATATTCTAATTTTTTCGAGTTTCACCTGTAGTATGTTGGTACTTAGTCTTGTGGTATGTAGTGAACAAAAGCAGGTGTAGGCTCGGACATGTAGACATGGACTGCATTCCCTATTTTATGGATTTACAATAAAGAATTTGAATTTATGGAATGCAGACATTTCTTTTATCTGGATACTTCCCGCTGTGGGTCAACGGTCTTCTGCAGATTTATTATAACAGTGGATCTAATTGAAAACTTTTTTTATTTTTTTAAAGGGAACACCCTTGTCGAGTCCAATTGTCACAGTAGTGAGCAGTGAACCCTGAACTACCCGTCCCACTTTCCCTACCTACTTGCAACATCCACCCTAGGCAGCGGCCCACAACTGGGCGACAGTCCCTTCCTAGATAAGTGCAGGGGCCTATAAGGAAGGAAGAACATACTGACAGATCGACGACCACACTAAGAAATTGTCAGACAAGAAAAACGCCAGTGAGGAATCCCAGAGAACACAAATCACAGGCAACGTGTGGCTAATGTGTGGCTAGCAGGTTACCTGTTTATATAGGCCATACTTCCTGGCCAAGTAAAACGTCTGGCATCAAATTTCTGAGGAAATTAGTGGGCTAGACGTGTACTGCCACCTCTGATTGGCTGGCACTTCCTACCCCAGGAAGCGTGGGCCTGTCGTCATGAAAGCCAACGGTGCTGCAGGCTGAAGATCGCGACTGCCAGCTGTGGCACCCATTTGTTGTCTGAAAATTATATGTTGTAAGTCCTGCATTTTAAACTTTAACTGTGACTCAAAAGATGCCCTAGAAAAACATATTTAGTCAAAAGCTTTCTCTGCGGCCAATGAAATCAGGGCAAAAGGGGTATATAAAGCCCTGAAAAATGTCATGTCCTACCTGATATACACCAAATTATTCAGATGATGAGATTACCTGGTGATGTTGGTGATTCATCACCATCATGTTGTCCTTCTACTGATCCTTTTGTCCTTCTACACTGACCAAAAATATAAACACAACACTTTCGGTTTTGCTCCCATTTTGCATGAGCTGAACTCAAAGATCTGAAACATTTTCTACATACACAAAAGACCCATTACTGTCAAATATTGTTCACAAATCAGTCTAAATCTGTTTTAGTGAGCACTTCTCCTTTGCCAAGATAATCCATCACACATCACAGGTGTGGCATATCAAGGTGCTGATTAGACAGCATGAATATTGCACAGGTGTGCCTTAGGCTACTTTCACACTAGCGTTCGGGGTTCCGCTTGTGAGCTCCGTTTGAAGGCTCTCACAAGCGGCCCCGAACTGATCCATAGAGCCCCAATGCATTCTGAGTGGATGCGGATCCGCTAAGAATGCATCAGGATGGCTCCGTTTGGCCTCCGTTCCGCTCAGCAGGCAGACATCCGAACGCAGCTTGCAGCGTTCGGGTGTCCGCCTGGCCGTGCGGAGCCAAACGGATCCGTCCAGACGTACAATGTAAGTTAATGGGGACGGATCCGTTTGAAGTTGACACAATATGGTGCAATTTCAAACGGATCCGTCCCCCATTGACTTTCAATGTAAAGTCTGGACGGATCTGTCTGACTAACTTTCACACTTAGAATTTTTTCTGAACTATAATGCACAAGGATCCGTTCTGAACGGATCCCAACGTTTGCATTATAGGAGCGGATCCGTCTGTGCAGACACCAGACGGATCCGCTTTGAACGCAAGTGTGAAAGTAGCCTTAGACTGCCCACAATAAAAGCGCACTCTGAAATGTGCAAAGTTTTGCCTTACTGGAGGATTTGGGGAAGGTTGGAATTGATCAGGTTGTTGATTGTGGCCTGTGGAATGTTGCTTCACTCCTCTTCAATAGCTGTGCGAAGTTGCAGAATATTTCTGCACAAACTGTCAGAAACCGTCTCAGGGAACACAGGTGCATTTTATTGATGGCAATGGCATTTTGAATACCGTGACGAGATCCTGAGGCTCATTGTTGTGCCATTCATCCACGACCATCACCTCATGTTGCAGCATGATATTGCACGGCCCGATATTGCAAGGATCTGTACACAATTCCTGGAAGCTGAAAACATCCCAGTTCTTGCATGGCCAGCATACTCAATATTGGCAGGAACTTAAATACACTGTCGTATACGCCGATCCAGAGCATCCCAAACATGCTCAATGGTTGACATGTCCGGTGAGTATGCTGGCCATGCAAGAACTGGGATGTTTTCAGCTTCCAGGAATTGTGTACAGATCCTTGCAATATCATGCTGCAACATGAGGTGATGGTCGTGGATAATTGGCACAACAATGGGCCTCAGGATCTCGTCACGGTATTCAAAATGCCATCAATAAAATGCACCTGTGTTCCCTGAGACTGTTTCTGACAGTTTGTGCAGAAATTCTTTCGTTATGCAAACCGATTGTTGCTGCAGCTGTCTGGGTGGCTGGTCTTAGACGATCATGGAGGTGAACATGCTGGATGTGGAGGTCCTGGGCTGGTGTGGTTACACAAGGTCTGTGGTTGTGAGGCCGGTTGAATGTACTGACAAATTCTCTGAAACGCCTTTAGAGACAGCTTATGGTAGAGAAATGAACTTTCATTGCAAGGCAACAGCTCTGGTACACATTCCTGAAGTCAGCATGCCAATTGCACGCTCCCTTAAACGTTCTGTGGCATTGTGCTGTGTGATCAAACTGCACATTTTAGAGTGGTCTTTTATTGTGGGCAGTCTAAGGCACACCTGTGCAATATTCATGCTGTCTAATCAGCACTTTGATATACCACACCTGTGAGGTGGGATGGATTATCTCAGCAAAGGAGAAGTGCTCACTAACACAGATTTAGACAGATTTGTGAACAATATTTGAGAGTAATGGGTCTTTTGTGTATGTAGAAAATGTTTCAGATCTTTCAAATTATGCAAAATGGGAGCAAAACCGAAACTGTTACGTTTATATTTTTGGTCATTGTATATACTCCCACTTGTCCATTTAGAAATAGACAGTGACATCCTGACATATACAAATAAACATCGTGACCCATCAGTTTGGTATTATTGTATAATGTCCCAGCATTGCCAGCAGTGTCACCTCTGCAGTCAGCGGTGCAATGATCTTGTCAGTGAGTATAAAGATCTTCTGAACATTTCTGCTATCATGTAGAGTGTCAAAGTAAACTCCACAATAAAAGTAGCCTGTCTGACCCAGGAAGAAGTGCGGCAGCATCTTAAAAAGATTAAAATAGACAAATCACTTGGTCCAGATGGCATACACCCTTGTATCCTATGAGAGTTGAGTAATGTAATAGACAGACCCTTATTTCTAATATTTAAGGACTATATAATGACAGCGAGTGTTCCACAGGATTGGCGCTTAGCAAATGTAGTGCCAATATTCTAAAAGGGGTTAAAAACATTCTAGAAACTATAGGCTGGTAAGTCTGACATCTGTTGTGGGTAAACTGAAGTTTTTTTTAAGAGATGCTGCTATCTTGGAGTATGTTAATCAAAATATGGGAATAACGTCGTATCAGTATGGCTTCATGTGGGTTCGGTCATGTCAAACCTATTTAATCAGTTTCTATGAGGAGGTAAGTTCTAGACTGGACCAGGGTGAGTAAATGGATGTCATATATCTTGACTTCTCCAAAGCATGTGATATTGTGCCACATAAAAAGGTTGGTACATAAAATGAGAATGCTTGAACTGAAAATATCTGTATGTGGGTAAGTAACTGGCTCAGTGATAGAAAACAAAGGGTGGTTAATAATGGTACAAACTCAGATTGGGTCACCGTCACTAGTGGGGTACCACAGGGGTCAATATAGGGCCCTATTCTCTTCAATATATTTATTAATGATCTTGTAGAAGACTTGCACAGTAAAATATATATTTTTGCAGATGACACTAAACTGTGTAAAGTAATTGACACTGAAGAGGACAATATACTGCTACAGATGATCTGGATAGATTGGAGGCTTGGGCAGAGAAGTGGCAGATGAGGTTTAACATTGATAAATGTAAAGTTATGCACATGGTAAGGAATAATGAAAGTCACCCGTACATACTAAATGGTAAAATACTGGGTAACACTGACATGGAAAAGGACCTAGGAATTTTAGTGGACAACAAACTTTACTGTAGTAACCTGTGTCAGGCAGCTGCTGCCAAGGCCAATAAGATAATGGGTTGCATCAAAAGCGGTATGAATGCACGTGATGAGAACATAGTCCTGCCACTTTATAAATCACTAGTCAGACTGCATATGGAGTACCGTGTACAGTTCTGGGCTCCTGTGAACAAGACAGACATAGCAGAGCTGGAGAGAGTTCAGAGGAGGGCAACTAAAGTAATAACTGGAATGGGTGGACTACCGTTCCGAAAAAGATTATTAAATTATTAAATGTAGTTTAGAAAAAAAAGATGACTGAGGGGTGATCTAATAACCATGTATAAAAATATCAGGTTTCAATACAGAGATCTCTCTCATGATCTACTTATACCCAGGATTGTAACCATGACGAGGGAACATCCTCTACTGTACGTCTAGAGCAGGGGTGCACAACCTATGGCCCGGGGGCCACATGAGGCCCTTGATACCATTCTGTGCGGCCCCCAACCATCTGGTGACAGAAATGTATGTCTATGTCTTGAGGCTGCTTACATGTATTTTTGTATGTATTTCTTCCATTGGATGGGAGTCCTGGAGGTGTAACTAGACATTAATGGTATATACAGTGTGTTCAATATGCCATAAATACAGTATTTATGTTTTTAATCCTCCTTTAAACTTTATTTTCGGCCCTCATCATTAGTTCAGTCTGGCAATGTGGCCCCCAACCAGAAAACGTTGTGCACCTCTGGTTTAGAGGAAAGAAGGTTTCTACACAAACATAGAAGATGATTCTTTACTGTAACAGCAGTGAGACTATGGAACTGTCTGACAGAGGAGGTGGTGATGGTGAACTCACTAAAAGAGTTTAAGAGGGACATGGATGTATTTAAGGAGTATTATAATATTACAGGTTATAGTTACTAGAAATCTGTTCATCCAGGGAGATAAAATGAGGACAATTGGCTTCTCCTTCATTGTTTTGTCTTGTTGTTTGCCCTCCTCTGGATCAACTTGCAGGATAACAGGCCAAAAATCTGAACTGGATGAACAGATGTCATATTTCAGCCTTACAAATTATGTTACTATGTAGGGGTTCTTTGTTGGATCCCTCAGATGTTTTTATGCGATTGGGAGCTTTTACAATAATGTATTTCTTAAATGACAACGCCAGTTTCACTGAGGACACAAGGGGAGAGCAGCTGGGTATCAGTGGCTTCTACTCTGGCAGACCCAGGATGTCCGTGCATGGATGTCCAAATGACTATATTTCTAGTCACATCCTCCCCTAGGAATAACAACTCAGCCTCAGAGTTTCAGAAGCTGGTCACAGGCTTCAATACAAGAAGGATTGTCATGGTAAGACATCTCCATTAGGGCCCTTGGCACAAGCTGATCATGTCCATGTGCTCTGCTACTGTAGAACGGATAGCACCCAGACTTAACACTGACACATTATAGTCAACGAGCCAATTAACATGTTTGATTTTCCACACAGGATAACATTGCAGCATTTACTACTTTAGTGCAATTTTTGTGGTAGGCTCTTTCATTCAAGTGAACAGGTCCGCAAAAAATGCAGACAGCATGCAAACTCCATCGATGTGAGGTCAATTTTTAGCAGACGAAACATGAACAAGTTTTACATTGCTTATCTGAATGAGCCCCAAATGAAAATTAGAGTTGTGATGTGATTTCCAGAATTTATCAGCGCACCCATCCCCCCCCCCCCCCCCATCAGCAGGTAGAGGATCTGAATGATCATTTGTATTGTTGTCTCCGTTAAGCACATCCTGTTCTGTATCCTGAAGTTTCTCAGTACAGATAGCGGGCCAGAATGGACTGGAGCAACCTGAATAAAATAAAATAAATTCTGAGATTGTTTTATCATGACACATTGTACTTCATGTTAGTAGTAAATTTGAGTTGATATGTTTTACTTTTACTTATAAAAAAAAAATCCTAAATTTACTGGAGCCCGCAAAGTGCTGGAGGGTGCACGTCGCATGCATCCATTCATTCCTATGGTAGTGCAGAAAACAGCTGAGCGCTGCCACGGCTATTTCCGTAAGCCCCATATAAATGAATGGAACGGTGGCCGTGCTTGTGCAGTGCGCTACCCATTCATTTCATTGGGACTTCAGAAAATAGTCAAGTCACACCACTCGACTATTTTTGGCATTCCCACAAAAATTAATGGAGGGCGGTCTCGCATGCGCTGTGCGTCCTCCGGCACTCTGTAGGCTCCGTTCTAAGTATATGAGTGGGTCCCAGAGGTGGGATCTGCACCTAGCAGACATTGGTGAGAATAACCCTTCAATATCAATTTTAAAATTTTCAAGTATATTTCCAAAACCAACTTTTTTTGTAGATTTGTACCATATTATGTGGAATCCATGTGATTCAATTGTATCAAGCTTATATGACCACAGAAACCTGAACAGTGGGGTGTCTGAGTCTTGTAAAGTAACGAACGCCAGCTTCTGCTCAGACCTCCGGGGCACGGATGCTGCACTCCCACAGCGATAAATATAAGCGATTTTCAGCCACCGGTATTGGTAAAATCCATTCAATTAATTTTTTTCTCCATTAAAAGCAGTTACAAAAGATAAATATAAAACAGGCCTCACATCTCTCTGACGCGTCACTAGATGACTACACTAGTCAGGTTTTATGGTGGAAAGGGGGGAGAGGACACACCCAATGGGTGTGATTGGCATAGAGGAATACTAGCCACTTCCAAATGAACTCCTTGACCACCATAGAAAACTAGACTGTGTGTGAACAGGACCCTAAAACGACATTGCCAAATGAACACAAAATACAACAAAGCATTTCCTTACATAAAATGTAAAACTTTGTGCGCTGACACAACAATATACATGACAATCTTCAAACATAGATTAATAATGTAAGAATAGATCTTGTTTTCTATTCAATCCATGGGGGACACGTGATTTAAGCTTGAATATCCAAAAAGCCTCACGATTGAAGAGTTTTCTCTGTAGATCTCCACCCCTCTCATATAATCTTACTTTTTCAATACCCTGTACCATAATGTGACTCCCATCCCCTCCATGATGGTGTAAGACATGATGGGAGACTGCTGAGATATGGCGGAATGTGTTTGTGTTTTTATTGTCATCTCTGATTGCATCCGACAAATGCCGTCTAATCCTAATTTTTAAGGGGCCAGATGTACACCCTACATATTGGAGTAGGCACGTTTTGCAGGTAATCAGGTAAACTACACCATATGTGCTACAGTTAATGTATTGTTTATTCATGTATGTTTGTTTCTCTGTGCAAGAAGTAAAGTCTTTTGATACGTGAATAACAGAGCAGCAGGTGCAGACATTGTGGCCAGGTATACTTTTAATTGTATGTGCAGGATGACATGATTTACCATGGACTATAGTGTTACCTGCCATATTTTTTCTATAAGTGGATGTAATAATCCTCCCTGTGTCTGGTGAGGCTGTCAGATTCAAATCAAGAAAGGACATATCCAAAGGATCACAATGATATGTAAAGCACAGATTATTTGTGTTATTATTTATATATTATAATGAAATCCGGTACGGTCGCCACATCTCCGACCCATATAAACAACAGGTCAACGATATAGCGACCGTACCACTGCAGGTGGTCAATAAATGGGTTGTTGTCAGAGAACAAATGTTGATGTTCCCACATACACATGAAAATATTTGCAATTGATGGCGATACCTTCGCCCCCATAGACGCACCAGATATTTGTAAATAGTGTGAATTGCAAAACATGATGGAGTGTAATCGCTATATGTTAACAAAAACCACTGTAAGGCAGATATCGCCTGATCCTGGGGTATGGAAGTGTATAATGCAGTGACCCTTAAAGGGAACCTCTTTTCCTCACTGGAGGTTATGCATTGCTTGTAGTACATGCTTTGTGTCACATATAAAACCAGGCATGGATCCAATTAGTGGCTGGAGTAGGCTGTCAGCCCACTCAGACAACCTTTCATTCAGTGACTCAATGCCTGAGACTATAGGTCTAAGTGGTGGAGGGAAACAATCTTTATGAACCTTGGGCAGGGCATGAAAAAGTGGGAGGACTGGATATGCAGGAATCAAATATTCGGATTTTTTAATTGTAGTAACACCACATTGTAGCCCATCCGCTACCAGTCTTTCCAATTCTTTTTTAAATATTTGTGTAGGATCTGATGTTAGTTTTTTATATGTTGACATGTCTTGTAACATTAATAAACATTGTTTTTCGTACAGACCTGCATCCAAAGCAACAATAACACCCCCTTGTCTGCTCGCTGTATTGTTGTGTCAGCGCACAAAGTTTTTACATTTTATGTAAAGAAATGCTTTGTTGTATTTTGTGTTAATTTGGCAATGTCGTTTCATGGTCCTGTTCACACACAGTCTAGTTATCTATGGTGGTCAAGGAGTTCATTTGGAAGTGGCTAGTATTCCTCTATGCCAGGGGTCCTCAAACTTTTTAAACCGGGGGCCACTTCACTGTCTCTCAGACCATTGGAGGGCCGGACTATATTTTTTAAAGGGGTATTCCCATCTTGGACAATAGGGGAATATCGTTAGGTGCAGGTCCCACTGCTGGGACCCGCACCTATATAGAGAACGGAGCCCCGAAAGTGAATGGGAGCGTACTGCGCATGCTCCCATTCATTTCTATGAGGCTGGCGGAAATAGCCGAGCTATTTTCGGCAGCCCCATAGAAATGAATGGACGGCGGCTGCTTATGCGCTGTGCGCCCTCCTTCACTTTCGGGGCTCTGTTCTCTATATCAGTGCGGGTCCCAGCGGTGGGACCTGCACCTATAGGACAATGGGGGCAGTGTGGACAGTTACCTCTTGCAGGCTTTTCTATGCAGACCAGCTCAGTCCCTGATGGGGTTCTGTTATATCTCCCTATATAACGGGCCAAATTGATACGTTCTAAATCCGAACACTGAAAAGGAAACGCTTATCAAATCTTAGTATTTCTATCAAGGAGACCCCTTTAATCAGTAATCTATTTTACACTTCAGTTGACGTTCTGGTTTGGAATAGCTATATAAGCAGGAAGATCCTTTCCATGGGACAACCATGACACTAAAATAGGATCTTCCTGCTTATATAGCCATTCCAAACCAGAACCCCCACTTACAGGCCCCCCCCACACGTGGACACTTACCTCTTGCAGTCTTTTCTATGAAGACAAGATCAGTCCCTGACGGGGTTCTCCCTATATAACGGACGGGGTTCTCCCTATATAACGGGCCTAAAAGGAAATGCGTATACACTGCGTGCAGAATTATTAGGCAAATGAGTATTTTGACCACATCATCCTCTTTATGCATGTTGTCTTACTCCAAGCTGTATAGGCTCGAAAGCCTACTACCAATTAAGCATATTAGGTGATGTGCATCTCTGTAATGAGAAGGGGTGTGGTCTAATGACATCAACACCCTATATTAGGTGTGCATAATTATTAGGCAACTTCCTTTCCTTTGGCAAAATGGGTCAAAAGAAGGACTTGACAGGCTCAGAAAAGTCAAAAATAGTGAGATATCTTGCAGAGGGATGCAGCACTCTTAAAATTGCAAAGCTTCTGAAGCGTGATCATCGAACAATCAAGCGTTTCATTCAAAATAGTCAACAGGGTCGCAAGAAGCGTGTGGAAAAACCAAGGCGCAAAATAACTGCCCATGAACTGAGAAAAGTCAAGCGTGCAGCTGCCAAGATGCCACCAGTTTGGCCATATTTCAGAGCTGCAACATCACTGGAGTGCCCAAAAGCACAAGGTGTGCAATACTCAGAGACATGGCCAAGGTAAGAAAGGCTGAAGGACGACCACCACTGAACAAGACACACAAGCTGAAACGTCAAGACTGGGCCAAGAAATATCTCAAGACTGATTTTTCTAAGGTTTTATGGACTGATGAAATGAGAGTGAGTCTTGATGGGCCAGATGGATGGGCCCGTGGCTGGATTGGTAAAGGGCAGAGAGCTCCAGTCCGACTCAGACGCCAGCAAGGTGTAGGTGGAGTACTGGTTTGGGCTGGTATCATCAAAGATGAGCTTGTGGGGCCTTTTCGGGTTGAGGATGGAGTCAAGCTCAACTCCCAGTCCTACTGCCAGTTTCTGGAAGACACCTTCTTCAAGCAGTGGTACAGGAAGAAGTCTGCATCCTTCAAGAAAAACATGATTTTCATGCAGGACAATGCTTCATCACACGCGTCCAAGTACTCCACTGGCAAGAAAGGGTATAAAATAAGAAAATCTAATGACATGGCCTCCTTGTTCACCTGATCTGAACCCCATTGAGAACCTGTGGTCCATCATCAAATGTGAGATTTACAAGGAGGGAAAACAGTACACCTCTCTGAACAGTGTCTGGGAGGCTGTGGTTGCTGCTGCACGCAATGTTGATGGTGAACAGATCAAAACACTGACAGAATCCTTGGATGGCAGGCTTTTGAGTGTCCTTGCAAAGAAAGGTGGCTATATTGGTCACTGATTTGTTTTTGTTTTGTTTTTGAATGTCAGAAATGTATATTTGTGAATGTTGAGATGTTATATTGGTTTCACTGGTAAAAATACATAATTGAAATGGGTATATATTAGTTTTTTGTTAAGTTGCCTAATAATTATGCACAGTAATAGTCACCTGCACACACAGATATCCCCCTAAAATAGCTAAAACTAAAAACAAACTAAAAACTACTTCCAAAAATATTCAGCTTTGATATTAATGAGTTTTTTGGGTTCATTGAGAACATGGTTGTTGTTCAATAATAAAATTAATCCTCAAAAATACAACTTGCCTAATAATTCTGCACTCCCTGTATAAGTAGGATGCTATTTTATTATCATGGTTGCCCCATGGAAAGAAAACTGGCAGTTGGCTGGATTGGCATGCTCTCAATTGTTTCCCAAAGATACTTGGATAATGAAATATCAGGGTGCCAGTCTGCATTTCAATAGGTCAGATTCTGACCTATTGAAATGCAGACTGGCACCCTGATATTTCATTATCCAAGTGTCACTCTGACTGACCTGTTGACAGGCAGACTGGCATTTTGTTATCCAAGTCTCTTTGAGTATGAAATGAGAGCATGCCAACCCAGCTAACTGCCCGTTTTTTTTTTTTCAACTGTCACAGTGGCCACCATTTTCATGTCCCCCACAGACAAGTGGCCGCCATTTTCATGTCCCCCGCATCGGCCACGCCACCCCCCCCCCCATTGTAAAAAATGCCCACCACACACTGTCTCCCCATTGTTAATATTAAAATGTTAAGTGCCACACTGACGCACCCACAGTTGTCCAGGCTGTCCCTGAGCCTGAGGCTTCTTCTCTCTGCTCCGGGCGGTGATATGAGAAGCAGACAGCGGGCGGGCGGCAGCGGCGCTAACTCGCTCACTGTAGGTCACGCACCAGCGTCACCTGCGTCGCCTGAGAGGAGCAGGCGAGTGACGTCAGTGAGCAGTCACGTACCGCCGGAGCAGAGCTGACATCGGAGGGAGGGAGCCAGGGTGCAGGAGGAGGAGAGCAGAGCCTGAGCATGCTTAAAGGTTAACTGTTAAACAGACCCGGCGGGCCGGATCAGATTCCTCGGCGGGCCGCATGTGGCCCGCGGGCCGTAGTTTGAGGACCCCTGCTCTATGCCAATCACACCCATTGGGTGTGTCCTCTCCCCCCTTTCCACCATAAAACCTGACTAGTGTAGTCATCTGGTGACTCTATGATTAAGGGTGCTACAAGCGTGTACCCGAAACGCGTCAGTGATGTGAGGCCTGTTTTATATTTATCTTTTGTAACTGCTTTTAATGAAGAAAAAATGTAATTGAATGGATTTTAACAATACCGGTGGCTGGAAATCGCTTATATTTATCGTCTGAGTCTTGTAGCCACAATGCACAAGCTAAAACGTGGCCATGTTATGGCCCACTTCATTTTGGAAATGTCAGAAGAGTAAAAAAAAAGTTATACAAAATGTTCATAAACCCTGGCTGTGAACTTTTTTTTAGGTCCACAATTCTTTGCTGATTGATTTCATAATATACATTATATGGACAACATTTTTGGGACACCTACACATTACACCTTACAGGAGCTTGTATGAAATTCTATATGTAATCCATAGTCATTAAAGGTGTTTTCCCAGACTACAATATTGATCTGTGAGGATCTGACTCCTGACACCGCTGCCAAGGGCAGTGGCACTCCAGTGAGTGCTGCAACCCCCCCCCCATAGCATAGCAAACACAGCAGCATACATTACATAGTGGCTGTGCTTGGTATTGCAGCCCTCATTCACTTGAATGGGACTGAACACGACACCACTGGCCAAGGAAGAGGCTGTGGTGCTCACAGGTGCACCACAGCCTCTTCAAACAACTGATCAGCATAGGTTGTGGGAGTCAAAAAGATGACGTGATGACCACGGCACTCAATATTTTCAATGTTACTTCAGAGTTTATTCACCAATCATGCAACGTTTAGACTCATGCAAGTCTTTTTCAAGCATCGTGAAATACAACAGAGTGTGACATATATACATAAAATTCACAAATCATGAGTGTCAGAGTCCACCTCTATGGGGTCATCTCCACCCCTCAACAATGCATCGTGTGACATCCAAGTGTAGTCCATATTATACACAAAGGGATAACATTACTGGTATATACAATACCGTGATTCAGTGGGGCTTATCATAGAAAAGATATGGTGCACCAAACATACCCAAACCATGCTGCTGGAGACTGCAGTTCTGTAGGTCCGACGTGTAGCATCCATGTGGATGAACTGCACATGCGTCCCTTTTCGGATGGTACTCCTGCCAAAAAAGTAGCATGTAGTGTGCATGTTGCCCTCCCTTGCATACATACATTGTAGGGAGATCATGTTCTGGTCTATCCTAGGCCGGATGTATTGGCGGTAGGCAAGTACAGGTACTTCCGCTGGTGCGTGTCTGTTACCGTCACGTCACCTAGCAACAGAGACGCTCCGTCCCGATCAGCCATAAAATGTATGGTCAAACGGGAGGCAAGAGTTCTCGGTGCTAAAGACTACCAGGTCCCATTATCTTCAATTATGAATTACATTAAAGTGCATTTCAAACGTTATCTTGTGAATAGTACTGACTACACTTGGCTGTCACACGATGCATTGTTGAGGGGTGGAGCTGACCCCTTAGGGGAGGACTCTGACCCTCATGATTTGTAAATTTTATGTATATATAGGTCACACACTGTTGTATTTCATAATGCTTGAAAAAGACTCGCATGAGTCGAAACCTTGCATGATTGGTGAATAAACTGTGAAGTAACATTGAAGACATTGAGTGCCGCGGTCATCTCTTCATCTTTTTGGCTACCAGGGGCTCAGCAGGCTAGGGCCCAACACTGCTGGCACCAACACCTTTTGGACCAACTAAGAAGTTTTAGTGAGTAGTGCGGTCTTATTATGGATTTTATTAGGTTCTGAGAGTCACACCCCATCAATCTGACAGTGATGACCTATCCGAACCTGTCACCATAAAAAGTAATCTGCAGGTATTATGTTATAGAGCAGGAGGAGCTAAGCAGATTGATATATAGATCTGTAGGAAAAGAGTCAATATAATTTCTGTTTTATACATTTAATTTCCTGCTCATTCTGGGCTCAAGGAGGCGGTCCTACAGTGATTGACAGCCTTCCCTCTAGGACTGTGTATACAGAGATAGCTGTCAATCACTGAAAGGACCGCCTCCTTGACTTCAAAGCCCAGAAGGAGTAAAAATCTAAAGGAATTTAATACAACTTACACTGAATCTTTTCCCACAAAACTATGTATCGATCTGCTCAGCTCCTCCTGCTCTATAACATGGTGTCAGCAGCTCCATGACACGATAAAACGCGTCAGGTTCCCTTTAATGTGAAGTTCGTAACCCTCTTTGCAGTTAAAATAGCTTCCACTCTTCATTTTTGCCCATTCATCCAGAAGATCATTTGAGAGGTGAGACACAGATGTTGGAGGAGAGGGCCTGGCTTGCATTCTCTGTTCTAGTTCATCTCAAAGGTCTTCAATGGGGTTGGTTGAGGTCACGGCTCTATGTGGGCCAGTCAAGTTCTTCTACACCAAACTTATCCAGCCATGTCTTTATGGACCTTGCTTTGTGAACTGGGGCACAGTCCTGTTGGAATAGAAAAGGACCTTCCCCAAACTGTTCCGACAATGATGGAAGCATACAGTTGTCCGAAATGGCTTGCTATGCTGAAGCATTAAAATCTCCGTTCACTGGAACTATGAAGCCTAGGCCAACCCCTGAAAAACAACCCCATAGCATTATCTCTCCTCAACTGACACAAGCCTGTCACACAGGTAACGTTTTCCTGGCATTTGCCAAACCCAGAATTGTCCATCAGACTGCCAAATAGAGAAGCGTCCAGTGGCAGCTAGATTTACACCACTCCATCTGACGATTACCATTGTGCTTGGAGATGTAAGGCGTGCATGCAGCTGCTCAGCCATGGAAACCCAGGCCATGAAGCTCCTGGCACAACCTTTTTGTGCTATTAACCCCTTAAAGACGGCCTATTTTTCCTCCCCACGCTCCAATAGCCATAACTTTTTTATTTTTACGTTCATAACTATATGAGGGCTTATTTTTTGAGGGACAAGATGCATTTTTTTTAATGCCATCATTAAATTTACCATATCTTGTATTGGATAACGGTAATAAAAATTCTTTGTGGGGTGAAATTGAAAAAAACAAAAACAAAACACAATGGTTTTGACATCACGGTGTTCACTGTGCGCCAAAAATGACATGACATCCTTATTCTGCAGGTCAATATGATTATGGTGATACCAAATTTGTATAGATTTTTTTTTATAGAAACCTTTGAAAAATCAAAATTTACTTTGCATTGCCATTTTCTGACAGCCATAACTTTTTTTCATATTTTGGTCTAGAGAGCTGTACGAGGGCTTTTTTTTGCAGAACGAACTGTACCATTTTTTTGGTATGTACGACTTTTCTGTTGTTGCTGTTATTCCAATTTTTTTTTTTTTGGGGGGGTTGGGGGTGAGGCAAATCACATTTTTTCCATTCCACCGCACAGGAAATAAAAAAATAAATCTTTTAATACAGTGACACCTAATATGTTTATTTTTTTATTGTTTATATGTATATTTTTATATGTAAAATTGGGAAAGGGGGGTCATTTAAACTTTTAATATTTTGGTGTTTTATTTAAATTTTTTAAAACTTTTTATTTAATAACCATTAGCCCCAGGGGGCTAGAACTTGGGATCTTTTGATCATTTGTGCTATTCACCCTAATAGAGATCTATTAGGGTGAAAAGGATTCAGACACACTCCCAGCTGAGTTGTGCCTTGTACACAGTGCAGCAGGGAGCTTACCATGGCAGGCCTGGAAGGCTTTAAGCCTCCAGGCTGCCATGGTAACCAATCGGAGCCCCGTGTTTTCACTGCGGGGACCCCAATCTGAAGCCAGTGAGAACCGCATCCCTCTGCCTGACTGCAAAGATGCCGTGATCGTTGTTGAATGCGGCATCTGAGGGGTCAAATTACATGGTTCGCCGCAATTGCTGTTCTCCATCATTGCGGCCGGGTGCCTGCTGTATGAGCCCACTCCATGCAATTGCGGGCGCATAATGCTGTATATGTACAGCATTATGCGTTAAGGGGTTAATGGCAGAGGTGGTTTGGAGCTCTGCAGAGAATTGGCAACTTTTATGCATTATTGCTTCAGCAACTGGTGACCCCGGTCTGTAACTTTATGTGGTCTGCCACTTTTGGCTTAGGCTACTTTCACACTAGCGTTTTCAATTCCGCTATTGAGATCCGTCATTGGATCTCAATAGTGGAAGAAAACGCTTTAGTTTTGTCCCCATTCATTGTCAATGGGGACAAAACTGAACGAAACGGAGTGCACCATTCCATTCCGTTGCGTCCCCATCACGGACAGAAAAACGCTGCAAGCGATGTGGTGCGGACCTGACACACAAAGTAAATCAATGGGGACGGATTCGTTTTCTCTGACACAATAGAAAACGGATCCGTCCCCCATTGACTTTCAATAGTGTTCACGACGGATCCGTTGTGGCTATATAAGACAAAATACAACCGGATCCGTTCATGACGGATGCATGCAGTTGTATTTTTGTAATAAAAGGGTTTTTGCATATCCATGACGGATCCGCAAAAAACGCTAGTCTGAAAGTAGCCTAAGTTGCTGTGGCTCCTAAACGCTTCCACTTTTAAATCAATACCACTCACAGTTGATGGTAGAATATCCAGGAGGGAAGATATTTTATGAACTACCAGGACCACACTGAAAATGAGTCAGCTCTTTACAACGACCTAGTGCATAGCTAGGTGCTGGATTTTATACACCTGGGGCAAAGGAGACAAATGAAACACCTGAATTCAATGATTAAGAGGTATGTCCCAAATACTTTTGTCCATATAATGTATCTTTATAGGGGTCCAGGGAGTCCAGTTTTCTGATACTGAGTTACAAATCCTCTACTTCACTTCACACAGGCACCGAGTTAAAGGGAATCTGTCACCACATACCTACATAGCAATTCTAACAAAATGGAGGTCACTTACTAATGTATTGTGATCATCCATATTGCCTCCTTTGCTGGCTGGATTCATTTTTCCATCACATTATATACCTTTCTTTTCCATGGTTACGACCACCCTGCAATCCAGCAGCAGTGGCCGTGCTTGCACAGTATTGGAAAAAGCACCAGCCCATGTGCCCTGCCACAGTCCCAGCCACCAGAGAGGCCAGTGCTTTTTCCTATAATGTGCAAGCACGACTACTGCTGTGCTACTGGATTACAGGGTGGTCGTAACCATAGAAACGAGAAGCATATAGTGAGATAGAAAAATGAATCCAGCCAGCAAAGAAGGCAATATGGACAATCACAATACATTAGTAAGTTGCTTGAATTAACTTTCTCTACATGATAAATGCCATTTGCTGACGTAGGACAATCCATTTAACTAGATGGCTGTTTAAAAAGAAAGGTGATCTGTAACACAAACACAAAGCACTCAACCTCTATAAAGATTGGGAAAACTCCATTTAAAAACCTATGCTCCAATTTGTCTACTTATTTGCAAACTGTTTAAAGGCGCACAGTTACTGTTTCAAATGGGTTATCAGAGTTCTTGTATTTCTCCAAACTGCTAGGAACCTAATAAAATAATAATTAAAAAAATCCCCTCCAAACCAGCACCACCACCACTTTTTTTGGGCTGCAGCCATTCACTGACCTCAGAGGCCACATAGCTAGTGACTGGCTGCGGTATACAGGATGTCACTACTGCAGCCAAAACAATACATCATGGCAGAGAGGATAGAGCAGCAGCGCTGCATTGGAGGCGGCTTGGGAAAGTAATGCGAGTTTTTCTCAAGGCAGTTTGGAAATATAAACAAAAAGAACTCTAAAAAAAAAAAAACATTAATAAATTGGGTACATCTTTGGTCCTAATTGTGCAAAAAGGTCAAATATATGCCAGCTAGTGTGATTTCATCTATAATTTACACCGTTTCTGGTGTCAATTACAGTAAACTTTCCAGGCCATGGGATGCCACATTACTCCAATAAGCCTGCATGAACTTCATGCCCAATTTTCGGAAGATGGTATAAAAAGGCAGAAAGCCACCATTTCGGCCACAAAATGGCACTTGCTCAAAAATTGTTTGTTTGGTTTTTTTACACCAGAAAACTGGCATGGAACCTTTGATAAATTTTCCCAAACATGTTGACATTTTGCTGACACAGCATTCAGCTGTAACAGCCCTAGGACACTTTCTATGACCAGGGATACCTAAGCAAGGGTGTAACCAATATGGTATTCTATGTGATGTCAAAGAGGGGCTGCGGCATTTGATGTTTTATGACAATCACTATTCAATAATGAATGCTACCATTGTACGTGTGAAGATCCCACAGATCTACTGAACAAGAGACGACACAACAAAGTGACCTTGACATGAGGCACACTGGTGAACATGAAGAAATGAGCAGTTTAATAGGAGTCAATAAGGCATGGGCTATGCCTTTGTCTTCTCACCAATGTGAGTCCTTTGATGTTTAACTAGATACGAGTTTGTAGTGAAGCACTTCCCACAGTCAGGACAAGAGAAGGGTTTTTCCCCTCTGTGACACGTCTGATGGAGAAGAAGGTAAGATCTTTGGGAAAAACTTTTGCCACAGTCCATGCACGAGTATGGTTTCTCTCCGGTGTGAATTCTCTGATGCATACACAGACTAGCGTTCCGAGCAAAGCATTTCCCACATTCCGAGCAGGAAAACGGCTTTTCCCCCGTATGGCACCTCTCATGAAGAACAAGGTAGGACTTTTGAGTAAAAGATTTCCCACAGTTTTCACACGAATATGGTTTCTCCCCTGTGTGTATGATATGATGCCTGGCCAAGTGCGAGTTGTATGCAAAACATTTTCCGCAGTCCGAACAGACATACTGTTTTTTACCCGTGTGTAACTTCTGATGTGACACTAGGTGTGACTTGCAGTTGAAGCTGTCACCGCATTCGGAACATACATATACCTGATCCCCAATGTGAGGTATAGAGTGTGTGATCATGTATGGAGGACTGGCAGAAAATGACTCATCAGAATGATGATACGCTGAATGGACATTCCGAGTGGTAGGGTGCTCCTCATCTTGCATGTTCTCTTTAGTTTCAGAATCTGGGGAGCATTAAAAAAATAGAAAAGCATAGGCAAGTCTATTACAATGCACGGATTAATCAAATATAAATATTTTTCACATTTTTACTGCAACTTTTTATCTAGAACCCAGTAGTCCAACTATAATAACAAAGTGAAAACCTATGCTAATTTATTGCAAAGAAAAAACCCTAGCGAGCTTGGCTTCTCTATGGCAGTGCTGCCAGTGTCACTCCATTGCTGTGGCAAGCAGCCCTGCTGACAGTGGGGCTGGTCGGCCTAGGAGGGAGCAGGGATGGTGGGCCAGTCAAGCTTTGCACCAGTTTCAAATGCTTCCTGTCTATGGGGTATTTAAACAGGGGACTGCTGGCCACTGTCGCCTGTGATTGACTGCCTCACACGTGTACTATTGCATATTCTCTGGATTCCTGACCTTCTGCCTGTTAGTGACCTCGCCTATGACTGCTGATTTTGCCTCTGACATTACCTCCTGGTTTTTAACCTGCTTGGTAGTTGACTCTACATTTGTCTCTCCATTGGTTTTGATGTGACACACTGGTTTTGACTTGGGCTTGTTTTCGGTTTTGTACTTTGGTACTTTTTCTGTCTGTCGTGTCTGTTTGGTTCTGACCCAGTCTACCGCTTCACCCTCCAATTAGGTCCTGTGCACTTAGCCAGGTCAAGGACTGTCACCATGTTAGGAGCCGCTATTTAGGCAGATCACTGAATTAGGTAGGGACAGTAGTGTGGGTGGAGGCTGCACTCTTTCCTACCTAACATGACAATATTGCATTGACTAAGTATTTAGTAGTTTTACTTTAAAGGGGTTCTGCAGTTTTTTAAAACTGATGATCTATCCCTGGATAGATCATCAGCATCTGATCGGCATTGGTCCGACACCCGGGACTCCTGCTGATCAGCTGTTTGAGAAGCCAGAAGCGCCGGCAGTAGTGCCGCGGCCTTCTCACTGTTTACCGCAGGTCCAGTGACGTCACGACTAGTATCAATGGCCTGGGCGGGGCTAAGCTCTGTTCACTTGAATGGAGCTTAGCCACGCCCAGGCCAGTGATACTAGTCGTGACGTCACTGGGCCTGCGGTAAACAGCGAGAAGGCCATGGCACTACTGCCAGCGCCGCTGCCTTCTCAAACAGCTGATCGGCAGGGGTCCCGGGTGTCGACCCCTGCCGATCAGATGCTGATGATCTATCCAGAGGACTCCGATCAAGGTGCAGGAACATTTTAAAGATGATAAAGAGAAATGAGAGGCCCCAAGGGCTAAATTTTAAGTGTCACAGCAAAGGGACTGACTGAATACTTATGTCCATGCGAAAGCTTTTCCTTTTAAAAAAAATTTGCAAACACATTTTAAAACTAGATTTTTGTACTTACTCTTGACCTTGGGTATAGCTATTGCCACTAGGAGGCGACATTAAGCAAAACAAGTGTTAGCTCCTCCTCTCAGCTATATCCCTCCTGCAGACACTGGGCTAATGAGTTTGTAAAAAAGCAGTAGGAGAAGTCAGGAGAAGCCAACAGCAAATAATAAAAAGGAAGAAAACCGGAGATGGGTCATTCTGAAGAACCAGAAGGACCCATCTAGGAGAAACACTAATGTACATACAGGCTGTGAGCTGTGTCATACAAAACACACACGACCAAATTCCAGTAGTCAAGGCCAAATTTGTAAGCGGTAACAATATTGACAACTCTTTTCACATGATTCACCGCAATTAAAACATAACATTTATTAATATACAGGGTGGGCCATTTATATGGATACACCTTAATAAAATGGGGATGGTTGGTGATATTAACTTCCTGTTTGTGGCACATTAGTATATGTGAGGGGGGAAACTTTTCAAGGTGGGTGGTGACCATGGCGGCCATTTTGAATCCAACTTTTGTTTTTTCAATAGGAAGTGGGTCATGTGACACATCAAACTTATTGGGAATTTCACAAGAAAAACAATGGTGTGCTTGGTTTTAACGTAACTTTATTCTTTCATGAGTTATTTACAAGTTTCTGACCACTTATAAAATGTGTTCAATGTGCTGCCCATTGTGTTGGATTGTCAATGCAACCACTCTTCACACACTGATAGCAACACTGCAGGAGAAATGCTAGCACAGGCTTCCAGTATCTGTAGTTTCAGGTGCTGCACATCTCGTATCTTCACAGCATAGACAATTGCCTTCAGATGACCCCAAAGATAAAAGTCTAAGGGGGTCAGATCGGGAGACCTTGGGGACCATTCAACTGGCCCTCGACGACCAATCGACTTTCCAGGAAACTGTTCATCTAGGAATGCTCGGACCTGACACCCATAATGTGGTGGTGCACCATCTTGCTGGAAAAACTCAGGGAACGTGCCAGCTTCAGTGCATAAAGAGGGAAACACATCATCATGTAGCATATCCAGTGGCCTTGAGGTTTCCGTTGATAAAGAATGGCCCCACTATCTTTGTACCCCATATACCACACCATACCATCAATTTTTTTGTTCCAACAGTCTTGGAGGGATCTATCCAATGTGGGTTAGTGTCAGACCAATAGCGGTGGTTTTGTTTGTTAACTTCACCAGTCACATAAAAGTTTGCCTCATCACTGAACAAAATCTTCTGCGTAAACTGAGGGTCCTGTTCCAATTTTTGTTTTGCCCATTCTGCAAATTCAGTGCGCCGATCTGGGTCATCCTCGTTGAGATGCTGCAGTAGCTGGAGTTTGTAAGGGTGCCATTTGTGAGTAGCTAATATCCGCCGAAGGGATGTTCGACTAATGCCACTCTCCAGTGACATGCGGCGAGTGCTACGCTGTGGGCTCTTGCTGAATGAGCTAGGACAGCTAGGACAGCCACTGATGTTTCTTCATTAGAGACAGATTTCATACGTCCTCATTTTGGCAAATCCAACACTGAACCAGTTTCACGAAACTTAGCAAGCAGTTTGCTAACTGTAGCATGCGAGATGGGTGGTCTCGTAGGGTCTTGCATTGAAATCTGCTGCAATGACCCGGTTACTGCGTTCACGAGACATCAACACAATTTCTATCCGCTCCTCACGTGTTAACCTTGGCGACATGTCAATGGCTGTAAACAAAGAGAAACTTGTAAATAACTCACTAAAAAATAAAGTTACGTTAAAACCAAGCACACCATTGTTTTTCGTGTGAAATTCCCAATAAGTTTGATGTGTCACATGACCCTCTTCCTATTGAAAAAACTAAAGTTGGATTCAAAATGGCCGACTTCAAAATGGCCGCCATGGTCACCACCCATCTTGAAAAGTTTCCCCCCTCACATATACTAATGTGCCACAAACAGGAAGTTAATATCACCAACCATTCCCATTTTATTAAGGTGTATCCATATAAATGGCCCACCCTGTATAATATTAAAAGCCCAAAAATATTTATAAAACAAGACAAGGACGCACCAAAAAAATTCAATCAATGCGATTTCTAACTGCAAAATCCAATAGGCAAAGAACAGAAGGGAGGATAGAGTGGAGAGACAGGGGTAATGGGACGCTGCCCCTATGTATCCCTAGAAGCTCTCACTAGTAGTACTCCCTCTCTAGACTTCCCCTTACTGTCCCTTAATTAGGCAGCAGTGACTGCCCAGTTTCGTCAACAACAAAAATGGAAACAGAAAGGGAAAAATATAGTAATCCAAAAAGTGACTCAATGGTCCCAGGTGCAATTATGCTATAATTGACCCGACGCGTTTCATTGGCATCCTCCAAATCATCAGGGGCCCAATTTGCAGATTATTAAAACTTCCTATAAATGCCTAGTAAAGCTCCTGTACAAAATATATATGTGGTGGTCACATCAAAAATACATCAAGAGTACATATAAAACTACTTAGCTTTCCATGGTGCATTATTGTGGTCCAGCTGTAGTCCTATCCACGGTCCTGCATGTGGCAGCACCTATATACAACATCCTGCAGTGGCAGCAATAGTATGAGTGTCTGGGGCGTTCTATTTAAATCCCCACTCAGACACTCAAAGTCCGCCTCTACCAACACGTGATCCGCCCCCTTTCCGATCATGTGACTAGTCAGGTGACTCCCGACGTCACTTGAAAGGTTCGAACAGCAGAAAGGGAAGCCAAATTCAGCTGAAAAAGAATGATTTCTAGATTGAACGCGTCGGTTCAATATAGCATAATTGCACCTGGGACCATTGAGTCACTTTTTGGATTACTATATTTTTCCCTTTCCATTTCCTTTTTTTCTTGACGAAACTGGGCAGTCACTGTTGCCTAATTAAGGGACAGTAAGGGGAAGTCTAGAGAGGGAGTACTACTAGTGAGAGCTTCTAGGGATACATAGGGCAGCGTCCCAGTACCCCTGTCTCTCCACTCTATCCTCCCTCCTGTTCTTTGCCTATTGGATTTTGCACTGTTCTGAAGGCAGTAAGAGGTCACATTGATTGAATTTTTTGGTGTGTCCTTGTCTTGTTTTATAAATATTTTTGGGCCTTTTATTATATATTAATAAATGTTATGTTTAAATTGTGGTGAATCATTCATGTGAAAAGAGTGGGAGCTGTGTCCCCCAATGAACGGAAGAGAAACTGATTTTAAGTACAAAAATCTAGTTTTCTCATCCGTCACATTGGGGGACACAGTCTTGACTTTGGGACGTTCCAGAGCAGTTCCCGGGGTGGGTCATAAACAAAGAAGCCATCCTGCCAATCCGAGGACCGCTTTTTGCAAAACCAGGCAGCCGCCCTGCAACCCTGAAGGGCCGAAGCCCCAAGATGTACTGCCCAACCATTGCCCGAGCAAAATGAGCAGTAACCCGGAAGGGTGGAGCCCGTCCACTGATGCGGTACGCTTCCACAATAGCCAAACAAATCCATCGGGAAATGGAAATTTTGGAGACAGCCAGCCCTCGTCTCGGTCAGACCGGAATGACGAATAATGAATCCGTCTGTCGGAAAGAGGACGTCTGAAACAGATAGATGCAAATCCAAACCAGATGCCTGCTAATGATATAGGGCGACCGAAAGGCAAGAGCCGCTAGATCAGACACCCTAGGGATGGAAAAGGCTGCCACTAAAAAGGCCACCTTGCAGGACACCTGGTGCAAAGGCTCAAACTGAGAGGACTGGAGAGCGCTGAGCACCAGATTAAGGTCCCAAGGATTCAACGGAAGCCGGTAAGGGGGCACAGCGTGCGCCCCCTCCTGCAGAAAGGTCCGAACAGCAGAAAGGGAAGCCAAATTCAGCTGAAAAAGAATGATGTCTAGATATCAAGAGCCAAAGAACTGCAGATGTGACAAAATTTGCCCCCATGGGGGAGAAAGTAGGGATGCCTGAAGGAATAGGCCCCACACACCATACCGGACTGCCAGAAGAGAAGAACACCCCAGCGGGACCATGATGAACAAGTCAGGGGTAGAGAACCTGGACAAACACCACCTGCGCAGGCACCCCACAGCAGAAAGGGGGCATACGATCCCCCAATGGCTATGAACACTAGCCGAGCAGGCAGTAACAGTATGTGGAGAAAGTGCAACTACTCGCCCTGCGAAAGGGGAGATATAGAGAAGGCTGATGCGGCTCAGTGGGGAACCAGCATCTAGGGGTGACAACAAGGACAGTACGAGGACAAGGACAGCAATACACATATGCAAACTGAATAAGTGCATACCCAAAACCACACGGAGGCAAAGCTGTAGAAGGTAGAGGCAATGCACTACCTTGTAAAGGCTTGAAGCCCTAGAAATCGTCAGGTTATACCATGCACCGAAAGCCGTACTAATACCCACGAGAAGTGAGCAAACCCATACATATAAGGCCTGGAAGATCTATCGCACCTGGTGATGGCAGAACATGAACACAGTGCCACCTGTGATAAGGAAATGTAGGCACAATCACAGCTACAACTAGCAAGAAGGTTCCACTCCTAGAAGGGGGGCGATGAACAGAAATACTGGGACGGAGTCACACAGTAGGGGCACAGAACAAGAGTAGCCATAAAATCTATGGCCAGCGCAAGGCTGCCTCATAGGGGGGAGGCCATAGCCCAACTATGGTTTCCAGGACCAGAGGAGAGGTTCCCCCTGAGACTGAGGCCAAACAGCAGTAAACACCCAGAATATGGTGCTAGCGCCATCCTCCACTTGAGAAGCAAGGAAACTGACAAGTAGCGCATCTGTTCCACCTACTGACAGAGAAGGGATGTCTATCGTGTTGAGTCCACAGCCTGTCAGCTACCGTCCCACCTAAGAAAGACGGAAAATGCGATAAAGCATCACTCCGCTGACTGAAGAAGGAAACCCGACACAATATACCGGGTCCACGGGTAGTGTAATCACTACTGGTTGTGCAACTACTCCACCAATAAAAGGAGGGTAATGCTACAGTATGCAATTGTGGTGCAACTAATCCACCTATAGAAGGGGGAAAACCGAAAGGACAGATGACAACCAGTATTAGTGCAATTACTCCACCTGCGGAGGGGGTAATGCAACAGGACGTATGGTATCCAGCGGAAGTGCAGTTACCTGCCCAATGAAGAAGGGTGGTAGAGCAACCACTCTATACAAAAAGGGTAATACCACAAAATGTACAGTATACGGAGTAAGTGCAAATACTACTATTACGGAAGGAGAGGAAAGCTAGCGAAAGCATAGGATCCAGTGATAGTGCAACTACTCCGCCATGGAAGGAGGGTAGTGCTACAGGACTTCTGGTATGCCATGGTGGTGTAAATAGTCCACCTATGGAAGGAGAACAATGCTACCTGATGTACAGGAGCCCACGGAAGGTGCCAATACTCTGCCTAAGAAACGTGCAAACACTCCGTCCTTTAAAAAAGGAGGGTAATGCTACCAGCCGAACGGCACCCACTGGAATTGCAATTACTGCGCCCATGGGAGGAGGGTAAAGCTACCGGCTGTACCGTGTCCAGAGTTAGTGGCACTACTCCACCTATGGAAAGAGAATAATGGAACGGAATGTATTGTACCCCATGGAAGTCCTATTACCCTGTCTATGGAAGAAGGGTAATAGTACAGGCTATACAGTACCCAATGGAAGTGCAAGTACTCCGCCTATGAAAGAAGTGTAATGCAACAGGCAGTACAACATCCAATGTAAGTGCAATTACTCCGCCTTATGGAAGGAGGCAATGCTACAGGTAGTAAAGCATCGAGTGTAAGTGCAATTACTCCGCCTCTGGAAGGAGGTAATACTAAAGGCAGAACAGCACCCAGTGTAAGTGCAATTACTCCACCTATGGAAGGAGAGTAATGCTATAAGCTGACCCGTATCCAGTGCAATTACTCCGCCTATGGAAGGAGGTAATGCTACAGGCAGTACAGCATCCAGTGTAAGTGCAGTTACTCCGCCTTTTATGGAAGGAGGGTAATGCTACAAAATGTACAGTATCCATTGGAAGTGCAAATACTCCGCATTTTTTATGGAAGGAGGGTAATGCTACAGGCTGTCCGGTATCCAGTGCAAGTGCAATTACTCCACCTTTTGCAGAAGTAGGGTAATGCTACAGGCTGTACAGTATCCAGTGCAAGTGCAGTTACTCCGCCTTTTGTGGAAGGAGGTTAATGCTACAGGGTGCACGGCATCCAGAGCACGTGCAATTTACTCCGCCTATGGTAGAAGGAGATGCTACAATGTAACTACTCCGCCTATAGAAAGGGAGCAAGCTACAGGGAGCTTACGCTATAGGACATATGTATCCAGCAGTAGGGTAAAGAAATTCTGCCTACAGAATGGCATGGGAACTAGGTTCAGACAGACCAAATAGCTCCAAGGGTTAATAATATATAAATATTTATATATTCCTGAGGAAGCCAGCGAGTCTGGCGATACGCGTCGGGCTTTTCTTCTGACCACCACACACGCCCCCCCATCATGCCATTTTTATGAAAAGTATTTGAGCCTTATTTATTGTTGATGGATTACATGCACTTTACAATATTATATGCTTATGGATGTGGGGGTCTGTCTATGAGTTTGTGGTCAGATGGGCATGTGCCGATACATGGTTCACATGGCCTTGATCTGTTGTATACAACGATTTTAACTTACTTTGTGTTGTGTCTGTCTCCTTTAATAAATTTGTAATATTTTAGATGTACGGCTCCTGTTTCGGTATTCTTTTTTCTTTTTCTTTGTTATATAAATATTTATAGACTTTTTATTTTATTTTATATACAGCTCAATTCTAACCAAACAGACCTAAGGGAACTACACCCACATCCATCTGTACTGTGACACAGTGAGAGGTTTGGTCTGGGAAAACAGGTATTTTCCTCCCAGCATGTGCTGCTGGGCTGATTTGGAGCCAGGTGAGGTCAAATACCGGACCGGATTTTAAATGCCGGTCTGGCTTTTGGCAGCACCTGGCTGTCCTTAAATAGGCAGCTGGGCTCAGAAGCCATGTCTCTGTGTTGGGATCTGGGAGCCTTGTGTCTGGATGAAGGCTTGCTACCTGTTTGGTGTGAAAACAGGTTGGTGCTGTTATCAGCAAGGACTCTTTGAGGCAGAATTGCCGCATGGTGTGAATTACCACCAACACCGCAAGGTGACTTTTTGTTTGAATATGACTGCTTGTTTTGTCACTTGCCTAAAGTGTGAATAAAACACTGAACTGTTTGATCCAAAGAATTTGTTGTTGCCTCTATACTGCGTCCGCTAATCCTGTCTACCAGAGCGAGTCCCCACAGTACTAATAACCAGCACTGCAAGCCTCAGCAGAGCCCGGAAGCACATTCCTCAGCACAGTAGCACTGAGGCAAAGAAGGGGTTAAGCAGAAGGCAGGGGCGGAGCTTATTGGCAGCTGGTGGGACTAGAGCAACTACTACACCAGATTGGACTCTCCTCAACAACACATCCTGCTTAGCTTCCAAATGCACATGCAGGTTAATCACCAGATTATTAGGGCATTTTACTTAGTAAACAACCTAATAACACACTGAGCTATTAGAGAAAGTCTGGGAATAAGCAGAAGTCTCCCCCCCCAAGTGACACCTGCCGAAACTGATGACTCAGGTGGAGGTAAGTAGGCCTCCATGGGGGATATTCACATGAAAAAACCTGAGGAGGGGGAGGAGGAGGAATGGGGGCCTTGGGGACTGAGAGAATACTCAGCCGTCTGGCGTTTTCTGCCCCCCTGGCTCCAGCTGAGAGTAGCTCAGGGACTTTGGCGGAGAACGGACATGGTAACCCGAATGCTGGCGGGAGACAGAGGTTTTTACAGGAACCTCTGGTCCTCCTTGCCTTCTGGAGACCGGAAATGTGCAGCGGGCTTGGGGACCCCCTGGACTCCCGTCTCCTGGGTGGGAACGCAGGCAGCTTGGAGATTGCCCTCAGCCCAGCTAAAGGAAAGAAAAAGAGAAAAAATTTGGAAGAATGAAAAGAAAAAATTTAGCAGACCTGCAAAGCAGGGAGGTCTGCCTCCTACGGACACTAAGCTAAAACTGATTAGTTCAGTGTCTGCAGGAGGGGTATAGCTGAGAGGAGGAGCCAACACTTTTTTTGCTTACTGTCGCCTCCTAGTGGCAATAGCTATACCCAAGGTCAAGACTGTGTCCCCCAATGATACGGATGAGAAATTCTGTTTTCATTTTTTATTAAGGGAGATTGAGCGCAGATTGATGCAGAAAAACTAGATTTTTTTTTTTTCATTTTAGCACAAGGCCGCAGCATAACAAAATGTCAAAAGAGGTTAAAGGGTCTGAAGACTTTCCAAATGCACTGTATGTCTTTGTTGCAGCCAAAGGCATTAACCCAACTGTCAACAAGAGCAACAAAGTGGGTAAGAGGAATCCCCCTCCTACTATGCCTCTTGGCATTGCCCTAGCCCATACCCCTATACCAGCCCCCTTGTCACCCACACTGCAGAGTAAGATGAAAAATAAGGTCAGCCTTCTGGAAGAAAGTAGTGTAGATCACTGACAATTCACTGTCTGAAAATGAAGAAATTGTGCATGCCATAGAGGGACTTGTACATAGCAATATCAAAGAACAAGAAAACATGCACAGAAGACTGGACTTCGTTAATTATTCTAAAATATATTATAATATTTTATTAATGATTTCAAAATGCATGACAAAACACAAAAGGCACATGTTTAAAAGAACTCGAATCTATAATGAACTGGGTGGATAATACCCCTGACCCCTAATAGGGTCAGGGCACCTCCACTTGCTGATCGAAAGATTAGGTTTGCCCTACTATGGACAAAAAGTAATTATTATTACAGTACACATATGTAATATATAAACAAAAATAAAAGAAACAATGTAAAAGCAGCTGGTCCTCTGTGGTGTCCAGCACCAGCTGCCAAATTCTGTCATCCTCCTCCTTCAGTTGTCTATAATTAAGATATAAGGGGAAGGGGGGGCTGAGGGGGTGAGCCAGCTCTACCTTCAGCGCTACCATACATACAGGAGAATACAGTACTACATGCCTATTACATTTAGTGAAAGCTCCTCTAATGTATATGTTCTCTTTCTTCATCTTCTCCATCTGGCCCAGACAGCTATGACAACTTCTTTCAGCCACGTCTTTTCTCTGCAGAGTTTGCCATACAGACAACTTTGATTCCTCACTTTTTCATCATCCTACCCATCCTGGTGCCCCAACTGTGCCGGCTGTGCTCCCCAATACCCTCAAATACTTTATTGCAGAAAAAATACAATTTCCAGTTGTAATAATGTCCCCCATAGTGGCCCTAGTAGTAATATGTCGCAAAGTGTCTCCAGTAGAAAGAAAGCCCCCTGTAGTGTCTCCAGTAGTCTTAAAGCCCTCCATAGTGTCCCAGTAGTAATAAAGCTCCCAGTGTCCCCAGTAGTAATAATGCCACCCTATAGTTCCACAATAACAATGCCCCTATACAGGGAGTGCAGAATTATTAGGCAAGTTGTATTTTTGAGGATTAATTTTATTATTGAACAACCACCATGTTCTCAATGAACCCAAAAAACTCATTAATATCAAAGCTGAATATTTTTGGAAGTAGTTTTTAGTTTGTTTTTAGTTTTAGCTATTTTAGGGGGATATCTGTGTGTGCAGGTGACTATTACTGTGCATAATTATTAGGCAACTTAACAAAAAACAAATATATACCCATTTCAATTATTTATTTTTACCAGTGAAACCAATATAACATCTCAACATTCACAAATATACATTTCTGACATTCAAAAACAAAACAAAAACAAATCAGTGACCAATATAGCCACCTTTCTTTGCAAGGACACTCAAAAGCCTGCCATCCATGGATTCTGTCAGTGTTTTGATCTGTTCACCATCAACATTGCGTGCAGCAGCAACCACAGCCTCCCAGACACTGTTCAGAGAGGTGTACTGTTTTCCCTCCTTGTAAATCTCACATTTGATGATGGACCACAGGTTCTCAATGGGGTTCAGATCAGGTGAACAAGGAGGCCATGTCATTAGATTTTCTTCTTTTATACCCTTTCTTGCCAGCCACGCTGTGGAGTACTTGGACGCGTGTGATGGAGCATTGTCCTGCATGAAAATCATGTTTTTCTTGAAGGATGCAGACTTCATCCTGTACCACTGCTTGAAGAAGGTGTCTTCCAGAAACTGGCAGTAGGACTGGGAGTTGAGCTTGACTCCATCCTCAACCCGAAAAGGCCCCACAAGCTCATCTTTGATGATACCAGCCCAAACCAGTACTCCACCTCCACCTTGCTGGCGTCTGAGTCGGACTGGAGCTCTCTGCCCTTTACCAATCCAGCCACGGGCCCATCCATCTGGCCCATCAAGACTCACTCTCATTTCATCAGTCCATAAAACCTTAGAAAAATCAGTCTTGAGATATTTCTTGGCCCAGTCTTGACGTTTCAGCTTGTGTGTCTTGTTCAGTGGTGGTCGTCTTTCAGCCTTTCTTACCTTGGCCATGTCTCTGAGTATTGCACACCTTGTGCTTTTGGGCACTCCAGTGATGTTGCAGCTCTGAAATATGGCCAAACTGGTGGCAAGTGGCATCTTGGCAGCTGCACGCTTGACTTTTCTCAGTTCATGGGCAGTTATTTTGCGCCTTGGTTTTTCCAAACGCTTCTTGCGACCCTGTTGACTATTTTGAATGAAACGCTTGATTGTTCGATGATCACGCTTCAGAAGCTTTGCAATTTTAAGAGTGCTGCATCCCTCTGCAAGATATCTCACTATTTTTGACTTTTCTGAGCCTGTCAAGTCCTTCTTTTGACCCATTTTGCCAAAGGAAAGGAAGTTGCCTAATAATTATGCACACCTAATATAGGGTGTTGATGTCATTAGACCACACCCCTTCTCATTACAGAGATGCACATCACCTAATATGCTTAATTGGTAGTAGGCTTTCGAGCCTATACAGCTTGGAGTAAGACAACATGCATAAAGAGGATGATGTGGTCAAAATACTCATTTGCCTAATAATTCTGCACGAAGTGTAGTGTCCCAATATTATAATTCCCTGATATTCTGTGATAGACCCTACAGCAACAATAATGCCCCCTCTAATACCTCCTCCAGTGCACCTAGTAATGCCTATGTATTAAAAATGCCCTCAGTCATACCTCCTATAATGTCCCCAGTAGGCTGCCAATAATGTATCCCAATTGTCCTAATCCTGTGGCCTGAGACCTGGCTGAGGTGGTTGCAATAATGTCACTGCTTGGTGACCACCTGTGGTGTTCGCACACCACTTCATAGGCTTCAAGCCTAGCTTCTTGTAGCCTATGAGGGTGGAGGGTGAGGCAGGGAGACAATGGCTCTCATGACCCGCCACAGAATTCAACTGTATCGCTGTTCTAAGGATGGTGAAATTGTTTATTTCAGGAGGGCCCCTGTGGCCTTTCTCAGGAACAGTAAAACACATTCAAATAGCCCCATGTTTTATAGATGCAAAATTACCCAGAAGTCACATGAATAATAAATCATATACAAAATCTTCTATGACTGAGAACATGTTTGCCCATGTGGAAAACCAAGTTTATGCAACTTAAATGTTGCAATAGTAATCCAGGCCAAAAAGGTTGTCCCTGATGCACCAGGCTATTCATGTTCATTGTATCTGTAACAGAGAAGGTCACTTATGTCCATCTTTCCCAGCAAAAGAGTAGATTAGGCCAGAATATGCCAGTCTCTACCAGTTTCTAGTGGAGGGGCTAATGGGTAGCAGATAAGCATATACGAGGCTGACCTCCAGCTTATTCAATGTAATAAGTGTATTCATACATAACAAAAATTTTCATATGTAGATGAAATTTGTGAATATTTCAAATAACTGTTTAAACATGACTGGCAAAGAAAGCTGTTACAAAATGATGTGTATGATGATTGCCTAATTTTTGTATAATGTTTTCATAAAATAAATTTTTTGCAAACAATTAGCCACATAAGCTTATTGATCTTAGATCCAACCATATTTGTGTCTGGTTTCTCTCTGAACTATGGTGATCACTGTATATCTCTATAAGTTCCGAACACCAGACAAAAGAAGGGCTGTACTATTTATCTACAGATTTAAAGGGGAACTACTCTAACATGTGCATTCCTACATAATAATGGCTTTCTAGTTCTTTTGATATTGCTGTGTAGGTGCCTGCCCATCTACTATATTAAGGCATGGAGGAAGCTGTGTCCAGACCAGAGTTCACAGACCTCCCAGAAATCCAACAAACTGCTTGACTGATTCACAGAAAAGAGCCTGCTTGAGTTTCCAAAAGATGAGGATCCACCAAAAAGTAGTGATACCTAAAGGCCCCTTTACACTGAAAAATTTAGCAGGTGATTGTTGGGAAGAAAGCGTTCCTTCCTGACAATCATCTGCTCGCCAGTATGGGAAGGAGCAATCTCTAATGCCATCACCACCATACAGAACCATTGTTTGCCGGCAGCAGTGCGTGTTCAGACAGCGCGATCTGCTGCCAGAAAACAATTATTTTAGTGGCAGCACAAACGATCATATTACTTGATTAACAAGCGTTCCGCTCTTTCATCGCGTAATCAGCAGCACCTTTACACCGGCAGATAATCGCTAACAAGCGTTCGTATAAACACTACTAGCAATTCCTCTCTTGAATTTTGACTAAAAGATCCTGACCCTGGTACAGGCCAACCAGCTAAAAGCTATTATCAGAAGGATAATTCAACTGGACATAACCTTTCCCACATTGCGTACACAGTGCAGTATGAGTCCAAGTGTCCGCTGCATAGGTCAGTCATAAGCAGGAAAAGGCATTTGATAATGTTTCACATGGGTCATGGTAAGTGTGCTGGGAGAAATGTTCTGCTTCTATATTAACCCAATGTACCTTAAAATATTCAGAATGGTACTGAAGAACAGCTAGAAGTCTGACTCCTTTTTGGTGCTTTCCCGGGGTCAGACATGTTGCCCTTTTTCACTTTATTGGTTTATAGAGCTTCGAGGGTGACAATTTTCTAATGAGGTAAGAGGGTCAGCTTCTACTTTTACAACTGGAACATCCCCTGGAACATACCAGCTGGAGGGTCTTTCACTCACTTATACAGCTGTGTTCAAAATAATAGCAGTGTGTTTAAAAAAAAGTGAATCAAGCTCAAAATCCTTCTAATAGCTTTTATTTCCATACACACAAATCCATTGGGAACACTACACATCCAAATCAAAACATGAAGAAAAATATATCAAATTTGTGTTGTTCCTCTAAAAAAAATGAAGAAAAGTGAATATTAGACTGTTCAAAAAAATATTGTATTCTTCTTTACAAACTCAAACATTCACTATATAAACTGAAAAATGTTTGAAGATTTTGCTTTCCTTTGAATCACTTAACCAATATTTAGTTGTATAACCACTGTTTCTGAGAACTGCTGTACATCTGTGCTGCATGGAGTCAACCAACGTCTGGCCCCCGTAAACAGGTATTCCAGCCCAGGATGATTGGACTACATTCCACAATTCTTCTCTATTTCTTGGTTTTGCCTCAGAAACGGCATTTTTTATGTCACCCCACAAGTTTTCTATTGAATTAAGATCCGGGGATTGGGCTGGCCACTCCATAACCTCAATCTTGTTGGTCTGGAACCAAGATGTTGTACGTTTACTGGTGTGTTTGGGGCCGTTGTCTTGTTGGAACACCCATTTCAAGGGCATTTCCTCTTCAGCAGAAGGCAGCATGACCTCTTCAAGTATTCTGATGTATTCAAACTGATCCATGATCCCTGGTATGCGATAAATAGGCCCAACACCTTAGTATGAGAAACATCCCCATATCATGATGCTTGAGCCACCATGCTTCACTGTCTTCAGTGTACTGTGGCTTGACAAACTGTCTCCGACCACTAGACCCAAAAAGAACAATCTTACTTTCATCAGTCCACAAAATGTTGCGTCATTTCTCTTTAGGCCAGTCAATGTGCTCTTTGGCAAATTGTAACCTCTTCAGCACATGTCTTTTTTTCAACAGTGGGACTTTACGGGGGCTTCTTGCAGATAGCTTGGCTTCACGTAGGCGTCTTCTAATTGTAGCAGTACTCACAGGTAACTTTAGACCTTCTTTGATCTTCCTGGAGCTGAGTCCTTGCCATTTTGGCTATTCTTCTATCCATTTGAATGGTAGTTTTTTGCTTTCTTCCACGTCCTTCAGGTTTTGGTTGCCATTTTAAAGCTTTTGCGATCATTTTAGCTGAGCAGCCTATAATTTTCTGCACTTCTTTATATGTTTTCCCCTCTCCAATCAAATTTTTAATCAAGGTACGCTGTTCTTCTGAACAATGTCTAGAACGACCCATTTTCCTGAGAATTTCAGAAAGAAATGCACTGTAACCAGCATGTACAACATTTGCTGCCTTCCTTTCTTAAATAATTTCTGCTCAAAGCACATCCCACTATTGCAACAATTTATGCGATCCCCAAGAACCACAAACAAAGGCTACCCATTCCTGGGCGACCAATAGTGTCTGGCAATAATAGCCTAACTGAAAATAGCAGGAGATTGAGGTCACAGAACAGACGCAACTTGCCAGTTCGGATATTGAGGCCCTATATACCAGCATCAAGCATGAGTTACCGGTAGGTATAAAGGCAGTGGCTTCATTTCTTTTCACCAAAAGCACGCAATTTCACGCTCACAATAAGCTAATACTCACACTTTTACGTTATCTTTTGACACGTAATTATTTTCTATTCAATGGGCAATTTTATTTACAGTTAAATGGTACCGCAATGGGTAGTAAATGTGCACCAAATTATGCAAATCTTTTTTTAGGGTGGTGGAAAAACACTATTGTTTTCACGGAACACTTTGGAATATGCACTGAGCACATTTTATTTTGGGGCCGTTTTATAGATGATGTTTTGATTTTATGGGATGGCACCACAGCACTATTTCAGGAATTTGTGATGGCTCTAAACACTAACGACATAGGAATGAAATTTACTTCCGAAATACATGAGCATACTCCAACGCATCAGAACAGAGATATATCGTAAACCCACCCCCACCAATAACCAGCTTCATTGGCAGAGTCACCACCCGCTATCTCTGAGAAAGGGTATAACCATTGGACAGTATATACTGGCTCGAAAAAAACAGTTTGGATGATTCTGGGTTCCTTCAGGAAAGCAATACATTACTTCAACGCTTTTCTGAAAGGGGATACCCCAAAAAAATTTCATAGGGCCAAGTCGACAAACCGTGGGGACCTCCTCTGCAATACATACAAAGCGAACACTAAGACTCCGTCGAACATTAGCTGCATTGGCACCTTTGATGCACAAAACCATAGGATTTTTCAAATGCTTCTAAAACATTGGCATGTTTTACGAGCTGACAATGATCTCAGGGAGGTGTTGACCGTCAAACCTGGTATTACTTACCGGAGAGGAAAAAATCTTAAAGGGCTTCTGTCACCCCACTAAACAGTTTTTTTTTTTTTTTCTTTTGTGTACTTATAATCCCTATACTGCGATTTATCCATACATAATGTGATCATTTTCGTTCAGTAGATTCTGCTAAAAACGTACTTTTATAATATGTAAATTACCTGTCTACCAGCAAGTAGGGCGGCTACTTGCTGGTAGTATAAACAACGTTGTACAATCACACAGATATATGGCACAATAATGAGGATCAGCTAGTTTTAACCCACAAAAATGTTGCTCACTTATAGTATTGTAATAGTTTAATAGTTTTTTATACTATTTTAACCATTTTATTAAAAGTAATATTTTAATATCTGGGACAAGAGAGGATATTAGCTTGTAGCTATTTGATTGTTCCTTCCTTAAATAAGGGCAATAATTGCCACCTGTTTTTCAAAGAACGAATGACCTCACTCATTGAACTCCACACTGCTGTTATTTTGAACATGCCCCTTTCAATTACTGATGACTGTTGGATTACTCTACTACACCTGCTAGTAAATTATTTGCCATGTAGAAATATCATTTCCACCAAAAACAGTGATTGACCAGGTTAGTGATGTCTGACTGTAATATTTTGAACACAACTGTATAGCTCTGATATATTCCACAGCGCTTTACAGACATTATGATCACTTCCTGTCTCCAATGGAGCTCACAATCTAAGTTTCCTATTAACGTGTCTTTGGAGTGTGGGAGGAAACCGGAGTACCGGGAGGAAACCCACACAAACACGAGAAGAACATACAAACTCCATGCAGATGTTGTCCTTGGTCAGATCTGAACTGAGAACCCCAGCGCTACAAGGCACCAATGCTAACCACTGAGCCAGTCTCAAGACTAAATAAAAAAAATGACCTGTCACCACAAAATACAATGCAATCTGCAGGCAGTATGTAACCGAGCAGAAGATGTACAGATTGATATATAGTTTTGTGGGGGGGGGAATTCAAAAAAATGACAAGTTTTACTGAAAACTTTTCCCACAAAACTATACATCAATCTGCTCAGCTCATCCAGCGCTATAACATGCTGCCTGTAGTGACAGGTCCTCTTTAAATACTAGGAAGAATTTGAATACTTTGTGGTTACCACTCACCTGGACTGATAGCCGTAGGAATCTCCTCCTCTTTACAGCGCTTTATGCTCAAGTCCTTCTCACCAATCGTTGATATAACTACAACCTTCACGTCAGCCATATCAGAAATCTAATTGCAAAAGGAATAACACAATGAAAGGTATGGAACTGTCCACTCCAGGTCAGCCACATGTCATGTAGCTATTTAGGAGATTCCTTTCTAATTAATCAAATGCTAAGTGTCCCATTCCTAGCACCCCTGGGCTGATGGGACTAGATCTAAATTTCCTATATACTGAGGAATCGTTATGATTTGTTTTTTCTGAAGGGAAATGAGTGGAGCTTATCTGTTTTTATTTTACGATTGTAGATTTTTTATTCTGTTCCTGAACAGGATTATGGGGCTGCCATCTTTCCTTTATTAGAGATATGCTTTACAGTAGCCTCATGGGCCATAGATACAATAGTCTGGAGGGGACCTCATTGCCTTCTATGGGAGATTTTTTTAGACATGCTCGGTGACCTGTGCAAAGGTCATTGTATAAGAAAGAAATAGATGAGACGTGACCATCGCCTACTGTGAACGATGGATCCTGTGTTATCTATATGTAGTTTATCTTTCATTGCAATCCTGCCTGTGATGATAATCATATGACTGCTGAAATGTGATCTGTACAGACCAAGAAGGGGAGTTTATTATTAGGCTTAGAGGCCAATGCAAAAACTGCAAGATTTTATTATTTTTTTAAATTCCAAATGGGGTGGAATGGGAAAAAAATACATTTCCTCCACCGTTTTACGGGTTTTGGTCCCACGGCATTCCATTTGTGGCAAAACTGACCTGTGCCCTTCATTCTCTGGGTCAGTACAATTAAAACGATGGAATCAAAAACTCAAAGATGGTGGCTCACCTCAGGCGGGGTTCTGGATGAAGGTGCTGCTAGCCCAGACTAGAGGAACACCCCTCCTCTAATGACGTGTGTAAAGAAAAATCAAGTTTTAGGGCGAGCACTCAACACTAGCACCAATAGAATAGGGATAAAATATTTATTAAATCACAATTTGGAACACGTGTACATTTCAATAAAATAAAGGGATAAAATACATACAAAATACCACATATAGGGATAAGAGTCGTGACAGTGACTAGTCAAGAAACTTGGATACTGTGTGGAATCTAACACTTGTGGTGGAGCAGCTAATAAGTATTCAGCCAGCACAATAGAATGTAGCCAAGGGCATATATCCCATGTGCAGATGATTTGATCAATCAATAGTGCCGGCTTGTATCCGCGGCTCCAATGTTAATAACGTAGCAGCAACTAAACGCAACAATTGTTCCTATGGTGTGAATACAGGCTACAATGTCCTTCAATTGCGATAGTAGATAATGATAGCTGATATATGCGGCTCCAATGATGATGACGTGATGGAGCGGCTAAGTTCAACAATTGCCGCTAGTGATTAAACACAAGTTTCACTGTCCTTTAACAGTAATAGTACGGTCTAGTAGCCGTACACATTCAATAGTGTGCCTGATCGCATACAAACTGCAACTGTAACGTTCCTACCTTCCTCTTTGATCAATAACGAGGACGTCTCTGTGGACGTGTGCGGTGGGTAAGCTATAGGTGGATCGTTCCGGCGTCTGGATAGTGACTGCTGTAATTCGCTGTCTCCAGATATCGCGGGATTACGGAAGCAGTAGGTGTCCTGGATAGCCCAAAGCACTGTTCGGCAAATAATATGTTTGGCGTCCTAGAAATCCATATTCCTCCGATTTAAATTGATGTTTGCATGGCCATGCATAGGATGCGGAGGTACTTCTGTTACAGGTGTGCGGCCCAGACGCGTTTCGGGAACTCCTTCCCTTCGTCAGTGGTACTGCAACACCTGTCATACTCCGCCTTTTATATCTTCAACTTGCCTGAAATCCTGAATCACTTGATTACCTTTCAGCTGAAATAAATCTCCTGCGTTTCTTCATGCGTTTTCAGTGCGGTTTTTTTGTAAACTTGTATGCGTTTTTTCATACTATACATTGTTCATGACATTCTACATGTCCTACAGAAATCCAATTTGTAGTTTCATATTGCTCAAGAGTAATATACTCATTATACTGCATAAATGGCACAAATTGATATTATCTTACTTCATAATTAAACGCACTGGATATAATCTTACTTATGCACTATCCTATATGATGCACAATGCAAATAAATAAAGAAATAAAAAACTATAATCATACAAAATATATATACATATACACTATGTGTACACATATATACGTATATGCATATCACACGTATTAAAATCCAATAAAACTACCAAAATACAAAGCAATGTGTAATCCATATTTTAAATATTTTAAATATTGTAAGTGGTGCAACATCTTGATAGATAGATTGAATAAAACGACTTATAAAAATATAAAATGTATAAAAAATAAATATACATAAAAAAGGTTGAGAGAGAGATCCAAGGGCTGTTTTATAAAAAGGCGCTCATTCAGGTAGATTTCAGATGTACAGATATTGATGGTTGGACTGTACCTCATTATCTAAAATTATTCTCCCATTTAACAATAGTCACAAACGACTACAGAAAATCATTAAAACCCACTGGCATCATCTGCTTAGTGATAAAAAGATAGGACATCTATTATCAACTACCCCGGCATTAATATTCACTAAGGCACCCAATTTAGGCCTAAAAATAGCCCCATCAATTAAAACATCCAAAATAACGAAAAAGGAGAATACAATTCTGGGCTCCTGGATGAATTTAAAAGGCTTTTTTAAGTGTGGGAAGTGTATGGCGTGTAAGGTCAACCCCACACCTAGAAAAACCACCAATATCTCCTCATCACAAAATAAATTTATGTGGGAGATTAAGGACTGCCTAACTTGCAACACGCCAGGAGTTGTCTACCTTATCCAGTGCCCCTGTAGGAGACAATATATAGGGAGAACAAAACGCCCCTTGAAAACCAGACTGGCTGAGCATATAGCTAACATAAGGAAAGGCTATGATAAGCATTGTCTATCAAAGCACTATAAAGATATACACAACAAAGATCCCTCCGGCCTGGTATTCACGGCACTGGAGAAGGTGGTCAAACACTGGCGTGGGGGAGATTACATCAAACAAATGTCCAGGATAGAATCCAAACACATATACCAGTTTGGATCTCTGTTGCCAGTTGGTTTGAATGCTGACTTGGAGATCTTTGGATTCTTGTAGACTGGGTGCCCCCGTTCTGACTCTTGCGACTCAGTTTGGTCGTTTATCGACACTGTGTCGCGGACTCGGGTGTGGGCCCCCAGTCTCATACACATCTAGATAATGAGGTACAGTCCAACCATCAATATCTGTACATCTGAAATCTACCTGAATGAGCGCCTTTTTATAAAACAGCCCTTGGATCTCTCTCTCAACCTTTTTTATGTATATTTATTTTTTATACATTTTATATTTTTATAAGTCGTTTTATTCAATCTATCTATCAAGATGTTGCACCACTTACAATATTTAAAATATTTAAAATATGGATTACACATTGCTTTGTATTTTGGTAGTTTTATTGGATTTTAATACGTGTGATATGCATATACGTATATATGTGTACACATAGTGTATATGTATATATATTTTGTATGATTATAGTTTTTTATTTCTTTATTTATTTGCATTGTGCATCATATAGGATAGTGCATAAGTAAGATTATATCCAGTGCGTTTAATTATGAAGTAAGATAATATCAATTTGTGCCATTTATGCAGTATAATGAGTATATTACTCTTGAGCAATATGAAACTACAAATTGGATTTCTGTAGGACATGTAGAATGTCATGAACAATGTATAGTATGAAAAAACGCATACAAGTTTACAAAAAAACCGCACTGAAAACGCATGAAGAAACGCAGGAGATTTATTTCAGCTGAAAGGTAATCAAGTGATTCAGGATTTCAGGCAAGTTGAAGATATAAAAGGCGGAGTATGACAGGTGTTGCAGTACCACTGACGAAGGGAAGGAGTTCCCGAAACGCGTCTGGGCCGCACACCTGTAACAGAAGTACCTCCGCATCCTATGCATGGCCATGCAAACATCAATTTAAATCGGAGCAATATGGATTTCTAGGACGCCAAACATATTATTTGCCGAACAGTGCTTTGGGCTATCCAGGACACCTACTGCTTCCGTAATCCCGCGATATCTGGAGACAGCGAATTACAGCAGTCACTATCCAGACGCCGGAACGATCCACCTATAGCTTACCCACCGCACACGTCCACAGAGACGTCCTCGTTATTGATCAAAGAGGAAGGTAGGAACGTTACAGTTGCAGTTTGTATGCGATCAGGCACACTATTGAATGTGTACGGCTACTAGACCGTACTATTACTGTTAAAGGACAGTGAAACTTGTGTTTAATCACTAGCGGCAATTGTTGAACTTAGCCGCTCCATCACGTCATCATCATTGGAGCCGCATATATCAGCTATCATTATCTACTATCGCAATTGAAGGACATTGTAGCCTGTATTCACACCATAGGAACAATTGTTGCGTTTAGTTGCTGCTACGTTATTAACATTAGAGCCGCGGATACAAGCCGGCACTATTGATTGATCAAATCATCTGCACATGGGATATATGCCCTTGGCTACATTCTATTGTGCTGGCTGAATACTTATTAGCTGCTCCACCACAAGTGTTAGATTCCACACAGTATCCAAGTTTCTTGACTAGTCACTGTCACGACCCTTTATTTTATTGAAATGTACACGTGTTCCAAATTGTGATTTAATAAATATTTTATCCCTATTCTATTGGTGCTAGTGTTGAGTGCTCGCCCTAAAACTTGATTTTTCTTTACACAATTAAAACGATACTACATATGTTTAGGTTTTTATGTCTAAAAAGTGTGTAAAAACGAAATGTAAACTTTGAGAAAAAAAATCACCATATTCTGACCTCCATAACTTTTTTATAGTTATATCTACTGAGCTGTGTGGGGGCTCAGTTTTTATTGATACTATTTTGGAGTGTGTGTGACTTTTTGATCACATTTTATAAAAAAAAATTGGGGTAAGAGAAGCAATGAAAAAATTGCAAATTGGGCATTTTGACCCTTTTTTCATTCCCTGTATTGGAAAAATAATATTTTTTATTTTAATAGTACGGGCGTTTTCGGTCACGGTGATACCCATAATGTTTATATTTTTTGTTATTTATGTATTATTATTATTTTTTTCATTAAGGCAAATTGAATGTATACATGATTTGTTGATTGTGCACACATAAATTTAGATATAATGCTTACACTTACAGTCAATAAAAAGCCTTATACAATGCCTGTCCAAAAAAAAAGTCGCCACCTGGATTTAACTAACCAAATAGTTATGAGCCTCCTATTGGATATTTAACCCCAACTGGTGCAATGAGTTGCATCTCATTTCTTAAACAACCATGTCGAAAGACATCTCGTAGTCTGTTTGAGAAGGGTCAAATCATTGGCATGCATCAAGCAGAGAAAACATCTAAGGAGATTGCAGAAACTACTAAAATTGGGTTAAGAACTGTCCAACGCATTATTAAAAACTGGAAGGATAGTGGGGACCCATCAGCTGTGTAGCCGTAAGAAAACCACTAATCAGTGAAGCAAACCAGAAAAAAAGGCTTTAATTTGCTAGGGAGCATAAAGATTGGACTCTGGAGCAATGGAAGAAGGTCATGTGGTCTGATGAGTTCAGATTTACCCTGTTCCAGAGTGATGGGCGCATCAGGGTAAGAAGAGAGGCAGATGAAGTGATGCAACCATCATGCCTAGTGCCTACTGTACAAGCCTGTGGGGTCAGTGCTATGATCTGGGGTTGCTGCAGTTGGTCAGGTCAGCCGACTACCTGAACATACTGAATGACCAGGTTATTCCATCAATGGATTTTTTTGTCCCTGATGGCACAGGCATATTCCAAGATGACAATGCCAGGATTCATCAGGCTCAAATTGTGAAAGAGTGGTTCAGGGAGCATGAGACATCATTTTCACACATGGATTGGCCACCACAGAGTCCAGACCTTAACCCCATTGAGAATCTTTGGGATGTGCTGGAGAAGGCTTTGCGCAGCAGTCAGACTCTACCATCATCAATGCAAGATCTTGGTGAAAAATTAATGCAACACTGGATGGAAATAAATCTTGTGACATTGCAGAAGCTCGAAACAATGCCACAGCGAATGCGTGCCGTAATCAAAGCTAAAAGGCCAACAAAATATTTTTGGTGGCGACTTTTTTTTTGGACGGGCAGTGTACCTTATCAAACAGGATTTTTCTGTTCCCCACCTTTCCTCCCTCCCTTTCACCCCATCGCTCTGCACAATCTACCTTTTTTCTATTAATACCTTGTTATCTTGTTTTGGTTTAAGTCTCCATTGATCCTCTTATTTATTTCAGCTGACCCATGGTTTTCCTTTACTGATATAGTATATTTTTCTACACTCCTGTCTGTCCTTAGGATTTTGTGATCTATTTATCCATCTGAAGTTCTGCCTAATCTATTAGTATGTTTCCCTAAGAGGCACCATGTTGTCAATTGTAAAGGTGCTACTATCATTTGTATTTCTTCATCTGTTGAGAAACTTTCAATAAAAGTCTGCCATTTTTTTTTAAATGCGTATGTCATTTTTGTTTTTTTACTTTCTACCTCCACTAGTTCCAGCCTTATACATTTCTTTAACTGAACAATCACTTCAGAGGGTTGTGGGCTTCAACCAATGCTACAATAGACAACTCTTCGCTGCCAATAGAAAGAGATGCGCTATCGTCGGAACATGTTAGTGGGGTGCGTTATTTTGGAATATACACTGCATCGGTGATTCTAAAAGTTGTATATGCGTTTTGTCTAGCAGTAAACTACGCAATTTTCCCCAAATTTCCTTTACCTTAGGGCATTGCCAAAGGCCAAGAAAGAGGTTAGTGTTTTCTAAGTGACATTTCGGACACCTGGACAATTTGTCTGTTTTATCTTTCCTGGTATAAAAGCCATAGATGGCTCTATGAATTATACGGAACTGAGATACCCTTTTCCATCCCTCCAATACCTCTAGTGGAGTATTTAATTCCGGTTTTTCCTTCTTCCAATTATGAAAAACTGTTTCACCGATGTCTTACTTCTTATATCTTTATATATAGATGCAAGAGTGACATTCGCATCTTTCTGTCCGATCATCAGATCAAAGTCGTTCTGTGGGATTTCCTTAGAACAAGTGAGCTGATGATACCATAATATGACAAGAAGGAGGAATCTGTCACTCCTGTTTTCAATCTGATGTCCTGAAAAGTTTAATATTTTCCCTGCTCCTCGTCCCAGAAGTCAGATAGGGTTTGGGATCCTTGCCAGTTTAATGGTCTCCCCGTTGCTGCTGTGCCCAGTTGTTTTATATCTAGATATTTAGAGCACTGGAAGTTCAGTCATTTTTTGGTGACATATTCCCTCTAATAAAAATAAAAAGTATGAGAAAAATGTAATCTTAATGGGTACCTGAGATTCTTCTGGCACACCTTTGTTATCCTCTGTATAACCTCTTAGAGAACTGTGACATTTCAATATAAGATTTCTGGAACCATCTGTAGGTAACACACATAATTAATGATTTGGTTAGGATCTATTACCATGTAATAAATATTATGATACTGCGCTCTGGGACTGTGGACGTGTTTAAATTAGTACAAGAGTATCGTATGTTAGTTCCATTCAGCACATGAGTATACACCAATACGCAAGTATCTGTCTGGCTTCACCAGTGTACCTGAAATGTAGACTCCTGTTTGTGCGCTGATACTTCTGCTTGTGCTCCGATGCTTGGTGAGGTGGTTCGCCTTCCTGAAATCAGGGATTGTCGATTAGGTGAATGTTATTCGCCGAGTCATCGATGCTGGAGTCCGGGGAATAAGTCAGTCCAGGTATCGAATAGTTTGGCGTGCTGCTCCGCGCCCAGGCCGGTGGCGTGATGCTGAAGCAGGTAGAGGTTGGGCAAAATTTAGCGCTCACTAGGAGCAACGAGTGACGTCACTACCGCGGTCGTCAATGACCACAGGTGCCAGGTATCTCTTCTCCAACGCGTTTCGAACAGACGCTGTTCTTCATCAGGGAGTGTTACATGGCTACTCATGCTCTCTCTATTTATGCGCTCATTTCCAACTCAAAATATTAACCCCTTCCATGCCATTCCTACACAGATCCATTACCAATCATCATTCAAAAGCGAACAGCTCTATTTCTGCATTTAAACCATTAGGCATTAGGGTGTCCATGTTGAATATCCATTTTGCCTCTATTTTGGACATTTATTTAACATAGTCACCCCCCCTTTTATTTCTCTGTATTATTTCTACCCCACAGAAATTGGAACCCACAAAACTGCCTCCATGTTTCTAAAGATCACCTGCACAAGCCAGAAGGCTATTTGAATAGTGTTTTGTAGACGGATTAGACCATAACAAAACTTTTTGGTTCAAATGAGCAGCGTGAGAATGTTTGGAGAAGGGAAAATACTGCATTCCAGTATAAAAACCATATCCCATCGGTGAAATGTGGTGGTGGTAGTTTCATGGTTGTGGGTCTGTTTTCTCCACCTGGACCAGGGCAGCTTGTCATCATTGATAGAACAATGAGTTCCAAATTACACCAGCTAATTCTAAAGGAAAATGATGATTACACTCACCGGTAATTGGATTTTCCAGACCCCACGCCAGCACCACAGAGAGGATCCGCCCCCAGGGACAGGAAACCTGCAGAATAAAAAGAGCCTCTCTCCAACCTCAGTCGTTTACAAAGTGTGAGAGTCACTCCAACCCTAGGTTAGTTCATCTAATTATGTATACATTTTTTATTTATTTTTTGCTACACCCTGCGCAACTTAAACCGAGAACCATGAAACACCAGGCAGGGAATAAGTAAGGGTACTGTCGTGGGGTCTGGAAAATCCAATTACCGGTGAGTGTAATCATTTTTCCCTTCCCCCACGACAGCACCACAGAGAGAGATTACAGAGAAGACTACCCCTTCCTTATAGGGGGCCACCACTTGCAGAACCTTTTTTATAAATAGAAGATCAGAGACAGAATTTAGTTGGAGCCGATAGGGTCGGTAAAAGGCATAAGGAGAAGACCAAGTGGCAGCCCTACAGATTTGCACAATAGAAACATAAGCCCTTTCAGCCCAAGAGGTAGAGACTGCGCGAGTAGAATGTGCTCTCAGTAGAACTTCCAGAAGAGGTGTAAGCCAGATAAAGAACTGTCCTAATCCATCTGGCTAGTGAACTCTTTGAGGTCACCTTACCCTTAATTATGCCACAAAGAGAACAAAAAGCGCAGAAGACTTTCTACAATCCTTGGTCACCCCTAGGGAACATACAGTATAAGGCATCTCCTGACATCCAGACTGAAAAAGCAGCCAGGTACAGACTCAAAAGGCAGCCAGCCAGCCACAGGCTCAAAAGGCAGCCAGACAGGCACAGGCTCAAAAGGCAGCCAGCCAGACAGACAGGCACAGGCTCAAAAGGCAGCCAGCCAGCCACAGGCTCAAAAGACAGTCAGCCAGCTAGTCACAGGCTCAAAAGGCAGCCAGCCAGCCAGCCACAGGCTCAAAAGGCAGCCAGCCAGCCACAGGCTCAAAAGGCAGCCAGGCAGCCACAGGCTCAAAAGGCAGCCAGCCAGACAGGCACAGGCTCAAAAGCCAGCCAGCCAGCCACAGGCTGAAAAGGCAGCCAGCCAGACAGGCACAGGCTCAAAAGGCAGCGAGCTAGACAGACAGGCACACGCTAAAAAGGCAGCCAGCCTGACAGACAGGCACACGCTCAAAAGGCAGCCAGCCAGACAGACAGGCACAGGCTCAAAAGGCAGCCAGCCAACCAGGCATAGACGCTACAGGCGTTCAGCCATAGACGCTACAGCCGTTCAGCCGACCAGGCATAGACGCTACAGGCATTCAGCCGACCAGGCATAGACGCTACAGCCGTTCAGCCATAGACGCTACAGCCGTTCAGCCGACCAGGCATAGACGCTACAGCCGTTCAGCCGACCAGGCATAGACGCTACAGCCGTTCAGCCGACCAGGCATAGACGCTACTGTTAGAGATGTGTGAATTTTATTCTATATTTTTTGTATCTCTAGGACTGTAACTTGTTAATCTTAAGTTGTTACAAACTTCTTCTTATCTCAGGAGCCTCCCCCCTCCCCTTTCTGCTGTTAGTCGAGCTCTGTCTATGCAATGCTATGAGGAGAAGAAAGGAAGGGGGGGGGGGGCAGAGAACTGTGCTGTGGGCAGCGTTTCTCTTCTATCTCCCCACAGATGCTTTGAAGATGTGTGCACTGTGAAAGGATGCTAAATCCAATCCCTTGGCTGGATGAATATGATACACACATATTACTCACTGCCTATAAAAGAACGCCTCTTTGAAGTGTCATATATGACATGTGCAGTACTATTGTTAGGATAGACGGCATTACAACATGGCGACGATAACCAGATGTTTACATTAGTTCACATTCCAAAGTAGTGCACAGTGCGCAGATGCTAGAGTGTTATCTCTTCTTCCTTTTGAGCCAATGAAATAATGCCTGGGCCTCAGAAAGTACTGCCCTTTTCTGAAGATGTATATACCGCTTACTTTCTGTAATAAATTAGAGATTGCATTGACAATCTATGTGTCAGCGTCTAGTCTCTCAGCCACGCATGGATATTAACCCCTGGGGGGTACTTTGATTCGGGGCACCAGAGTGTATCTTAAAGGCGTTAATTAAAAGCCGCTTTGTCAATTGGCACCCAACGTGGGGCCCCAAGGTGAAGGGAGCATCAACAGCCGACACACAAGAGGCCCCAGGACTTGACGAACGGCAGAGAGGAGATGGCCGGCTTTAATAGAACGGTAAGAAAACTCTTACCCGCCTTTCTACCATTTAGTTCGTCACTTCATGTTGGCTTAGTCTGCTGTCAGGTGGTACCCATGTAAGTATAGTAGTCGGCTAATATGCTGAAAGCCTGGGGTCCATAGAACCATAATCTGAATTGATAGATCACTCTGGTGTGTATATGTGTTTATGTGTGTCAGTATGGTCCGAGGAGTGAATTGAGCATGGACAGTAAGACCACAGACAAAGGGAGGGGACAGTAACCTCCTGGTTTGGAAGGGGGCGCTGTAGCACCGAGGTGTGGGACAAAGTAAACTCCGGCTGACCTGGCAGGAAGACGCGTGGAGCTGCCTGACCCCCAAGGGGGAAGACTGCGGAGATATTCTCCACCTGACCTGACCCCAGGAAGATGCGTGCGGAGCCGCCTGACCCCCGGAGAGGGGAAGACGTGCGGGGAGTCCCAGCTGACTAGTCAGACGTGATAGTCAGATTTGAGCCAACCAGAGGGGAGGGTGAATCCTTTGTCTGCGGAGGAAAGGATTAAAGGTGCCTCTTTACTCCTCTGTTTTGTGTGCGTCAGTCTGAAATACTGCTGTTGAAATGGGCCAGTCGCAGTATTATTAAGAAGGAGACAATACAGCCCCTAGCTAGTAGCGAGGGAAGAGAGAGATTATAGGATGTGATATTAATGGAGAATTGAAAGTTAAAATGTGAAAAAGAATGTTACAGAGAAAGTGTGGCCCCAGATAGCAGGTCGCCCGGCTGGCAACAGGGATCAAAATCTGTAAGAATCTGTGAAGTTAGAGCTTACAGACTGTGGACATCAGAACTCCTGTGATGCTGAGGGGGGGTTCTAATGAGTGAGAAAACAGAGCAGTGTCAGGATGTTAATTGATGGCACTAGCAAGAAAGAAAGTGCCCCAGTGTCTGCAATCAGAAAGGCGCTTGTGTTAAATGTTCAGAAATGAATTGGTTAAGTTTTGTTACCCTAATGATATGTGTGTGTTTAAATAGGGAAGATCCGTAGCCCTAGCATTAGAGATTAGAGCAGTAAAAGATGGTCAGTTAATGGATAAGTACTGTACCTAGTGTAAGAAAACACAGTATTGTCTGGTGCAGTATCTGCAAAAGTTTGAGGAATATTTAAGACGGTTGAACGTCCTGTGATGGGCTGATTCACTTCCCCTGACTTAACAGAGAAACATTCCTAAGATAAGATAAGCAGGCAAAGAAAAAAGGGGGGAGGGAATCATGCAGAATAAGTGATGTTATATGTGTAATAACATTATACAAGACGAAGAATTGTTTAATAATTTTCTTTCTTCTTTCCCAAGCAGTGTAATGTGGGAATCCAGCTTTTAACAAAAATTATTATATATGTGTAACACTAACTAAGACCACCTGGCATATAAGATGATTTGGGTTTAACAAAATGACTGAATGATTATAACATGTATATTGTCTTGTTCTAAGATTTGATTAATCACAGAGTGAAGACCAGAAGACATTGGAAAACACAGCACAACAGCGACATAGACCATCAGCAATTCTGGGTGTGGTGTGGCTATCTGTTTCCAGGAAAGCTGTGTTTGTCTGTGCTGCAAGTTTTGGGATGAAACAAAGAAAACTATGTGGCTGGGTTGGAAGACAAATGATTCAGTGGAATGTGAATGGGTGTGGCTTTGAGTTGTAGTTGAGGCGAATATATGTGAAGACCGATGGATGTTTTTACAGAGGTGTGTATGCAATTCATATTTTATGTATAGGGGTGTGGTTATGAGCTGTTTGTGAAAATGAGTACATGAAAATGTGAATGCGTATGGAGTACGATATTTGTTTTTAAATAATATGCGCATTGAGAATTTTATTTTATTTTTCTTGGAAGATTTTTGGTTTTTATTGGTGCCAACAATGTTGATTGAGCTGTACATTTTTTTAAATTGAAGTCAATCAAAAGTTTCTTATGGGCCCTTTGTGTGTTCATGTCTGTATTGTCAGATCTGTTTGTTTCAATGTTTGAAGTTATGTGTTACATGTTAAGTGTTGTGCTAAACATCAGAGCTCTGTTCTCATGGACAGCTGGGACACTACTGACGGACAGAAGGAGGACCACAGCGTCCAACTAAAAGGGGTGGACTTAGATGACTCAGAGTGGATGGAGGAGGATAGGGGTGGACGTTACACACAACGACAGCCCTTGTGCCCATCCCCTAGTTATAAGACACTCCCATGGAAGATGAGATGTCCTGTTTTACAGTCTATTAATTCCGCGATAGGAAAAGGTGGATACTTCTGTAAGCCAAAATGCAGAGTAACATCAAGCAGCATTGGTGGTTCAGTGGTGCCAACCATAGGTAGTGTTCCTTTGCCATTGCTTCAGCCCTGATGTCAAACGCCTCATTGAAGTGAGGAAAAAGTAAGTCTGCCACCCTATAATGGTCCTGGGAGATGGGCCTGCAGAGTCTGTGGGACCCAGATCCCAGAAGAGAGAGTGTTGTGCTGTGTGTGGTACTCCTCGTCCACACCACACGAGAGGATTGTATTCTATGTTGACCATGCCCGGATCACTGTCCGTCCCCACAGACACCCATGTTTTTTGTCATAAGGGGAACACAAAGACGGGGACGGGGGGGAGGGGGGGGGGAGTTAGATCAAGAATCAAGATTAGGAAACAGGAAATCCAGTAACGGCTCTACTTTTAAACATTTTTAGCAGATTCAGTCTGGCCCAATGATATCCCTCACTCTGGGTGATAAAGAAGTAGTCCCGTTTTTGATTGATACTGCAGCAGCCAAGACAGTTGTGCACAGCAAACATGGCCTCCCCTGATTTACTCTCCAAGGACACCAGTCTTTGGGTAGAAGTGGATGGGAAAGTAGTACACTCCCCTTTCAACAAAAACCATCCATATTAGATTTGCCCCTAACCAAGATGCGCTTGCCCGTTTGCTGGTCAGTGGTAACGCCTCTTGTTGCCTCCTGGGTGCAGATTTGCTTGCAAAAGTACATGCTAGTATCTCATATCAGGAGGACGGCACTGTGAAGACTACAGGTGCCCTCAATGACCAGGAACTTAGTTTGTTGGCCATTAGTGATAAAATTTCCTGGTCCATGTTTGTATCAGTACTCCCAGAAGCTGAGAAAAGCAAACCCACTCACCATTGGATGGTACATGACCTACATGCCGTTAATGAAGCCACAGTTTTTAACACAACATCGTGCCCAATAGACACACCTTGTTGGCTCAGGTTCCCATTACCTCTACTCACTCCACTGCGATTGATTTGTCCTTTAGTCCCTACCGCTTCACAAATGAGGTGGTAGATGCTTTTTATGCCTAGAGCTGGCAATTTTGTGTTCCCCCACACTGGGCCTATCAGATTATTACATTTAGATTGTATTGTTATGAAGTGAGTGGCCATGACTCAGCTGTCCTCACCCAACTGCATGGCCAGCAATAACGCCCCGTAGCATATTATTCAGCCAGACTTGATCCCGTGGCCAGAGGTGTCCCTTTCTGCATCAGAGCTGTAGTAGTTGTACTAGCTATGCTTGATGAAAGCTCTGAGATAGTTCTGAACCACAAAGTGATGGTGATATTACATCTATCCTCATGAACGTACAATCCAAATGATTGTTTTGTTGCCCGTTATTTGAGAATGCAGTGTTCCATTTTGTTGCCCGACAATGTTGCTCTCCAAAGGTGTAATACTTTGGACCCAGCCACCCTGTTGCCTCTGGATCAAGGGGGGAGGGAAGAGTTAGGGCACCGCACTTTAAACTTTTCTTCCAGATTTCTTCCAGATTCAAAGGAAGAGGCTCCTGACTGCTTGCAGATGATGTCACAAGAGGTAGTGGGATTTGGTAAATCAACCATTAGGTAATCTAGATCATATGCTCTTTGTGGATGGATCGAGGTATGGCCAGGATGGCAGGTACTACACAGGTTGGGCAGTGGTGATTAAACGTGAACTAGCAGACATGTCTGCTCAAGAAGTGGAGCTAAAAGACTGAAGATGGCTTGCAGATATGCAGATGGAAAAACAGCCAACATTTACACTGACTCCAGGTGTGCTTTTGGGATAGCCCATGACTATGGGCCCATATGGAAAGCCAGAGACTCCTTGATCGCTTCAGGTAAACCCATCAAAAATGGGGAAGCAGTGAGGTCTCTGATGGAAGCCCTCTTGTCACTAACATGAGGGGTGATGATAGCAACGAAAGGCCACTGTAAACAGATGCAGAGGAGGCAAAGGGGAAAGCCACGGCAGATCAGGCGGCAAAATTACCTAAGCAGACCCCTGTCTTAAGTGGCCACAGTTCAGGTCCCTGAAATAACTCCTCCTGTCTCCCGAAAGTTCTTAAGACCTTACAGAACCAGATGGGGAAGGAGGAAAGGGACTGGTGGATGGAAAAGGGGGGACTACAAATAAGAAGGGCCTAAAACAGTTCCAAGGGAAACTTTGCCTTCCCAGGTCCCTCTACTCCACGATGGCACAGGCAACCCATGGAGTGATGCACCAGACAAAAACTGCTATGTGTGATTTAGTACGTAGCATATGGTACGCCCCAGGGTTCAGCACTGTAAGAGTCAGATATACTCAAGGATAAATGATTTGTGCCCAGAACAACGTGGGCAAGGTGGTTAAGGTACCCAAGAAACACATCTTGCTTTTTGTATCTGTTTCAACGTTTGCAGACTACCTTCAACTACCAAAGGTGGAAATGTATGAGTATGTATTGATATGTGATGACTTGTTTTCAGGATGGCCAAAACCGTACCCAAAGAAGATTATGGCTGAAGTTGTGTGCAGGTATGGGGTACCTTAGATCATTGAAAGAGAGACAGGTGTTCACTTCACAGGTGAAGTGATGAAGGAGATGATGAAGGTTTTGGGTGTAGGACAGGCCTTACATGCTTCGTACCATCCACAAAGCAGCAGTAGAGTAGGAAAAAGGAACTGAACGAGACACTAAAGTTAAAGATTCAAAAAGCCTTAATAGAGTGCCTGCTGGTAGCCCTCTTTTAGTAAGGTATACGCCTAACCGTGAGACAGGCCTTTGTCCCTATAAGGTCCTTTTTGGGTCAGCCCCTAGGATAGGATTTTATTTCCCACAGCAGCTCCAGATGCAACATGGTTGTCTGACAGATTATGTGATCAGTTTTGTACAAGCATTTGATTAAAGTATATTTTCAAGTTTTTGCTTCACTTCCAGGTTTTGATAAATTATCAGGAACCCACCCACTTGTGTTTGGAGATTGGGTGGTAGTAAAAAACACGTTAGAAAAGTCCTAAAACCCTGGTTTGATGGTCCATTCCGAGTGTTGTTGACCACAAGCACAGTGAAGCTCAAAGAAAAGCATAATTGGATTGATTTCAAGGAAGTGTTGAGACTGGTTTTCCCTTGTGACTGTTGATCATGACTCAAAAGAATATGAAAAAATTGTATGAAAACTTTGATCCAGACAAATCAGAAGCACTGATGACCTCAAGTCTCCCCCATATGATGTCAACGCAAATTAGGGAAAGATCATCTGACTTCCCCGTGCTCAAATCCAGTGTCATGGAAGGCTGTTCACTAGGAATGGCTTGTCGTGGAAGCTGGTGAAGAGGAGGCGGAGCATTGGGACAGATGTTTAGGTTTAGGGAGAGAATTAAAACTCAAGGGGGGACTGTTAGAGATGTGTGAATTTTATTCTATATTTTTTGTATCTCTAGGACTGTAACTGGTTAATCTTAAGTTGTTACAAACTTCTTCTTATCTCAGGAGCCTCCCCCCTCCCCTTTCTGCTGTTAGTCGAGCTCTGTCTATGCAATGCTATGAGGAGAAGAAGGGGGGGGGGGGGCAAGAGAACTGTGCTGTGGGCAGCGTTTGTCTTCTATCTCCCCACAGATGCTTTGAAGAAGATGTGTGCACTGTGAAAGGATGCTAAATCCAATCCCTTGGCTGGATGAATATGATACACACATATTACTCACTGCCTATAGAAGAACGCCTCTTTGAAGTGTCATATATAACGTGTGCAGTATTATTGTTAGGATAGACGGCATTACAACATGGCGATGATAACCAGATGTTTACATTAGTTCACATTCCAAAGTAGTGCACAGTGCGCAGATGCTAGAGTGTTATCTCTTCTTCCCTTATCTCTTCTTCCTTTTGAGCCAATGAAATAATGCCTGGGCCTCAGAAAGTACTGCCCTTTTCTGAAGATGTATATACTGCTTACTTTCTGTAATAAAGTAGAGATAGCATTGACCATCTATGTGTTAGCGTCTAGTCTCTCAGCCACGCGTGGATATTAACCCCTGGGGGGTACTTTGATTCGGAGCACCAGAGTGTATCTTTAAGGCTTTAATTAAAAGCCGCTTTGTCACTACAGGCGTTCAGCCGACCAGGCATAGACGCTACAGGCGTTCAGCCGACCAGGCATAGACGCTACAGGCGTTCAGCCGACCAGGCATAGACGCTACAGGCGTTCAGCCGACCAGGCATAGACGCTACAGGCGTTCAGCCGACCAGGCATAGACGCTACAGGCGTTCAGCCGACCAGGCATAGACGCTACAGGCGTTCAGCCGACCAGGCATAGACGCTACAGGCGTTCAGCCGACCAGGCATAGACGCTACAGGCGTTCAGCCGACCAGGCATAGACGCTACAGGCGTTCAGCCGACCAGGCATAGACCCTACAGGCGTTCAGCTGACCAGGCATAGATGCTACAGGCGTGTGGAGCGGGCTCAGCGCAGAAGCCCACTACATACAAATCCTTGCGCATAATGCCGTACATGTACGGGATTATGTGTTAAGAGGTTAAAGAAAATAAGGTTAAAATTTTGGAATGGTCAAAGTCCTGACCTTAATCAAATGGAAGTGCTATAGAAGGACATGAAGTGAGCATTCCATGAAAGGAATCCCATCAACAAAAGGGTTGAAGCCGTTTCATATAGAGAAATGTACTAAAATTCGAACAAGCCAATGTATAGGACTAATCAGCAATTACTGGAAATGTTTAGTTACACAAGCGGTCACACCAGGTACTGAGCGCAAAGGTTCACATACTTTTGCCACTCAGACATGTGATATTGGATCATTTTCCTCAATAAATAAATGTCTACTATTTTTTAGTCATTTGTTTGATTTGGTTATATTTATCTACTTTTGGGACTTGTGTGAAAACCTGATGTAGCTTTAGGTCACATTTATGCTGAAACATAGAAAGTTCTGAAGGGTTCACAAACTTTCAAGCATAACTGTACATATATTTTTACACAATCACTGCATTTCACTGTCACTGTTGTGGCTGGAGTGGTGACAATGACCTGAGATGGTTGAGGCCAGTGATTGACAATATGTCACTGGTAGCAGGCAACACAGCGAGTATGGACCGGCAGCGCTAAATCAAGGCAGGCTGGAAAGGTTAAATGTTAGTGCTTTTATGATTTTATCAGGGCCAAGGCAGTCTGCATTAATAAAAAGGTGATGTGGACAACAAATTTAATAATTAGGACAACCCAACAGCATCCCTTTAGATGTCTCTGTCCCTATCAAGGTGGTAGTAGACACTCCTTTAAGCAGATGGACCAAATTTTCTCTCTGGGTCAGAATCAGCTTAAGGCCCCATGCACATGACTGTATTTTTGTTCTTCAGCCGATCTGCATTTCTTCTGGATTGGATGTGGAACCATCCATTTCAAATGGGCCACAAAAAAATGTGGACAGCACACCATCATGCAAAAATAATAGAACATGTCCTATACTTTTCCATGTTGTGGACAAGAATATAAATTTTTACCAAAAAGCAGGACATGTTTAATGAGAAAATGTGGAATGCACGCGGTCAGTATCTGTTTTGCAAATCGGCGATTTGTGGACTGTAAAACAGTCATGTGCATGGGGCCTAATTAAGATGATTATGTTGTCCAATATTCCATATCTACTCCCCCCTTTTCTAGAACAACAGATGGGCTTTAGTGGACACCACGTTAGGTGCCATTACTAGGTGTCATTTTTTATTATTTTTGCAGCCAGTTTGCATAGTGCAAAGATCTCAGCATCTATGTTTCCTATCGCACTTCCAATCTCTTAAAATTTTACCCCAGTCTGGGTTAAAGAAATGTTGACACCAAATTCAGAAATACTGAACTAGCTTGACAGGACTCACCCAACCCCTCTACCCCCGGCCCAATTAAATAAATCCATACGCAATCACTCAAAAACTGTCCGAACTCTTTAACATCCTTGCATTGTATATGGAAGGGGATCTTGGTATCCTAACTAATGTACAGTGAGAAAGGCATCTTGTGTCAGCCAATGATACTTCTATTAACCACGCTGATAGGCAGATGCAATTCTACATCCTGCATAGAGCCTAGTCTACTACCCCAATCTCTGTGGTACATAGATGTTGGTGCCAAGAGGAGCAGGGCTCGTGTTTCTACGTTCTCTGGTTCTGCCACAGAATAAAGGGTATTGGGAGAAGCTCCTTAAATTTATGAATGATGAAATTAGCACACCAATGTCACTGTGCCTTAAAATCCGGCCGCTGTAGACCCAAGAAATGTGGAATCAATCTATGCTTGTACCTTCATATCGGAAGCTACATATTACACAAAAAGGCAGTTGTCCACCTCATTATACGGCAGCAGTCAATGCTAGGCTTGTAGCTTGTTCTCTCCTAGTCACTGGTATACGTGGCCATCACTGTTGCTTGTTTATAGCCCAGTTTCCTCTACTATGCAAAATGAATGTTCCCTTACCTATGGAGTTCAATGGATGACATTTTTCCAATTTCTTCTCCTTATAGAAATCTGTCTCATCTTCTGAACAATGTACATCCTAGGTGAAGGATTGGAGAGTGACAACCTTAGAGGTGACTGACACATAGAACGATATGGTCATTATCCACACAGCGCTCACCTCTCCAGTCAGCAGGTGAAGGATCTTGCTGGTGAGTTCTAGGATCTCATTGCTCCTTTCATCTATCAGTGACTGCGGTAATACCGTCATATGTTCTCCGTCTTTTTTCAATGGCACATAGTCCTATTATAAGGGTAGAACACAACGTAGGGCTATATGAACCTTGTCAAATCCGTTAAAACAGACTAAAGTGATGTTATGGAATATTTTCCTCAATCCAATACCTTTCTGCTGTGTCCTGGTTTTAGTAATTGGAATGTCATGTGACATAACTCCCACAATCCCCCTCTCCCATCATGTCCCTGTCAAATTTACATAGATAAGAGCGGTCATCTGACATACCTCATGAAATCCTTCCCTTGCGTAGTTGCCAACAGTCTCGAATTTGGCAGGACTGTACCTGATTTTCAGAGACAGCCCCAGCAAATTTGGCTGTCCTGGGCCGAAAATGGGTGCGACTAACTAAAACCCTACCCATAAATGGGTGTTCCCAGCCAGCATTGGGGGCGTTCCCATTATACATTGCTTGTTTCCTTAGTTACGACCACCCTGTAATCCAGCAACAGTGGTCGTGCTTGCACACTATAGGAAAAAGGACTGGCCTATGTGAACTCCCACGGTCCCGGCCACCAGAGAGGAAGGCGCCTTTTCCTATAGTGTGCAAGCACGACCACCGCTTATGGATTACAGAGTGATCGTAACCATGGAAACGAGCAATGTACAATGTGATGGAAAAATTAATCAAGCCAGTAAAGGAGGCAATATGGGTAATCACAATACATTAGTAAGTGCCTTGTGTTAACTTTATCTACATGATAAATGCCACTTAGTGAAGTGACAACCCCTTGGTATAAATACAACACAAAGTAGGTAACGCTCCAGATTTACAGGTCGAGAGGGTCCCTCACCTCTCCAGTCAGCAGGTAGATTATCTCCAGGGTGAGCTTTAATATCCTCTTAGTCATACGATTACTGTTCTTCTCCATACTGAAGCCTCAGAGAACAGACTGTATTTGTAATGCAGGTGACTTTTCTAAGGTGGTCTATAGAAACAGACATACACAGGGAATCCATGTTTACTGCACGCAGCCCGGCAGGGACGTCTATGACAATCGACACTGTCTCAGGTTTTAGCGCAAAAAACATTTTAGAAGCTATTCCACAGTGCGGTGCCGGATCTGTCACACCACAGACTCCAGCGGTGCACACTGAAAGGGATTTTCCAGGATTTTGATACTAATGACCTCTGGATAGGTCATCAATATCTGATCGGTGAGGTCAGACACCCAGGACCGCCGCCGGCATCTGGTGAGCGATTCTCACAGCTCACCAAGCACAGCCGCTATACAATGTACGGCGCTGTACTTGGTAAGCACAGAGAGGCCGGTGCACTGACAGCTGATTGGCGGGGGTCCCGGGTGTCAAACCCCCACCCATCAGATACTGATGACCTATCCTGAGGATAGGTCATTAGTATCAAAATCCTGAAAAACCCTTTAACATGGTACTAATAGAGTTATGGATACAGATGTGAACATAGTCTTAAAGGGAGGAACAGGCAAATATTCTGGAGCCGCCAGTGAGCGTTCCATCTGTGCAAAATGAATCCAGCCACAAGACTTACGTCACAGCACTTTAATTAGATGCCATATAGTCAGGCGCAGTGACAGATTTCCCCGTAATGGACATCTGTCAGCAGATTTGTAACTATGAAACTGGCTGACCTGTTACCTGTGTGCTTGGCAGCTGAAGGCATCTGTGTTGGTCTCATGTTCATATGTGTCCACATTGGTGAGAAAAATGATGTTTTATTATATGCAAATGCAGCTCTAGGAGCCACGGGGATGTTGCCTTTACACCTAGAGGCTCTGCTCTCTCTGCAACATCTCCACTTTGATTGACAGGGCCAGGCAGTGTAATGAGGTTTTCACTGCCTGGTCCTCTCAAAGTGGAGAGGGCACAGCAGTTGCAGAGAGAGCAGACCCTCTAGGTGTAATGGCAATGCCCCCAATACTTCTAGAAGTTCATAGACAGGGATGAGCGAGCCTGTGTTTTCAATTTGGCGTACAAGGTTCAGGTTATCTAAGAATTCCGTTATGGATTCCACTACCACTGACCATGAGTTATTGTCTGTGGTAGCGGAATCCATAACGGAATTCTTAGATATCCCGAACCTTGTACGCCAAACTAGAAAACACAGGTTTGCTCAACACTAGTCATAGTCAATTTACTTTGTTTTCGTATTCTGGAAGCACGTGTGCCATACACAGAGATCAGCGCTCCATGAAGTCATACAGGTAAGGCTACTTTCACACTGGCGTTTTGGCTTTCCGTTTGTGAGATCCGTTCAGGGCTCTCACAAGCGGTCCAAAACGGATCAGTTTGCATTCTAATGCATTCTGAATGGAAAAGGATCCGCTCAGAATGCATCAGTTCAGTCTCCATTCCGCTTTGGAGACGGACACCAAAACGCCGCTTCATGACGAATGCATGCGGTTGTATTATTGTAACGGATCCATTTTTGCAGATCCATGGTGGATCCACTCAAACGCGAGTGTGAAAGTAGCCCAGACTGTCAATCCTGCTAATCTGACACACATGGAAAATAGACCCCTGGTGAAATAGTGGGGAATCTAATAGTCCAGCATTAGGACTGCGGTGACAAGTCAGCAGCACATCTGCAAGGAGAGGGATCCAGAAGTTGCAGGTGCACATACATTACATAACAGCTTCCGTTACCCCCCTCCACCAGCAGTAAATATGGCAGGGCCCTACACATAATAATGATGACTGCCACCTGTCCTCTCTGTTTCAGGGTCCAGGCACCCAGGGCTCCACTCTCACAGATGTCACAAAGGCTGAGCACCCGGCACAGTTCTGCACGCATGCGCAAACATCCAATGGCTTCTCTACCTGTGGGCGCATGCGTAAGCCGCGGGATGTGACGTCAGAGTGCGGGCGGCACGTTTCGTGTTCATGTGAACACAATGTTGTGCGACGTCATAGCGCATCCTGCCTGCTGCAGGGGAGCTGAATGGTGAAGCGGGGATGGTAAGGATCCCTGCTTCATCACAATTGATTGATAATCGGAAAAACGGGCAGTGACCTATTCAAAGATGGCTGCAGACTTTTATACAGCCTTCTCCTACTTACACCTGGCAACACGCATGCGCATGTTCAGCAGCGTTGTGTCAGCCGCAATCTCTAGTATAATACCGCATAAACTCCTTGAAGGATATATCCAACAGCTGTCCTCGCTATCACAGCCATGTTTCAGAAGACATTCGCGTCGACGTCACTATGCACTGGCTTCAACATGTCGGACGCTGCATAGACAGGAGACTCAGAGCCTGTAGACATTAGGATGTTTGTTCTCTAGTGTAAATGTGAGCAGTCATTAATACGTTCTGAGGACAAAGCCCTTAAAAGCCAGTGCTACTGAATAGTGGATGTGACATGAGAAGATGATCTAGGATAACAGGTAACCTGCACGGGCTGTCATGGCAGATATAAATACATACAATATATATTGCATAGAGAAAATGCTGCAGTCTTCACTTGCCATTTAATGTCTGGTCACCTCACTTCTTGAGCAACCATTCAGACACAGCATCCTGCAGTACCATGCTGTCAGATGCTATAGAATGGCTGATTGCATGACCCAACCCTTAGGCCACTTTCACACGGGCAAGTTTTCCGCGCGGGTTGAACGCATTGCACCTGCACTGAATACCGACCCATTCATTTCTATGGGCTGTGCACATGAGCGTTGATTTTCACGCATCACTTCTGCGTTGCGTGAAAATCGCAGCATGCTCTATATTGTGCATTTTTCACGCAACGCCGGCCCCATAGAAGTGAATGTTGGTTCGTGAAAATCGCAAGCATCCGCAAGCAAGTGCGGATGCGGTGCGATTTTCATGCATGGTTGCTAGGAGACGATCGGGATGGAGACCTGATCATTATTATTTCCCCTTATAACAAGGTTATAAGGGAAAATAATAGCATTCTGAATACAGAATGCTAAGTAAATTAGGGATGGAGGGGTAAAAAATAAAACTCACCTCATCCACTTGTTCGCGCAGCCCTGCTTGTCTTCTTTCTTCTTTGATGACCTGGAGGAAAAGTACCTTTGGTGACGCCAATGCGCTCATCACATGGTCCATCACCATGGTGATGGACCATGTGATGAGCGCATTGATGTCACCAAAGGTCCTTTTCTCCTAGGTCCTCAAAGAAGAAAGAAGACAAGCAGGGCTGCGTGAACAAGTGGATGAGGTGAGTTTTATATATATATTTTTTTATTTTTAACCCCTCCATCCCTAATTTTCCCTTATAACCATGTTATAAAGGAAAATATAAAAATCTACAGAATACCTACAGAATACAGTGAAGAAGTCCGGGTTTGGGTCTGGGTACCACATTCAGTTTTTTCTCACGCGCGTGCAAAATGCATTGCACTCGCGTGGAAAAAACTGAATAACGCAACGCAATTGCATACAATATTCACCCCACTCGCAGGCAAAATCGCACGATTTTCCCGCGACGCACCCGCATCCTATCCGGCCCTCACACGCGACGCCCGTGTGAAAGAGGCCTTAGGCTTGCTATGGGCAACTAAGCCAGTTTTGATAAATCTCCCCCAAGGAGTTAGAAACGCTCAGCTAAGTGCTGTCTCCCCTCACTGCTGGAGATGGAGCTGAAGACAGGCTCATAGACCTTCTACTGAGGATGTCAGCTGAGCGCTGCTGTCGCTGAGTTTTAGTGATTATGGGTGCTGCTGAAAGGATGGGTCATTTTGAATACAGCTCTGGATGTGACAACTATAATGAGGTGGGGCAGATTTACCAGTCCTAAAGATGGCATAAGCATAGACGCACAGTGGCTCGGGGTGGATGATGACATCTATTGGTTGGATTACTTTGAAACAGAATTTTACGCCAGAAAAATTGGCGGTGCCGTTTGAAAGGGTGCTTCCTAGGCCCAGCCCCCTCTTAGCCCCATATGTAATCATTGTTTGTTGGTAGCTATAGTATTTGTGAACCCAAATTGTTGGTCTTTAAAATCTTTATGTTTCACATTTTATATTTGGTAAATGACTTCTATGTGCTGGTATCCCCATAGGATCAAAGATCAGGGCCCAGTCTCAGGTTCTTCGGGATGGACCAAGACAGGAGCCACATGACTGAGAGGATATTAAGTCTCACCCTGGAGATCATCTACCTGCTGACCGGAAAGGTGAGGGATTTTGGGGAATTAGGTCACACGTTCTCCCTATTATCTGTATTAATAAAACAGGCACATGACCGGAGAGGTCAGATATTATGGGAATACATCACATGGCTTATCTATTATCAATATTAATAGAAAATAGACACGACCAGAGAGGTGATAGATTCTGGAGGTTATGTCACTTGACATCACTCTAAGGGTCCATTCAAACGATCATGTCCATTTTGTGGACCGCAAACTGCGTATCCACAATACACAGACACCTGCCATGTGCACCCTGCATTGCGGTGTGGACCTAAGGGCTTCAGTGTGTTTCCAGGTCCATGCAGCCATGCTGCAACACATAGGACACGTCCTATCTTTGAGCGGGTAGCGGGCCCATTGAAGTCAGTCTGTTTGTACTACAGTGCGATGTGCACACAACCGGTGTCTGTGTTTTGTGGTTTCTCGATTTGCAGTCCACAAAACAGAGATGGTTGTGTGAATGCACCCTATAGAAGGTTTTCCAGGAACAAAATATTGATGACCTATCCATAAGTAATACCCGAAACCCCGATTAGGTGTTAGGGTACATTCACACAACAGTGGAAAACGGCCATGTGAACCATTGCACTTTACGGGGCTATTCATATGGCCGTATGGGGCAATTTGTGGCTGTTTTGACTGCGAGATTGACTTTATTGAAGTTAATGGGGCCATTTAGAAAGAAGTGCACCCGTCGAACAGCCCTTAACCCATAGAATACCAGAAGTTATTTAGTTTTACATTTTTTTTCCCTATCTTCGTTGAGCCATAACTTTTTTATTTTTCCTTTCACATAGCTGCATGAGGACTTATTTTTTTGTGGGACAAGTTGTACTTTCTAATGCCACCATTTAATATGGCGTACAATGTACTGGGAAACGTGAAAAAATTCCAAATGGGGTGGAATTGGGGGGAAAAAAAACGCAATTCCTTCACCGTTTTACGGGTTTTGTTCCCACTGCGTTCGTTGCAATTACGATACCACATATGTTTAGGTTTATGTCTAAATAGTGTAAAAATAAATTTAAACTTTGAATTATTTTATTTTGTTTTACATCACCATATTCTGACCCCCATAACTTTTTTTATAGCTATATCTACTGAGCTGTGTCATTTTTTTGTGGGACAATCTGTAGTTTTTATTGATACCATTTTGGAGTGTGTGTGACTTTTTGTTCACATTTTATTAAAAAATTTTGGGTAAGAGAAGCGATTGAAAAACTGGCAAATTGTCATTCGCTGTATTGGAAAAATATTTTCATATTTTAATAGTACGGGCATTTTCAGACGCGGTGATGCCCATGGTGTTTATATTTTGTTATTTATGTATTTCTTTTTTTTATTCTACGGAAAGAATAAAATAAATTGTTTCAAATTTTTATCTATTTAAGTTTTTTTAAAACTTTTTTTTAATGATTTTTGAAGCTCGTATTTCCATGTTTGCACTTCGCTCCAGCGCTGTACATGTACGGCGTTGGTAGCGAATGGGTTAAAAATGGGTATGCTACGGAAAATAAAAATACTCTCCTCACCACAGGGAACACTTGCTCCACACTGGAGGCAACAGAACCTGACTTGCTGGGGTTTAAAAGAAAAGCCAGTGAAATTCCTTCATTTTGAACAGCTGTTAAAAAAGGATGCAAAACATATGACAAATGAACATTAAAAATGGATAGTCTGGCAGGAAATAGAAGCACATAAGGATGTATAATGGCCATGAAAAACTGACAGTTTATCCGCTTTTAAAGCCGAAATGCCACAGCTTGATACATTGTGTAGTGGCCGTTCAGGGGTCCTGCAGCTGATGCTCCTAATCAAGTGAATAGGACCCAAGAACCTATTGGATACTGCTGTGGATAGGTCTTCAATATGTTAGTCCTGGAAAACCCCTTTTTGAAAGAATGGACATGACTGAAGAGGTGAGTGATTCTGGGAATTACATAACATGAACTTCCTCAAGTAGAGAGGTAGAGATTGCTGGGCATTCTGTAACATGACATAAATGGAGTGGTAAGGGGTTCTATTAATAATAAAGGAAACTATACTGCTCAGGATTGTGGGACTCTCTGTATTTTAAGTATCTATCTAATTGAACAGGACTATATGTCTATGAAAAAAGAATTTACTGATTATGTGACGCATCAAAACAAGTTCCATGAGTCAGGAAAGTTGGACAAACCCCAGAAATCCATAACGGTGCCACCACCTCAGTCACACGTACATGAGAGGAACAATGAGCAGAAGATCCTAGACCTCACCAACAAGATCATTGAGCTGCTGACTGGAGAGGTGAGCGCTGCTGGGAATACCGGGACAATAACACAAGGGGTAATGTGTCTGTATGATGACTGTATCCTTGTCTATGTCAGGTTCCCATAAGGTGTCAGGATGTCACCGTTTATTTCTCTGTGGAGGAGTGGGAGTATTTAGAAGAACACAAGGCTCTGTACAAGGACGTCATGGAGACCCACCAGCCCTTCACATCACCATGTAAGAGAAATAACTAAATACAGTCCTCTGGTAAACCTTGAACAATGAAGGAGATGTATTAAAACGGATTCAAAGAAAAAGAAGAGCAGTTGGACATGACAGCTAATTAGATTGTTACTTGGGTCCACCAAAGAAATGACATGCATCCAAATATATTCTGTCACTGTATGTCTTCTACAGATGGTTCTAGTAAAATATGTACACCAGAGAGATGTCCTACTCCCCACTGTAAAGAAGAAGACGATAAAATTCATCCATATTATGAGGTATGTTAGGACAAGCAAAATAATTAGGTCTCCTAATTATGAAGTCATCCAAAATGTATTTTATAACATCCAAGCTATTACGTTTTTTTTTTTTTTGTTTTTTTTATGTGTACAGGATCTTCTCATGAGTCAAGTCATAGTTGGATCACAGGTTGAGGATGATGATGATGAGGTGTGCATGATGAGTGACAAGCAGTGTAAAGAGGAGGAGACTCCGATGTGTATTCATCCAGGTGGGTAATATTTAGTACTAAATACAAAAACATTGATGCTATTCTATCTACTCCACATGGGCCTAGTGTCTTGCAGGGCGCATATACTGACCACATATTTTTATTTTTTTTATAAATGTGTGTGCATTATTTATACTATTGTGTTTTTTGTATTTTGTTATAAATATTTACAGTTTTAGAAATCTTTAACCCTTTCGACCCCAGTCCAGTTTTCATCCAGGCCATTTTTTGAAAATTCAACGTGTCACTTTATGTGGTGGTATTTTCGAAACTCTTTTACTTAAGCTACTTTCACACTCGCGTTTGGTGCAGATCCGTCATGGATCTGCACAGACAGATCCGTTCAGATAATACAACTGTCTGCATCTGTTCAGAACCGATCCGTTTGTATTATCTTTAACATAGCCAAGACGGATCCGTTCAGATAATACAACCGTCTGCATCCGTTCAGAACTGATCCGTTTGTACACTGCGTGCAGAATTATTAGGCAAATGAGTATTTTGACCACATCATCCTCTTTATGCATGTTGTCTTACTCCAAGCTGTATAGGCTCGAAAGCCTACTACCAATTAAGCATATTAGGTGATGTGCATCTCTGTAATGAGAAGGGGTGTGGTCTAATGACATCAACACCCTAAATTAGGTGTGCATAATTATTAGGGATGTACCGATACCAGTATCGGTATCGGGACCGATACCGGGCATTTGCACGAGTACATGTACTCGTACAAATGTCCCCAATACCACTGCCGATACCTGTGCGCCGCTTCTTTGTGTCTGTGTCAGTCCGCAGCCGGCCCCTGCACCTCGCACAGCTAACAGCTTCAGAGGGCAGCAGCAGGCACTGTGTAATAGGAGCCGACAGTGGAAGCTAGCTCCGCCCCTCCCCGCCCTCCAACCAATCAGAGACTCAAAGCACAGGGAGCGTAGTGCAGGGACTCAGAGAATCGTCTGACAGTTTATTAGTTAAAAGAATCTAATGAGTCACAGACTGTGTCACAGAGTCCCTGCCAGACTTCCTGCTCTGCGGCTCCCTGTAAGTCCGTCCGGGGGGAAGGGGGGGCATTATTAGCATAGATAGCATGTAGTGGAGCTGTGTGTGTACAGGGTGCATGTAGCAGAGCAGGAAGCCTGGCAGGGACTCGATGACACAGTCTCTGACTCATTAGATTCTTTTAACTAATAAACTCTCAGACGATTCTCTGAGTCCCTGCAATAACTATAATTACATCACAGTCTGCTCCACTGCATTCACTGCAGCAGAGCTGTGTTTGCCAGGAGCGAGTCCCTCTAAAGGTGATAGTGTCTGTCTTCTATGGCCCTGGTCCTTCCCTTCCTGCCTGCAAGCTGCACATTGATCTCTAAAAGCAGGCATTAGGGCAAGAAGAAATATACATTACTGTATGATGGCCACAAGACTATTATACTGAGGAGGGAGGGGCTTCAAAAATTGTTGTCCTGACTCCTTACAGTAGCGTCTCCTTGTGGCCGTCCCATACAGTATAACGTCTCCTTGTGGCCGTCCCATACAGTGTAACGTCTCCTTGTGGCTGCCCCCATACAGTATAACGTCTCCTTGTGGCTGCCCCCATACAGTATAACATCTCCTTGTGGCTGCCCCATACAGTATAACATCTCCTTGTGGCCCCCATACAGTGTAATGTCTCCTTGTGGTTGCCCCATACAGTATAACGTCCCCTTGTGGCTGCCCCATACAGTATAACTTCTCCTTGTGGCTGCCCCATACAGTATAACGTCTCCTTGTGGCTGCCCCTCATACAGTATAACATCTCCTTGTGGCCCCCATACAGTGTAATGTCTCCTTGTGGTTGCCCCATACAGTATAACGTCCCCTTGTGGCTGCCCCATACAGTATAACATCTCCTTGTGGCTGCCCCATACAGTATAACATCTCCTTGTGGCTGCCCCATACAGTATAACGTCTCCTTGTGGCTGCCCCCATACAGTATAACGTCTCCTTGTGGCCGCCCCCATACAGTATAACGTCTTCTTGTGGCTGCCCCCATACAGTGTAACGTCTCCTTGTGGCTGCCCCCATACAGTATAACGTCTCCTTGTGGCTGCCCCCATACAGTATAACATCTCCTTGTGGCTGCCCCATACAGTATAACATCTCCTTGTGGCCCCCATACAGTGTAATGTCTCCTTGTGGTTGCCCCATACAGTATAACGTCCCCTTGTGGCTGCCCCATACAGTATAACATCTCCTTGTGGCTGCCCCATACAGTATAACATCTCCTTGTGGCTGCCCCATACAGTATAACGTCTCCTTGTAGCTGCCCCCATACAGTATAACGTCTCCTTGTGGCTGCCCCCCATACAGTATAACCTCTCCTTGTAGCTGCCCCCATACAGTATAACATCTCCTTGTGGCCGCCCCATACAGTATAATAGTGGCTGCCCCCATACAGTATAACATCTCCTTGTGGCTGCCCCATACAGTATAACGTCTCTTTGTGGCCCCCATACAGTATAATGTCTCCTTGGAATGTTATAGTTCTGTTTTTGGGCCTTTTGGTTGGTCAGTGGTCAGAAAATACATGTGTGTGTATTTTATTGTTAAAATTAGTATCGGTAATTGGTATCGGTGAGTACTTAAATAAAAGTATCGGTACTCGTACTCAGTCTTAAAAAAAATGGTATCGGGACATCCCTAATAATTATTATCCTTTCCTTTGGCAAAATGGGTCAAAAGAAGGACTTGACAGGCTCAGAAAAGTCAAAAATAGTGAGATATCTTGCAGAGGGATGCAGCACTCTTAAAATTGCAAAGCTTCTGAAGCGTGATCATCGAACAATCAAGCGTTTCATTCAAAATAGTCAACAGGGTCGCAAGAAGCGTGTGGAAAAACCAAGGCGCAAAATAACTGCCCATGAACTGAGAAAAGTCAAGCGTGCAGCTGCCAAGATGCCACTTGCCACCAGTTTGGCCATATTTCAGAGCTGCAACATCACTGGAGTGCCCAAAAGCACAAGGTGTGCAATACTCAGAGACATGGCCAAGGTAAGAAAGGCTGAAAGACTACCACCACTGAACAAGACACACAAGCTGAAACGTCAAGACTGGGCCAAGAAATATCTCAAGACTGATTTTTCTAAGGTTTTATGGACTGATGAAATGAGAGTGAGTCTTGATGGGCCAGATGGATGGGCCCTTGGCTGGATTGGTAAAGGGCAGAGAGCTCCAGTCCGACTCAGACGCCAGCAAGGTGGAGGTGGAGGTGGAGTACTGGTTTGGGCTGGTATCATCAAAGATGAGTTTGTGGGGCCTTTTTGGGTTGAGGATGGAGTCAAGCTCAACTCCCAGTCCTACTGCCAGTTTCTGGAAGACACCTTCTTCAAGCAGTGGTACAGGAAGAAGTCTGCATCCTTCAAGAAAAACATGATTTTCATGCAGGACAATGCTCCATCACACGCGTCCAAGTACTCCACAGCGTGGCTGGCAAGAAAGGGTATAAAAGAAGAAAATCTAATGACATGGCCTCCTTGTTCACCTGATCTGAACCCCATTGAGAACCTGTGGTCCATCATCAAATGTGAGATTTACAAGGAGGGAAAACAGTACACCTCTCTGAACAGTGTCTGGGAGGCTGTGGTTGCTGCTGCACGCAATGTTGATGGTGAACAGATCAAAACACTGACAGAATCCATGGATGGCAGGCTTTTGAGTGTCCTTGCAAAGAAAGGTGGCTAGATTGGTCACTGATTTGTTTTTGTTTTTGAATGTCAGAAATGTATATTTGTGAATGTTGAGATGTTATATTGGTTTCACTGGTAATAATAAATAATTGAAATGGGTATATATTTGTTTTTTGTTAAGTTGCCTAATAATTATGCACAGTAATAGTCACCTGCACACACAGATATCCCCCTAAAATAGCTAAAACTAAAAACAAACTAAAAACTACTTCCAAAAATATTCAGCTTTGATATTAATGAGTTTTTTGGGTTCATTGAGAACATGGTTGTTGTTCAATAATAAAATGAATCCTCAAAAATACAACTTGCCTAATAATTCTGCACTCCCTGTATTATCTTTAACATAGCCAAGATGGATCCATCTTGAACACCATTGAAAGTCAATGGAGGACGGATCCGTTTTCTATTGTTCTAGATTGTGTAATAGAAAACGGATCCGTCCCAATTGACTTACATTTTGTGTCAGAACGGATCCATTTGGATCAGTTTCGTCAGACGGACATCAAAACGCTGTAAGCAGCGTTTTGGTGTCCGCCTCCAAAGCGGAATGGAGACGGAATGGAGGCAAACTGATGCATTGTGAGCGGATCCTTTTCCATTCAGAATGCATTAGGGCAAAACTGATCCATTTTGGACCGCTTGTGAGAGCCCTGAACGGATCTCACAAACTGAAAGCCAAAACGCCAATGTGAAAATAGCCTTATCCAAGCCATTCTGAGACTGTTTTCTCGTGACACATTGTACTTCACGACAGTGCTAAATTTGAGTCAATATATTTTTCCTTTATTTATAAAAAAAAATCCAAATTATCAAAATTTTTTAAAAATTCACAATTTTCAAAATGTGAATTTCTCTACTTTTAAGACAGATAGCAATGCCTCATAAAATACAGATATAGCATCGCTAGCGCTCCCTTCAGAATCGCGGCAGCGCAAAGCGATTTTCCAATTCATTTAGCAAACCCGAATCGCATAAATAGCCATTGAGAAAATTCAGGGTGCAATGTTGGTTTGTGAACACCAGGTGGCGCATGCAACTACAGTCAGTAGTGCAGGTAAAGTGCAGGTTATTTTCCTGCTGGAGACCCTTTCACTGCTGGTGCCTTTCACTGCGCTTCTGGTGGGTTACGTGTTTATTAACCACTTCAGCCCCCAGTGCTTAAACACCCTGAAAGACCAGGCCACTTTTTACACTTCTGACCTACACTACTTTCACCATTTATTGCTCGGTCATGCAACTTACCACCCAAATGAATTTTACCTCCTTTTCTTCTCACTAATAGAGCTTTCATTTGGTGGTATTTCTTTGCTGCTGACATTTTTACTTTTTTTGTTATTAATCGAAATTTAACGATTTTTTTGCAAAAAAATGACATTTTTCACTTTCAGTTGTCAAATTTTGCAAAAAAAAATACATCCATATATAAATTTTGCTCTAAATTTATTGTTCTACATGTCTTTGATAAAAAAAAAATGTTTGGGTAAAAAAAAAATGGTTTGGGTAAAAGTTATAGCGTTTACAAACTATGGTACAAAAATGTGAATTTCCGCTTTTTGAAGCAGCTCTGACTTTCTGAGCACCTGTCATGTTTCCTGAGGTTCTACAATGCCCAGACAGTACAAACACCCCACAAATGACCCCATTTCGGAAAGTACACACCCTAAGGTATTCGCTGATGGGCATAGTGAGTTCATAGAACTTTTTATTTTTTGTCACAAGTTAGCGGAAAATGATGATTTTTTTTTTTTTTTTTTCTTACAAAGTCTCATATTCCACTAACTTGTGACAAAAAATAAAAACTTCCATGAACTCACTATGCCCATCAGCGAATACCTTGGGGTCTCTTCTTTCCAAAATGGGGTCACTTGTGGGGTAGTTATACTGCCCTGGCATTCTAGGGGCCCAAATGTGTGGTAAGGAGTTTGAAATCAAATTCAGTAAAAAATGACCTGTGAAATCCGAAAGGTGCTCTTTGGAATGTGGGCCCCTTTGCCCACCTAGGCTGCAAAAAAGTGTCACACATCTGGTATCCCCGTACTCAGGAGAAGTTGAGGAATGTGTTTTGGGGTGTCTTTTTACATATACCCATGCTGGGTGAGATAAATATCTTGGTCAAATGCCAACTTTGTATAAAAAAATGGGAAATGTTGTCTTTTGCCAAGATATTTCTCTCACCCAGTATGGGTATATATAAAATGACACCCCAAAACACATTCCCCACCTTCTCCTGAGTACGGAGATACCAGATGTGTGACACTTTTTTGCAGCCTAGGTGGGCAAAGGGGCCCATATTCCAAAGAGCACCTTTCGGATTTCACAGGTCATTTTTTACAGAATTTGATTTCAAACTCCTTACCACACATTTGGGCCCCTAGAATGCCAGGGCAGTATAACTACCCCACAAGTGACCCCATTTTGGAAAGAAGAGACCCCAAGGTATTCGCTGATGGGCATAGTGAGTTCATGGAAATTTTTATTTTTTGTCACAAGTTAGTGGAATATGAGACTTTGTATGAAAAAAAAAAAAAAAAAAAAAAAATCATCATTTTCCACTAACTTGTGACAAAAAATAAAAAATTCGAGGAACTCGCCGTGCCCCTCACGGAATACCTTGGGGTGTCTTCTTTTTAAAATGGGGTCACTTGTGGGGTAGTTATACTGCCCTGGCATTTTCCAGGGGCCCTAATGTCTGGTAAGTAGGTAAATGACCTGTGAAATCCGAAAGGTGCTCTTTGGAATGTGGGCCCCTTTGCCCACCTAGGCTGCAAAAAAGTGTCACACATCTGGTATCTCCGTACTCAGGAGAAGGTGGGGAATGTGTTTTGGGGTGTCATTTTACATATACCCATGCTGGGTGAGAGAAATATCTTGGCAAAAGACAACTTTTCCCCTTTTTTTTTTATACTAAGTGTGCATTTGACCAAGATATTTATCTCACCCAGCATGGGTATATGTAAAATGACACCCCAAAACATATTCCCCAACTTCTGCTGAATACGGAGATACCACATGTGTGACACTTTTTTGCAGCCTAGGTGGGCAAAGGTGCCCAAATTCCTTTTAGGAGGGCATTTTTAGACATTTGGATACCAGACTTCTTCTCACGCTTTGGGGCCCCTAAAATGCCAGGGCAGTATAAATACCCCACATGTGACCCCATTTTGGAAAGAAGACACCCCAAGGTATTCAATGAGGGGCATGGCGAGTTCATTGAAAAAAAAAATTTTTGGCACAAGTTAGCGGAAATTGATTTTTTTGATTTTGTTCTCACAAAGTCTCCCTTTCCGCTAACTTGGGACAAAAATTTCAATCTTTCATGGACTCAATAAGCCCCTCAGCGAATACCTTGGGGTGTCTTCTTTCCAAAATGGTGTTATTTGTGGGGTGTTTGTACTGCCCTGGCATTTGAGGGTCTCCGCAATCATTACATGTATGCCCAGCATTAGGAGTTTCTGCTATTCTCCTTATATTGAGCATACGGGTAATGAGATTTTTTTTTTCCGTTCAGCCTCTGGGCTGAAAGAAAAAAATGAACGGCACAGATTTCTTCATTCGCATCGATCAATGTGGATGAAAAAATCTCTGCCAAAAAAAGAAAAAGGAGGGGAAAGGCGTCTGCCAGGACATAGGAGCTCCGCCCAACATCCATACCCACTTCAGCTCGTATGCCCTGGCAAACCAGATTTCTCCATTCACATCAATCGATGTGGATGAATAAATCATTGCCGGGATTTTTTTTTTTATATATACAAAGTGTTTGCCAAAGTATATGAACACCGCCACCTCCTCAGCTCATATGCCTCGGCAAACGTATCTTTTACTGCAGAGGAGAAATCTCGTCTTGCAGCGCCGCATACACCGACTTGCGTGTAATCTGACAGCAGCGCAATGCTTCTGTCCGAATGCACATCAGTGCTGCAGCTGGTCGATCGGTTGGTCCACCTGAAAGGTAAAAAAAACAAAACAAAAAAGAAAAAACCAGGCCGCAAAGCAATAACTTTATTAACTGTTGAACAGAACATAGAAACTTTTTTTAAACTTTTTTAACTGAACGTTTAACTTTTTTACTTACCGGTATTTTTTTTTTTGTTTCGTTTTTTTTACCTTTATAGAACAAACCTCTCCTTCCCCATGGGACAATGTGCAAAGCGCAAATCGCCCAAAGATGTGGCGAAGTACGTTATGCACTTTATCCCAGGTGAAAGGAGAGGTTTGCAGCAGCTGTGAGTGAATGGGCCCTAATAGCCCTGTGTGCCTGTCCTGGTGAGATGTGATCCCTATGCTAGGTGTACCTGTGTGTGGTACTTCCGGAAACACTCTCCATAGCATAGGGCAGGGTGGTCAGCACAGTCAGGACAGAAATAGCGGGTGTCACGCCTTATTCCACTCCTGCTACAGACACGACATCTTTTTCGGGGTGACGGTTGGGTTGAGGTACCAGGAACGACACTGGGGAAATGTCGCTCGTGTAGACGGCTAACTACACTGGTGGATGGGGCCACGGAACCTCCTGGGTAAAGGAGGTTCTCGATGATCTCTTCCTGGAATTTGAGGAAGGATCCTGTTCTCCCAGCCTTACTGTAGAGAACAAAACTATTGTAGAGCGCCAATTGAATTAAATATACAGACACCTTCTTATACCAGCGTCTGGTTCTGCGGGAAACTAAATACGGAGACAACATCTGGTCATTGAAGTCCACCCCTCCCATGAGCGCATTATAGTCGTGGACACAGAGGGGCTTTTCAATGACACGGGTTGCTCGCTCAATTTGGATTGTCGTGTCTGCGTGAATGGAGGAGAGCATGTAAACGTCACGCTTGTCTCTCCATTTCACCGCGAGCAGTTCTTCGTTACACAAGGCAGCCCTCTGCCCCCTTGCAAGACGGGTGGTTACAAGCCGTTGGGGGAAGCCCACGCGACTAGTTCGCGCGGTGCCACAGGCGCAAATCCGTTCTAGAAACAAATGCCTAAAGAGGGCCACACTTGTGTAGAAATTGTCCACATAAAGATGGTACCCCTTGCCGAATAAGGGTGACACCAAGTCCCAGACTGTCTTCCCACTGCTCCCCAGGTAGTCAGGGCAACCGACCGGCTCCAGGGTCTGATCTTTTCCCTCATAGATCCGAAATTTGTGGGTATAGCCTGTGGCCCTTTCACAGAGCTTATACAATTTGACCCCATACCGGGCACGCTTGCTTGGGATGTATTGTTTGAAGCCAAGGCGCCCGGTAAAATGTATTAGGGACTTGTCTACGTAGATGTTTTGCTCAGGGGTATACAAATCTGCAAATTTCAGGTTGAAATGGTCTATGAGGGGCCGAATTTTGTGGAGCCGGTCAAAAGCAGGGTGGCCTCTGGGACGGGAGGTGGTGTTGTCGCTAAAGTGCAGGAAACGCAGGATGGTCTCAAATCGTGTCCTGGACATAGCAGCAGAGAACATGGGCATGTGATGAATTGGGTGCGTTGACCAATATGACCGCAATTCATGCTTTTTTGTCAGGCCCATGTTGAGGAGAAGGCCCAAAAAAATGTTAAGTTCGGAAACTTGGACTGGTTTCCACCGGAAAGGCTGGGCATAATAGCTTCCCGGGTTAGCGGTTATAAATTGTGTGGCATACTGGTTGGTCTCTGCCACGACTAAGTCCAAGAGCTCCGCAGTCAAGAACAGCTCAAAAAATCCCAGGGCCGAACCGATTTGAGCCGTCTCAACCCGAACTCCAGACTGGGCGGTGAAAGGGGGAACTACTGGTGCGGCTGAAGTTGGTGACTGCCAATCAGGATTTGCCAGCACCTCAGGGACTCTAGGGGCTCTACGGGCCTGTCTGTGCGGTGGCTGCGACGGGGTAACTATTGCACGTGCCACCGTACCAGCTTCAACTGCCCTTCTGGTGCTCGCTACTTCACCAGGTTGTACGGCAGTGCTGGTACTAGGTCCAGGAAGGGCTGCGCTGCTGGTGTATGCCTCACCACGTGATCCGGCAGCGACAGCCCCACTCTGCTGCTCTTGAAGCGGATCCTGCGTAACCTGTGGTCTAGCGACATGGGGCCGGGTACGCCTGGTGCTGCCAGGGACCTCCACCTCCTCGTCCGAACTTTGGGTCAGAGAGCCACTGCTTTCCACAGGTTCATATTCTGACCCGCTAGATTCGTCAGATGAGGGTTCCCACTCCTCATCCGACTGGGTCAGAATCCTGTAGGCCTCTTCAGAAGAATACCCCCTGTTTGACATTTTGGACTACTAAATTTAGGGGTATTCCCTGAGACTACCCAAGAAAAAAAGCAAACCTGTCTTACAAAGGGGAGGCTAGCGAAGTACCGGAGGCCGCTGCGGTTGATAAAAAATATCAAAACTGATTTTTTTATCGCCGCAGTGCGTGTAAAATGAATGTGCAGTGATCAAAAAATATATATTTTTTGTCACTGCGGTGGGGCGGGCGTGGGTGAACGCACGTGTGGGCGACCGATCAGGCCTGATCGGGCAAACACTGCGTTTTGGGTGGAGGGCGAACTAAAGTGACACTAATACTATTATAGATCTGACCGTGATCAGTTTTGATCACTTACAGATACTATAAAAGTACAAATGCTGATTAGCGATACGCTAAACAGCGAATAAAAGTGACTGCGGTGCAGTGGGGTGGGCGCTAACTGACGCTAACTACCTAACCAAGGGGCCTAAACTATCCCTAAAACCTAACAGCCAATACCAGTGAAAAAAAAAAAGTGACAGTTTACACTGATCACTTTTTTTCCTTTCACTAGTGATTGACAGGGGCGATCAAAGGGGTGATCAAAGGGTTAATTGGGGTGCAGGTGGGTGATCTGGGGCTAAGGTGTAGTGTTGGTGCTACTCACAGTTCAGTCTGCTCCTGTGCTGGATCCAACCGACGAAAAGGACCAGCACAGGAGCAGACAAGCCATATAACAGATCATATTTACTAATATGATCTGTTATATGACTTTGGATTGGATTTTTTGAAAATCGCCAGCCTGCCAGCCAATGATCGTTGCTGGCAGGCTGGTGACGAAATACTTCTTTTAATTTTGCCGGCCCGCGATGCACATGCGCGGGCCGGCTTTGAGCGAAATCTCGCGTCTCGCGAGATGACGCGTATATGCGTGACTCTGCGCAGCGCTGCCACCTCCGGAACGCAATCCTGCGTTAGGCGGTCCGGAGGTGGTTAACTAAAATCAGGACAATAGCTATCTTATTTAATCTGTTTTGTCCATAGTGATAGTGCCAACATTACAATAAAAGATGGACACTTTACTTTCAGTGAGTCCGCGATCCCGAGATAACACCTGGTGTTATCAAAATCCAATCCACTTGTACAGTCACAGATTTAAAGACATACTGTACATACGCACAGCCTTTTGTTATTCATGTCTTCTTTTTAATTTATGGATTGTCCTTGTGCACGTTTTTTATTCCCCTAACAGTGATTTGGTAATAACAGGGTAGGCTGAGACGCCCTATAAATAAATATCATACACTACTGACCCTATATGGAACACTAGATATACAGTATATAGCTATATACCTGATATCTAATTTCATCATCCCCAGTAGTGATATTTCTATCTATACCCCCTTTTGCCTAAATGCCAGTATCGCTATATCAGGATAATACACCCATCTCCTGCAGCCTGGTCCTTATAAAAAGGCCATACTGTACTGTACTGTACACATGGCAAGGCACACCTTACCCTTCCATCTCCTAACAGATCCTCCTCCCCACACAAAATTACAGTAACGGTAGGCACAGTACTTTCTTATTTAATGTGTTTTGTCCATAGCGATAGTGCCAACATTAGAATAAAAAAATAGACACTTTACTTTCAGTGAGTCCTCGATCCCAAGATATGTATGGGGTTGTATAGGGTTTTTCTGTGTTGACTCCACTGCTTGTCTGTATTAGATCCTATTGTAGCCATACTGAGGGTGTAAAGTAACACCATATAGTGTTAAACAGACTCCCTCACTTGTTCAGAAAAAGCCAAACATGTGATAATTGTCACACCCATGTTTATGGTCGTGACTCAGGATCTGCATGCAGTTGCACATGGTGAGGGCTGCTGGTATGTTGCCTCATGTGTGGTTGCCGCTGGCAACATGTTTGTACTTGGCAGTATAGCAGCCTGAGCTGTTGCTAGGCAGCTTGCTGTCAAGTGCATGCGGTTACACCTGGTTGGGTGTGTGTGTATGTATGCACTTTGTATGTCTGGTGTGCACAAGGTTTATGTAGGTGTGCACTGTGACACTTCCCTTCACTGTGGCTGCCCGTGGCAACGTTTGGTATTGTGTACATGTGGTGGCAGTGTCTCGGTCTTCTGGCTGACTCCCAGGACATGGTTGCCACACATGTCGTTGCCTGCGGTAACAGCTGCAGTGTGATGTTTATTTGGACACTTCCCCTTTAAGTGGCTTTTTCCCTTGCCTGGTGTAGGAAGGGTTAACTCCCTTCTTAGTGTGTGAACACTGGGTGTGTCTGTGTGTGGCCACTTGGGGCTATTTAGCTCCTGCTGGATGCCAGACTCTGAGGGGTACTTCAGCCATGGTTAGCTGGAGTCATCCTCCTGGTTATTACCATCTGTCAATGAGGGCCACCCTTGTGGTCATAAATTACGTTACATGGTGTTATGAAGGTGTGTGTGTGGTCTCATTGTTATTGCAGCTTATGGTCCTGGGTTCCTGTGTGATGTGTGGCGTGTGCTGTCTTCATTTGTGTTCTGGACAGCAGCACTTGCACATGGGTTCCAGGCTTTGTTGTCTGTGGCAGGTGAGTGTGTGTATGTTTGCATTTACCTGCCATTGCCATAAGTTGTTTCTGTTCCCCTTGTAGCTTGGCCACTTTAGACTCCTGTTTCTCCGCGTCCAGGAGGAACGGGCTGTCTACCCAGCTCCTAGCTCAGGGATCTGCGGAGGGTTAGTAGGGATCCGAGGTTCCTGAGCATGAGCCCTCCTACCTTCAAGGGCGGCTCATGCAGCTAGGAGTCAGGGTCAGATTAGGGAAGCTCTAGGAGGTGACCTGTTCCCTAATTCTGTGGTTCTGGCCAAGTAGCGACCTTTCCATCTTCTGGCACCGCACGGCGGAGGGTTTTCCCCATCCTCAGCCGTGACAATAATCAAGGACTGCATTAGCATATGAAAAAGTTATTAGAGAATGTCCCAATTTCAAGTAATAAGATAGTTTTCTTTAAGTATGTCAGATACACAATCTATATTATTGCATTCATCAGTTTTTTTTATCCTTTAAGTGTATAATGCTATTCTTAATGTTGGATCTATTTCTCCACAATTGTGCAATGGAAACCTAATATGAATTATGTGGTTAACACTGACACCATTAAAACAAATAATATTGTTACATGAAAAACAAAAATAAATAAATCAATACAGCTGCAGCGCTGGGTAAGTTTTAAAATACGCCACAAGTTTACAGGCAAAAATAGACCAATATATACAGCGTTGCTGCTATATTGATACATTATCCTGATATAGCCGGCAAGGAGGAAATAATCAAAAGGCTTTGCTAAATACAAATGTATCCATACTGTACATGTTTTTCGATACTGTAATAACATTCAGCCACTATAGGAACATAGCTAATAAATACACTCTGTATCCACTACATTATATATCTGTATACTGTACACTGCTCCATTACATATCTGTATACAACACTTCATTATATATCTGTATACACCGCTCCATTATATATCTGTATGCAGTTGTACCGGATTTTTTGCGGTCTATGTATCACCAGGTGTTATCCAAAACTAATCCACTTGTATCACAGATGTAAAGACATAATGGAGCGGTGTATAAGGATATATTATAGAGCTGCATATGCAAATATATAGTCTAATATTCTAGATGTACTGAATCATAATTGTGATCGATACATAAATATATGAATGTACATTTAGTCCATTGTACTGTAGTTAGTCCTGTAACTGTGCTTAGCATGAGCACAGCTACAGCTCCTAACAAAAAGAAAGAGTGCTTCAAACCATTGGACAACTGCTGTGACTAATCCCAACCCCCACAATTATCTATTGTTCTAAAAAAAAAAAAAAACGTAGTGCATATAGTACTTTCTTTAGCTGGGGGAGGGTAACACACCAAATGTGTAACACCAAACCAGAAATAGAGGTGGGAAGGGGAAACTCTGTTTTATTCTTTTTATTTTATTTATCCATGGTATCTTTCTGAGTGTATATAGTATGTATTCTAGTTCCACCACAATAGACCACTCCCTCATAGTGATAACAGACAACCTGTAGCTTTGGATATGCTAAATATATATTGATGTATACAGAGAAAAACAAATAATAAATAAAAATTGCTTGCTAGAATTAACTAAGATAGAGAATATAACGCTATATTTTCTATCTTCGTTAATAAGAAGATATAATGTATATTATTATTTGTGTTTCTCTATATACATAAACGGAGAGCTTAGAGACATAATCTGTACCCAGTATGAATGACTATTTATTTAAATACTGTAGTAAGGTTGAAGGCAAAAAAAAAAAAAGACAGTAATAAGGAGTACTAGAACTCCCCCTCATGTCCTTGCCACCAGAGCATGACCCTTTTTAGTACAATAAGTTCAACCTGTATCACTGTTCATCCTGCACCTCCTGGTTCATGAATAGAATGCCAGGTCTCTTGAGCTCTGCTAATCCTGATCTTCATTAACCAGTATGATAACCACTGCAGGATGTTCTCTCAGTCAAGACTGGGATTTATTTCCATAATAAATCTGTATAATATATCTGTATACACCGCTCTATTATATACAGTACTGTATCTGTATCCACCATTCTATTGTAGATCTGTATACACCGCTCAATTAGTGTACAGTATGTCTTTAGATCTGTGACTGTACAAGTGGATTGGATTTTGATAACACCAGGTGTTATCTCGGGATCGCGGACTCACTGAAAGTAAAGTGTCCATCTTTTATTGTAATGTTGGCACTATCACTATGGACAAAACAGATTAAATAAGAAAGTACTGTGTCTACCCTTTTGCATATATTTAAATATAGGATCGATGGTCGGCTCTGTATATAAAATATTAATCTATTTATTTTTTTAATAATTTACTGTGCATAAAATCACAAAAATCCCTGTATCCTTATTTAAAAGAAAAACATAGAAAAAGATAACAAAAAATAGAAAAATACAATTGCACATTTTATTACTACCATATAATAGTACTGTAGTGAGCAGATAACCACTACACAAGATTCATGATTGCCAGATATATATATATATATATATATATACATACAGTAGATACACTGTACAGTATATACACTCTGAACCTAAGCCATTCCAATATACATAACTGCCCCCTGCTGCCTGGCAGCACCCGTTCTCTTACAGGGAGCTGTGATCCACACAATTAACCCCTTAGGTGCCACACCTGAGGGGTTAATTGTGCGGATCTCAGCCCCCTGATCGAGTGCTGCCAGGCAGCAGGGGCCAGACCCCCCTCTCTCCCCAGTATTAAAAGCATTGGTGGCCAGTGCGGCCCTCCCTCCCCAGTATTAAAAGCATTGGTGGCCAGTGCGGCCCCCCCCCCCCTATTAAAAGCACTCTGGTGAACAGCTAGTGGGGTTAAAAATAGGGCTGGAGGGGTTAAAAATTAATAAAAAATGATTTAACTCACCTTAATCCACTTGATCGCGCAGCCGATCTTCTTCTTTGCTGTGTGCAGGAAAAGGACCTGTGGTGACGTCACTCCGGTCATCACATGATCCATCACCATGGTAAAAGATCATGTGACGGACCATGTGATGAGCGTAGTGACGTCACCACAGGTGCTTTTCCTGTGTACAGCACAGAAGAAGACAGAAGAGAAGACGGGCTGCGCGAACAAGTGGATTAAGGTGAGTTAAATTATTTTTTATAAATTTTTAACCCCTCCAGCCCTATTTTTAACCCCGCTAGCTGTTCACCAGAGTGCTTTTAATACTGGGGAGGGAGGAGGGGGGCCGCACTGGCCACCAATGCTTTTAATACTGGGGAGGGAGGGAGGCCGCACTGGCCACCAATGCTTTTAATACTAGGGAGGGAGGGGGCCGCACTGGCCACCAATGCTTTTAATACTGGGGAGGGAGGGGGCCGCACTGGCCACCAATGCTTTTATACTAGGGAGAGAGGGGGGGGGGGTCTGGCCCCTGCTGCCTGGCAGCACCCGAGGGGTTAATTGTGCAGATCACAGCCCCCTGTAAGAGATCGGGTGCTGCCAGGCAGCAGGGGGCAGTTATGTACACAGTTCTTAGTATATTCTAACTTGAAGCGTCCCCATCACTATGGGAACGCCTCTGTGTTAGAATATACTGTCGGATCTGAGTTTTCACGATCTAACTCAAATCCGATGGTATATTCTAACATAGAGGCGTTCCCATGGTGATGGGGACGCTTCAAGTTAAAATATACCATCGGATTGGAGAAAACTCAGATCCGATGGTATATTAATAGGGACTCCTGACTTTACATTGAAAGTCAATGGGGGACGGATCCGTTTACAATTGCACCAATATTGTGTCAATGTAAACTGATCCGTCCCCATTGACTTAACACCATATACAGTTGAGGTGCCATCGCCCGGCTCCTGTATAGTGTCGGGATGACTACGGGCTGTATCAGGAGCCGGATAGCGATATTAACTTTAACTCAACACCGCCATCTACTGCCATTGGTGTGTATTGATAGACTGTGGGAGATAAAATCCCATTTAGTTAGTAACGAATTGCGAAATAAGGGAGCGGTAGCGATGACACATCTGTAGTTATTAAAGTGATTTTGAGGGGCTTACATAATGGAAACCACCCATAAATTACCCCATTTTAGAAACTAAACCCCTCAAATTATTCAAAACTGATGTTACAAACTTTGTTAACCCTTTAGGTGTTCCTCAAGAATTAAAGGAAAATGGAAGCAAAATTTCATTTTTTAATGCAGATTTTTCATGTTAATAATTTTTTGCTTGCAACACAGCAAATGGGTCAACAGCAAACTAAACCTAAATATGCATTACTCTGTTTCTGCAGTTTACAGAAATACCCCATATGTGGTAGTAAACTGCTCTATGGGCACGTGGCAGTGGTCAGAAGGAAAGGAGCGCCATATGGATTTTGGAGGCAGATTTTGCTAGAGCGGTTTTTGGGAACCATTTTGTATTTGAAGAAACCCTGACGTACACCTCCAGTGGAAACTCTCACAAAGTGACCCCATTTTGGAAACTACACCCTTCAAAGAATATATTAAGGGGGGTACCGAGCACTTTGACCCCCCTAAGCGTTTTTTACGGAATTTGAAAACACTTGCCTGTGAAAATGAAAAGTTTCATTTCTTCCAATAAAATGTTGCTTTAGCCCCATATTTTTCATTTTCACAAGGGGTAACAGGAGAAAAAGCACCCCATAATTTGTTACCCATTTTCTTCTGAATACGGCAACACCCCATATGTGCTGGTAAACTGCTGGGGGGGGGGGCACATGGCAGGAGATTCAGAATAGAAGGAGCGCCTTATGGCTTTTGCAGCACAGATTTTGATGGATTGGTTTATAGGCGCCATTGGCTTTTTATTTTTTGAGTGATTGTCTTATGTGGGGGCTCATTTTTTGTGGGATCAAATGGCGGTTTGATTGGTACCATTTTGGGCTAAATACGCCATAGCATAGCGAGGGTCAATGAGCCGGCATCGGTATTTTCACCAATGCTGTCTCATACAGCAGGGGTCTGGCTAACGAGAACAGCCGGTCCCCTGCAGCTAATCGGGTGGGCGCCGCTCCTGTAACCGCCCGATCAGCACGCCATAGTGCTACGGCGCTGGACGGGAAGGGGTTAATATTAATGATGAGCTTGAAAAATCTCTGGCCCTCTTCACATTTTCCTTAGGAGCCGATGTTGAAATTTCAATGGAAAAATAGGGCAGGATTCTGAGATATTCTTCCCATTGAAATTACATCATGGGGGGGCGGAGCCTGACCGCGTTAGATGGTGGAAGCTTGAGAGCTGAGCTCCCGCCACCGAGCCTCTTCTAAGCCTATTTACCTGCACACCAACACATCGGTATGGTGAAAATACAGCCGAAGAACTCTCTGGACTACACGGCACCTTCCTCGGAGAGCTCACATCAGAGCATGGAGAAGTTTGTGAGCCGTCAGTCCCAGCAGCAGGCTGGGCGCGCTGCCAAGATGGCGCCTCAGCTGAAAGAAGCGCCGCTCCCTCGCTCTGAATCTCCGGTCTCAGGCGCCACTGATGCAAGGGAACCCTTACACCCTGAGGTGAGCGATCCTGCAACCCTTACTAGGAGCTATCTGGACGAGGCTCTGTCCAGGGCTCTGGCCCCTATAGCTGCCGACCTGACGGTCATCAAGGCGGAGGTCCGCCATATTGGAGATAGAGTGGAGACCCTGGAGCAAAACCAAGACGCACTGCTAACATTTAATACTGCAGTTAGGGTCACTCTGGACACTCATCGCACGGCAATAAATAACTCCCTTCTGCTCCTGGAAGACCAGGAGAACAGGAGCCGAAGGAGAAACCTGAGAATCAGGAACTTTTCAGAATCTGCAGATACTGAAGATTTATTTAAAGTCATGGGGTCCCTTTTTGAGCTTCTGCTCGGCTCTGACAGGGCTAATAGTGTGGTAGTGGAGAGAGTCCACAGAGCCCTGCGCGCAAAACCCTCACCCTCTGAAAACCCCAGAGATGTTATTTGCGGGCTACTTAGCTTCACAGATACTGAGGCCATATTACAGAAAGCCAGATCGATGGGAGAAATCCAACTGCTGGGCTCAAAGGTCCAGATATATCAGGACATTGCCTCTTCTACTCTGCAAAAGAGGCGGCAGTTAAAACCCCTCACGGACACGCTGCGCTCCTCAAAAATTGCTTATCGCTGGTTATTTCCCTTTGGCCTCCTCATCACTCATGGGAATAAGCGTTTTACGATTCGCACGCCAGAGGATCTCCTACAGATTTGGATGCCACTTAATCTGGAGCCTATGGTCCTGTCCTCATGGTTGCCGATCCCACTAGAGGAAGATTTGCCACCGTTGCAGATCCCGTCGAAATGGTCTACAGTTAAGAAGCAGAAGACCAGAAGAAACGGAGGCCCCTCTAGGATGGACGCTAATGATTGATTTAGCTATAAGCCATTTTATGTTTTTTCACTTTACTGAATGTGGCACCTAGATGTGCCTGTTTTTCAGATACCTAATGTGACCGGCTGCTCTTGTTTTAAGTTAGTGTGATTCTAGCATATTCCTTGCACCCTGCAGCTCCGGTCTTCCTTTTGCAGTCCATCAGGACCTGCAAACAAAATGTTCTGGTATTTTCCTTGTTCACTATTCCAATGATGATGTTGGTTCATTTGCCTTCTTTCTGTCACAGGCTTGGATCACGAGGCTTGGGCAGATCAGGCTACATATGGTTGTTCTCCCCAACCCACATGACTGTGTGTATACCTGGTATGCGCTTAAGCGGGGCCTAAGTTCCAATAGGCTCCTGTTGATTTTTGTTTGTATTTTTTGTTGGATCATAGAGCAAACTTCAGACAGCCCGCGATCTAGTTTTAAAATCATAGATGTCTGACCTAAAACTTAATGTGACCACCTTTAATGTTAACGGAGGTAATAATCCTATTAAGAGGAGCCGCATCTTCCTATCTGCTGAGGGCGAATAGGACGCAGATAGCTATGCTGCAGGAGACTCATTTCAGGAGTGGTCAGGTTCCCAGCCTGGCACGCTCCTCCTTTCAACATTGGTATCACGCGTGTAATTCCTCTGCGGCTACTAGAGGGGTTAGCATCGGAATTCATAAAGATGTCCCCCTATGTGTAACAGCGGAATTAGCAGACCCTGAAGGCAGATTTCTTCTTCTAAAGGGTACCTTGGGAGGCGTTGAAGTTACCCTTTGCAACCTATATGCCCCCAATAACCATACCCCCAAATGGCTATCCAAGATTCTTCACAAGATTTCCATTTTTGCCTCAGGTCTATTGATAGTGGGTGGAGATATGAACTTAGCGTTGAACCCCCTTTTGGACACCTCTGCTAACAAATCTGCGATCTCTGCCGGTGTACTGAAGGGGATTCTTAGCAAGCTCAGGAATATGGGTCTGTGCGATGTGTGGAGAACTCTGAACGCCGATAAAAGAGATTATTCCTACTATTCTCATCCCCATAAATCCTTCCAACGCCTGGATTACTTTTTTGTCTCTGACAGGTTATTGCCTCAGATCAGGAATGCTATAATTCATAATATCACTATCTCGGATCACGCTCCGGTTTCTTTTACATTTATAGCCCCTGGAGTATCTGGGAAGGAGTGGGTTTGGTCCCTGAATCCTACACTTTTGAATTCTCAGGCGGACACCATCTCGTTTGAGGGAAAGCTGACAGAATATTTTTCTATTAATGCCCAAGCTGGTGTAGCTTCAGTATGGGAGGCCCATAAGGCTGTTGTGCGGGGAGAATTTATAGCATTAGGTGCATTTTTAAAGAAGAAGAGTGACAGTCGTCTAAATTCCCTACTTTTAGAGATCTCTTCTCTTGAACAAGCACACAAACGATCTATATCAGATACTGATTTGAAGGCTCTGACTGCTTTAAGGAGGGAGCTGAAAGACCTTCTGAATGTTAAGGCTGCTAAGGCTTATCTAAAAATCCGTCACCGGCAATATGCTCATGGAAATAGAGGTAATAGATTACTGTCAGCCCAAATCAAACAGAGAAATGATCAATCCTATATTGCCAAGATGTGCAATGATAGAAATGAGACAGTTGCAGACACCCCAGGTATAGCTGGGATTTTTACCTCCTACTACTCTGCCCTATATGACCTCCGGGGGAAGGAATCTCCTAATACTATCCAGGACAGAAACACCCTTACCAACTCTTTCCTCTCCTCGCTCAATTTACCAAAACTGTCATTGGCAGACAGTGAATCCTTGACCTCCCCCACATCCCTTTCAGAGATTCAGAAAATCCTCTCCTCCACCCCCTCGGGTAAAAGCCCTGGCCCCGATGGCCTCCCAATTTCGTACTATAAGAAATTTTTTCAAATACTGGGACCTCACCTGGTGTCTTATTTTAATTCTATGCTAGATGGTGCTCCTCCTGCTAGACAGGCTCTGGAGGCTCATATTGTGGTCCTTCCAAAACCTAATAAAGATCCAGTAATCCCTTCTAGTTATAGACCTATATCCCTTCTAAACGCCGACATAAAATTATGGGCCAAATTGTTGGCTTACAGAATAGCCCCCTTCTTGAAATCTCTAATCTCTTCTGACCAGTCCGGCTTCGTGGGTGGGTGTGAGTGCAGGGACAGCACATTTAGGGTTCAGATGCTAATCCAACATGCTCTACGAACTAAAAGTAGTCTGGCTCTATTGAGTACCGATGCCGAAAAGGCCTTCGATAGGGTGGATTGGGGTTTTATGGAGGCTGCTCTCATCAGATTTGGTTTCCATCCTAAATTCGTGGGAGCTGTGCTGTCCCTGTACTCGGCTCCCCATGCCCGGGTAAGGGTTAATGGTGTTTTGTCCCCTTATTTTGACATCTCTAACGGAACTCGACAGGGGTGCCCATTGTCCCCATCCCTCTTCATCCTCTGCCTAGAAGCCCTTGTTCAGAAAATTAAGCAAAGTAACGTTATTAAGGGGTTAAAAGTCGGCTCCACTAGCCACTGTGTGGCGGCCTTTGCAGATGATATGCTGCTTATAATGTCGGACCCGGTCACTGCTTTCCCAGAGGTTTTGAGATTGTTAGACGAATTCGGTCATCTCTCTAATTTCAAAGTCAATTTGGCTAAATGTTCAGCCATGGGCATTAATCTCCCTAGGAAGACCTTATCTAGCCTTTCATCCTCTTACCCCTTTCTCTGGTCTACAACTCATATTAAATATCTGGGCGTCAATTTAATGCCCTCCCCTAGTCAGCTGTACCATTCAAACTATTTGCCCCTATTGTCGGACATTAAAGCACAATTAGAGAACCTCAAATTCCCTTTCTGTCCTGGATAGGTAGGAAAAACCTTTTAAAAACGTACGTCCTCCCTAAGCTACTGTATCTTTTCCAAACCCTTCCGATTTCCCTTCCAGCTTCCTACCTTTCTCAGATCCAGAAACTTTTTTCTTCCTTCGTGTGGAAGAGGTTGAAGCCGAGACTTTCATACAGCCGTTTGTTCCAGCCTATTGCCAGGGGAGGGTTTGGCCTCCCAGACATCAGAAGTTATTATTTGGCCAATCTGATGAGACTCCATTCAGAAATTCTCAACCCTCATTCTCCTAAACTAGGCTGCCAGATAGCTAATATTTCGTGGGAGCCTGGGGAACTGATTAAACTCTGGGAGTCCTCGCCCTCTATGGTAGGGGGTGACAACCTAGCTAGCCCCTCATTTGTTGGGATCTGTAGGGAATGGAAGAAATTTGCGTCTCTACTGTCGCTTCCAAGGGGACTTACCCCTTTCACACCAATCCGCCTAATTCCATATCATCTGAACCCAGGTTATGTAGATGTTCTTAACATATGGTCTGGCCTTGGTAACGTTGCTGTAGGTGATGTGTTGAAGGGCGATAAGGTCCCTGACTTAGAGTCCTTGAAAAAGTCCTTCGGGGCGTGCAATTGGTCTCACTTACATTACTTACATTTCAGGAAAATTTGCGTAGCCTACTTGAACACCGCCCCTAAGGAGGAGTACATTCCATCTTGGTATGATGTCGTTCTCCAGTCCCCTAGCCCTAGAAGTAAATTACTTTCAAACATATATAACAAGACTCTGGACCTGGGGGATTCGGGTAGACCTCATTACATTACCCAGTGGGAATCTGAACTTAATATGCAATTCTCAGATGGTGATGTGAAAAGGATCTTGAGCCACTCTCATGGTTTCTCCCGCTGCATATCCATACAAGAGAACGCGTTCAAGATAGTTACAAGGTGGTACCGCACACCGGATGTATTAAGCAGAATGTTCCCTGGGGCATCTGAGAACTGTTGGAGGTGTTTGACGGGAAAAGGTACAGCTTTGCATGTTTGGTGGTCCTGCCCGGATATCCGCCCTTTTTGGGATGATGTGGCTAGCGAAATAAGGAAAATATGTCCGGCCAGTACAGCCCTAACACCCATAGCTGTTCTTCTAAATTTTTCTGATCTCAATTGCCCCCTTAGCAAACACTCCCTATTATCACACCTTATCTCAGCTGCGAAACTTTTAATCCCATTAAAGTGGCTCTCGGTTCAGCCTCCTACGGTGCAGATGTGGAGGAAGAAGGTGCACGAGATCTGTAGATTTGAGGAGCTGACTAGTTGGGAGACATTGTCACACGATAAGTATCTGACAATCTGGGCTAAGTGGTTGGGTAAATCCTAGGAGTACTTGTTTTAAAATCTCTATTCCTCTTAGATTACCATGGTCACCCTTGTTTCCTTCTAAGTGCCTACATCATTTGTCGTGGTTTTCACATGAGGTATTGTATGTATGTGTACTTCATATGCGCGCCATTGTCGAGTTTTTCTATGTAAATGCTCTGCTTTATGATCCTTGGACATGTTGTCCTTTATGTTTATAAGTGTATATTTCGATTTATTATGCTTAATAAAAAGAAATTTGAAAGAAAGAAATTACATCATGAAGGAAAACCGACAAACCTGATATATGACTGAGCCAAAAAATGAAAGTTTTTAAACAGATGTGTAATTAGAGCCCAAGTTTCTCCAAATGCTTATGGCATGTAGTCAAAAACTATTTATAACCTTTATATTATATTGATAAACCTCTTCAGCAATTTTCTGTTGAAAGCTGTAGCTGCATTTTCACAACCTTTTAGAGGCTCAGTTTACCTTGGACTAAACGTTTGAAAAAGGAGTTTTATCAGTCCAATAGCTAAAAAAAAAATTCTGCCTGGGAGAACTGAGATAAAAGACCTGAGTTGAACCCATTTCCACAAATGAACGTAACTGTACATCCAAAATGCAGTATTGTTATAAGGTCGTTACAGTTACGTTTACTGGATAAAACCGGAAAGGAAGCTGTGCCCATTCTATCAGCAGTAGGTACCAGCTGTAATATGTTGCAGCATCCAAGATTGGATATATCGCTGATCCTGTCCATTTAATCACTTAGGCATTACAGTCATTAGCGACTGCAGCATCTATGTAGACCGATTGATGGATCTCCCTCTGCCACCCCAACAGCAGCTTGCCAATAGGTTGCCTTGACATATGGGGCCTAATAAAAACCTGCAGGTCTTCTGTGGCTATAAGTCATGCCAAATACAGTCCATTTCTGTAAGGCAATAATGCTTTGGGATGTGGGTTGTACAAAAACATTCTGTATAAATGATCATCAGGTTACATTATAAGTTTCATAATGGGGATTAATAAAAAATAAAATTTTAAAGGGACATTTATGGCATATACACAAGATATGCCATAAATGTCCAATCGGTGTAGGTCTCACCTCTGTGACTCACTCCTATCCCAAGAGAGGAGCCTGGTCTCATAGAGAGAGTGTTGCACTCGCACTGCTATGGGAATCTCATAACAATAGAGAGAGCTGCACATGCATGGCCTCCTGCATGGAATGGGCATATGTGAGGAAGGAGCCTCAGTTCTTGAGATATGTCCCACCCCTGGCACCCACTTGCATCTGAAGAACCGTGGCCTATTACCCTGCACTACTGGGAATGGAGAGGAAAGTTCACCATTCTCTCCTATGGGACTTCCTGTAGAAGTGAATGGAGACTTTTGCGCATGTATGGCATGCTCTCCATTTATGGAGGCATCTGACAAAGCCCGTGCTTAAAATAGGAAAGATCCTAAAGATGGGACCTGCTCCTATTGGGCATTTATGGCATATCCTGTGGATATGCCATAAATGTCCACATAGGAAAACCCCTTTTAGAAAACCTATTTAAAATGTAGGCAGTAAAAACTATTTGCCATAAAAATTGTTTTAATTTGAAACTAAAAAATACCGTAATACACTTATGTTGTTACCACAGCCATAATGGCATATATAATTAAAGGGGTTGTTCAGTGGAGTGGAAAATGTTGGGAAAGAGTTTATAGTGAGTTAAAAAAAAAAAAAAAAAAAGAAAGAAACTATACTCCCCTCATCGATTTCCCCCTACGCTGACATTCTATACTTCATACAGGTAATGCCTGTTCAGCCAACTACTGGTCACCACCCTAGAGATTGAATGGCTGTGCAGACATTCCCTGGGTGTCGAGATGAGATCAGAAAGTAGAGTCCAGCTGTAACCTGGTAATTGTTGGAACAGCAGAGTTGGTTGTGGTACATCTTGGCACTCTAGATCTTATGAACATTGCTCAAATAGTCTACTCTTAATTTTTCACCATTCTCCTCTTTTACAGATGCATCTTCCTCAATTAACAGTTTAGACAGACAGTATACATTCTATGAACATTTCGAAATGGGAGATGATGTGGTCCAATATCCTCAAGTCGAATATCCTGTCCTCTTGCATTTCAGCCCCTTTAGTCCTAGTGCACACGCATCATCTGATGTCCAAAATGTCACAGATTATGTGACTCTCAACTCTGAATCTTCCAATCTACTTCAAAGTCAAGAGACAGAGCCTGGAGACATTTCAACTTTGTCAAAAGACATTTCAGGTCCAAAGGCTGGGAAAAGATTATTTACCTGTGGAGAATGTGGGAAAAGCCTAACCCGGAAAGAAAATCTAATTTCCCATCAGAGAATTCACACTGGGGAGAAACCATTTTGTTGTCCCAAATGTGGGAAATGTTTTAAGAAAACTTCACATCTGTCAAAGCATCTACAGATTCACACTGGTGAGAAGCCATTTTCCTGTTCTGAATGTGGAAAAACATTTGCCTGGAAAGGAGATCTAGTTGTCCATGAGAGAATCCACTCAGGTGAAAAGCCATATTCATGTTCAGAATGTGGCAAATGTTTCTCCATCAAGTCCTACCTCGTCAAGCATCAGAGAATCCACACTGGAGAGAAACCATACTCCTGCCCTGAATGTGGCAAATGTTTCTCATCAAGTTCAAATGTTCTGCTGCATCGGAAAATTCATGCTGGGCAGAAGCCACATGTGTGCGCTGAATGCGGAAAGTGTTTTGTATGGAAATCGGATCTCGTCAACCACCAGAGGATCCACACAGGAGAAAAACCTTATGAGTGTCCCGAGTGTCAGAAATCATTTTCAAGCGTCTCATATTTTGTAAAACATCAGAGGATTCACACAGGGGAAAAACCATATCCATGTTCTGAATGCAGTAAATCTTTCTACTCCAGATCAAATCTGGTTTTACATCAGAAAACACATACAGGGGAGAAACCATTTTCATGTTCTGAATGCAATCGGTGCTTTGCGTGGAAGACAGACTTTGTAAAACATCAGAGGTTTCACACGGGGGAAAAACCTTTTGAGTGCCCCGAATGTGGAAAACGTTTTATGACAAAGCCAGAACTAAACGATCATAAAAAAATTCACACTGGAGAGAAACCATTTTCATGCTCAGAATGTGGAAAGGGATTTGTTCAGAAGGCACGACTTCTGAAACATGAACTCTTACACACAAAAACTGACACATAGATTTGTCAGGTGCTATAGACCTGGCACCATATTGCCTGAACATTTTAGTAGACTACATAGGTTGGAAATAGTTTTCATACTATGATGGCACAAGTTCTCTTCTCATCACGGACAGGCTCCAAAAAGTGGTAGATCATTTAAAGATTGTCTGGCCTTGGAGACGACATTCTCTGAGGTCCTAACGTGTCTCTGATCATAAAAAACCCACTCACATGTTCACAGTCCCGCAGCTGCTCTGTTCCCTGCCACTTGGGGTCTCTAGAGGACCAGAAGTGGCTTGGGCCCAAATATGCTGCGGCCAATCACAGGCTTCATTGGTCTCAGCAGCTTGAAAGGTTCATCACTGCTGTGATGTAGTATTCAGGCTGCTGTGACTGCTGAGGTCTGTGATTGGTAACAGTGGTCACGGGAGAAATCCACTTCCTGGTCCTGCAGGGACCGGAAGATGCAGGAAATAGAGCAGTGTTGGGACTGCGGACAGGTGAGGGTTTTTTTCATTTTTTTTTTTCAGGGGCACAGGTTAGGACCCCAGAGGCTGTCTGCTCCAAGGCCAGACAATCCCTGTAATTCAAAGGGTACCTTTAGAGGCTTTATTAAATTTAAGGGGCACTCCATAGCATCAAGTATTTGACCACTAAGAACTTATAAGGTCATACAGTCATGTGTGAATAAGCAAAAAACACCCATTTTATAAAGCATTAGTCCCTAGTGTTGGTCTCAGCTACTAGTACAGGATCTCTAAATGTTACAGAATTGAAGTAAATGGTAAGTTCAGCTTATTTTCTTTTGTGACAAGTAGAAGTACCTTCATGACCATCAATAAGCAAATCTACAGGGCCAGAACGTGGTTATTGTGCATTCACATGACCATACTTTCAGCAACAAATGGAAGCTGATCATATAGGAAGAAATTAAAGGGGTTGCATGTTTTAGACTTTGATCATACGATGTGCTTTAAAAGTGCAGCATGAGCACAGTGCAAAAATATACCGTACAGACATAGCTTTAGAGTTTAGACAACTCCTTTTCATTTACACTGTTATGAGCTATGTAATAAAGGTTATCTGCCTAGACACCCTTTGGCATATAGAGCTTCTCTATGGTGGACAGAACCAGAATTCTCCTTCCCTTTTGTGGTGGCCATGCTGGTATACTATAGCTTAGCTCCTATTACTGCAACTCAGCTCCGATTCACTTGAATGGGAGTTGACCTGCAGTACATCAGCATGGCGATTTCCAGCTCTGTCCACTGTTTTGTTTTTGGCACCTTCCAAAAACAGCTTATTGGTGCGAGCGCCAGGTGTCAGACTCCCACTAATCTGATATTGATGGCCAGTCCTGACAACAGGTCATCAATATATAAAGAGTTTAAAAACCCTGTAACTTCTGTTTTAACCAGTTTCTTTTTACAATCTAAAATATATTTTTTTTGCAGTTTTCCTTTTTTATTTAAATGATATCTTATAAATATTCATAGGAGCACCACCCATTCCAGCATATCCAGTACTGACATTCTTGCTGGCGTGCGAGATTGTCCTCAAATCCATTGCTGATTAACAGAATAAGGGTCCATTCACACGTCCGCAAAATGGGTACTCATCAGTTCCAATTTTGCGGAACAGGTGCGGACCCATTCATTTTCAATTGGGCCGGAATGTGCTGTCCGCATCCGCATTTACGGATCCGCACTTCTGTTCCGCAAAAAAATAGAACATGTCCTATTCTTGTCCGCAATTGCAGACAAGAAAAAGCATTTTCTACGAGTGCCAGCGATGTGCGGTCCGCAAAACACATACGGACGTGTGAATGGACCCTAAGAGTGTTCAAGCCCTCTCTTACCAAGTTTATAAGCTCCACCCACTTGACTTACTTATATAAAAAAATGAGAAAGGGGACACTGACTGTATGCAGTGGTATACATTGCAGCCTTATCAGTTTAAAGGTGCGGGGCTTCAATGCTGTGGCAAGGCCTCCTCTCTGTCACTGGGGCACTGAGCTCAGACTAGCTTCAAAGGACAGGAATGCTCCAGCTGTGGGGACGGGCTACAGGTCGAGTAAGTCAAAATGGTCACCAGTGAGAATGTCCTGCCTCATTAGTGTATGCCAGATAGTTACAGTCCCATGATTGGGGGTCAGAAATGGGAGTAGGAGCCCAAGCTGGAAACATTTTGTAATTGGTAAGTGTATTAGTTTATGAGAACATAATTCTGTCTATATCATTTTATATGACTGCACAAACCCTTTGAGACCTCCTAAAAAGTAGGTATTGTATGAAAGCAGAGAACCATTTTGATGGCAGTGATGTAAGGCAAATTTATCGAAGAAGGCATGTGCAGTGATAAATTAGTCACAACATACCGGCATGTCAAAAGAATTAGCATTGCTTTACGACATTTGTTAGCAGGACACCACTTTCTCGGTTCATTGTTTTTCACCAAACCCCAAGCACGTTCACCTACAGCATGTGGCTCCTATGTTATGTCCTTGGCTCTGAAACTGATATGAATGATCACATAAACTAGGTAGCAGTACCCAGGTCTACAACATCTGCATCTTTAGATGACCATCTTCTTATCTTTTGTTTTTAAAATCCTGAAAAGTATTCTACTTTTATAAAAATTCTAAAAAAGCTGTAATTTTCAGTGTGAAATCATAATTTCTATTGCTGCTTTCTGAATAATAAAATTTCAGGCAGAATGTGCCTAAGCTTTCAGGTGCTTTCTCTAAATGATGTAAGGCCTACCAGTCCAGCATCTGTGCCTTTCCCTACTGTGGACCAGAGCTTGCACACTACCTGTGATGTATGTGCTGGTGCACACACACATTCTGTTGCCTCTCGTGCGCCCTTTCATGTAATTTATTTCTGGCGATTGGTATGATTTACTTTGCTTGAAGGTAAAACCATGCGGTATGGCTGAACACTTGTGTCCAAGCTTTGCCCCTTGGCATGATTATGTACTCCTCACTCTTAGTGTCTCTTTAATCCCATATTGCTTTAACCAGGAGTGGACTGGGAACTTAAAGGGATTGTCTCATCTGAGACAGTGGTGGCATATCTCTAGGAGGCCCAAGCTGCAAGCTTCAGAAGCCAGGAGGAGAAGTTCTCTGGATAAAGATAAAGAGAGAGTCAGACAACCAAGCTAAGTTCAGCAGAAAGGAAAAGTGTCTATTCAATCCTGATAGCAAAGCAAAGCCGAATGTGTTTACCTGCCAGAACTTATGCCAAAGCTTGCTGGCAACCAAGATAAAGCTGGAAGATTGTTCTCTGATGCAAGTTTATTCAAGTAAAGCTGTTATCATATACAAAGTCTGGACTCAATAATTTCTACAAATCCCTCAACTATTCCCCCTGTTTGCACTGCTTCGGACGACCACACCTGAGGTTCCAGGATATCCAGGTAGGAGCACCGTGATACATGCACATCCACAACACCTAAAGGGACATTATAGGCTACCCTTGCCCCACTCTGGCATTCCTACACCTGGGTACTACCAACACCATTTACTCAAGGGGATTCCGTTCCCTGTTGCTGAAATGCAACTGGCGTCACAACAAAACTTTCATTTTAAGGGCGCTGGTCGGGAAGGGGTTAACGATATTAGACCTGCTTGTGACTTTACCACTTGGTTTCTCTGGTGTAGCAATAGGCTATGTCACTCAGGAACCACTAGTATTCTGCGTCCTCAGAGGCAGTCCATAATGAGCAACAGCGATATTAGATCTGCTTGTGATGTGCCAGACATCCTCAGAGGCAGTCTATAATAACTAAGCAACTGAGTGCTGACTATCTGGTGATCTGAATAAAGTGCAAAGACCATAATCCATACAAGATGCATATAATATCACATTGTTGTACCTGAAAGAGAATACACACAATGGGCACAGTACTTGTAACGTTGCTGTAAATTCAAAAGGTTAGTGCAAATCAATAAGGCACACTTTTATTACAATAAAACTGTGCAATAGCAAAATCACATTAAAGTCCATTCTTGAAGGTGAAGTGCACTGAACTGGAACTAAAGTGCAACAAAGTCCTTTGTAATCCATGGGAACAGTAATGTCATTATTTGTAATCCAAATGAGGTGATATTTGTTATCCACATAATGCACAATGTCATTTGTAATCGACATGGGTAATAATAGAACAGCAGCACAGGTCATGAGAAGAGGCTCGCAAATAACCTGAAAAGTGTGTGTGTGGGGGGGGGGGGGGATTTTTGGCACTGTTACGCGCAAACGGGAGATAAATGAAGATGGGGGAGTCCTTACTCACATGGCCATCCGGGTGAGGACTAAAACCAAGGGCAATCTGCAAAAAGAAAACATATAAAAACATGCCAACAAGCCCTCACACTTCAGACGCAGTCCACGGGGTGGCTCCCAAAAGTCAGTAGTTCTTTAGTTAAACATCTTGAGAAGGAGCAGCTCTTTAGAGGAGGGATTTCAGGTCCTCCTCACTGCTTGAGCTGCTGAACTGGAAGAGAGGTTGATCCTGCCTCTGGTATCTCATCCTTGCCTCAACAGTGGTGCTTTGGCGACACCTACTGTCACTCCTGGGTAAGGTCCTGGTGGTGGTGCTCTTCATGGCCGCCATGACCTTCTGCTTAATTGGAGTGGATGCTCCTGCCATACTAAGATGATCCAGAACCTCTGGCTGCAAGCGGACCGGTAGGTGGGTCTCCTCTCGATATGGCCTGATGGATAGTTCCGGATGTCCCTCTTTCACAAATTGTGGTCGAGACTTCCAGGGAAGCTGGTAGGTCACTATAGTCGGGCTATAGACCAGGGCAGTTTGGCCTCCACTTCCCATCCGCTGTTCAATAGTTGGAGGTGCAGGCAGTCCAGGTATTAGTGGCTCTGGTGCTGGTTTTTCAAGGTAGCGAAGGACGCCTTCTCCCGTCTCTTCTAGGCGACCAATACGTCCTTGGGCAGCTGGATCTTCCTGCCAGTGCTCTGGTGTGGACACTGGGACCAGCGGTTTAGACAGTAAGCTTACCCCCGTGGCGAAGAGACCTTTAGGGGACCGCATGGGGGTATACTCTACTTGCTCTCCCTTGTACAAACTATGGCAGGCCTGAGGCAGATACGGCCTTTTCACTGACCGTCTATTGACAAAAAGTTCCATCCCCGACCGGTCATCCTGGATAAACCCCGTACCTCGTTTGATGTTAAACCACAGCACGGTTCCGGTCCGCCTCTCCAGCACCGGGTTGTGGGGCAGGTGTCGATCGAGTAGTTGGAGGACACAGTCCTCCACGGACTTCCTGTAATCCCAGGCATTTGTGGTATGAGTCGCCACTTTCCAGGGGACCACCGGGTTAAGATCATCTCTATCAGTGTTCTTCTGGGGTGGCTCACTTCTGGGCGGCGGAGTGGGATCTCCAGCCGCCTCCGCCCTGCCAGCCAGCGCGGGCTTTTCGTCCCCCATCCTTGGACAATCTGCTCCATTCTGATCTTCTCCACTGCCTCCTTGAGCTCCAGGAGGTCGTCGCCACCGACCATGGCTCCCCAATTAAAGCAAGTTTAAAAAAAAAAGCAAGTTTAAATATCCAAATTCACAAAAAGTTATAATTAATTACTTCTCTACTGTAAGAATAAAGGCCAATGCATGCAGTGCATCACGTTACTGCAAAACGAACACATTAAGTGACCGTGAAGAAGCATGCTTTTCATATGCTTCACTATACTTTCCATTGTGTTGTGTTCTGCTGTTACAGAGAACGCAACGTCCATGGTTAACCTAGCCTCTCACTGATAACTGATTAAGTAAATATGTTTTTTGCAGGACTAGACACTTGTATAAGTGAAGGGAATGGATAGTCAATAGTTCAAGACTAAGTAACATACATAGTAACATAGTACATAAGGCCGAAAAAAGACATTTGTCCATCCAGTTCGGCCTGTCATCCTACAAGTTGATCCAGAGGAAGGCAAAAAAAAACCCTGTGAGGTAGAAGCCAATTTTCCTCACTTTAGGGGAATAAAAAATTCCTTCCCGACTCCAATCAGGCAATCAGAATAACTCCCTGGATCAACGACCCCTCTCTAGTAGCTATAGCCTGTAATATTATTACACTCCAGAAATCCATCCAGGCCCCTCTTGAATTCCTTTATTGTACTCACCATCACCACCTCCTCAGGCAGAGAGTTCCATAGTCTCACTGCTCTTACCGTAAAGAACCCTTTTCTATGTTTGTGTACAAACCTTCTTTCCTCCAAACGCAGAGGATGTCCCCTCGTCACAGTCACAGTCCTGGGGATAAATAGATGATGGGATAGATCTCTGTACTGCCCCCTGATATATTTATACATAGTAATTAGATCTCCCCTCAGTCGTCTTTTTTCTAACGTGAATAACCCTAATTTTGATAATCTTTCAGGGTACTGTAGTTGCCCCATTCCAGTTATTACTTTAGTTGCCCTCCTCTGGACCCTCTCCAGCTCTGCTATGTCTGCCTTGTTTACAGGAGCCCAGAACTGTACACAGTACTCCATGTGTGGTCTGACCAGTGATTTGTAAAGTAGTAGGAATATGTTCTCATCACGGGCATCTATGCCCCTTTTGATGCAACCCATTATCTTATTGGCCTTGGCAGCCGCTGCCTGACACTGTTTTTTGCAGCTTAGTTTGCTGTTTATTAAAATTCCTAGATCCTTTTCCATGTCAGTGTTACCGAGTGTTTTACCATTTAGTATGTACGGGTGACTTGCATTATTCCTTCCCATGTGCATAACTTTACATTTCTCAGTGTTAAACCTCATCTGCCACTTATCTGCCCAAGCCTCCAATCTATCCAGATCTCTCTGTAGTAGTATACTGTCCTCTTCAGTGTTAATTACTTTACACAGTTTAGTGTCATCTGCGAAAATTGATATTTTACTATGCAAGCCTTCTACAAGATCATTAATAAATATATTGAAGAGAATAGGGCCCAATACTGACCCCTGAGGTACTCCACTAGTGACTGTGACCCAATCTGAGTATGTACCGTTAATAACCACCCTCTGTTTTCTATCATTGAGCCAGTTACTTACCCACTTACAGACGTTTTCTCCGAGTCCGAGCATTCTCATTTTATATACTAACCTTTTATGAGGTACAGTGTCAAATGCTTTGGAGAAGTCCAGATACACGACATCCATTGATTTGCCGCTGTCAAGTCTAGTACTTACCTCCTCATAGAAACTGATTAAATTAGTTTGACATGACCGATCCCTCACGAAGCCATGCTGATATGGCGTTATTTGCTTATTTCCCATAAGATGCTCTAACATAGCATCTCTCAGAAAACCTTCAAACAGTTTACCCACAACAGATGTTAAACTTACCGGCCTATAGTTTCCAGGCTCTGTTTTTGGACCCTTTTTGAATATTGGCACCACATTTGCCATGCGCCAATCCTGTGGGACATTCCCTGTTAGTACAGAGTCCGCAAATATCAGAAATAAGGGTCTGGCTATGACATTACTTAATTCCCTTAGGATACGGGGGTGTATGCCATCCGGTCCTGGCGATTTGTCTATTTTGATTTTTTTAAGTCGCTGTTGTACTTCTTCCTGGGTCAGACAGGACACTTTTAATGGCGAATTTATTTCAGCATTCAGCATTTCATCTGACAGTTTATTTTCCTCAGTGAATACATTGGAGAAAAAAATATTTAACAGCTTTGCTTTCTCCTCGTCGCTCTCTGCGACTCCCCCCTCATTACTCTTTAAAGGGCCGACACCTTCAGATTTATACTTTTTAACATTTATACTGAAGCTGTAAACCATTTGAAAAACTGCTGTCATTCAGCTAAGGCTATAAAAACTTGTAAACTCAGATTGTTAGCTTAAACTTTAAACATGACTATGGGATTCTACAAGGGAAATCATGTTTTAAAATAAATGCCCCTTCCTGGATCGTCCCACTGCCCTATCTTCAGCAGAAGATCAGCACACAAAGGAGAGGGCAGCAGCTTCTGCCCAACTACCTCTCTCTGCTATAAGAGCTTAGAAGAACTTGGTGGAACAGCTTCTTGGATTAAACTAAGTGTTTATATTTATTTTAAAACCTGCATGGCTGCTTGTCTGTATGAGGGAAGACTGTGTGCACATGTTTCTGGAGGAAACTACATAGCTGCGTCTGCTTGTCTGTATGAGGGAAGACTGTGTGCACATGTTTCTGGAGGAAACTGTAGGTTTGTAAGTGTGGTGCAAGAATGTATGAATGTTTATGTATAGTGCAGATTGTTTATATGCTCCGAGTACTAAAATGTAGGCTCTGTGTTGTGTGTGTGTGTTCAGTACATTTCTGTGCATGTTTTTCTGTATAGGACAAATCGTGTCTAGGTTTAGTGCTGGGCTATATAGCTTATTTGTATGTATAAAGTCATGTACATACAACTTACAAGACTGTGTATGTTGATATTAAAAATCTAATTTTATGCCAGTTAGTATAACATATTTTAGGGAAAGAGGCATCCTAAACAATGGCTAAAAGACTGTCAACAACAAACATAACAAAGTCTACTGTTTATGAGCACTTTGCATTATCAAGTGATGGAAAACATTATGTGTGCCAATGTATTAGTAGAAAAGATGATGGTGAAAAACAATGTGATGCAAAAATTTGCAGTTTCAGTGGGCCTGATAAAAATGCACCTACAAGAGCATCAAATTTGAAGACACTTACAGTGTTTTCATCCCAAAGTGTTAGAAGCCGTGAATGAGAAAGATAGCAATGAAAACATTGCATCTACTTCTGCGACAAAATTTTTTCAGATATCTACTGGAGAACAATCACAAATAAAATTCTTTATATCTGACAAAAGGTACCATACTGATGACGCCAGAAAAATTCAAACACCACATTATTGAAATGGTAGTAAAGAATAGTGTACCACTATCCTTCTTTTCGCAGCCAGCCTTTTTAGGCCTAAATGGAGAAATGGCAAAAAAAATAAAAATTGGTGTTTCTCTGGAAAGAGAAAATTTAAGGAAACTTATAATTGAGGAGGCCAAATGTAAAAAGGAAGAACTACAGAAAGTTCTGAAAGGACGTTTTGTCTTCCTTAAAATTGATGCATGCACACATCACAGAGTCAATTATTTTGCTATTAATGTTAGATTTGTGGATGAAAATAACAAAACAATAACACGGACCTTGGGATTAAAGGACACTCCGGCACATCACACCAGTGACTACCTTCAGAAGTTAGTGGAGGGTGTTCTAGAAGATTTTGAAATTAAAAAGGAACAGATTTTATGTGTTGTGACAGATAACGCTTCTAACATGTTGAGCACAATTAAGAAGATAAACGCAGATGAAGAAAGTGACAAACAGATATTAGAGTTAGAGGAAGACAGCTCTGCAAGTATTGGAGAAAGTTTAGAAACTGAAGAGAATGCCAACATTTTTTTAGACAACTTTGTTGAAGAAGCATTGAAGCTTGCTACTATTCATCATATGCAATGTGCTGTTCATACACTGCAACTTGCCATAAGAGATGGATTAAAAGATCGCCATGCAGCTACTCTAATTGGCAAATTATGGCAAGTAACTGTTGCAGCCAGGGCCCCGAAAACAGACGCAATATTGAAAAGACATGCAGGAAAAGGAGCCATTTTGGATCAAAGAACCCGCTGGGGAAGCACTTATTTAATGGTGAAGCGTTTGCTTGAACTTAAAGACTTCATGGAAGAAATGGACAATGAAAATATTGCATTAACTGAAAGCCAGTGGACACAAACAAAAGACCTGGAGAACATTCTCACACCTTCACTGTCACCAAGAGGTTGCAATGTGACGAACTAACCCCAGGTAAATTCTTCTTGGAATGGAAGAGCCTGATATATCGCCTAAAAGTGGAGGGTTAATAGCTGACGACATTGCATCTTCAATAATGAAAAGGGAGAGTCTTTTGCTGGAAAATGAAATCTTGTTAGCGGCTATTTATGTTGACCCAATGAGCCGAATTTTGTTGAACAGTGAACAGACTGCTACTGGGAAAAAGGCACTCTATGATGTAGCAGGATGAAGTTCTAAGCACCACTGGTAACTCAGGATTATCTTCTTCAAATGAAGAATTAGACTTTGATTCCTTCTTGGACAAAATGGAAGTTGCAAAAGGAAAGCGACGTCGCATAAGCGTTACAGAACCATAAATGTCCAAATAAAAAAATTCCAACTGGAGTTTTTTTAAAGTACTAAAAGAAGTTGAAAAGTATAATCGCTCATCAAAACTTACTGTAGAAGAAGCCATCCTTGTTTATCCAGAGATCATTAGTGATGTGGCCAGAATTGTTACTGCAATGCCACCCACCCAAGCTAGTGTTGAAGATTATTTTCAGCTCTAAAAATAATAGTCTGATTTAAGAGCCTCTATGAAAAAGGATCTGGAAGATGCAATTCTCTTCCTTAGAACTCTACATTGAATTGATTTTAAATTGCATTTGCTATAACTACATTCCAAGATTAATATAAACCATTTCTAGGTTTTACATAATTTTGTTTTTAGTTCATATAGATAAGCTTTGTTTTTGTTCTAAAACAACCAAATAATGTGGTTTGCATTTTTGAACGGGTAAAGTTCCTGTTCCTGATGTTTATGCCTGCTGCTACTATCCAACCACTTAAAAAACAAACAGGTCATGGTATATCTGTAAAGAATAAATCAAGGCAACTGGACGTACTGTACCTCTGACCCCATGCTGGGTATAATTACCAGATGTTGATTCAGTTACATATTTATTCCCAGAGAATTCTTGTACAGTCACTCAGAATTGAGAAAGCTCGATGGAAGAACGAGTGAAACGTTTTCAAGAAATCTACAGTACATCCAGTTGCCTTGATTTATTCTTTACAGATAAAAGAAAACGTTGTTGTTTTCATTGTTTGTCTTTTGCTTAACCACCTCAGCCCCCATAGCTTAAACACCCTGAAAGACCAGGCCATTTTTTACACTTCTGACCTACACTACTTTCACTGTTTATTGCTCGGTTATGCAACTTACCACCCAAATGAATTTTACCTCCTTTTCTTCTCACTAATAGAGCTTTCATTTGGTGGTATTTCATTGCTGCTGACATTTTTACTTTTTTTGTTATTAATCGAAATTTAACGATTTTTTTGCAAAAAAATGACTCTTCACTTTCAGTTGTAAAATTTTGCAAAAAAAACGAGATCCATATATAAATTTTGCTCTAAATTAATTGTTCTACATGTCTTTGATAAAAAAAAATGGTTTGGGTAAAAGTTATAGCGTTTACAAACTATGGTACAAAAATGTGAATTTCCGCTTTTTGAAGCAGCTCTGACTTTCTGAGCACCTGTCATGTTCTACAATGGCCAGACAGTACAAACACCCCACAAATAACCCCATTTCGGAAAGTAGACACCCTAAGGTATTCGCTGATGGGCATAGTGAGTTCATAGAACTTTTTATTTTTTGTCACAAGTTAGCGGAAAATGATGATTTTTTTTTTATTTTTTTTTTTTCTTACAAAGTCTCATATTCCACTAACTTGTGACAAAAAATAAAAACTTCCATGAACTCACTATGCCCATCAGCGAATACCTTGGGATGTCTTCTTTCCAAAATGGGGTCACTTGTGGGGTAGTTATACTGCCCTGGCATTCTAGGGGCCCAAATGTGTGGTAAGGAGTTTGAAATCAAATTCTGTAAAAAATGGCTGGTGAAATCCGAAAGGTGCTCTTTGGAATGTGGGCCCCTTTGCCCACCTAGGCTGCAAAAAAGTGTCACACATGTGGTATCTCCGTATTCAGGAGATGTTGGGGAATGTGTTTTGGGGTGTCATTTTACATATACCCATGCTGGGTGAGAGAAATATCTTGGCAAAAGACAACTTTGTATAAAAAAATGGGAAACGTTGTCTTTTGCCAAGATATTTCTCTCACCCAGCATGGGTATATGTAAAATGACACCCCAAAACACATTCCCCAACTTCTCCTGAATACGGAGATACCACATGTGTGACACTTTTTTGCAGCCTAGGTGGGCAAAGGGGCCCATATTCCAAAGAGCACCTTTCGGATTTCACAGGTCATTTTTTACAGAATTTGATTTCAAACTCCTTACCACACATTTGGGCCCCTAGAATGCCAGGGCAGTATAACTACCCCACAAGTGACCCCATTTTGGAAAGAAGACACCCCAAGGTATTCGCTGATGGGCATAGTGAGTTCATGGAAGTTTTTATTTTTTGTCACAAATTAGTGGAATATGAGACTTTGTAAGGAAAAAAAGAAAAAAATATATATAAATCATCATTTTCCACTAACTTGTGACAAAAAATAAAAAATTCTAGGAACTCGCCATGCCCCTCACGGAATACCTTGGGGTGTCTTCTTTCCAAAATGGGGTCACTTGTGGGGTAGTTATACTGCCCTGGCATTTTCCAGGGGCCCTAATGTGTGGTAAGTAGGTAAATGACCTGTGAAATCCTAAAGGTGCTCTTTGGAATGTGGGCCCCTTTGCCCACCTAGGCTGCAAAAAAGTGTCACACATGTGGTATCGCCGTATTCAGGAGAAGTTGGGGAATGTGTTTTGGGGTGTCTTTTTACATATACCCATGCTGGGTGAGAGAAATATCTTGGCAAAAGACAACTTTTCCCATTTTTTTATACAAAGTTGGCATTTGACCAAGATATTTCTCTCACCCAGCATGGGTATATGTAAAATGACACCCCAAAACACATTCCCGAACTTCTCCTGAGTACGGCGATACCAGATGTGTGACACTTTTTTGCAGCCTAGATGCGCAAAGGGGCCCAAATTCCTTTTAGGAGGGCATTTTTAGACATTTGGATACCAGACTTCTTCTCACGCTTTGGGGCCCCTAAAATGCCAGGGCAGTATAAATACCCCACATGTGACCCCATTTTGGAAAGAAGACACCCCAAGGTATTCAATGAGGGGCATGGCGAGTTCATAGAATTTTTTTTTTTTTGTCACAAGTTAGCGGAAATTGATATTTTTTATTTTTTTCTCACAAAGTCTCCCTTTCCGCTAACTTGGGACAAAAATTTCAATCTTTCATGGACTCAATATGCCCCTCACGGAATACCTTGGGGTGTCTTCTTTCCGAAATGGGGTCACATGTGGGGTATTTATACTGCCCTGGCATTCTAGGGGCCCTGAAGCGTGAGAAGAAGTCTGGAATATAAATGTCTAAAAAATTTTACGCATTTGGATTCCGTGAGGGGTATGGTGAGTTCATGTGAGATTTTATTTTTTGACACAAGTTAGTGGAATATGAGACTTTGTAAGAAAAAAAAAAATAATTTCCGCTAACTTGGGCCAAAAAAATGTCTGAATGGAGCCTTACAGGGGGGTGATCAATGACAGGGGGGTGATCAGGGAGTCTATATGGGGTGATCACCCCCCTGTCATTGATCACCCCCCTGTCATTGATCACCCCCCTGTCATTGATCACCCCCCTATAAGGCTCCATTCGGATGTCCGTATGTGTTTTGCGGATCCGATCCATGTATCAGTGGATCCGTAAAAATCATACGGACATTTGAATGCAGCCTGACAGGGGGGTGATCAATGACAGGGGGGTGATCAATGACAGGGGGGTGATCAGGGAGTCTATATGGGGTGATCACCCCCCTGTAAGGCTCCATTCAGATGTCCGTATGTGTTTTGCGGATCCGATCCATGTATCAGTGGATCCGTAAAAATCATACGGACATCTGAATGCAGCTTTACAGGGGGGTGATCAATGACAGGGGGGTGATCAGGGAGTCTATATGGGGTGATCACCTCCGTTATTGATCACTCCTCTGTAAGGCTCCATTCAGACGTCCGTATGTGTTTTGCGGATCCGATCCATCTATCAGTGGATCCGTAAAATTCATACGGACGTCTGAATGCAGCCTTACAGGGGGGTGATCAATGACAGGGGGGTGATCAGGGAGTCTATATGGGGTGATCACCTCCGTCATTGATCATTCCCCTGTAAGGCTCCATTCAGACGTCCGTATGTGTTTTGCGGATCCGATCCATCTGTCAGTGGATCCGTAAAATTCATACGGACCTCTGAATGGAGCCTTACAGGGGTTATCAATGACAGGGGGGTGATCAATGACAGTGGGGTGATCAGGGAGTCTATATGGGGTGATCAGGGGTGAATAAGGGGTTAATAAGTGACGGGGGGGGGGTGTAGTGGTGGTTGGTGCTACTTTACTGAGCTACCTGTGTCCTCTGGTGGTCGATCCAAACAAAGGGGACCACCAGAGGACCAGGTAGCAGGTATATTAGATGCTGTTATCATAACAGCGTCTAATATACCTGTTAGGGGTTAAAAAAAACACATCTCCAGCCTGCCAGCGAACGATCGCCGCTGGCAGGCTGGAGATCCACTCTCTTACCTTCCGTTCCTGTGTGCGCGCGTTCACAGGAAATCTCGCGTCTCGCGAGATGACGCACGGATGCGTCCAGGAGGAATGAAATCAACCACCTTCCGGACGCATCCGTGCGTTAGGCGGTCGGGAGGTGGTTAAACTGTTCAATACAGTAGACTGTTGGCTTCCTAGCCAGTAGTTCTGTGGTAATGACATGTATGTCGCCTTTCTTTCCTTCAAGGAATGTATAAAATACATTCGCATATTAAATACAGAGGAGTCGAAAGTACCAAAAACTGAGGAGTCAGAGTCAGAGCATTTTTTCTACCGACTCCACAGTCCTGGTTGTGACGCCAGTTGCATTTCAGCAACAGAAAAATGAAGTCCCCTTGAGTAGATGGTGTTGGTGGTAGGTGGTACCCAGCTCTGCTATATCTGTCCCTCTTTGGCTCTGCTGTGCTATCAGGATTGAATATAAACTTTTCCTTTCTGCTGGTAGTCTGACTGTCTGTATCTTTATCTAGGGAACTTCTCCTCCTGGCTTCTGAAGCTTGCAGCTTGGGCCTCTATGCCCAGCGGAGCTGAAGGTGTGCTCTGCTGGCTTAAACACATCCTTCCCCTTGCAGGGGGTACTCTAAACTAAACTCTAACTAGCTGAACTCCTCCCTCTCTAAAGAAGGGTTCCATTCTAGCTAACACAGCTCTGCCATAGGTGCCACCATCTGCTGGTGGACCAGGTACATTACACTTAAACAGTTACAAAATCGGAAATACAGATTCACATTATGCAGGACCTGGCAATAAATACACAGAATTACACCGTACCAGCATACACAGATAGAAGCAGGACGTAAGAGTGGTAATGACACGCTGGGGAGTTACATGTGGCCACAATGTCATCAAGCCAACTGCGTCCTGTATCAGGCAGTGGCAATGTCATCACTTCTTGACCGCCAGTGTACTGCCTCATAGTCTTCAGCCTTAGTATCCTGTGGCATGTAAAGGTGAACGGCAGCATTCAACTGTGACGCTGTCCTGAGGCGGCAATACAGTTGAATTCAAAAGGGCGATCTATGGCTACCTGCTGGGTACATACAGTAGGTTCATGATACTCCCAGCATTAGCTAAAGGGATTGTCTCATCTCGCTGTTACTAAGGTGAGATGGGATTAAGCCTCGACTACCAGATGGCCAGGAAACAGCAAAGAGGGCCGGTGCTCCACTGTTTCAGTAGCTCCCATTGCACTACATGCAGAGTTAGCTATGCTGTTTCCTTAACTCAAACTCCATAGTCTGCCGGAACGCTTGTGTTCGTGTTCGGGGCTTAGTCCCATCTCGCCTTAGTAACAGCAAGATGAGACAACCCCTTTAATCCCAGTCGGTAGCCCAAGCCCCATGAGGAGGGCTTGGGCTACCGACTGGGAAAGTTTATTCACAGAGTACCACCCTAATTTAATACATAGCCTTTATTATAAGCACTAAAATTACCCAAAACTAATATATTATTACCAAAACGAAAAAAGAAATAATATATCAAAACAAATATGAAAAAATAGATATAGTGATAAATATTCCACAATACGGGATATGATAGTACTGTAGGCAAGGTTGCGGTGATAAAGATAGGGGCCTTTCCCTGATTCTCACCCTACGCTATGTAGCCCTACCTACATAACGGAATAGCCGCCCCAATAGGGGCGATCCCTACAAGCCCTTGCATGGCCCTGAAAATGGATTTTAGGGGGCAAACCTAGATAGGGTACCCTAAAACGGTGTCAATTCAATGACCTACTATAAATGCCAAAAATAATAAATGCCGAGTACATCCAAGATGGATACATGCTGAATACATCACAATAAATATATGCTCAGTGCAATTACTGTCATGTCGGATTCAATAGTTATATGCCAAAAGACACCTTCTGCTTCCAATGATCATAACATTTAAAGTATAGGGCCCTTTATTCCAACACGTTTCGCCCATTACAAGGGCATCCCAAAGGGACAATTCCTGAGGGTACGAAGAAACAGTTCGAACCACAAGGATTTTACCAGGCAGGCCTCACAACAATTTCATCGTCTCAAGCAGAGGGGATACCCCCGACTTTTGTCTCTATGAGGCCTGGAGTAATGCTGGGTCCGTGGATAGGTCCACACTATTCCAATCTGAGGGGAGACAGTGTTCACCAGAAATAATCAGAATTATCGGCACATACGATACCGCATCACAACAAGTTCGGGAAATCTTGGGACGATACTGGTCTCTCCTTAAAACATACCCCGACTTGACAAACTTACTCCCAGACTACTCGGCAATAACGTTTAGGTGGGGTCGCAGCATAAGGGACACCTAAGTGCACAGTCACTTTCAAGCCCCAACTAAAAACACCTGGCTGTTGGACAGGAGATTGGGTACCCATAGGTGCAGAAAATGTAAGGCATGCCCCTTCAAAGTGGGCGACACTTTCTCTAAAAGTGCCCAAAAACTGACGTACACCGCCTGTACGTTTGCAAACTGTAATACCGTAGGGCTAGTAATTACTATCGGAGTAATGGAGAGGAGACATCAGCTTCTCTCCTGGGGGCGTTCCTTCTCCCTGCGCTGCGATTGGACAGCGCTACAGCCAGGGAGAAGGAACGCCCACTAGAGAAGCTGATGTCTCCTCCTCATTGTTCCGATAGTAATTAGCATATGAAGCAGGAGACAGTAATGGCGCACAGTGGGGTTAACTGCCGCTGATCTGCTGCCAGTACCCGCCTCCTGTATTAAGGGCTAATTATCATTGGTGGCGCAGTGCGCCCTCCCCCAACCCCCCACCCCAGTTAAATCATTGGTGGCACAGTGCGCCCGACCCGCTCAACCGCCCAGTATTAAAATAATTGGTGGCAGTGGCCACAGGGTCCCCTCCTCTTCATTGGTGGTGCAGTGGCAGCTCTGATCGGAGCCCCAGCAGTGTTATCCTGGGGCTCCAATCGGTTACCATGGCAGCCAGGACGCTACTGAAGCCCTCGCTGCCATGGTAACATCCCTGATGCTGTGTGCATCGAGCACAGGGCAGCAGGGAGAGTGTGAGGTCCTATTCACCCTAATAGAGATCTATTAGGGTGAATAGGACAAGGGATTAGAAGATCCCAGGTTCTGGCCCCTAAATGGGGAAATAGTTATTAAATAAAAAGTGTAAAAAAAAAAAAAAAACACAAGTATAAATCACCCCCTTTCCCAATTTCACAGGGCTCTCCACGTCTGCTCCTTGTGCTTCAGGGCTCACCCTCGTTCCGCCTGTCCCAAGAGGTCTGCCAAGCAGTCCTGACTAGCCGACATTAATGTCGATTTTATAACAAGACACGGAGGCTTCATATTGCTTTAACCTTTCTTTACTTCTACCATAGCAGCAAAGAGAAAAAATGGTACATACAGTGGAAACCATAGTAACAAGCTCCTCCCCTTATCCCTGTATATCAATCCTTGTCTGCCTGGGATCTTCCTCTTTCTTTGCTGCTACTAGGCAGATAAGTACACTCCAGCTCTGTAGCTCTGCTCAGGGTTTGGTTTCTTCTATTATTAACTAGTTTTTAATACCCTTTCTGGGTTCTAGTGTGTTTTCGTTAATCCCACTTGCTAGGTTATTATCGATAGCCTTGTTCCATATTATAGTTTTTTCCTACAGGTTGTACTCCTTTGTTCCCTATGGCGCTCTAGGGTTATATATTCCCCCTTTTTCTGTCAAACCTAGCGGCCTTCCGCCCTCTGGCGTGATCAGCGTTGCCTTATTGTTATGCTCGTGTCCTCTTTTACCTCAGGTTGCGTCCGCCATTTCGCGCGCGCTCCCTGTCCTCTCCTTCTTCTTCTCCGCCCGAAGTCTCGTGTCGCGAGATTTCGGGCGCCGTTCCTGTATCGGCCTATTGCGGACTCCGAGATCTCGCGAGATTTCGGCGTCTGTCAGTTACCCGCTCTGAACGCACACCGGATAGTATCGCTCCGTTGTCTGACATCCTTGCGGCTCTTTTCTTCTGCTTCTTGCTTGTAAGTACCAGTGCCTTTGTAAATCCACCTATAGGCCTTTTGCTTGTACTGGTATTACATTGCTGTCTCTTTTTTCTTCCTCCTAGTGCAATATCTGCTGCCTTCTGGTTGGGGTGACTAACTCCTGCCATCTCCTGCAGCATGTCCATCAGAAAAAATTCTGTTGCCTCGGTGGCCCCAAGTGAGCCCCCCCCTGTAGAACAGGCTTCCCCTAATCAGGATAGGAGATCCGAGGTGCTTCACCCGGATGATCATGAGTTGGCACTACAAAGGTCCATTTCTAATGCCATCATAACCGCCATGGGTTCAATGTCCTCTGCATTGACCCAGTCAATTTCTCAGGCCCTTTTGGCTCGTCCTAGCACTGCGGCCCAGGGATCATTCCCGCCTCCAGGGCCATTACCTATTGCCTCCAGAACATCTCAGATTGATGGGCCATCCCCATCCCAGATTAACGCGCCTGGTTCGCGTAAAAGAGCTTGCACCCGCCAGGCAGAAAAAACGCGGGCATGGAAAACTGCCAGGTCTCTACCTGAGCCAGTGACAGACTCTGAAAGAGAGTCGGAGGAGGAGGCTCATGATAATGTCAATGATTTGACTTATGACTCTGAGGACGATTTGGCGGATGTCAACGTAGACCCGGCACCCAATGTAGGCCCGGATACCCCGTTACTGCTCCAGGGATCAACAGAGGATCTCTTAAAGGATCCTTCCGGGGAACCATTATTCAACCCTGATGAACTGCACCATCCCCGTTCTGCGGAATGGATGCCCGCCACGCATGTGGCGCAATATTTAGAGTCTCGCATACGCAATCCTCTTAGTAAGGAATCGCGTAATAAGTTGCGGGCAGAGTGCCCTCGTCCCTTGATACCACACAAAGTGTGTGAAACCCCCTCAGTGGACCCAAAGATGGTCCAATTTTTGGCTAAATCGGGCTTTAATCCCCGAAAAGGTTTGGACGCTGCCTTAAAGGCAGTCCAAGATAAATTACTGGACATTACTGGTCCTTTAGCGAAGATTTTCGACATGGCCGAATCCGCCAAAGCGGCAGGTAACCAGGTAGACCCTGAAGAATTGAGGGGTTGGGCCCAGAGGGCCATTTGTGTAGCCGGTAATGTCAATGCCTCACTCGCCATTGAAAGGCGTAAGGCTATACTGATTAAAATCGAGCCAAAGTTATCTAACTTGGCCTTAACTGAAGCGGGCAAAGATGCCCAGGGGTTGCTCTTTGGCGACTCCTTCATTAAGGAGTTAGGAAAGTATGTAGGAGCCTTTACGGCTCTCGATAAGGCCCAGACATCGATGCGTCGAGTCTTTCAGGGGCGTTTTTCTAACAGGGCCGGCAGTTCAAGGGGCCGACTGTCCGGCCGTTCCAATTTTCATGCCCGGGGTTCCGGCAGAGGCTCCTTTTCATATAGAGCATCCCTCCAGGATTAAAGACACCAGCCAGCCTTTTTTCCATCGCGAGGCACCCCCTTCCGATCACGCGGTTTCAGAGGGAATCCAAACTCACGTAGACCATATGGTAAGTCCTATTCCTCGTCCTTTACCTTTTTTAGACCAATATGTCGGAGGCAGACTCCGGTTCTTTTCTCATGTGTGGCCAAGCATAACTTCCGACCAATGGGTTCTTTCTACTGTGCAGGGATTCACAATAGATCTGATTGCCGATCCAAGTTTTATCCCGGCTTCCCCTCCAATATCACAGTCAAATTCGACTCAGTCCCTCTTTCAAAGGGAGCTGTCGAATCTTCTACAAAAAGGCGCGATCGAACGCGCACCAGAGAATCAAAGGGGAGTAATCAGCAGTATTTTTCTGGTGCAAAAGAAAGGGGGCCAGATGCGCCCTGTGATCAATCTGAAAGCTTTAAACGCTTTCGTGCAGTATCGGCATTTCAAGATGGAGGGCATCCATCTGTTGAGAGATCTGCTTCTTCCTGGCGATTGGATGGCCAAAATAGATCTCAAGGACGCTTACCTCACGGTTCCAGTGTCTCCCTCTTCAAGAGACCTACTTCGGTTCCTTTGGAACGGTCAGACTTGGCGCTTCACCTGCCTTCCGTTTGGCCTATCCTCCGCCCCCTAGTGCTTCACCAAGATCATGCGCCCAGTGGTGGCATGGCTCCGCCGCAGGGGTGTCCGCCTAATCGTCTACCTAGACGATATCTTGATCATGGCCCAAGCACACTCTCTTCTACTGAAACACCTTCACATGACGGTTTCACTTATTTCCAGTCTGGGGTTCATCGTCAACCGGGAGAAGTCGTGTCTGACCCCTGCCAGGTTGATGGAGTTCCTGGGGTTCCAAGTGAACTCGCTAGAGTTATCCCTCAGTCTTCCCCTCTCCAAAATCAAGGCCATCCGCAAGGAACTGCGGCATGTCCTTCAACTGCCTCAGATATCTTTGCGACATTTGGCGAGGATAATCAGACTTTTGGCCTCCTCCATTCAGGCCATCTTTCCAGCCCCCCTCCATTATCGGGCGTTGCAGCGCCTCAAAATCGCTCATCTTCAGACGGGGGCCTCTTACGCAGATTTTGTCACACTGGATGCAGAAACGAAAGACGAGATGAGGTGGTGGATCCACAACCTCTCTGTCTGGAATGGCAGGGCAATTGTGGGTCCCCAACCTGATCTGATCATAGAATCCGATGCGAGTCTTCACGGGTGGGGAGCACATTGCAGTGGAGTTTCCACGGGCGGTCCTTGGTCTCAGGAGGAATCTCGGCTTCACATCAACGCCCTGGAGCTTCTGGCAGGGTCGTTCGCCATTCGCAGTTTTGCCAATGGGGTGGTCAGTACAGCCATCAGACTCCGCATGGACAACATATCAGCGGTCAGGTATGTCAATTGCATGGGGGGGAACACGGTCGGTAGTTCTCACCCATTTGGCGAAGGACTTTTGGGAGTTCTGTCTCGACAGGAACATTTCTGTGGTGGCAGAATACCTTCCGGGCCTTCACAATACCTTAGCGGACTGGAGTTCACGCTACATCTCGGACTCCAGCGACTGGAGACTAGACGAGACGGTTTTCTCTGCTATTTCTTCTCTGTGGGGTCCTTTTGCAGTCAACCTCTTCGCTTCCCGGTTGAATACCCAGCTGCCCAGATTTTTTCAGCTGGAGGCCGGATCCCTTAGCGGAAGCAGTAGACGCTTTACTTCAACACTGGGGACACGCTCCGATGTATGCGTTCCCTCCTTTCGCACTCATCCCGAGAGTACTCCTTCAGGTCCGTCAGCAGTTGGCGAACCTGGTTCTGATTGTGCCGTTTTGGCGAATTCAGTCATGGTTCCCTCAGATCCTGGAACTTCTGGTGGATTTTCCGCTCCTACTTCCCGATCAGTTGTCTCTGCTTCTAGGACCTGCAGGAGAATTTCACCCACTCCTACAGAACGGATCGTTACGTCTCCTGGCCTGCAAGATTTCGGGAGTCCAGGAGATGGCGCTGGACTTTCAGGAACAACTAGGTTCTTATTGGACTGCGCTTGGGCACCCGGAACAAGGCGAGCTTATAGAGCCGCCTGGGGCTCTTGGTCTCGCTGGTGCTTCGAGCGGACTTTGGATCCCGTTGAGGCTCCTGTAAATTCCATTCTAGCCTTTTTGTCCTCACTCTTTGAGGCGGGAAAGGCTTATCGTACCATCAATGTCTTTAGGTCAGCAATCTCCTCCAGACATAACGGGTTCGATGGACGTCCAGCGGGACAGCACCCCCTGGTCTGTCGTTTACTCAAAGGTTCACGTTTGGCCCGACCTCCTCGGCCACGGTTTTCATCTACATGGGATGTCTCAGGTGTTTTAACTTTTCTAATCAACTGGCCCTCTAATGCTCAATTGTCTTTGCGTCAGTTATCAGCCAAACTGGTGACTTTATTCTGTCTTATATCTTGTAAAAGAGTGTCGGACGTACGGGCTTTGGATTGGGACGCTAGATCCTTCACCCCGGAAGGGGTTCAATTTAATATTTCCCGACGCACTAAGACCAATATCTATTCGGTCTCTTATCCCCGTTTTCCGGCTTTGCCACAACTATGTCCTGTGGCTTGTTTGCGCGAGTATGAAGATAGAACCCGTCCTTTGCGGTCGCCTTCTCTTCCCCACTTATTAATTTCTTTTCGCAGCCCTTTTGCACCGGTCACCAGCGTTACCTTATCTCGCTGGGTGAAGTGGGTTCTTTCCCTTTCCGGGATTGATACGGCCGTTTACACGGCCCATTCGGTCTGCAGTGCGGCAGCTACTTCAATGACTACATCAGGAGCTCACTTAGAAGATGTTATGAGATTGGCGGATTGGTCCAGAACTTCCACATTCCGCGAGTTTTACTTTAGACCGGCATTACACGCTTTTGATTCTTTAGTGGCTCAGCTTTAAACTAGCAATATGAAGCCTCCGTGTCTTGTTATAAAATTGCAGGATTTTACTAAAGTATGACGTAAAGTCATGATTTTATTAAAGACACGGAGGCGAGTATTGCCCGCCCTGAACCCACCCTGGTTGGGTCTGAGTGAGTATGTAATGTCTGTTTACCCTATGGTTAAGATACTGAGATTGTTAGTATTTTTTCTGCATGTAATCCTACAGTTCGGATGCACTGAATTATGGTCTTAGAACGTTTTCTTTATATCCTTTTTTCTCCTAGGTTGAGAGACTAACGACTTCAAGCGTTTGAGCTACACAGTTCCAGTCCGGTCGGATGTCCGTTGGTTGCGGTCCAGACCGACAGGTTTTCAAGAGTTTATTTCGTTACTTCGTTGTTTCAGCATAAGGCGTTTGGTTTGGAACAGCGCTGGTTGAGGCGCAAAGAAAGAGGAAGATCCCAGGCAGACAAGGATTGATATACAGGGATAAGGGGAGGAGCTTGTTACTATGGTTTCCACTGTATGTACCATTTTTTCTCTTTGCTGCTATGGTAGAAGTAAAGAAAGGTTAAAGCAATACTCGCCTCCGTGTCTTTAATAAAATCATGACTTTACGTCATACTTTAGTAAAATCCTGCAATTTACTTTGTGTCCTTCTGCAGGATCATCATGACAGTGGGTTCGTTCAATTTCTGTTGTCCAGTTTTACGGAAGGCTTCCACACAGGCCTTATTGCCCTTACGGAAGGCTTCCACACAGGCCTTATTGCCCTTCCTCAGACCTCTTGGGAGGGCGGTAACTTGCGGTCTGCCACTGGGGACCCGGCGGCGTTTGAGGAGTTGCTCCTGTTGGAGGTCGATAAGGGGTTCCTCATTGGCCCGCTTGATGTTATCCCCTTTTCTTCCTGTCATATCAACCCGATTGGTCTGGTCTCTAAAAAAATCGTCTAATAAAAAGCGTTTAATTTACGATCTTTCCGCTCCTCATGCTTCTGCCACACCTAGTCTCAATTCACTCATCCCATCAGAGGAGTTCTCGATGCAATATTCATCTATTGATGAGGCAATTAAGTCAATCGTGCTCTCCGACAGGGGTTCTTGGTTGGCAAAGGCAGATATCGCTGATGCCTTCACGCTTCTTCCTGTCCAACCGCAATTATGGGGATATTATGGACTCAAGTGGGCTGGTCGCTACTACTTTGTGAACAGGCTCACGTTTGGTTCCAAGAGTAGTCCATGGTTGTTCGACCAATTGCCAAGGCTTTGCATTGGATCCTCCTTCACCATGGCAGTTTGCCTACTATCATCCACTACCTCGATGATTTTCTGATCATCGAGGGTCTGCGCGGCGGGTCGGGCAATCTGGCTACTCTGCTCCAAATCTTTTCAAGTCTGCAGGTTCCGGTGGCCCACGCTAAGACTGAGGGTCCCGCCACTAGGGTTACATTCCTAGGCATCATCTTGGATTCCATCCGGATGGAGGCCAGCCTTCCGGAAGAGAAGCTAGCTAGCTGCCGGGCAGTGATTTCTCACGCCACGTCCTCAGGCTTCCTTTCCAGGGTTGAGCTTCAATCCTCGTTGGGGTGGCTCAATTTCACCTCCAGGATCATGCCACAGGGCAGGGCATTCACCTCCAGGCTGCTCCAGTTGCTGCCTTTGGCTCCTGACCAGGACAGCATCGTCCATCTGGACAGCCATGCTATGGCAGACTTGGCCATGTGGTCGCTGTTCCTGTCCCGGTGGAACGGCATTTCCCTCTTTGTGCCTTCTTGGGGGCCATTATCCCCCACTATTTTTTATGATGCGGCTGCATCCCGCGGGTTCGCAGCAATATTTGGATGGCTGGTCAGTGGCCCGGTGAGGTCCGGTCAGATCCCGAAGGTCTGAGCTCCTCTTCCCTGCTGGAGCTTTACCCTATTGTGGCAACCGTCCAAGTTTGGGGACATCAGTGGGCTAATGCGCCTGTCATGTTTGTCACTGACAATCAAGCTCTGGTCGACATTATTTTGAAAGGCAGGGCAAAATCCCTTAAGATTATGTCCCTCCTCCGCAAGTTAGTGTGGCTCTCCCGGTCCCATAATTTTCATATCTTTTGTAGCCACATTCCAGGGGCAGATGCTCTGTCCCGCTTTAATTTCCCCCTTTTTTTCCAGGTGATGCCAGAAGCAGACCCCACAGGGTCCCCACCCCCCAACCTTCAATTCCCTGGTGATGGATTAGAATCCCTCCTCTCACACACCAGGAACCTAGTTCAACATTCTCTCTCCTCCAACACCGCCAGGAATTACCAAGCCGGCCTCAAAATTTATAAGGAATTCTCCAGGTCTCACCCGCAAGGTACTCTGGATCATATCTCCTACATATTGGCATTCATCGCCCATTGTCATCTCCACCTCAAGCTAGCTTATAATACCATTAAACTGTATTTAGCTGGGATCCAGCACTGCTCCATGCTCCACAGACCAGGCGGAGGTTCCATTTTTTCAATACAGGCCGTCCGGGGAATCCAGAAAAGCGGGAATGCCTCCCCTGCCCGTAGACAGCCTGTCTCCAGTGAAATGTTTAGGAGACTTTCTTCTGCTTTGGATGGTCATCCTTTTGGGCCCTCTCACAGCTTAATCATCAAGGCAGCAATGTACCTTGGATTCTACGGTTTCCTCATGCCAGGCGAATTCACCCGCGCCACCTCCAGGCATCAGGGGTTGCAGAGACAGCAACTGACCTGGGCCCAAGATTATTTTGTCCTCCATCTACCTTCCACCAAAACTAGCAAGCACGGGCCTCCCTCCGAGGTCAAGTTTTTCAGGCCCTCCAATGATTGGTGTCCAGTCAGGGTCCTTCAACAGTTGTTGGCTCTGCTGCAAGACGCTCCCCCTGATTTCCCGCTGTTTCCTTTCCACAAAGGTTTTCTGTCTTCTGTCCAATTCACATCCCATATCAGGACCTTGGCGTCAGGTCTCGGGTATAACCCTCTCACCATCACCGGTCATTCATTCCGTATCGGGGCAGCTTCGGCTGCTTCCAAAAACAGGGTCCTGGCCCACGTGATTAAAACAAAATGGGGCGGTGGCGGTCCTCTGTTGGTGGATGGATCATGTGACAGACCATGTGATGAACGTAGTGACGTCATCAAAAGGTCCTATTCCTCACAAAAGAAGACAGAAGAGATGCCGGCTGCGCGAACAAATGGATTAAGGTGAGTTAAAAAAAAAATTAACCCCTCCAGCCCTATTGTACTATGCATTCTGTATTCAGAATGCTATTATTATTTTCCCTTATAACCATGTTATAAGGGAAAATAATAAAGATCGGGTCCCTAGCAACCGTGCGTGAAAAATCGCACCGCATCCGCACTTGCTTGCGGATGTTTGCGATTTTCACGCAGCCCCATTCACTTCTATGGGGCCTGCGTTGCGTGAAAAACACACAAAATAGAGCATGCTGCGATTTTCGTGCAACGCACAAGTGATGCGTGAAAATCACCGCTCATGTGCACAGCCCCATAGAAATGAATGGGTCCGTATTCAGTGCGGGTGCAATGCGTTCAACTCACGCATTGCACGCGGGCGGAAAACTCGCCCGTGCGAAAGGGGCCTTAGGGATCTATACAGGGAGTGCAGAATTATTAGGCAAGTTGTATTTTTGAGCATTAATTTTATTATTGAACAACAACCATGTTCTCAATGAACCCAAAAAACTCATTAATATCAAAGCTGAATATTTTTGGAAGTAGTTTTTAGTTTGTTTTTAGTTTTAGCTATTTTAGGGGGATATCTGTGTGTGCAGGTGACTATTACTGTGCATAATTATTAGGCAACTTAACAAAAAACAAATATATACCCATTTCAATTATTTATTTTTACCAGTGAAACCAATATAACATCTCAACATTCACAAATATACATTTCTGACATTCTAAAACAAAACAAAAACAAATCAGTGACCAATATAGCCACCTTTCTTTGCAAGGACACTCAAATGCCTGCCATCCATGGATTCTGTCAGTGTTTTGATCTGTTCACCATCAACATTGCGTGCAGCAGCAACCACAGCCTCCCAGACACTGTTCAGAGAGGTGTACTGTTTTCCCTCCTTGTAAATCTCACATTTGATGATGGACCACAGGTTCTCAATAGGGTTCAGATCAGGTGAACAAGGAGGCCATGTCATTAGATTTTCTTCTTTTATACCCTTTCTTGCCAGCCACGCTGTGGAGTACTTGGACGCCTGTGATGGAGCATTGTCCTGCATGAAAATCATGTTTTTCTTGAAGGATGCAGACTTCTTCCTGTACCACTGCTTGAAGAAGGTGTCTTCCAGAAACTGGCAGTAGGACTGGGAGTTGAGCTTGACTCCATCCTCAACCCGAAAAGGCCCCACAAGCTCATCTTTGATGATACCAGCCCAAACCAGTACTCCACCTCCACCTTGCTGGCGTCTGAGTCGGACTGGAGCTCTCTGCCCTTTACCAATCCAGCCACGGGCCCATCCATCTGGCCCATCAAGACTCACTCTCATTTCATCAGTCCATAAAACCTTAGAAAAATCAGTCTTGAGATATTTCTTGGCCCAGTCTTGACGTTTCAGCTTGTGTGTCTTGTTCAGTGGTGGTCGTCTTTCAGCCTTTCTTACCTTGGCCATGTCTCTGAGTATTGCACACCTTGTGCTTTTGGGCACTCCAGTGATGTTGCAGCTCTGAAATATGGCCAAACTGGTGGCAAGTGGCATCTTGGCAGCTGCACGCTTGACTTTTCTCAGTTCATGGGCAGTTATTTTGAGCCTTGGTTTTTCCACACGCTTCTTGCGACCCTGTTGACTATTTTGAATGAAACGCTTGATTGTTCGATGATTACGCTTCAGAAGCTTTGCAATTTTAAGAGTGCTGCATCCCTCTGCAAGATATCTCACTATTTTTGACTTTTCTGAGCCTGTCAAGTCCTTCTTTTGACCCATTTTGCCAAAGGAAAGGAAGTTGCCTAATAATTATGCACACATAATATAGGGTGTTGATGTCATTAGACCACACCCCTTCTCATTACAGAGATGCACATCACCTAATATGCTTAATTGGTAGTAGGCTTTCGAGCCTATACAGCTTGGAGTAAGACAACATGCATAAAGAGGATGATGTGGTCAAAATACTCATTTGCCTAATAATTCTGCACGCAGTGTATAGTATTCACAAAGAATACCAAAAATCGTGGTGGGAAATTCAGTCCCTTGACAACTACATATAAAACTCAATTGTACCAAAGGGTTTACATATCTTCATTAAACCAGCTAAATGTATATGTACTCCCGATTTACTATCAAAGTGGGAAGTAGAGATCACGGATAGCTCCCTACGTTTAATGAAATTACTAGACCAGGAAAGGGTCAATATAGAAGGAATAGAAAAACAGCTCAATAGCCAAACAGAAATAGCATTGAAGTTTATGGACCATCCAGAATTCTTCAAAAAAGAATTGGAACTACAACAGAATATAAAGAGGTTTAAGTCGAGCCTAGTTGAACTAAACATCGCCAGTTTATTAAGGACTTGACTGAATTTAGAAATAAAACTGCGTATGAAGTAACACAGTCCAATCAGAAAGGATCGGTAACTGGAAGCTCTGCATCGGAAGCAGATCGTTCTGATCTAGACTATAGTCAATCACAACAATATCAAAACCGGCGAATAAATTGGAGAGGTAGAGGTCGGACCAGGGCGAGGTCTAGATATTCCACCCTGAGATCCCAACCAAGAGTGAATCAACAAATCGTCAATGTAGGATTGGCACACTCAAAACATGCGGAGCCCCACGGAGTTGAAACAATTTATTATAACTACGTTTAATAAAATATAATAAAATACAATAATTTTATCAAACGTAATTTATTATATTTTATCAAACGTAGTTATAATAAGTTGTTTCAACTCCGTGGGGCTCCGCATGTTTTGAGTGTGCCAATCCTACATTGACCGTTATACAATTTGAAGGGTGAATTCATCAGATTGTGCACCTTTTATGGTTGTGGGACTAGTGAGCTATTTCCAATATATTCACTAAGTTTGAATCAACAAATCTACTCATTTGTAATGACCGACGACACGCACAGGGAGGAAAACAGGGAAAGCCCTGCCCAAGGGAGAGGGAAAGGTGGTGACCCCTAACTCACCTTGCGGCTGGCACCTGACTGCCCTGACGTCCCTAGACGGGTTCCTCACCCGTGCGGCGATCGCGTGCCTAAACCCTGGCTTTCCCTAATATGAGCCCTGGATAGTGAACAGGCCGGTGGGATCGCTAGTCCACACCACTATCACTAAGAGGGAAACACCAGGGAGAGGACAGACAAAACATACAAACACATACACCCAGGTGGGCGACCACAATAAACAAACAAGGTCCAACAGGGATCTGGAGGGTAGCGTACTGGACCAACTACCAGCGAACACAGCAACACAGCTCCAGAAGGTCAGAATAGATGTCCAGGCAGGAAGCTCTATCTCTGGCAACCAGAGAAGTGTGAGAGAGAAATATAAGGAGGTCTGGGAGTGCTGGACAAGGAACAGCTGAGGAGAAGGAGCTACGGATCCCTGAGTGAGCCAAAAGGGTTTGCTAAGCAAACCCAGAAAGCTACCATAAGGAAAACAGCCCTATCTTAAATAGAGCGTGCAGCCAAACGCTGCGACTTCCTGACCCCGGGTATAACGGAGTCAGGCGTGGTCCTCGACACCCTCGTGACAGTACCCCCCTCTCTACGAGGGGCCTCCGGACACTCAGGACCAGGTCTCCCAGGATGAGAGGCATGAAAAACCCGAACTAACCTGTCGGTGTTTACCTCAGACGCAGGAACCCACATTCTTTCCTCGGGACCGTAACCTCTCCAATGCACCAGATATTGAAGAGAGCGGCGGACCCGACGAGAATTAACAATTTTGGATATCTGAAATTCTAGGTTACCATCCACGACAACAGGAGGGGGTGGCAGCGGTGATGGTTCTAGAGGTGGAACATATTTTTTGAGTAACGACTTATGAAAAACATTATGAATTTTAAAAGTCTGAGGTAACTCCAGGCGAAAAGCCACGGGGTTGATGATGGCTACAATTTTGTAAGGGCCAATAAACCTAGGACCCAGTTTCCAAGAGGGAACCTTCAATTTAATATTCCTAGTAGACAACCACACATAGTCATTCACTCCTAGGTCCGGACCTGGCGACCGTCTCTTATCAGCCATGCATTTGTATTTACCTCCCATATTTTTCAAGTTAGCTTGCACCTTCTGCCATACCGATGAAAGAGATGACGAAAACCGTTCTTCTTCGGGAACCCCAGAAGACCCCCCCTCTTTGAAAGTACAGAATTGGGGATGAAAACCATATGCACCAAGAAATGGTGACTTGCCAGTGGATTCCTGACGACGATTATTTATGGCAAACTCAGCTAACGGTAAATATGATGACCACAACTCTTGGTTTTCAGACACAAAACATCTTAGATATGTCTCAAGGTTTTGGTTGGTACGCTCAGTCTGTCCATTCGACTGAGGATGGAAAGCAGAGGAAAAGGACAAGTGTACCCCCAAACGAGAACAAAAAGCTTTCCAAAATTTAGAAATAAACTGGGTACCCCGATCCGAAACAACATCGGAGGGGACCCCGTGAAGCTTCACGATTTCACTGACGAATACCTGAGCAAGAGTCTTAGCATTAGGTAGTGCGGGTAACGCAATGAAGTGTACCATTTTGCTAAACCTGTCCATTACTACCAAAATAACTGTTTTACCCGCAGACAAAGGTAAGTCAGTGATAAAATCCATTGACAGATGTGTCCACGGTCTATTGGGAATGACGAGTGGTAATAGAGACCCTGCAGGACGTGTATGTGAAACTTTTGCGCGCGCACAGGTAGAACAAGAAGACACAAAATCCAATACATCCTGACGCAACCTTGGCCACCAAAAATGACGAGACAATAGTTCCAAGGTTGCTTTACTACCCGGGTGCCCAGCAAGTGCCGAATTATGATGTTCCTTTAATAATTCGAAACGTAAGTTCAACGGTACAAACAATTTCTCTGAGGGGCAAGAGACCGGGGCGTCCCCCTGGGCCTCTAACACCTTCCCCTCCAAAGCAGAGTGTACCGCAGAAACAACCACTCCTCTTTGAAGAATGGGTACCGGATCACTCACATTACCCCCTCCAGGGAAACAACGAGATAGTGCATCAGCCTTGGTGTTCTTTGCCCCAGGACGATAGGTAATCACAAAGTTAAACCTGGTAAAAAAATAGCGACCACCTAGCCTGTCTAGGGGTGAGACGCTTAGCTGATTCGAGGTACAGAAGATTTTTGTGGTCCGTAATTACAGTGACGGGGCTGACTGCCCCCTCTAAGAAATGACGCCACTCCTCAAACGCAAGTTTAATAGCTAATAGTTCCCTATTGCCAATATCGTAGTTCTTTTCTGCTGCAGATAGTTTTTTAGAAAAGAAAGCACAAGGACGCCATTTGCCAGGAGACGGACCCTGAGACAGCACCGCCCCCACTCCCACCTCTGACGCATCGACTTCAACAATAAAAGGCTGAGAGACATCAGGTTGGACCAGTACAGGTGCTGAGGTAAACCTCTCTTTTAGAGAGGAAAAAGCTACTTTAGCGGCGTCAGACCATTTAGAAAAATCAGTCCCCTTCCTAGTCATGTCAGTAAGCGGTTTTACAATAAGTGAATAATTTTTAATGAATTTCCTATAGAAATTCGCGAAGCCCAAGAACCGTTGTAGTGCTTTGAGGTTCTCAGGAAGATCCCAATCTAAAACTGCCTGGACCTTTCTAGGATCCATACGGAAACCTGACGCAGATAAAAAATAACCCAGGAATTGTATCTCCTGAACGGCGAAGACACATTTTTCAATTTTAGCATATAATTCATTCGTCCGTAGGACCTGCAGTACTTGTCTGACATGCACCTCATGTGTTTTCAGATCGGACGAATAAATTAAAATATCATTTAGGTATATTACCACAAACCTGCCGATTAGATGACTAAAAATGTCATTAACGAAATGTTGAAAGACGGCAGGAGCATTGGTCAGACCGAAAGGCATAACTAGATTTTCATAATGCCCCTCAGGGGTGTTAAACGCTGTCTTCCACTCATCCCCCTCCTTAATACGAATCAGATTGTAGGCACCCCTAAGATCAAGTTTGGAGAACCACCTAGCACCCGCAATCTGATTAAACAGGTCAGGAATGAGAAGAAGAGGGTATGGGTCTCGGATGGTTATCTGATTTAATTCGCGAAAATCTAAGCAAGGACGCAGACCCCCATCTTTCTTTTTAACGAAGAAAAACCCTGCAGCCACGGGTGAAGAAGAGGGTCTGATGTGTCCCTTAGCCAAGCTCTCGGAGATATAATCTTTCATGGCTTGTCTCTCTGGACCCGAAAGATTATATAACCTGGTCTTGGGTAATTTTGCGCCGGGAATAAGGTTAACCGGGCAATCATAAGGACGATGAGGTGGTAACCTCTGACAACCCTTTTCAGAAAAAACATCCTCAAAGTCCGAAATAAATGTAGGTAGGGTAGTTATGGAGGCGACTAAGCAATTGCTATTTAAGCAATTTTCTCTGCACTGCTCACTCCACTCCAATATCTCCCTGGCCTGCCAATCCACCACTGGATTGTGCGCTACCAACCAGGGAAGACCCAGCACTACCGGAGTGGGAAGCCCCTCCAGAACATAACCTGAAAGCATCTCGTTATGGTGGTCCCCTACCCGAAGGTGTAAATTATGAACCATGTGCGTGAGGTTTCTCTGAGACAGGGGAGCAGAATCAATAGCGAATATGGGAATGGGTCTCTGTAAAGTACAGAGAGACAAACCCAAAGTGCGGGCAAAATGGGCATCTATCAAATTTACCCCTGCTCCACTGTCTAGAAAGAAAGAAATAGTCTCCGTCTTATCACCAAAAATAATAACCGCTGGCAACACAAATTGCGATGTACGTATGTAGGAAACGTATACCCCCCGGCTGACATCCTCCACACAGCCTGGGGTTAGTAGTTTTTCCGACGGTCTTTTGTTTCTGAGGAAAGAAGGACAGACATTAATGAAATGACCCCTCTCCCCACAAAAAAAACAAACCCCACGCCTACGGAATTCAGAGCAATACTCCTCTACCGGCCGCTCTCCTTGTAAGAGTCTCCGTAATCTTGATTCAGCCAGGGCGACTCGGTCAGGGTCATCATATATGAGACCCAAGGCCCCAAAAAACTCATCCACTGACCGAAGAGCCTGGGAATCAGTAGGTAAAGAGAACGCCCAGGACTGCGGATCCCCCTGCAGCAGGGAAATAACAACCCCCACCCGCTGATCTTCATTACCAGAGGAGTAAGGGCGCAGTTTAAAATATAACTTACAGGCCTCACGGAATGTCAAAAACTTGTCCCTTCCCCCAGAAAATCTGTCAGGGAGAGGGACCTTGGGTTCCGCAACAACCTGGTTACCAGTAGCAACCGCTGGGCTTGCAGTCAGTTGTAATTGCTGCTGTTGCTGGAGGACCGACGCCTTCAATCCTACCACCTCCAAAGACAGGCCATGAAATTGTTTGGACAGAGCAGCAATTTTTATCCATACTGGATTCTAAGTAGGTAAATTTTTTTTTTTTTTTTTTTTTTACCTACACAAAATAATGGCCAGAGATAATGTAAGGAGGTCTGGGAGTGCTGGACAAGGAACAGCTGAGGAGAAGGAGCTACGGATCCCTGAGTGAGCCAAAAGGGTTTGCTAAGCAAACCCAGAAAGCTACCATAAGGAAAACAGCCCTATCTTAAATAGAGCGTGCAGCCAACCGCTGCGACTTCCTGACCCCGGGTATAACGGAGTCAGGCGTGGTCCTCGACACCCTCGTGACATCATTATCCCGGGAGACAATGGGACCCCCAAAATACCCTGGCAATAGGGGGAGAGGGACCCATTATGAAAGGGAACCAACAAAAACTAGGAGAACCGTCCCCAATGTTAGTTCCACCTGGGACTCCCTTATTAGATGCCTCCTCCTCCTCAATACCCTCCACTACGAATTCCATATCTTTTTTTTAGGCCAGACTCCTCTGAACACCTACACTTTGAGAGATTGGGTACAACTACCATCTCAGAAGAGCAAGAGGTACTAACATCATCTTCTGCTCATATTTTGTTGTTTTGTTATTTTGAACCTGTCAGAAATACCTTTATCAGATATGGAACAGAGAATTCTAACTAAAGGACTGTCGTATGTACCCACCACGCGATTTAATTCCTTTGAATAGGTGAATGATCTTCACTTGGTCATCAGAAAACTAAGGTGGCTCAAAATTTTCTGTTCCTCTGATAAAAAAAAGAAGCCTTGAACTGGGACTTGAACCCAGTGATCTACAAGGACTTGATTTGGTGGAACTACTGGATGAAAACGAACGTCCGAAAGGACAAGGTCCCTTTACCACTCTTATAAATAAGAGCACCAAAATGCCCCCAAAAACATTGGGAGAAGCCAATATTGACCTTTTTCTGAGATCCGTAACAAGGGATCTTAAGAATATTGTACTGACACGGAGGGTATAAAAACTATACGTCTACAGAGGTGGAGGTGTTACGACACCTAAACATAAACAAAAACCTGGTAACTAAACCCTCGGATAAGAGGGGTCATGTGGTTATGTCTGTTCAACAATATCGAAACATGTGTCTGTCACTTCTGTCTGACAGAAAAAGCTATGAATTATTGAAGTCTGACCCCACCTTTCCATATTCACAAAAGCTATCCCAGATGCTGCGGGATGCTCTTGAGGGAAAATTAATTGACCGTAAAGAATTTGACTACCTTGGACCATCCAATCCTAGGGTGGATACTTTTTACGGTCTTCCTAAAATACACAAAGGCACCAGTCCCCTCAGGGGCCAACCGATTGTATCTGGGATAGGCAGCCTTACTGAACATGCAGGCACTTATATCGATCACATACTTCACCCATTTGTCACAGCCCTACCATCGTATTTACAGGACACAACAGATCTACTTAAACGCCTTAATGGTATTACATTGGAACCAGACAGTTGGCTAGCATGTATTGATGTGGAGGCATTATATACCTCAATTCCCCACAACAAAGGTTTGGCAGCGACTAAACACTTTTTAGATTCTAGGTCCAAAGACTTAAAGGAACATAATCAATTTGTCATTCAACTCTTGGACTTTGTTCTTAACCACAACTACTTTGTGTTTAATGGCTAATTCTACCACTAGCTCAGGGGCACCACGATGGGTAGCCCATGTGCACCGACCTATGCAAATCTACTCCTGGGCTGGTGGGAGGATACCATTGTTTTTTCCGAGACCATGGCACACTGGACCAGATTTATCACCTTCTGGTCCAGATTTATAGATGACATTCTGCTACTGTGGTCTGGGACAGAGGATGACTTTAAACTCTTCTTGAGTGAGCTCAATATAAATCACATAGGGCTATATTTCACATATGAACTTCAGCGTGACACAATCTTTTTGGACACAAATCCAGAGGGGAGACAATAATGGTATCAAAACCACACTGTTTCGGAAAAAAACATCAACCAACAGCCTGCTAAGGTGGGATAGTTTCCACCTGAGACCACTGAGAAAGGGCACCCCAAAGGGACAATTCCTGAGGGTACGAAGAAACTGTTCGGACCACAAGGATTTCACCAGGCAGGCCTCACAACTATTTCATCGTTTCAAGCAGAGGGGATACCCCGACTCTTGTCTCTATGAGGCCTGGAGTAATGCTGGGTCCGGGGATGGGTCCACACTATTCCAATCTGAGGGGAGACAGTGTTCACCAGAAATAATTAGAATTATCGGCACATACGATACCGCATCACAACAAGTTCGGGAAATCTTGGGACGATACTGGTCTCTCCTCAAAACAGACCCTGACTTGAAAAGAAGAATTGAATATATTGTGACGGCTCACCTAGTTGCTAATGTGGAACGGGTGCTCCAACCAGTATAGACACACCCTGTCTATAAAGTACATAATATTAAAGAAATATAGATTGGTTGTGCACACCTCATATGGAGTATAGCATATGTATCGAGACTTCTTTGAGTAGGTACTAAATATTTATTGTACACAGAATTATTTAAAAAATATTATGTAAAAACACTAATAGCTGAAATAAGTGCCACAGGACATCTTTGTATTTAGTGACCGTGGTGGGATATTAACCTTATAGAGGTTCAATCCCTAGGGCAGTGGTGGCGAACCTATGGCACAGGTGCCAGAGGCGGCACTCAGAACCCTCTCTGTGGGCACCCGCACCCTGGAAAAAGTCTATGGTGTACCAACATGCCTTAGACTTTCCTGTCATTCATCAGCGCAGGGAGTACTATGAACAGCACAGGCAGTTTATTGAATGTAGGCAGGCTATTATAGCTAAATGATGAAGTACATGGAAGATATACTATATTGGACTGCAGTATTCAGGTTAAAGGGAACCTGTCACAGGGATTTTGGGTATAGAGCTGAGGACATGGGCTGCTAGATGGCCGCTAGCACATCCGCAATACCCAGTCCCCATAGCTCTGTGTGCTTTTATTGTGTAAAAAAAACGATTTGATACATATGCAAATTAACCTGAGATGAGTCAAAGCTTGAAAATATGACTCTTCTCTGGTCGTACAAGTAAGATATGACTCTTTTATGTTAATCTGCAGATGTATCAAATCAGTTTTTTTACACAATAAAAGCACACAGAGCTATAGGGACTGGGTATTGCGGATGTGCTAGCGGCCAACTAGCAACCCGTGTGCTCAGCTCTATACACAAAATCCAGGTGACAGGTTCCCTTTAAATTGCTGTGTTGGCACTTTGCGATAAATAAGTGGGTTTTGGGTTGCAGTTTCGACACTCTGTCTGTAAAAGGGTTGCCATCACTGCCCTAGGGTGATATTTAAATTCATTCTATAGATATAATAAAAATGAAAATAAAAATAAATACATAAATACAAGTGAAGTTCACACTAACACCAAAAAAATATTATGAAATCCTGCAAAAAAAGGTAGATCTAGTGTATAAAGTGAAAAAGACTAATTAAAATATAAAGCTTATGTCAATGACAAGATATGAGCAGCTATGTAGCAAAATCGCAATGGAAAATTAATAAAATAATAATAAACCACAATGGGGTTATGACTCCTATGGTGAACTGTGTCCAGCAGTTCTGCAGGTATACACACTACACCATACTGAATAATAGCATTCGATCCAACAATAAAGACATCAAGAAGGCACAGTACAAAAAATGGATATATAAAACTGAAAAACCGCAGTAGTGAATAATAGTCGACCGTTATGCGGCAATGAGTCAACTGACTTGACCAACTTACTCCCAGACTACCCAGCAATAACGTTTAGGCGGGGTTGCAGCATAGGGGACATCTTAGTGCACAGTTGTAATGCAAGGCACCAACGAAACAGACCAGTGAGGATGAAGTCAAAGGGATTTATTAACAAAATAAACAAAAGTCTAGGTAAACTTCACTGGGCAAATGTCAGGCAAACACAAAACAAAAGGAAAGCCAGGAGTAGTCCCAATGCTCTTTGGAATGTGGGCCCCTTTGCCCACCTAGGCTGCAAAAAAGTGTCACACATGTGGTATCTCCGTACTTAGGAGAAGTTGGGCAATGTGTTTTGGGGTGTCATTTTACATATACCCATGCTGGGTGAGATAAATATCTTGGTAAAATGCCAACTTTGTATAAAAAAATGGGAAAAGTTGTCTTTTGCCAAGATATTTCTCTCACCCAGCATGGGTATATGTAAAATGACACCCCAAAACACATTGCCCAACTTCTCCTGAGTACGGAGATACCACATGTGTGACACTTTTTTGCAGCCTAGGTGGGCAAAGGGGCCCACATTCCAAAGAGCACCTTTCGGATTTCACCGGTCATTTTTTTACAGATTTTGATTTCAAACCACTTCTCACGCATTCGGCCCCTAAAATGCCAGGGCAGTATAACTACCCCACAAGTGACCCCATTTTGGAAAGAAGACACCCCAAGGTATTTCGTGATGGGCATAGTGAGTTCATGGAAGTTTTTATTTTTTGTCACAAGTTAGTGGAATATGAGACTTTGTAAGAAAAAAAAAAAAAAAAAAGCATCATTTTCCGCTAACTTGTGACAAAAAATATAAAATTCTAGGAACTCGCCATGCCCCTCACGGAATACCTTGGGGTGTCTTCTTTCCAAAATGGGGTCACTTGTGGGGTAGTTATACTGCCCTGGCATTTTCCAGGGGCCCTAATGTGTGGTAAGTTGGTAAATGACCTGTGAAATCCTAAAGGTGCTCTTTGGAATGTGGGCCCCTTTGCCCACCTAGGCTGCAAAAAAGTGTCACACATGTGGTATTGCCGTACTGAGGAGAAGTTGGGCAATGTTTTTTAGGGTGTCATTTTACATATACCCATGCTGGGCGAGAGAAATATCTTGGCAAAAGACAACTTTTCCCATTTTTTTTTATACAAAGTTGTCATTTGACCAAGATATTTATCTCACCCAGCATGGGTATATGTAAAATGACACCCCAAAACACATTGCCCAACTTCTCCTGAGTACGGCAATACCACATCTGTGACACTTTTTTGCAGCCTAGGTGGGCAAAGGGGCCAACATTCCAAAGAGCACCTTTAGGATTTCACAGGTCATTTTTTACACATTTTGATTTCAAACTACTTACCACACATTAGGGCCCCTAGAATGCCAGGGCAGTATAACTACCCCACAAGTGACCCCATTTTGGAAAGAAGACACCCCAAGGTATTCCGTGAGGGGCATGGCGAGTTCCTAGAATTTTTTATTTTTTGTCACAAGTTAGCGGAAAATGATGATTTTTTTTTTTCTTACAAATTCTCATATTCCACTAACTTGTGACAAAAAATAAAAACTTCCATGAACTCACTATGCCCATCACGAAATACCTGGGGGTGTCTTCTTTCCAAAATGGGGTCACTTGTGGGGTAGTTATACTGCCCTGGCATTTTAGGGGCCCGAATGCGTGAGAAGTAGTTTGAAATCAAAATCTGTAAAAAATGGCCGGTGAAATCCGAAAGGTGCTCTTTGGAATGTGGGCCCCTTTGCCCACCTAGGCTGCAAAAAAGTGTCACACATCTGGTATTGCCGTACTCAGGAGAAGTTGGGCAATGTGTTTTGGGGTGTCATTTTACATATACCCATGCTGGGTGAGATAAATATCTCTGTCAAATGCCAACTTTTTTTTCTACAAATTGGAAAAGTTTTCTTTTGCCAAGATATTTCTCTCACCCAGCATGGGTATATGTAAAATGACACCCAATAAAACATTGCCCAACTTCTCCTCAGTACGGTGATACCAGATGTGTGACACTTTTTTGCAGCCTAGGTGGGCAAAGGGGCACACATTCCAAAGAGCACCTTTCGGATTTCACCGGCCATTTTTTACAGATTTTGATTTCAAACCACTGCTCACGCATTCGGGCCCCTAAAATGCCAGGGCAGTATAACTACCCCACAAGTGACCCCATTTTGGAAAGAAGACACCCCAAGGTATTTCGTGATGGGCATAGTGAGTTCATGGACGTTTTTATTTTTTGTCACAAGTTAGTGGAATATGAGACTTTGTAAGAAAAAAATAAATAAAAAATAAATCATCATTTTCTGCCAACTTGTGACAAAAAATAAAAAAATTCTAGGAACTCGCCATGCCCCTCACGGAATACCTTGGGGTGTCTTCTTTCCAAAATAGGGTCACTTGTGGGGTAGTTATACTGCCCTGGCATTCTAGGGGCCCTAATGTGTGGTAAGTAGTTTGAAATCAAAATGTGTAAAAAATGACCTGTGAAATCCTAAAGGTGCTCTTTGGAATGTGGGCCCCTTTGCCCACCTAGGCTGCAAAAAAGTGTCACACATGTGGTATCGCCGTACTCAGGAGAAGTTGGGCAATGTGTTTTGGGGTGTATTTTTACATATACTCATGCTGGGTGAGAGAAATATCTCGGCAAAAGACAACTTTTCCCATTTTTTTATACAAAGTTGGCATTTGACCAAGATATTTATCTCACCCAGCATGGCTATATGTAAAATGACACCCCAAAACACATTGCCCAACTTCTCCTGAGTACGGCGATACCAGATGTGTGACACTTTTTTGCAGCCTAGATGCGCAAAGGGGCCCACATTCCTTTTATGAGGGCATTTTTAGACATTTGGATCCCAGACTTCTTCTCACGCTTTAGGGCCCCTAAAATGCCAGGGCAGTATAAATACTCCACATGTGACCCCATTTTGGAAAGAAGACACCCCAAGGTATTCAATGAGGGGCATGGCGAGTTCATAGAAATTATTTTTTTTTGGCACAAGTTAGCGGAAATTTATTTATTTTTATTTTTTTTCTCACAAAGTCTCCCTTTCCGCTAACTTGGGACAAAAATTTAAATCTTTCATGGACTCAATATGCCCCTCACGGAATACCTTGGGGTGTCTTCTTTCCGAAATGGGGTCACATGTGGGGTATTTATACTGCCCTGGCATTTTAGGGGCCCTAAAGCGTGAGAAGAAGTCTGGAATATAAATGTCTAAAATATTTTCGCATTTGGATTCCGTGAGGGGTATGGTGAGTTCATGTGAGATTTTATTTTTTGACACAAGTTAGTGGAATATGAGACTTTGTAAGAAAAAATAAAATAAAAATTCCGCTAACTTGGGCCAAAAGAAATGTCTGAATGGAGCCTTACAGGGGGGGGATCAGGGAGTCTATATGGGGTGATCACCCCCCCGTCATTGATCACCCCCCTGTAAGGCTCCATTCAGACGTCCGTATGTTTTTTACAGATCCACGGATACATGGATTGGATCCGCAAAACACATACGGACGTCTGAATGGAGCCTTACAGGGGGGTGATCAATGACAGGGGGGTGATCAATGACAGGGGGGTGATCAGGGAGTCTATATGGGGTGATCACCTCCCTATAAGGCTCCATTCAGATGTCCGTATGTGTTTTGCGGATCCGATCCATGTATCCGTGGATCCGTAAAAAACATACGGACGTCTGAATGGATCTTACAGGGGGGGGATCAATGACAGGGGGGTGATCAGGGAGTCTATATGGGGTGATCAGGGGTTAATAAGTGACAGGGGGGGGTGTAGTGGTGTTTGGTGCTACTTATTACAGAGCTGCCTGTGTCCTCTGGTGGTCGATCCAAACAAAAGGGACCACCAGAGGACCAGGTAGCAGGTATATTAGATGCTGTTAACAAAACAAATATACCTGTTAGGGGTTAAAAAAAAAATCGCATCTCCAGCCTGCCAGCGAACGATCGCCGCTGGCAGGCTGGAGATCCACTCGCTTACCTTCCGATCCTGTGAACGTGCGCGCCTAGGTGCGCGCGTTCACAGGAAATCTCGCGTCTCGCGAGATGACGCGTATATGCGTGACTCTGCGCAGGGCTGCCGCCTCCGGAACGCGATCCTGCGTTAGGCGGTCCAGAGGCGGTTAATTAGCTCCTCTGATTGAGGTGACATTCACACAGGGGATGCTGGTCGATGGTCTAATTCCAGTCCTGAGCAGCACACGGTCAAGTTATAAATTAGGTCCAGTAATTCAATGATGAATATTTATCTGTATGGGTTTTTATACATGACCCTCTACTGCAGGTCATGGTATCCTGTACCTGACTTTTCAAATGGCTCCACAAGGACAAAGGGGCTTTGAGGACATCTCAAAGGCTACAATAAGGTTTATGAAGTGCAATCTCCTGTGTGTAAAGTTGTTCTGCTCCTCTGGTTGTGTGTATACAGACCTGGTGTTCTGGTTTTGGGAATAAGGCATCAATGATCTTATGGCCTGAAATCTACAAATTATTTTGCTCTCTCTATCACCACAATCAGTGATAACTCAGATCTTGACAGATAAACCCCCTAGATGCAGCTGTCAACAGCACAGCGACTGCAACATCTAGGCAGATTAGCAAAGGGAAGTGACCCATGGGCAGGATGATTTAGTTGTGCTGATTATTCCATGCCAGAGCTATAGCCTAATGAATTGACTGGCAGTGGAATACTAAGCAGAGATAAAAGTTTCAAGTCCCTTAGTGAGACAAAAAAACATGTCAAAATTAATCCCCCCAAAATTTAAACATGTTTGTTTTTATTAAAACATCAATGTTCAAAAATAGGACACCATAAAAACACGATATTGCCATAACGGTAGGTTTTTTTGAAATGTTGTTATTAAAAGGAGTTTTTTCATTTTCTATAAATTGATTAATTATCCTCTGGACAGGTCATCAATATCAGATCAGTGGGGGTCCATGACCCAGCATTCCTGACGATTAGCATGTTTCGGCGGGCACTGGTGCCAAAAACAACACAGTGCTGAAGGTTGCTGTGGGACCACATCCAGCATAAGCTGACCATGTATGGGACAATTTGGCAGATATATTTTGCACGACCCTTTTTAATAAAGACAAATACATTGTACTTCCATGGACAATTCTGCATGCATGGTGGGACATCTCAGTCTTGTAGTTAATAGGCCTCATGTATCAAAACTGTTTAACAGAAAGGCCTTATTCACATATCCATGTAATTTTCCGTTCATGAAATGAAGGTGCAATGTTCATCTGTGACAGTGTCCTTTTTTATTCTATGCGTCCGTTTTTGTCCTCACATGCACTGCTGGGCCGAAAAGGAGATTTCCAGAGTGTCTCTTAGCAACAGTGGGACTGACCATGGATGGCATCCACATGTTCTCTGTGGTTTTCAGGTGCTTATAGGTGGAAATGTTTTAGTATGGTAAATGTATCAAAATAATGTGAATTATTTTGCTGTGAATCAATGGTCCACATCAAAAATGGTCGTCTGGATATATCCATTGAATTCAATGGATCTGTGTGTTGTCTGTGGAGAATAGCGACAGCACATGTCTGTGATTCATTGACGTGTCAATAAGGCTGAAGTCTGTCTTTCTTGATAGTGTGCTTACCTGATGAAGGGATTGGTTCGATCCCGAAACAGTTTGTCACAAATAAAGAGTTTTCTTCATCCAGCTCCTCGGTACCTTCTGTCCGCAGCACCGCTGGCGATCCCTTTCTTTTTCTTCAGCATCTTCTTGTGTAGACCAGATTTTCCATGGAACTAAGGGATGATGAGCAGCAGCGGTGACAACCTTCACTTTATGCAATATTAGCCATTGGGCGCTCAGCACAACAAAACCAGGTGAGCAGCCCCTTGAACTCCCCTGACTTGCAGTTCAACCCAGTGTTCTCTCCTCTCCAATAAGCATTAGGGCAATATTTGGCACAGTTCAGGATGGGGTTTTATACTACTGTTGAAGCAACATCTCGCCTGGTCTCCACTGTGATCCTACACCACTGCAGAGACTACATTTATTATGTTCTTCTATGCAGTAACAGACTACCGTAGAGGATGCATTTGGAATTTTCTACAATGTAGTGTTAGTCTATTCCTGAGGCCACATTTGCATACTTATCAATGAAAATATAAGTGTAAATTTAGGGCATTTAAACCTGCCCGAGCCAAACCCAGGGGAGTGACTATGTAACTAGCTGGTGGGAGGAGCTATAAACTAGCTGGGGGGAGGAGCTATAAACTAGCTGGGTGTTGTTAGTGGCGGTGCTGGAGCTGTGGAAGTGCATTTTGGGTATGGTTGAATACAGCATCAGAAAGTGCTATATACAGGATGTAAAAAACCAGAGTGATTTATTTACATGGTGAGAATGGGTCTGGAGAGTCCAAATAAAAAAAAAAAGCATGACGAAAACTACTAAATAAGCATCTCTGTTAGAAATCCCAGAAAACCCCTTTAAGGCAAATAAATATTTTCTGTCAATATGTCTTAGTAAAATTAAGAAAATACAGGCAATAGTATCTTTTAACATCTTTAAAAAAAAAACAACAAAAGATGTCTAAGTTCCTTCTTTTCAGTCCTGCGCAGAATGAAGTTTCTGGTGTTTGACAAGACTTGCCTTCTGTGTAAAGCTATTTCCGCACTCTGCACACTTGTAAGGTTTCTCCCCTGTGTGCGTGATCTGATGTTTTAACATATTAGACTTGCGAGTAAATGCCCTTCCACACATGGAGCACACAAAAGGCCGCTCTCCTGTGTGATTTTTCTGATGTTCATTGAGTATGGACCTCTGGGTAAAGCTCTTGTCACAGTGCAAGCAGGAATATGGCTTTTGTCCAGAATGGATTACCAGATGTTTCACGAGAGTAGACTTCTAGGTGAAACACTTTCCACATTCAGGGCAGCTAAATGGTTTCTCTCCTGTGTGGATCCTCTGATGATAGACCAGACTTGATTCCTGTGTAAAACATTTACCACACTTTGAGCAAGTGAAGGGCTTCTCACCAGTGTGGACCCGCTGGTGGCCAATGACATGGGACTTGTGTCTAAAAGACTTGCCACACTTGGAGCAGGTGAAAGGTTTTTCACCTGTGTGAATTCTTTGGTGTTCTAAAAGATGGGATTTGTAGAAAAAGCATTTTCCACAGTCAGAACATGAGAAGGGCTTCTCGCCCGTGTGTATTCTCCAGTGTTTAACAAGTGTTGATTTACAGGTAAAGTCTTTGCCGCACTCAGTGCAGGAAAACGGCCTTTCGCCTGTGTGTGTCTTTTGATGGGCCATCAGGTTAGCTTTTTGTGTAAAGGGTTTTCCACACTCGGGACAGGTATATGGCTTCTCCCCGGTGTGGACTCTCATGTGAATGATGATTTTATCTTTTTTGGAAAAACCTTTGCCACATTCAGAACAGGCATACATGTTGTCACTTCTGTAGCCAACTTTAAATGTAGCAATCTCAGGAACATGTTCTCTATGTTTGGATGAATCAGAAGATTCATTAGTTGATGGTGAACCTATATTTGCTTTACTGGTGTTTGAAGAATCTTGTGCGACATCTCCATCTTCCATTCCACCGGGTGGAATTGTACAATCCTTCATGCTGCCCCCACTGTCGTCTCTGCCTACAAAAATATATAACAATATCAATACATAAAGTAGGCTGTGGTGTTTTCTGTAAGATCTGAACCCAGAGGTGTATGTGAAGTGCTTTCTAGAGAGTGGCCAGCAAAGTTGTCCACTTCCTTCAACCCAAAGTTCTCTGAAGAATAACCAAACCATACAAGGAAATGTGGGAGTCTTGTCTATGGCAAGTGCTTAGTACTCACCCAGGTTGATACCAATAGGTATTTCTTCTTCCTTAACCTTCACATCTAATAATTCATTTTCATTCTCTGGATCAATATCCATCAACACAATATTCAGATCACCCTCCTAAATAATGAAAAGAAAATGAAGTCTAAAAAAAATCCATAATTTGTAAAAGTGGCGAGTGTGGCTGAGATTGTCAAAAAGTTACAAATTGTGGAGCAAACTAGCACTTGCATCAACATTTTTGACATGATATATGCCCCCTAGTTTTTCCGCCCCATAGTGCAGCTTACAGATAGCCTAACCTAAACGGCTTTAATCGGTAACATGGATCCTCCTATGCAATACTTTGAAATATTTATTAGTCTTTTATTGACCTTGTAAACTTGTGAGGTGTTCTTATTTTCCTTTATGGCATCTTCATCATAAATTGGACTAGGACATCTCTCTGGTGTATCCCTCTTACTAGACTCACCTGTAGGAGACACATACCATGACTACATTGTTTATATAGGGTTTTTAAGTAGACATATTTATCTGGTTATGTCTCTTACCCAATGAAATGAGGGTCTGGCGAATCTCTATAATGTCTTTGTAGAGATCCTTCTGTCCTTCTAAATACTCCCATTCCTCCATAGAAAAATAGACAGTGACATCCTGACACCTTATAGGAACCTGGCATAGACAATGATAGTCAACATCTAGACACCTCCATTAGTTTCACTCTATAACAGGGATCAGCAACCTGCGGCACTCCAATTCCCAGCATGCTCCATTCATTTCTATGAGAGTTCTTAGAAGAGCAGAGCAAGTATGCATGCTGGGAGTTGTAGTTTCACAACAGCTGGAGTGCCGGAGGTTGCCTACCCCCGCTCTATAATGTCTCAGCATTTCCAGCAGCACTAACCTCTCCAGTCAGCAGCTCCACAATATTGTTGGTTAGTTTGAGGATCTTCTGCTCATGTATCAATGAATGAGGTGAAGTCACTGTGACAAGCTCCTTCTCAGCCTTCTTTAGAGGTATGTAATCCTATTTAAGAAACAAGACAACATATATTGGAAAATGCCATCTTGATTTATAGCACCAGCAAGAAGTGTAACCCATTATCGATTTTCAAGTTAAATAAGAGACCAACAGAGTCACCCTCTGGCAGACTGGTGTCCACCTTCCATCATTTAAGACAAAGACTTAAAAGGGGATCTGTCAGCATGATCAACAGTATTAAACCAGGCATACTGCCTCGTAGGGGTCATCATGCTGATTAAAATGATATATCTTTCTTTTGTCTGTATGCAAATGAGAAAACTGGAGCACTTAGGGGGTAGAGCTGAATTCTGAATCCTTTTGTAACACCCCCTGTTCTCTGCACACTCCCCCCTGCCCATGATTGGTAGGGCTAGACACTGGCATGGTGAGGGCACAGCTGTGTCCTAGTATGTACATACCATATACACTACTTTACTGTAGCCTTACAATGTTGAGAAGAGCGGATTTCCATGTTTAAAAAGCTAATATACATATTACTGCTTTATTCACAGGCACAATATGTGATTATAATGAAATCAGTAATACACTGACGAGCAAAAGGGTAACAATGTTTTGAACTTTTGACTTTCAGGCTCCATATCTCAACATCCACTACAGCTTAGAACGTGAGACTACCATCATTTTATAGACAATCATTGTGGCCATCTCATACATAAATTGTACTTGCAACTATTTAGCATATGGTTAGTTAGGTAAATTCTTGTTGTGTAACTGCATTGTTACTGTTTTCTCCTGGTGGTGGAACAATCTTTCTTTTTGTATACTGCAAATTACAACTTGTTCTCAAGCAAAAGATCACTGGTTTGAATCCAGGAGTGGCTATGAAGATGATTTCCCAAAAGAGAGAAACAGCATCATCCACCTCATCGATAGCGGTATCTCGGCCAAGAAAATTGCCAAACTGCATCATGGAGTGCCATGACAGTTGGAAGAATATGAAATGAAGTCCATCCATTTCAAAGCTAAGAGATGGACGTCTAGGCAAAATATCGGAGTCAACAAGTCGGCTCATCACAAGGTCTATCAGTTCTGGAGGGAAAAACACGACAGTGGAGGTGGCTCGTATGCTTCTTAAGGGTCCATTCACACGTCCGATGTTTCTTTCCTGATCTGTTCCGTTTTTTGCGGAACAGATCTGGACCCATTCATTTTCAATGGGTCCTGAAAAAAATCGGACAGCTCAATGTCTGATTTTTTTTCAGGACCCATTGAAAATGAATGGGTCCAGATCTGTTCCACAAAAAACGGAACAGATCAGGAAAGAAACAACGGACGTGTGAATGGACCCTTATAGTGAGATCACAAAATACATGCAAGCACCGTGCGAAACGCTTTACATAAGTCTGGAATGTTGGCCCGAATAAAGGTGAGGAAGCCTTGCTTGACTTTGCAAAAAAGTATGAACAGTGGACAGTAGAAGATTGGGAAGGGGGGCGATTTGGAGTGATGAGACGAAAGTCAATAGACTTAACTCTGATGGGTACAAATGGGTCTGGAAGAAACAAGGGAAAAGAAGACGAACGGATCGAGAAATTGAAGGAATTGTCAAGTTCGGTGGAGGAAGCCTGATGATATAGGGTTGTTTCCCAACCAAAGGTGATGGATATTTGACCAGGATTGATGGTAGTCTCAATGCTGAACTATATGTTAATATCCTACAAGATGAGTTACTTCATATGCCCGAGTACTATGGGTATGAAAAGGATGACAACAGGACAATGACCCGAAGCATACATCGAGATTGTCGAAGAAATGATTCAATGACAATAAAGAAGAGGTGCTGCATTGGCCCCCACAGTTCCCAAACCCAAAAGAGACCTGGGAACAGATTTCAGTTTGAGACATGCTTGAATCTGATTGAGAGCATGCCCAGAAGGATTCAGGTGTTGAAAGCCAAAAGGTGGATTTACAAAATACTAACAAAATAATAAAAATAAAATTTTAGGACCAAAACAGTAACAATGCAGTTACAATAAAGTTACCAGACAAGAATCTGCATAACTAATCATACATAAATTGGGCTTGCAACTATTTAGCATATGAGATGGCCACGATAATTGTCTGTCTATAAAATTATGGTAGTCTCACGTTCAAAGCTGCAGTGGATGGTGAGATATGGAGCCTGAAATTCAAAAGTTCAAAACATTGTTACCCTTTTGCTCGTCACTGTGTGTTAGCATTCTAAATATAGGAAAAAAAAAAACATTCTTCTATATGTGGTAAGGCTATGGCTTGGTGATAAGTGTTCAGCTTTGTATGTAGAGATCCTAAGTTCAAGTCCCAGGGGAGACTTATGCATGTTTTTTCTGTTATTTTATTTCTCCCTCATTCAACCCATAATTTAAAAAAAATTGCTTTAATATATTGAGAATAGTGTTTTTATGCTTAGAAACCTAAAACATATTAGTGGTTTATTGACCGGCACATGATATGGCTGAAATACCTGCAGGGAAATCTGCCTCAAAACCTTCTCCAAAAACTCTATGTGAACATACCCTAAGACGAATGTCTACACCATTACAATCACATTGTATTTACTATGAACAACTTCACTCACAAAGCCAATCTAACGTTTACAACGGACAGAGATTTTTTATGACAGAAAAACAATACTTGAGCACTTAGAATTTTAAAATTACATCCTAACAACCCCTTACCTCTCCAGTTAGCAGGTAGAGGATCTCCAAGGTAAGATTTTGTATCCTCTCAGTCACATTACTCTTGTCATTGTCCATCCTCAGAACTGCTAATGATCCTGGTTAAAGGGTCTGATCATGATAACCCCTGTAGATGGAAAGATTCTGGTTAAAGGGATTGTTCCATCTATTAGGATATGCATAAATGCCTGATAAGTGTGGGTCCCGACATGGGTCATGAACACAGCCCCAACGTAAACTCAGAGGGCGCTTGACTATTTTTGAAAGTGAATGGAGAACAAGCTGCTCATGCGCAGCCACCCCTCTATTCCTGCTATAGGAGTTCCAAAATTAGCCGAGCCAGAGGTGGGACCCGCACCTATTATACGCACATATTGCATTTCAAATAGATATTAAACCTTCTTTACTAATAAAGATACAGGTTGATGCCTTCTTAAACAGCTGATTGGCGGGGGTCCCGGGTGTCAGACCCCCACCGATCAGATATTGATGACCTATCCAGAGGATAGGTCATCAGTATGAAAGTCCTGGAAAACCTTTTTAATCAAATAAAAGGGTGGGTGGAAATATCATTATGGAGGAAAAGTCCACCCTAATTTACACTCTTCCCCTTAGCACAGCAGTATTCTGAGACTTGTAGGCAAGACTGCAGCAACATGGGAAGACATTTCGAAAGAGCAGCAGACATTTTTTAATGAATATAGTACAGTGAAAAGGCAGATAAAGATGGCAGACCAGCACAGGGAAACCAGAAATGGTTAATAAGCATATGACAAAAAGTTTTTAATTTTGTTTATTAAATGTATATGTAATTGGATTGAGTTTTAATCCTAATCATATAATGCAAAATGACAATTCTGTATAGTATTTTATATTTTTTCTGGTTTTATTTTATAGTTATAACCATTTTATGGATACCTTAATTTTGCAATCACAATTAATTGTATGTACAAGAGGAGTGACAGTTTATATCAGTCAACTGATTATTTCCATGACTTATGTATATTATACATTTCTGCATAATTTGGATATCACTTATACATTGTTGCACATTTGGACTTTCTTATGACTCCTGCACCTACTTTTTTAAATTCATTTTAAATTTATTGTATTAAGATTGCTGGATGCCAGAGAATATATATTATGGTAACAGACATTACGAATGTCGGCAGCAGGGTGTCAGGCGCTTGGGTTACTTTTTCCTCTTTCAAGTTAGCATGTCCCTCCCACCTGAGCCCTGCACACCAAATGGATTTTAAATTTCGGATGCGTTATGTTTAACTGTGTACCTGCCTCTGTACGGCGCTGATTAATAGAAGTCCATCCTTTTTTATTTTTCTGGAAACCATTGGTGAATGTCCCAGACGCTGATTCAAGCGCATAGCGGATGAGGATTAAGGAGCAGGACAGGAAGGAGACCTTTCCGCGGTTAAGGTCTGCATACACTCATTCATTTCACAATGAAGCCAGGCGAGTGTCTTGACAGCTTACTGAACATCCCTGAACTCTGGTGGTATTACAGAAATGGCGCTGCCTCCGTTCTCTCTTTTATCTCCATTGAAGATACACCACTGCCTCATGGTACCCTACCATGTGTGTGTCTTAAGATCTGTGCAAATATTCCTGTTTTTGATTTAGGTCACATTGCTCAGAGAAGATGCGTGCCAAAAATCACAAAGTAGGCAAAAAGAACCCTTAAAATATGCACAACAGAGGAACCTCTATAAAAAATGTGATAGAGGTGGGAGACCTATATTTTCATTTTTTTTAACCTAAAAAAAATTATATTGTACGAGTACTGACTGGGTGATGAAAGAAACCCCTGCCTCTAACAGCTCAGATGAAGGGTTCACCATTGACCACAGCATATGTAGGCGGTTAAATGGACCAAACTGGTGTTATCTCCATTACCAGTCATTTGTGTTATACGGCTGGCAACAGCCAGCGCGCCCGCTTCATACACTCCTGTTTGCTGGGAAAAGGGTCTGTATTTTTAAATAAGTTTGTCTCTGATGAAGATCTGTCTATGTACTTCTCATATACCACTTTTCTGCTTTCGCTTCTATTCCATGCACTCTTCACCCTACCAGCACTGTGCCGCTACTATTCCGTGTACTCTTCACCCTGCCGGCACTGTGCCGCTACTATTCCGTGTACTCTTCACCCTGCCGGCACTGTGCCACTACTATTCCGTGTACTCTTCATGCTGCCGACACTGTGCCACTACTATTCAGTGTACTCTTCATGCTGCCGACACTGTGCCACTACTATTCAGTGTACTCTTCATGCTGCCGACACTGTGCCACTACTAGAGATGGACTTGCGGTTCGCGGTGAATTTTGCTTGTTCGCGATTCGCCGAACATATGGAGAAATTCGCGCCCGCAATATTCTTTTACATTGTGAAGAACTTTGACCGATGACACATCCATCAGGTGGTACAGGACAGCCAATTGAGACATTTAAGCACATGGACATACCCCCTACCTCATAAATAAACCTGATCTGGCCGCCATTTTACATTCAGTCTTTTGCCAGTGTAGGGAGAGGCTGCTGTATGGAGCAGGGACAGGCTGTTAGGGACACCAAACGCTAGCTGATAGGGCCACAAAAGTCTTTTTAAGGACTGGTATAGGTGTGATACACAGAGGGGTGCGATATACTTATAATATACTTTTACAATGAGTCAAAAACACACAGATCTACAGGGAGTGCAGAATTATTAGGCAAGTTGTATTTTTGAGGATTAATTTTATTATTGAACAACAACCATGTTCTCAATGAACCCAAAAAACTCATTAATATCAAAGCTGAATATTTTTGGAAGTAGTTTTTAGTTTGTTTTTAGTTTTAGCTATTTTAGGGGAATATCTGTGTGTGCAGGTGACTATTACTGTGCATAATTATTAGGCAACTTAACAAAAAACAAATATATACCCATTTCAATTATTTATTTTTACCAGTGAAACCAATATAACATCTCAACATTCACAAATATACATTTCTGACATTCAAAAACAAAACAAAAACAAATCAGTGACCAATATAGCCACCTTTCTTTGCAAGGACACTCAAAAGCCTGCCATCCATGGATTTTGTCAGTGTTTTGATCTGTTCACCATCAACATTGCGTGCAGCAGCAACCACAGCCTCCCAGACACTGTTCAGAGAGGTGTACTGTTTTCCCTCCTTGTAAATCTCACATTTGATGATGGACCACAGGTTCTCAATGGGGTTCAGATCAGGTGAACAAGGAGGCCATGTCATTAGATTTTCTTCTTTTATACCCTTTCTTGCCAGCCACGCTGTGGAGTACTTGGACGCGTGTGATGGAGCATTGTCCTGCATGAAAATCATGTTTTTCTTGAAGGATGCAGACTTCTTCCTGTACCACTGCTTGAAGAAGGTGTCTTCCAGAAACTGGCAGTAGGACTGGGAGTTGAGCTTGACTCCATCCTCAACCCGAAAAGGCCCCACAAGCTCATCTTTGATGATACCAGCCCAAACCAGTACTCCACCTCCACCTTGCTGGCGTCTGAGTCGGACTGGAGCTCTCTGCCCTTTACCAATCCAGCCACGGGCCCATCCATCTGGCCCATCAAGACTCACTCTCATTTCATCAGTCCATAAAACCTTAGAAAAATCAGTCTTGAGATATTTCTTGGCCCAGTCTTGACGTTTCAGCTTGTGTGTCTTGTTCAGTGGTGGTCGTCTTTCAGCCTTTCTTACCTTGGCCATGTCTCTGAGTATTGCACACCTTGTGCTTTTGGGCACTCCAGTGATGTTGCAGCTCTGAAATATGGCCAAACTGGTGGCAAGTGGCATCTTGGCAGCTGCACGCTTGACTTTTCTCAGTTCATGGGCAGTTATTTTGCGCCTTGGTTTTTCCACACGCTTCTTGTGACCCTGTTGACTATTTTGAATGAAACGCTTGATTGTTCGATGATCACGCTTCAGAAGCTTTGCAATTTTAAGAGTGCTGCATCCCTATGCAAGATATCTCACTATTTTTGACTTTTCTGAGCCTGTCAAGTCCTTCTTTTGACCCATTTTGCCAAAGGAAAGGAAGTTGCCTAATAATTATGCACACCTAATATAGGGTGTTGATGTCATTAGACCACACCCCTTCTCATTACAGAGATGCACATCACCTAATATGCTTAATTGGTAGTAGGCTTTCGAGCCTATACAGCTTGGAGTAAGACAACATGCATAAAGAGGATGATGTGGTCAAAATACTCATTTGCCTAATAATTCTGCACGCAGTGTATATAGTGATCACCTGGAAGTCAGGGGGCTAGGGGCTTACTAGGGCCATTTTTATATAGGGTAAGGTTCCGGGGTCGCTCTTATTAGGGCGGGTGGTCTGTGGTTATAGCACCCCCCTGTAGGGCAATATCAGGGACAGTTCTTTGCCCACCCTGTCCTTCAATACCACATCATCATCTAGCCCAGGGATGGATGTTTTTTTGCTTTCCCTCCTTGATTCATCGATGTGCATTGGAACCCCCCAGATTGTAGTAGGACATATAGGTTCTGATTTGGTGCCGCCGAGCACTTGTTATTGTCTACCACATCTATGCTTTTTGGTTAACTTTAATAATTTCATTGATTTTGAGGGATATCTTTTCCATTCACACGTCCGCAAAATGGGTCCGCATCCGTTCCGCAATTTTGCGGAACGGGTGCAGACCCATTCATTTTCAATGGGGCCGGAATGTGCTGTCCGCATCCGCGGATCCGCACTTCCGCATCTGTGCTTCTGTTTCCGCAAAAAAATAGAACATGTCTTATTCTTGTCCGCAATTGCAGACAAGATTAGGCATTTTCTATTATAGTGCCGGCGATGTGCGGTCCACAAATTGCGGAAGGCACATTGCGGACTTACGGACGTGTGAATGGACCCTCATAGTAAAATTATTAAAGGTTACGTTTTATCTTCATGTATATTCTAATGGATTGCCTTCCTTGTACAATGTTATAATATGCTTTCTATGTTAGAAAGTACATTATAGTGCATTTGTATTGTGCGGCAGTTGTGTGCGGTTCTGCTGCGATACTGCAGGTATATAGAGGGACAAGCGTTATTGGAACAAATAATTTTTACTGGTGTGATATACCAGTCGTCCCCCAAAAAAACTGATTGAAGCGGGGTGTTATATACCAATATACTTTCTTTATAGTGCATTTGGGTACTGTATAGTGCATTTGCGCGTACGCGAAAATTATATTGCCGATATTTCGCATTGAAAACAAAAATGAATGGAGATCGCAAATTCGAATAATACATCTGGTATGTCACTGTCCATGTTGTGGGACTATTTGTGCACTTCTAGTAATTATTTCTTGGCTGCAAATATGAGCTGAAGGTTTTTCAGGTTCGCCTGCCATTAAAATGAATGGGACCCGCCGCGAACTTGTGGTTCGCGAACATTTGATCGCGAACCGCCACGGCAGATGTTCGTCCATCACTAGCCACTACTATTCAGTTTACTCTTCATCCTACCAGCACTGTGCCAGTACTATTCCGTGTAAGCTTCATCCTACCAGCACTGTGCCACTACTATTCCGTGTACGCTTCATCCTACCAGCACTGTGCCACTACTATTCCGTGTACGCTTCATCCTACCAGCACTGTGCCACTACTTTTCTATGTACTCTTCATGCTGCTGGCACTGTGCCACTACTATTCCATGTACTCTTCATCCTACTGGCACTGTGCCACTATTATTCCATATACTCTTCATCCTACTGGCACTGTGCCACTACTATTCCGTGTACTCTTCACCGTACCAGCACTGTGCTACTACTATTCTGTGTAATTTTCATACTACTAGTTTCCGCATTGCTCCCGATACACACACTTGTCTCTATTGCGTGTACTCTTCATTCTACCAGCACTGTGCCACTACTATTCTATGTACTCTTCATGCTGCTGGCACTGTGCCACTACTATTGCGTGTACTCTTCATCCAACCACTTTGTCACCAACTTACCTGTGCGATCTCCTGCGCTGAAGTCTGGGGCTCAAGTAGGGCCTCCCTGTTGATGTGCCACCTAGGCCATGCCACTTGCCGAGGCATCACTTAAGCCACGCCTGCTGGTGATCCACCACTTTATCCATGCCCCCTGATGATGTGACAATTTAGCCATGCCCCCCGGTGATGTAAGCGCACATACTTGTTGGGGGTGATTAGTTCTTTATTCAAACCACCTGCTGGAAATACTCCTTGCTAGTTATAGGTTTTCCCTTGCTGTGCTCCTGTCCATTTTTGGATTGGTGATATTTGGATTTGACCTCTCTCTCTGCGATTTTATACCCCGTTTCCCATCCGGTGTGAACCCTTGGCTTGGCTATTTGTTACTACCCTCCTCTGTGATTAGGTACTGTATTGACCTCCTGGCTTGACCTATTTCTGTACGACCCTTCTCTGTGTGTTTGTCAGTTTTGTTTTCTGTTGTGTGTGAACAGGTCCCTGTGGTTTTTACCACAGCTGCTTGGTTTGGCTCATACACCTACCACTATAGGGATGGTCGACTAGTTGTGGACTCGCCGCTTAGGGCTTGCTCTGCAAGTAGGCAGGGACAGCGGGTTGGGTTCCAGCTAGGGTTCACTGTGTGAGTGTGTCCCAGTCTACAGTCATGACACACTGTGCCCACTACTATTCCGTGTACTCTTCACCCTACTGGCACTGTGCCACTACTATTCCGTGTACTCTTCACCCTACTGGCACTGTGCCACTACTATTCCATGTACTCTTCATCCTACTGGCACTGTGCCACTACTATTCCATGTACTCTTCATCCTACTGGCACTGTGCCACTACTATTCCATGTACTCTTCATCCTACTGGCACTGTGCCACTACTATTCCGTGTACTCTTCACCGTACCAGCACTGTGCTACTACTATTCTGTGTAATTTTCATACTACTAGTTTCCGCATTGCTCCCGATACACACACTTATCTCCTCTATACCCAGCCCTACCCATTACTTCTTCCCCTGCAGTTGCCCATCTATCCAGACCTCTATGGTCAGGGCTGTGCTGCTTTCTCCTAATACCTTGTAGCTGGCACTCCACCTAGTGCTAGGAAATTGCAAGGAGATAACTCACCTCCCAGCTGAGTCTAGATCAGTCACGTGATTCTCCTCTGAATTCCGTTTTGGCGCTCAGCTTGGGAGAGCTGTGTGGGGTGGTCGCTGAACTCCTGTGTGCATGTTGGAGGGTGGCTGTCTAGTGCTGAATGGTATGTGGCTTTTTGTGGTTATCGGGGTCTTAGGAAGTCGTTAAGTTAATGGGTACAACATGGCGGCGGTAAAGGTCCGCTATTGGGACATTTCGTGTGCTGTGCAGGGAGGCGTCTGGTCTCCTGCTTCCCCTAGCGGCAGGTCTGTGCATTACCAGACTGCTGCCTGATACTAATATCCCTGCTCCAGACAGAACAGTATCTGTCAGTAGAAGACCAGGTATTGTGCTCTTTGTGTACAGTACACCCATCACACTACAACAGCTGCCGATGATACTTTCCTTCCTTCACTTCCACCGTTACATGCGGAGTTCAGCACAGATCCTGGACTGCTGACAGAAATAAAACCTAACACCGATATCATCCAATTATGAAATTCTCTATTATGAATTTTTTTTACAAATATTGAAAGTTTGCAGAAATTAGAAATTCAATCTTTCTGTAAGAAGCTTTGGGGGAAATGTATTGATACTGGTATACTGCGTGACAACCTGTGTCTCTTCCTGGTGAATCAGGGCACCTCCACAGAATGATAGATTTGGCTAAAAAGGGTGCCATGTCTTTTCTGCGTCCCGATGGGCTCCGACACCATGCCCACATTTTACACATGCAGTCCATTTTTGGCAGAAGCTGCCATGTATACACAAAAGTATCTGAGATTTTTCCACTTTTCTGCAGTCAAGGCCATTTTTGGGCTGGAAAGGAGCAGGTGAAGAGCACCTGAATACGGCCTATTCTATTGGTTGGGTCTGTGGTATTATTGCTGGTGGCCTCACTTGCCCCTTATGTGTTCATCAATGCCACTTCCCTTCCACATCAATTAGATAACCACAGATATCGTGCTGGTGCCCACTATAACATTTAACATTCGGGCACTGCTGTACCCTCCAGTAAAGCCACAGTCATACAGTGAGGAAAAAATTAGCCACTAAAAACATACACTGCGCTTTTTCATGGCCATTTTCCATCAATGTGTGCATTCATTCCGGCTGTGTATCCGTTTTCATTAATGGCCATTTTTAACAAATGTAGTTCCCCGGAGACAGCAGGACCTGCGCTCCCAGCGTGATGAAAGGGCCCCCCAGAGCGGCATTGCTTGGAGAAAAATGGCAACACAGTCCCTGAGGGGTTAATATTGTAGGTATGTGTATGGTCCCCCCTTATTTTTCTTTCTCCTCATCTCTTCAGGTAAGGTACCTATGGACTTCAATTGGAGGATTGCGTCTGCAGAGGGAAAAGGGTTTCCTTTATATGTCCCGTGATCGTGTTATCAGCTGCCAGTCTGAAGAAGAAGAGCTATAATACCGGACCTTCTGAAGAGCTATACACCTAGCCATGGAGCAGCTACTGCAGAAAGTGGAGCCAGCGGACAGCATTGACTGGCTTCAGCGGTGCCTTAAAGAGGACCTTTCACCGCTCCTGACATGCCTGGTTTAATAGCTTCATGCATTTCCAATGTAACAACAGTTCTGGAACATCTACTCTTATGTCTGTATGTTGTGCCATTCCTTTATTATTTCTACTAGAAGTTATGGATGATTGCTAGCAGTCTGCAGTAAGGGTACAGAGGGGAGGTAACCAGTTGGGGGGGGGTGTACCTGCATAGTCTGACAATGGCAGCACTGATTGGATGGAGTGAGTCTGTGCAGGTACACACCCCCCCCCCCCCAATTGGTTACCTCCCCTCTGTACCCTTACTGAAAGCCAATTGTAATTCATCCATAGGCATCGCTACAAGGTGGCAAGGGGGGGGGGGAATTGCCCCCTAGGTTATTCCTTGCCCCCCCATGTGCCCCCCCTGACAGCGGCGATCTGTCAGTTTTGCCAAACTGAAAGTACTGCCCATGCTGCCCAACCGCTTTATTACGGGCTCCTCGGCAGCCAAGTGAATCTTCCCCCGCCCACCTCAGCTGCTAGTGGCTAGGAGGGAGAGGGCAGCACTGCCATTGGCTGCCTGTGTGTTTCAGCCTAGCAGGGCCTACAGAGGGATTTAACATCCGGTATCCCTGCATACCGCAATACTCTCATATTTTGTAATCTTATTTATATATACTTATTTTGGGGGTTTTCAGTAGTATGATTAAGTGGTGAAAATTATTAGTGCCCCCCCATTTTTGACTGTGGTATCTTATGTGCCCCCCCTATATATTGCCACTGATTATTCATCCATAACGTCTAGTAGAAATAATAAAGGAATGGCACAACATACAGACATAAGAGTAGAGGCTCCAGAATTGTTATTACATTGGAAATGCATGAAGCTATTAAACCAGGCATATCAGGAGCGGGGACAGCTCCTCTGTGATGATCCCTTAGGCTACTTTCACACTTGCGTTATTGTTTTCCGGCATAGAGTTCCGTCAAAAGTGCTTTATGCCGGAAAACGACTGATCCGTCATATCCCCATGCATTCTGAATGGTGAGTAATCCGTTCAGGATGCATCAGGATGTCTTCAGTTCAGTCATTTTGACTGATCAGGCAAAAGAAAAAACCGTAGCATGCTACGGTTTTTTCTCCGGCGAAAAATACTGAAGACTTGCCGGAATGACGGATCCGGCGTTTTTCTCCATAGGAATGCATTAGAGCCGGATCCGTCACAAAGATTTCCGTTGTTTGCCTGATCGACGGATCCGGCTCTTCTTTCTGCGCCTGCGCAATCGAATAGGAGGAGCTGTGGGCGCCGTCAACTTCCTGTCTCTCTTCGATCCTGCCTGCGAGGGAGAAGGGAGGACGCCAGTCTAGGTGAGTAGAAAGTTTGTTTTTTTTTTGTTCGTTTTCAATTTTACAGTGAAAAAAAATATAAGCAGCTCCTATTATACATAGGAGCTGTATAGATCATGCTAGGAGTAGTAGTCTTGTTGATTACTACTCCTAGCATCCACTATGTACTTGTACCACCAGTGGGGCCTATGTACTTTTGCATAGGGACTGCATGTGTTGCAAGTACATAGTGGCTGGGATGCTAGGGGTAGTAGTCCTGTTGACTACCACCCCTAGCATCCACTATGTACTTGCAGCACATGCAGTGTCTATGTAGTTTTGCAGAGGCACTGCATGTGGTGCAAGTCGATAGTTGATGCTAGGGGTGGTGGTAGTAGTAGTAGTCCTACAAAAAGTTAACTCGCTTTTTTTTTTCTCAAGGAGTTCAAACTCGATTTATATTTTTGGGCCAAAGACAAAAAAAAAAATATTAAAGATCAGAAAGGGACGTAAAACCTAAAGAATAAAGAATTTTTATACTATAATGTCAAGTAAGTATAATTAGTCTTTTTTTTTTTGTATTAATAGTATTTAATAATGATAATTTGATTAATATATTTTTTTTCTACAGGCTCAACATCTTCTACTGATGCCGGGACCTCTCCTCCAAGACGTCGGCGCAGACATGAGGTAAAAAATTTTTGAAAGCATTCTGCATTTACATTATGAACGCATTTTAAATTTTCATTTTTTTTATTTCATAGTCATCATCTGTGGAGGAGAGGCCTCGCGACACAGAGCCTGCTGCTGGAGAGGAGGAAGTTGGTGGTGGAGGACATGAAGCGGTAATTTTTAAATTTTTGTTTTATTTATTTTTCTCTCAATATTATTATTTCTCTTTTAATTTTTTTTTTATTATTGTTACAGGTCGCTAGTCCCGTTGACTCCAATAGAGGTCGTCAATCTCAAGCCAGAGGAAGTCGTGGAGCCCGTGGCGGTCGTGTTCGTGTGAGTATTTCATAGAGGAGTATTTTTAATTGCAAATCTGTTAAAAGCATTTCTGTCACTAGGTTTGGGCCTATAGAGATAGGGACCTGCACGGCTAGATCGCCGCTAGCATGTTCGCAATATATCTGTCCTATAGGGCTGTGTGCTTTTAATTGATTTTATAAAGTATTTTATAGATATGTAAATGACTGTTGAATTTGTCCAAGGGGCTGCACTAACCTTCCTTGTGTGCAGTGTCGGTATAGTGTTCCTTCCCTGTCCTGACATCAGCTTCATGCAGAGAACAGCGCATGAGCGACACATTCAACACTCATTTACATATCTAAAAAATAATTTCTTTTTTTAAATTTAAACCACACAGCCCTATAGGACACATATATTGCGGACATGCTAGCGGCGATCTAGCCGTGCAGGTCCGTATCTCTATAGCCCCAAACCTGGTGTTAGAATCCCTTTAAACATTAGATATTAATTTATTTTATATTTTTTATATGTTTTTAGGGTTCAAGACGCTCCACCAGAACGGATGAGGAGGAATTTGGCAGTTGTATAATTGACAATGACCTCCTCATCCAGATGGTGGAGGACAGACCACCACTGTGGGACCACACGGACCGCCGCCATGCTGACCATCACGGTACCCGGCTCCTCTGGCTTGAGATATGCGAAGTCTTGGTGGCTAATTGAGAGTCAATGGGAGGAGTGCCGTAAGTATACTCTAGTATAATGCACATGTCTACTTTTCATTGAGAATTGGTTTTGTGTCTGGTTGAATTTTGTCACTCACTGCTACCTATAGTGAACATCAATAATTTTTTTATTGTTGTTGTAGCAGGTTCAAACAAATACTAAACCATTTCAGATGTCAGAAATAAAAATTATTATAATATTAATTTTTATTTATTTTTCTTCCCGACAGGGACTACAATCCTGGTGCGGTGGCGGTCAATGAGGGACCGCTATAAGAAGGACTACAACGAGGAGGTCAAGCGCCCGAGTGGTTCGAAAGCAGCCACAAAGCGGCCGTACCGGTATGCGGCCGCATTAGGTTTTCTACGTAGAACCCTACAGCTGCGAACGTAAGCTCTAATCTTTATAATAATTATGAATACTAATCTCCAATCTATGTGTGTGGCCTAGCCAGACTGTCATTTGACACTCTGTCTGGGACATTCACATATAGTTCCCTATTTGTCCATTAATTATTATTTTTTTGCTTTTACAGCACATCTAGCAGTACTCGGGCGCACCAAGCTCCTCGTGAAGTCCTTCCAGAGGCCGGAGCACAAGAGGCGGTCCCCGAAGAGCCGCCCACCGCAGGTCCCTCACGTTCTACTCCAACAGCTGGTCGGGACCTCAATGTTCCCCTACCTGTGCCCTCTGGCGACGCAACAATGGCCACAATGGCACCACTTTTTGAGGCATTGATGCGTCGCCAGAGGACCGGTAGGAGCCGTCAGGCGGACTACGAGGATCTCACAAGGCTCGTTTACGAGTCCTTGATGGGATATACCAATCGAATTGCAGCTTTGGAGGAACAAGTGCGACGTCTGCAGGAGGGGGCGGTGCATACGTCGCAATTGGGTCCTGTGCATCACTATTGGTATTCGTTGCTCCCCGTGATGGAACGATTTACGCCCGACCAGTTGTTTGAGGCCCGAAGACAGGTGGACAGTGTCTTGTGGCAAGTTCAGCACCGCCCCACATCCTATCCCCAATCCATGCCCTATCCCCCATCCATGCCCTATCCCCCATCCATGCCCTATCCCCCATCACAACCTCAACAACCCCCTACCCAAACTACCTACCCCCCTTTCCTACCTCCTCAGCCCCCATCCCAGCCTCCCCATTCCACCGAGCACTTTTCTCACCACTTTTCTCCTTCTCCTCCTCAATATTTTCCTTCTGCCAGTTTCAACACTCCTTCTACTCTTGCTCGGTCAACTCCTTCTCCCGCTCCCCCATCCAGATTGAATACTCCCTCTGTTGTCCTTGCCACAACACACACTTTTATGTCCACAGGGGCACAGGAACGAGGGGGACCAACCAGTGTTCAAACCTCCACCACCACCCAACCTTCTACTCCCACTGGTCCTACTTACAGGCATTTGTAGCCTTTTCTTTTAATATTTTTTTATTTCAAAAAGTTATTTATATTATTTAAAATTATTTAATTTTAAAATAAAAGTTTGATTGTTTTTAAAATTTTATTTGCTTTGTATTTATTTAAAAAATTTTTTTAATAACAGTGAACATCCACATCGCTTTTGAAGTGAACTATACTTGGTTTGCTCCACCAGCGATGGGATATTACTTTAGTGTATGTAGGAAAGGTCTTTAAAAATGTCCAATCGCCAGCGGAGCGACACAAGTATGTGTCGCTCCTCTGGCGTTGGTCAGATCACTACACAATAACAGGCCTGATTAAATCTACCTGCGCCAGCAGAGCGACACAAGTATGTGTCGCTCCTCTGGCGTTGGTCAGATCACTACACAATAACAGGCCTGATTAAATCTACCTGCGCCAGCAGAGCGACACAAGTATGTGTCGCTCCTCTGGCGTTGGTCAGATCACTACACAATAACAGGCCTGATTAAATCTACCTGCGCCAGCGGAGCGACACAAGTATGTGTCGCTCCTCTGGCGTTGGTCAGATCACTACACAATAACAGGCCTGATTAAATCTACCTGCGCCAGAGGAGCGACACAAGTATGTGTCGCTCCTCTGGCGTTGGTCAGATCACTACACAATAACAGGCCTGATTAAATCTACCTGCGCCAGCAGAGCGACACTAGTATGTGTCGCTCCTCTAGTGATATAGAAGATTGAAAATGAGTATATAACAACACAATAATATAACATCAGTGTTGAAAACAAAGAATGTATTTCTCTTCTATCGTGGTATATAAATAAAAATTCAAATACTTTGAAAAACAATATTTATTCAAACACAAATCCTATTTAAAAGTAATACAAAAATCTGTAAACAACCAAATAAACAGAAATTAACAGTAAAATTAAATCCAAAATGTTTAGACAAATCGGTCCTGCCAGTCCACCCTTCCTGCCTCCGAGCAAAAAGAATCTGCAAAACAGTCTCTCATCCGTGATACCGCAACACTTGACCGTGGTCCAAAACTTTCAATGCTTGCCATCTCGCTGTCCTCCGGTATCTGGTCCAAATTGAGTGGTTCCTTTTTAAGGAGGTAGTTGTGTAACACAACAGCACACTTTACAACCTCATCCACCGATTCCACCTTCATATGAATTGGTTTTGTAAAAATTCGCCATTTTGCAACCAAAATTCCAAATGTACATTCAACCATTCTCCGAGCCCTGGTCAAGCGGTAGTTGTATGTCCGTTTCATTAAATTTAATCCGCGGCTTGAATAAGGTTTAAGAAGATTTCCACACATTTGGAATGCCTCATCACCAACCAATACAAACGGCATGGGTGGGGCATCAGTACCTGGCAGTGGTTGAGGCTGAGGGAAATCAAATTGTCTGTTATATAGACTCCGTCCCATATAAGAATTTTTAAAAACCATTGAATCGTTGGTGCGTCCATAGGCCCCTACGTCGACGGCAACAAAACGATATTCTGCATCAGCGATAGCCATTAGAATAATAGAAAAATATTTCTTATAGTTGTAAAACTCAGATCCGGTTCCTTGGGGCTTGATTATTCTTATATGTTTCCCGTCTACTGCACCTATGCAGTTGGGAAACTGACAAATTTGCCAATATTTTTCAGCAATTTCTTTCCACTGCTGTCTAGTTGGATGTGGAATAAATTCATCATGAAGTTGATCCCACAAAACACGGCATGTCTCCTTCACAATAATTGAAACAGTCGATATGCCAAGGCGAAATTGGAAATGGAGTGAGCTAAAACTTTCTCCACTTGCAAGAAACCTATAGAAAAATAGAATTTTATGTATTTAAAAAAATTATATAATGTATATATAAATATAGACAGAAATTGGTACTATATATAATATTTATCTACTTTACCTTATGGTCAACAACAGGCGTTCTGCTGGGGAAACACAGCGGCGGAAAGTGGTGTCTTGTCTTTGAATGTGAGGTGACACCCGTTGTAAAAGATCATCAAAACTTTCTACCGTCATCCGTAAGTAATTAGAAAATTTGTCAGGATAATTCCTCAATTCGGGAAACAGAGTTTCAAAAACTCCCCTTCTTATCCTTGCAGAGGTTATTGGATGCACCCAATAGCGACGCTTTCTACGCTGTCTGTCTCGAAGACGTCTTCTCCAGCGCGAAACCAGAATAAGAGCCTGAAATCCAAAACTAATATGGCCTGGCATCATCTTTGCACTCTGCAGAAGGAACTTCTGAGTGGTAAGTGACCTTGTTTTTTCTTTTATAGCCACTTGTAGTATTTGCTTAACAGATTAAAATCTTTTATCTCTGAAATTTAAATAACGGATCCGTCTTTCCGTTTACAAACGGAAGGAAATGGAACAGACGGATCCGTTATTATGACGGATCCGGCAGACGGATACGTCGAAAAGTGTATGCCGGATGCAACGGAATGACGGATCCGGCATAAAATACTATTGCCGGAACGACGGATCCGTTGCATGAAAAATATCCGGTAATGTTGACTTTAACGGATCCGGCAGTCAATTCCGGCAACGGAACTGCTTGCCGGATCACTCTGCCGCAAGTGTGAAAGTAGCCTTACCTGCTGCTGAGAACCTGAAGCAGCGCCTAGATCTTCATCTGCCAGAGCGGCCGGGCTGAGAGTCGGCATTGGAGCAACAGGAGAGAGGCATCCAGCCTGAAGTTCCAGCAAACCGAGTCTGGGGCAGCCCCAGCACAGCAGCAGGGTTGGAGCAGGGTTGCAGCATGGGCTTGCAGAGGGGAGGAGAGACCTGCGTCAGCTGAGGGTCCGAGTTCAGCTGTCTGCAGGGGGCGGGGCTTCAAGGGTCAGCTGATCGCAGCGTCAGGGATCAGCTGTCTGAAGAGGAAGTGCCTCGCTTCCTGGGAGCTGCTGCTGCTGCTGCACAGACAGTTAACCCTTCATGTCCTGGATCCTCTTTTTCAAGCATCTGCGCTGGCTGGAAGTGGTGTGGAAAAGCATCAGCAGCACTCTACGGAGGATTCTCTGCCTTATTCCTCACAGTCCCACAGGAGCAGCCTGCTGGTGAGAAAATCTCTGTCCCTTCATCCTTTGATTTCTTTTCTGAATTGTTTTCTCGTTTTGTTCCTAAGGTACTTTCACACTAGCGGCAGGACCGATCTGACATGCTGTTCACCCTGTCGGATCCGTCCTGCCGCTATTTCGCTGTGCCGCCGGACTGCCGCTCCGTCACCATTGACTATAATGGGGACGGGGGCAGAGCTCCGGCGCAGCACGGCAGTGCACGGCGAGAGCCGCCGGACTAAAAAGTCGGACATGCAGTACTTTTAGTCCGGCGGCCTCTTGCCGTGCTGCGCCGGAGCTCTGCCCCCGTCCCCATTATAATCAATGTTTACGAAGCGGCAGTCAGGCGGCACAGCAAAATGGTGGCAGGACGGATGCGTCCTGCCGCTAGTGTGAAAGTACCCTAACGCTAATTGCGGATCCACAAAAGAAAAACGGATAACATACTTTTTTTTTTGCGGATCCATTGTAACAATGCCTAAAATGGACAATTATTTTTGCAGGGCTATGGAATGGACATTTTTTTGCGGACCCATTGAAATGAATGGGTCCGCATCCTATCCTCATGTAGCCTTAATGAAAGGTTTGATTGTGCTATCCCAGTGCTTGATAGAGGTATTGGGCTGCCACAAACTTGTGTTAACGAGGCAATTCCATGTGGTTACCATTTTTTTCAGTGAAGGATCGGATTTGGCGCCAGGAATTTATTGATGTTTTATCGCTTTTACCTTCTGCTAGAGAATTGGTTCGCGCAGATACAAAAGGTGATAAAGTTGATGATGAAAAGAAGCGTGCAGTGCCCAAGTCTTTTAACAGTGCTGCAGTAGAAAGATTTCCTGACAAGTGCTGTGGCCTGTTTTAGGACGTTGATATAGGGCTTGGGGCATACAGTCACTTTTGCGGTATGGCCTCTTTCAATTACAAGTCGTTTCGTCAGAAATTAGCAATCCATCTTTCATTGAAATAATTGAATAATTGTCTGTATCGGCATGAGTGCTCGTTTTGTGCGGGTGCAGTCAATCCTCTCAGCAGCAGCCAGGTCCTAAGGAGCAGTTATCCAAAAGTGTTGACAGCAGTGAAGCTGGTAGAAATGTGGCGTACCCCGACCAAGTGACGGCTAAATGACTGATATCCGTTTTTTATGAGTCTATAAGGGTCCATTCACACGTCCGTTATAACACTCCGTTTTCATTCCGATTTAAATCGAAACGTTATTTTCGAATCCATTAATTTCAATTGCCTCTGCAAAAATGCGGACACCAATCATAGTGCTGTCCGAATCAAGGAATCCGTTCCGTTTTCCTATTTTCGAGTATGCGGATCCTGAAAAAAAATTAAGCTTGTCCTACTTTCTGTCCGTTTTTCGGGTCCGTTGTCCATTCAAGCATAAATGCGGATGACATGCACAAAAACCATCCGAATGTCATCCGATTTTGCGGATCCGTTGACAGGAAAATGGATGGAAAAAAAAACGGAATAACAGAAACACGGAACGGATTCTGAAGCACTTTAGTAAAAAAAACAGAAGGTTGTACTGAAAAACGGATCCGCAAATAAAAGGAACGTTTATCTGGAAAGTTAAAAATACTGATGTGTGAATGGACCCTAAAGGGCCTGGCTGTGTTTGGGTGGAGAATTTAAAGGGAGTCTTTCACCTAATACTGACCGTTTTTGAACACTAAGGCCCCTTTCACACTGGGCGAGTATTCTGCGCGGATGCGATGCGTGAGTTGAACGCATTGCACCCGCACTGAATACCGACCCATTCACTTCTATGGGGCTGTTCACATGAGCGGTGATTTTCACACATCACTTGTGCATTGCGTGAAAATCGCAGCATGCTCTATATTCTGCGATGGAGACCCGATCATTATTATTTCCCCTTATAACATGGTTATAAGGGAAAATAATAGCATTCTGAATACAGAATGCATAGTAAAATAGCGCTGGAGGGGTTAAAACAAAGAATAATAATTTAACTCACCTAAGGCCTCTTTCACACTTGCGTTGTTGGGATCCGGCGTGCACTTCCGTTGCCGGAGGTGCCCGCCGGATCCGGAAAAACGCAAGTGTACTGAAAGACGGAGCAGTCTTCAAAATGCTTTCAGTGTTACTATGGCACCCAGGAAGCTATTAAAGTCCTGGTTGCCATAGTAGGAGCGGGGAGCGGGGGAGCGGTATACTTACAGTCCGTGCGGCTCCCGGGGCGCTCCAGAATGACGTCAGAGCGCCCCATGCGCATGGATGACGTGATCCATGTGATCACGTGATCCATGCGCTTGGGGCGCCCTGACGTCACTCTGGAGCGCCCGGGGAGCCGCACGGACGGTAAGTATACTGCTCCCCCGCTCCCCGCTACACTTTACCATGGCTGCCAGGACTTTAGCGTCCCGGCAGCCATGGTAACCATTCAGAAAAAGCTAAATGTCGGGTCCGGCAATGCGCCGAAACGACGTTTAGCTTAAGGCCGGATCCGGATCAATGCCTTTCAATGGGCATTAATTCCGGATCTGGCCTTGCGGCAAGTTTTCAGGATTTTTGGCCGGAGCAAAAAGCGCAGCATGCTGCGGTATTTTCTCCGGCCAAAAAACGTTCCGTTCCGGAACTGAAGACATCCTGAACGGATTTCTCTCCATTCAGAATGCATTAGGATAAAACTGATCAGGATTCTTCCGGCATAGAGCCCTGACAACGGAACTCTATGCCGGAAGAAAAGAACGCAGGTGTGAAAGAGCCCTTAGTCCACTTGCTCGCGCAGCCCGGCATCTCCTTCTGTCTCCTTTGCTGAACAGGACCTGTGGTGACGCCACTCCGGTCATCACATGATCCATCACATGATCTTTTACCATGGTGATGGATCATGTGATGACTGGAGTGACGTCACCACAGGTCCTGTTCAGCAAAGGAGACAGAAGGAGATGCCTGGCTGTGCGATCAAGTGGACTAAGGCGAGTTAAATTATTATTATAATTTTTTTAACCCCTCCAGCGCTATTTTACTATGCATTCTGTATTCAGAATGCTATTATTTTCCCTTAGGCTGGGTTCACACGGGCGTTACGGGAAAATGTGCGGGTGCGTTACGGGAACACCCGCGATTTTTCCGCGCGAGTGCAAAACATTGTAATGCGTTTTGCACTCGCGTGAGAAAAATCGCGCATGTTTGGTACCCAAACCCGAACTTCTTCACAGAAGTTCGGGCTTGGGATCGGTGTTCTGTAGATTGTATTATTTCCTCTTATAACATAGTTTATAAGGGAAAATAATAGCATTCTGAATACAGACTGCATAGTAAACTAGCGCTGGAGGGGTTAAAAAATAAATAAATAATAATTTAACTCGCCTTAGTCCACTTGATCGCGGCCCGGCATCTCCTTCTGTCTCCTTTGCTAAACAGGACCTGTGGTGAGCCTACAGGTAAAGGACCTTTGGTGATCTTTTACCATGGTGATGGATCATGTGATGACCGGAGTGACGTCACCAAAGGTCCTTTACCTGTAATTAATGCTCACCACAGGTCCTGTTCAGCAAAGGAGATAGAAGGAGATGCCGGGCCGCGATCAAGTGGACTAAGGTGAGTTAAATTATATATATATTTTTTTTTAACCCCTCCAGCGCTGTTTTACTATGCATTCTGTATTCAGAATGCTATTATTTTCCCTTATAACCATGTTCTCCATCCCGATCGTCTCCTAGCAACCGTGTGTGAAAATCGCACTACATCCGCACTTGCTCGCGGATGCTTGCGATTTTCACGCAGCCCCATTCACTTCTATGGGGCCTGCGTTGCGTGAAAAACGCAGAATATAGAGCATGCTGCGATTTTCACGCAACGCACAAGTGATGCGTGAAAATCACCGCTCCTGTGAACAGCCCCATAGAAATGAATGGGTCGGTATTCAGTGCGGGTGCAATGCGTTCACCTCACACATCGCATCCGCGCGGAATACTCGCCCATGTGAAAGGGGCCTTATAAGCATGTTATAAGGGAAAATAATACAATCTACACAACCCCGATCCCAAGCCCGAACTTCTGTGAAGAAGTTCGGGTTTGGGTACCAAACATGCGCGATTTTTCTCACGCGAGTGCAAAACGCACCCACACCTTTTCCCGCAACGCCCATCTGAAAGAGGCCTAACACCATTCTCAGCATTATAGTATCCATATGTGAATGCTACTTAGGCCTCCTGCACATGACCGTATGGCTTTTTCAGTGTTTTGCGGTCTGTTTTTCACTGATCCATTGTTCCATTTCTTTGTTTCCGTTGTGTTTCCGTTTCTGTTCCGTTTTTCCGTATGGCATATACAGTATACAGTAATTACATAGATAAAATTGGGCTGGGCATAACATTTTCAATAGATGGTTCCGCAAAAAACGGAACGGAAACGGAAGACATACAGATGCATTTCCGTATGTGTTCCGTTTTTTTGCGGACCCATTGACTTGAATGGAGCCACGGAACGTGATTTGCGGGCAATAATAGGGCATGTTCTATCTTTAAATGGAACGGAAATACGGAAATGGAATGCATACAGAGTACATTCATTTTTTTGGGCAGAACCATTGAGATGAATGGTTCCGTATACGGACCGTATACAGAACGCAAAAAACGGACAGTAAACGGGGAAAAAGCGGTCGTGGGCAGGAGACCTTACTGTTTAGCTGTCCGTCGATTATTTCCTTCAAAAAACATTTTTATCCAATATTCAAATTAGGTCTGAAGGTGCCCAGGGGCGGCGTTCAAGCGGCCGGTGCCCAGGCCCCTCTTCGCTAATCATATGAAACCCCTCACCTTTAAACACTCAGGCCGGCCCTAGGTTCTTCTTATTACCGCCTCCCTTCAGACCTAATTTGAATAAAAGTGTTTTTTTAAGGAAATAAGCGACGGACAGCTAAACAGTAAGTAGCATTCACATATGGGTACTATAATGCTGAGAATGGTGTTAGTGTTCAGAAACAGTCAGTATAGGTGAAAGACTCCCTTTAAAGTCTGTACTGCAATATAAGGAGATGGTAAGAGAGAAGTTGTTGAAGGAATTTCAGGCTGATCAGATTGCTGGTCCACTTTTAAGCCCACCTTAGCTGGTCTCCGCTAGGTGGTGTTCCTAAAAAAGAGCCTGGCATTTAATCCATTTGTCTTATCCTGCTAAGAGGACCTTCCACCGCTCCTGACATGCCTGGTTTAATAGCTTCATGCATTTCCCATGTAATAACAATTCTGGAACATCTACTCTTATGTCTGTATGTTGTGCCATTCCTTTATTATTTCTACTAGAAGTTATGGATGATTGCTAGCAGTCTGCAGTAAGGGTACAGAGGGGAGGTAACAAGTTGGGGGGGGGGGGGGGGTGACTGCACAGACTCACTCTATCCATTGTCAGACAATGCAGGTACACCCCCCCCCCCAACTGGTTACCTCCCCTCTGTACCCTTACTGCAGACTGCTAGCAATCATCCATAACTTCTAGTAGAAATAATAGGACTGGCACAACATACAGACATAAGAATAAATGTTCCAGATTTGTTATTACATGGGGAAAACATGAAGCTATTAAACCAGACATGTCAGGAGCGGTGAAAGGTCCTCTTTAAATGACGAATGCCTAAGTCTTATTGTACGGTGATTGATGTGAAATCAGCTGTTAGGCTTCTTCCGATTCATCCGTCTGGGTACAATTCTTTAGGTTTCCTGTTTGATGGTCAATATTTTTATGACAAATGTCTCCCCATGGGATTTTCTTGTTCTTGTTTTTATTTTGAAGCTTTTTCTAGTTTTCTTCATTGGGTTTTGAAAGGTAATGTTGAAAGTGGTGGTATTTTGCATTACCTTGATGATTTTTATTTGAAGGACCTGTTGATTCTGATTGTTGTTATAATTTGTTTATTGAAGTTTTTTGATATTTGTATATTATTTGGTGTTCCGTTAGCTCAAGAAAAAATGGTTTTATCATGTAATTGTTTGAAATTTCTCAGTATTCGGGTAACATGGAATTTTGTTTACCTACGGATAAGTTAGAAAAAGCCTGTTTGTTGATTGTAAATATGTTAGCTAGCAAAAAGACTACTTTAACCCCTTAGTGACTAATGACATACTGTGTACGTCATGATATGGTGTTAGTTACCGCATCATGACGTACACAGTAAAGTATACTTGCGGTGACAATGGCATCTAAACAGGTGTCACAGACAGCAGAGCTGTCCGGGCACCTGTCAGGGGACCAATCACAGTGGTTCCTGCTTTTTGATCACTGCGATTGGTCAGTCAGATCTGACTGACCAATCGCAGTGCGTCCTGCTTGCCGGCTATCACGTCTGATATGGCAGGTAAAAGATGTGCGGCGCTGAGGGGAGTGAAGGAGAGTACCCTTTCAATAGGGAGAGGGAGGAATGGTGACCCCCTAACTCACCTAGCACTGGCACCTGGCTGCCCTGACGTCCCTAGACGGGCTGCTAACCTGTACGCAGATTACGTGCCTCGTCCCTGGCTTACCCTGAAATAAGCCCTAGGTAGTGAATATTGCTGTGGGAGCACTAGTCCTCGCCACTGACACCTAGGGTAACAGGGAGTGGACAAACAATCCCCAAAGGGAGACAACAAACAGGAGACAACAACAGAAGTGAACCGGAGATCCAACAGCTCCACAGCAACTCCAACTCCATATCTATATCTGGCAACAAGGGATGCAGAAAGGGAGAATAGCTGGGAGTGGCTGACAGAGAACAGCTGAAAGGAAAAGCTACAGATTCCTAACTGGGACAAAAAGGATCGCAAACCTAAGCAGGAAAACCTGGAACGGAATCCATTCCCACCACTAGGTCATGGAGCGATCTCTTGAAACCGAGTGAGTAGCCACCCGCTGCAACCTTCTGACCCCAAGCTCAACTGGGTCAGCAATAGGTCGTGACACCCTCGTGACAGTACCCCCCTTTCTATGAGGGGCCACCGGACACTCAGGACCAGGTCTTTCCGGATGAGAAATGTGGAAAGAACAAAGTAATCTGCTGGCGTTTACTTCTGATGCTGGCACCCACATTCTTTTTTCCGGACCGTAACCTCTCCAAAGCACCAGATATTGAAGAGAGCGTCGGACAAATCGAACAACAATTCTTGCCACCTCAAACTCCAAATTGCCATCAACAATAATTGGAGGATGCGGTAACAGTGATGGTTCCGGCGGTGCAACATACTTTTTGAGCAACGATTTATGAAATACATTATGGATTTTCAATGTTTGAGGTAGCTCCAGGCGAAATGCCACGGGGTTAATGACGGCGACCATTTTATAAGGACTGATAAACCTAGGACCCAATTTCCAAGATGCCTTTAACGTAATATTTCTAGTCGACAGCCACACATAGTCATTCACCCCTAGGTACGATCCTGGTAAACGTTTTTTATCAGCCATACGTTTATATCTGCCGCCAATATTTTTCAAATTGCTTTGAACCTTTTGCCATACAGAAGAGAGTGATAACGTAAACCGTTCTTCCTCAGGTATCCCAGAAGGTTCCCCCTCACTGAAAGTGCAAAATTGAGGATGAAAACCATATGCACCAAAAAATGGTGACTTACCAGTTGATTCTTGATGGCGATTGTTTATAGTAAACTCTGCTAAAGGTAAGTAAGATGACCATTCCTCCTGATTTTCAGACACAAAATACCTAAGATAAGTCTCTAGGTTTTGGTTCGTGCTTTCGGGCTGGCCGTTCGACTGCGGATGGAAGGCTGAGGAAAAGGACAAATGTACCCAAGACGAGAACAAAAAGCTCTCCAGAATTTAGAAATAAACTGGGTTCCACGATCCGAAACAACATCGGAAGGGACCCCCGTGAAGCTTAACTATTTCACTGATATAAACCTGAGCCAGGGTTCTAGCATTTGGCAATGCGGGTAAGGCAATGAAATGCACCATTTTATTGAACCTGTCTACTACTACCAGGATAACCGTTCTACCCACAGATACAGGTAGGTCAGTAATAAAATTCATTGACAGGTGTGTCCACGGTCTGTTGGGAATTACCAGTGGCAACAGAGACCCCGCCGGACGAGTATGAGTGACTTTAGCACGTGCACAGGTTGTATAGGTAGACACAAAGACAACTACATCCTGCTGCAACCTCGGCCACCAAAAACGATGAGACAATAGCTCCGAGGTTGCCCTACTACCTGGGTGCCCAGCTGTCACGCTCTAGTGTGGGAGGGAAACCCCACACCGAACATGTTAGGGAAAGGGGAAAAGAAATAAGGCCTGAAAACTAGGGCAGGAAGATGGACACCTCCTAATGAAAACCCTAATCAAAGCCCTGACTGACTACCAGTATAAACAGACCCCAGAGGTAGGTGAGTTCATACACAGGAATACCTAAAGTCCTATCTAACCCTAAAGGACCTTGGTACTAATGACAGGAATAAGACATCCTGTTCCTCCAAAAGGAAGGATGAACAGGAGTCTCTTAGACCTAATACAACAAGGAAATGCAACACACAGAAAAGCCAAAATACAAAGGGAAAGGTAACACTTAACTTCCAAGAAGCTATGGCAGCACCAGGAACTCAGCTGAGATCCAAACACCAGCTATCTACAGGTTCAACTGAAGCTATAAACCGCACAGCATTGTTGGAGAAACCACTATAAATATTGAAATATAATTGACCACAATAGCAACACCTGGAGATTAGGGGGGGAGGCCAGTACCAGAAACAACACAGGCGCCTATTGATCCACAAGGTAAACATGTCAAATCAAACCACGTGTTGCCAGTCTCAAAGATCTCCTGCCACTCACTGTCGCTGAGACGACCGTATGTGACACCAGCGAGTGCAGAATTATGATGTTCTTTTGAAATTTCAACGCGCAAATACAAGGGCGCAAACAACTTTCCTGGGGGACAGGAGACCGGGGCGTTCCCCTGAGCCTCCAACACCATCCCGTCCAGGTCTGAGTGTAACGCAGAGACAACCACACTCCTATTGTAAAATCGGCACCGAATCGTCAACATCACCCCCTCCAGGAAAACTTCGGGATAACACATCAGCTTTGGTATTTTTTGCCCCCGGACAATAGGCGATAACAAAATTAAACCTGGTAAAAAACAAAGACCACCTAGCTTGTCTTAGGGGTAAGACGTTTAGCAGATTCAAGGTACAGTCCTGATCAAAAGTTTAAGACCACTTGAAAAATGGCAACATGCAACAAGAAGAAATGAGAGTGAGACAAAACATTTTTTGAGCATTCAATTACCGGTAATTGAAAATAACGATTAAACTGAAACAGGCTGTTTTTCAGCTAATCCAAATTTTAGGACCACATGCCTTTTAAAAGACCAAATCTGTGCAAAGATGTGAATTCATTGTCATTTTCTGTCAGGTAGTCACACGTTGTGATGGCAAAGGCAAAAAAACTCTCCCTTTTTGAACGTGGTCGGGTTGTTGAACTGCATAAGCAGGTTCTCTCACATCGCACCATCGCAGGTGGGACGCAGTAAGACAGTCATTTGGAATTTCTTAAATGATCCCGAGGGTTATGGGAAAAAAAAGTCAAGTGGAAGACCCAAAAAAATTTCATCAGCACTGAGCCGGAGGATCCAATTGGCTGTCCGTCAAGACACTGGACGATCCTCGACCCAAATTAAGGCCCTTACTGGTGCTGACTGCAGCCCCGTAAACATCAGACGGCATCTGAGACTTAAGGGCTTCAAAAACAAAAAACGTCTTCAAAGACCTCGTCTCCTTGAACGCCACAGAACTGCTCGTTTGGACTTTGCAAGAGAGCACCAAACATGGGACATTCAAAGGTGGAAGAAAGTTTTATTCTCTGAGAAAAAATTTAACCTTGATGGTCCTGATGGTTTCCAACGTTACTGGCATGACAAGCAGATCCCATCTGAGATGTTTTCTACGTGCCATAATTGTCTGGGGTGCTTTTTCCTTCAGTGGAACAATGGAACTTCAGGAAGTGTAGGGGCGTCAAACTGCCGCTGGCTATGTCCATATGTTGCAGAGAGCATTCCTCATCACTGAGAGCCCTCGTCTGTGTGGTAACGACTGGGTTTTTCAACAGGACAACGCTACAGTACACAATGCCCGCAGGACAAGGGACTTCTTCCAGGAGAATAACATCACTCTTTTGGCCCATCCTGCGTGTTCCCCTGATCTAAATCCAATTGAGAACCTTTGGGGATGGATGGCAAGGGAAGTTTACAAAAATGGACAACAGTTCCAGAGAGTAGATGGCATTCATGCGGCCGTCTTCACTTGGAGAAATGTTCCCACTCACCTCATGGAAACGTTTGCATCAAGCATGCCGAAACGAATTTTGGAAGTGATAAACAATAACAGCGGAGCTACTCATTACTGAGTTCATGTTTGGAAGTTGGATTTCTGTTTTGGGGGGTTTCGTTTTTTTTTGGAGGTGTGGTCCTAAACTTTTGATCAGCTGAAAAACAGCCAGTTTCAGTTTATTCGTTGTTTTTTCATTAAATTGAATGCTCAAAAAATGTTTTGTCTCACTCCCATTTCTTCTTGTTGCATATTGAAGCTCTACTTGGAACCTTTGTTAGTATGGTGGTCTTAAACTTTTGATCAGGACTGTATAACAGATTTTTATGATCCGTAATCACCGTGACGGGATGAGCTTCCCCCTCCAAAAAGCGACGCCATTCCTCAAACGCTAATTTAATAACTAAAAGTTCCCTGTTGCCTAGATCATAATTCTTCTTGGCTGCCAACAATTTCTTAGAAAAGAAAGCACAAGGATGCCATTTACTTGGAGACGGACCCTGGGACAGTACAGCCCCCATCCCCACCTCCGATGCATCAACATCAGGCTGGACTAGTATGGCTGCCGAGGTGAAACTCTCTTTCAGAGAGGAAAAAGCCAGTTTAGCAGCGTTAGACAATTTATAAAAATCAGTCCCCTTCTTTGTCATGTCTGTAAGGGGTTTAACAATCACCAGATAATTCTGAATTTATTTTCTATAGAAATTGGCAAAACCCAAAAAACTCTGCAGAGCTTTTAGGTTCTCATGGAAGATCCCATTTTAGGATTGCGCTGACCTTCTCTGGATCCATACGGAACCCCAAAGCTGATAGCAGATACCCCAGGAATTGTACCCCCTGTACGGCGAATACACATTTCTCCAATTTAGCATATAACTTATTCGTCCGTTAAATCTGCAACACCTGCCTGACATGTACCTTGTGTGTCTCCAGATCGGGTAAATAGATCAAAATATCAAGATATATCACCACAAATCTGCCGACAAGATGACAAAATATATCTTTGACAAAGTGTTGAAAGACAGCAGGAGCATTAGTCAAGCCAGATGGCATGACCAGGTTTTTATAATGCCCCTCAGGAGTGTTAAACGCTGTCTTCCACTGATTCCCCTCTTTGATGCGAATCAGATTGTAGGCTCCCCTTAAATCCATTTTGGAAAACCATTTCGTATCCGCAATCTGATTAAAGAGGTCGGGAATGAGAGGAAGAGGATAGGGGTCTCGGATAGTTGTCCGATTTAGTATACAAAAATCTAGGCAAGGACCCAAACCCCCATCTTTCTTCTTCACAAAGAAGAACCCTGCAGCCACGGGTGAAGAAGAGGGTCTGATATGTCCATTAACTAAACTCTCGGCTCAGTTTTATTACCCAAAACTACCATAGCTGGCAAAACAAACTGAGACGTTCGTATGGAGATGTATACACCCAGGTTGTCATCCTCCGCACAACATGGGGTCCGTAGTTCCGGTGGTTGTTTCTTTTTGGGTACGGATGGACAAGCTCCAATGAAATGACCCATCCGACCACAAAAAACAAACCATTGTCTTACGGCAAACCCCTGGAGGACCAACCTGATGAGTGGCTCCCCCTAGTTGCATGGATTTGTCTGGGTCAAATCAGACTCCGGCCTGATAAAAGTCTCTGCAGGACAAGAACTCCTTAGCCTATCCCTAAGGCGTATATAAATTCTTATAGATAGCGGCCTCAAGGGATATAGGAGTCTCATACAGCTCAAGAGCGTCTTTTACTTTCTCTGACAACCCCTGGCAAAACTGGCTCCTGAGAGTGGTCATTCCACCTTCGAAATTCGGAACAATAAACTTGAAGCCATCGTAATCTAGACTCAGCTAGGGAGACTCGGTCAGGGTCATCCTATATGAGACCCAGGGCCTCAAAAAACTAATCTACCAATCGGAGGGCCTGGGTACCAGCTGGTAACGAAAAAGCCCAGTATAGAGGATCCCCTTGGAGAAGGGAGATAAAAATTAAGACCCACTGTTCCTCATTACCAGAGGAATTTGGGCGCAGCCTGAAATATAATTTACAGGCTTCTCGGAACACCACAAATTTCTCTCTCCCTCCTGAAAATTTGTCTGGGAGTGCAACTTTAGGTTCCAGATTGACCTGGTTACCCATAGCAACCACTGAGTTTGAAGTCTGCTGCAGCTGCTGCTGGTGAAGGACCAACGCACTTAATTCTGTCACTTCAAGAGACAGACCTTGCAACTGCTTTGCCAAAACAGCAATAGGATCCATAGTGGATCTTAAAAAAAAATAATTATAATTTTTATTTTATTTTTCGACATAAAGGCCAGATATAATATCACGTCTGATATGGCAAGTAACAGATGTGAGGCGCAGAGGGAAGTGAAGGAGAGCACCTTTTCACTAGGTAGAGGGAGGAGTGGTGACCCCTAACTCGCCTAGCACTGGCACCTGGCTGCCTTGATGTCCCTAGACTGGCTGCTAACCCATATGGCGATCACGTGCCTCATCCCTGGCTTACCTTAAAAAAAGCCCTAGGTAGTGAATAGGGCGGTGGGAGCACTATTCCTCACCACTGACACCTAGGGTAACAACAGGGCAAGGACAAACAACACAAACACTACAAACAATCCCCAAAGGGAGACAACAACAAGAGTGAACCGGAGATCTAACAGTTCCAGTTCCAACACCTCCACAGCAACTCCAACTCCACCAGAGGTCAGAATAGAAGATCTGGAAAGAAAGTCTATATCTGGCAACAGGGGAAGCATAAAGGGAGAATATACACTCACCTAAAGAATTATTAGGAACACCTGTTCTATTTCTCATTAATGCAATTATCTAGTCAACCAATCACATGGCAGTTGCTTCAATGCATTTAGGGGTGTGGTCCTGGTCAAGACAATCTCCTGAACGCCAAACTGAATGTCAGAATGGGAAAGAAAGGTGATTTAAGCAATTTTGAGCGTGGCATGGTTGCTGGTGCCAGACGGGCCAGTCTGAGTATATCACAATCTGCTCAGTTACTGGGATTTTCACGCACAACCATTTCTAGGGTTTACAAAGAATGGTGTTAAAAGGGAAAAACATCCAGTATGCGGCAGTCCTGTGGGCAAAAATGCCTTGTGGATGCTAGAGCTCAGAGGAGAATGGGCCGACTGATTCAAGCTGGTAGAAGAGCAACGTTGACTGAAATAACCACTCGTTACAACCGAGGTATGCAGCAAAGCATTTGTGAAGCCACAACACGCACAACCTTGAGGTGGATGGGCTACAACAGCAGAAGACCCCACCGGGTACCACTCATCTCCACTACAAATAGGAAAAAGAGGCTACAATTTGCACGAGTTCACCAAAATTGGACTGTTGAAGACTAGAAAAATGTTGCCTGGTCTGATGAGTCTCGATTTCTGTTGAGACATTCAAATGGTAGAGTCCGAATTTGGCGTAAACAGAATGAGAACATGTATCCATCCTCTGATGGCTACTTCCAGCAGGATAATGCACCATGTCACAAAGCTCGAATCATTTCAAATTGGTTTCTTGAATATGACAATGAGTTCACTGTACTAAAATGGCCCCCACAGTCACCAGATCTCAACCCAATAGAGCATCTTTGGGATGTGGTGGAACGGGAGCTTCGTGCCCTGGATGTGCATCCCTCAAATCTCCATCAACTGCAAGATGCTATCCTATCAATATGGGCCATTTCTAAAGAATGCTATCAGCACCTTGTTGAATCAATGCCACGTAGAATTAAGGCAGTTCTGAAGGCAAAAGGGGGTCCAACACCGTATTAGTATGGTGTTCCTAAAAATTCTTTAGGTGAGTGTATAGTAGCTGGGAGTGGCTGACAGAGAACAACTAAAAGGAAAAGCTAAAGATTCGTAACTGGGACAAAAAGGATCACAAACTTAAGCAGGAAAACCTGCAGCAGAATCCATTCCCAGCACTAGGTCATGGAGCAATCTCTTGAAACCGAGTGAGTAGCCACCCACTGCGACCTTCTGACCCTAGGAACAGCAGGGTAAGCGATAGGTCGTGACACCCTCGTGACACTGGCAGGCAGAATCATCCAGCGCAGCTCCGATCCCCTTATTCTGACAGTTACCCTTCAGGAGAACGGAGCTGCGCTGTTCTGGTCTCCTGTCAGAGTGCCCACAAGTGCCACCAACACCCCACAGTGCTCCAAACACACTCTGTTCCCCTTGACTCCCCATCCTCCTTTTTTGTGTTTTTATTTATAATCTAGTATAGTATAGTCTTAGTTAGTTAGTGTTAGCGTTAGGCATTGGTAAAAAAAATATTTTTTATACAGTATGTGTGTGTGTGTGTGTGTGTGTGTGTATATGTGTATATATATATATATATATATATATATAATTAGCAGAAGGACACGGCTTCGCACGGGTATATTTCATATATTTTATTTAATGTTTGTGTGTGTCGTTAACCGATATCAACAGTATCCCCCATAACAGTGACCTCTACAGCACCCCGCCCCTTTAACAGTGAACTCGACAGTCCCCCACTCCTTAACACTGACCCCCCCCACAGTGCCCCGCCACTTTAAAATGGGCCCTTCGCAGCAGCCCATCCCCTTATCTTTGACCTTTACAGCAGCCCGCCCCTTTTTAACAGTGAGTTTCACAGCACCCTTACTCCCTTGACAGTGACCTCCACAGTACCCCGCTGCCTTAACAGTGACCTCACAGTACCCTGCTGCCTTAACAGTGACCTCCACAGCAGTTACCCCTTTAATAGTGGCCCCTGCCCCCTTAAAAGTGACCTTCACAGCACCCGCCCCTTTAACAGTAACATCCACAGTGCCCGCCCGTTTAACAGTGACCTCAACAGTGCCCTGCCCTTTAATGCTAGGGCTACACAACATGTGTCGTGCAACATTTTGTCTCAACAATTTTTATAATGATAGGCTATGGTGTAGCACTGCGATATGCGACATACTGCGACACGACAGTCGCAAGAAATTCATCCAAGATGGATGCATGTAGCAGCGTAGTTGTGCGCTATGTGTTGTGTGACTTATTGTCATCCTGTAGCCCTAGCCTAAAGCTGACCTACAGCAGTGAAGAAAAATGGCTGGGTTGTTATGGAAACCTGGAGTAAAACTGTGTGTATGGCAGTTGGGATTTGAAGAGAAAGACTTGCAGGCTTGTATTGGCTAATGCAGGTAATTTTTTTGGGAATATCTCAGGAACAGTACGTCCTAACCTTCCCGAACACCTGATGTACCTGTGTGCCAAATTTGGTGAAGATTGGTTTAGTCGTTTGGTCGCGCATAAAGAACAGACAGACAGCCAAACAAATTTTTATATACAGTACAGACCAAAAGTTTGGACACACCTTCTCATTCAAAGAGTTTTCTTTATTTTCATGACTATGAAGGCATCAAAACTATGAATTAACACATGTGGAATTATATACATAACAAACAAGTGTGAAACAACTGAAAATATGTCATATTCTAGGTACTTCAAAGTAGCCACCTTTTGCTTTGATTACTGCTTTGCACACTCTTGGCATTCTCTTGATGAGCTTCAAGAGGTAGATCCCTGAAATGGTCTTCCAACAGTCTTGAAGGAGTTCCCAGAGATGCTTAGCACTTGTTGGCCCTTTTGCCTTCACTCTGCGGTCCAGCTCACCCCAAACCATCTCGATTGGGTTCAGGTCCGGTGACTGTGGAGGCCAGGTCATCTGGCGCAGCACCCCATCACTCTCCTTCATGGTCAAATAGCCCTTACTTTCAAAGTTTTCACAATTTTTCGGCTGACTGACTGACCTTCATTTCTTAAAGTAATGATGGCCACTCGTTTTTCTTTACTTAGCTGCTTTTTTCTTGCCATAATACAAATTCTAACAGTCTATTCAGTAGGACTATCAGCTGTGTATCCACCTGACTTCTCCTTAACGCAACTGATGGTCCCAACCCCATTTATAAGGCAAGAAATCCCACTTATTAAACCTGACAGGGCACACCTGTGAAGTGAAAACCATTTCAGGGGACTACCTCTTGAAGCTCATCAAGAGAATGCCAAGAGTGTGCAAAGCAGTAATCAAAGCAAAAGGTGGCTACTTTGAAGAACCTAGAATATAACATATTTTCAGTTGTTTCACACTTGTTTGTTATGTATATAATTCCACATGTGTTAATTCATAGTTTTGATGCCTTCAGTGTGAATCTACAATTTTCATAGTCATGAAAATAAAGAAAACTCTTTGAATGAGAAGGTGTGTCCAAACTTTTGGTCTGTACAGTATATAAGACTATCAGAAGGACCCGGCTTCGCACGGGTATATTTCTTCTATTTCATTTAATGTTTCTGTGTTTCGTAAAAAGATAACAGTGCCCTCTACAGTACCCGCCGCTTTACCAGTGACTTCCACAGTGGCTGCCCATTTAACATTGACCTCCACAGTGACCGCCCCTTTAACATTGACCTCCACAGTGCCAGCCCCTTTAACAGTGCCCGCCCCTTTTACAGTGTCCTCCACAGTGCCCTCCCCTTTAACATTGACCGCCCCTTAAACATTGACCTCCACAGTGCCAGTCCCTTTAATAGTCACCTCCATAGTGCCCGCCCCTTTAACAGTGACCACCTCTTTAACAGTGACCTCCACAGTGCCCGCCTCTTTAACAATGACCTCCATAGTACCTGCCCATTTAACATTGACCACCCCTTTAACAATGACCTTCATAGTGGCCGCCCCTTTAACAATGACCTCCATAGTGCCCGCCCCTTTAATGGTGACCTCCACAGTGCCCGCCCCTTTAATAGTGACCTCCACAGTGGCCGCCCCTTTAACAATGACCTCCATAGTACCCACCCATTTAACATTGACCACTCCTTTAAAAATTACCTTCATAGTGGCCGCCCCTTTAACAGTGACTTCCACAGTGCCCGCCCCTTTAATGGTGACCTTCACAGTGCCTGCCCCTTTAACGGTGACCTACACAGTACCCGCCCATTTAACATTGATCACCGCTTTAACAATGACCTTCATAGTGGTCGCCCCTTTAACAGTGACCTCCACAGTGCCCGCCCTTTTAACGGTGAACTCCACAGCGCCTGTCTGTTTAATATAGGCCCCTGCCCCCCATGCATGTAGCAGTGTAGTTGTGCCATCATACGTTATATGACTGAATATTTAAGGACCTGCGACCTGCTGGAACCTGTGATCAGTTGTTATGCCAACCTGGAGTAGGACCTGCAAGCTTCTTGATAAGAAACATGTGACCGTGTGTATGGCAGTTGGGATATGAGTGAAAAACTTACAGGCTTCTATTAGCTAATGCAGGTAATTTTTTGGGAATATCTCAGGAACGGTAAGTCCTAGAAAGCTGAGAAAACCTAAAATCTAAAACCTTACTGGACACCTGATGTACCTGTGTGCCAAATTTGGTCAAGATCGGTTTAGTCATTTGGTCGTGCATAAAGAACATCTAGACAGACAGACAGAAACCCATTTTTATATATATATATGTTGCCTCTATACTGCGTCCGCTAATCCTGTCTACCAGAGCAAAACCCCACAATTGGTGGAGGATGCGTGCATGAGCAGTGAGGCTGTTGTGAACGCCAATATTTTTGGTTTCTGCAACTTTCAGGCACGGTTGTATGTCGTACAGGAAACCAGCTGTATTACAACCAGTGCCCCATGACAAAATGGAGGCTGTTGTGAAGGCCCTCATGGAGGCTAATCTGCAGCAGCGAGAGACAAACCTGCAGCAATGCGAGGCTAATAAGCAGCAGCAGGAGACTAACCAGTTGCTGCTACAACACGTGATGGCAGGAGCAACCACCAGCGTCCACGATGCCCGGAAATCAGTCCGTGCCGCGATTCCTAAGATGACCCCCGCAGATGACATCAAAACCTACCTGCCGATGTACGAGAATGTGGCCTTCAGGCAAAAGCTACCCTGTGATCAGTGGGCTGAGGTCGTCGCTCCGTTCCTGGCATCCGATTCCCAGCGGGTGTATTTCGACATGCCAGACGATCAAGCGTCTGACTACCAGAAAGTCAAGGGTGAGATTCTGGCAAGACTGGGGGTGAATGTGTTGGTCTGGGCCCAGCGGGTGCATCAGTGGAGGTTCAACCCAGCTGAGCCTGCAAGACCCCAGTATTATAACTTACTTTACCTCTCGCAAAAATGGCTACAGCCTGACGTCCTACTGCTATGCTGGATCATCTGTTAGCCGATATGTTCTGGAGGGCTTTGCCATACACTCCAGCACTGGATCGGTCAGGTGTCTCCTGGCAATGCCCTTGAGATGGTGGACCTGGTGGAACGCTATGAAGCTACCAGGAATCTAAAGGAGGGTTCTGTCTGGAGAGGGTTGGCAAACCCCTGAAATCTCCACCCCAGGCCCGGAGATTTGATCCGATAAAACTCGCCCGGGATGTACCCATGGCAGACCTAGCTCCGATAGTCTGCTGGCGGTGTCAGGAGCCTGGTCATGTAAGGACTGACTGTCCCCATCGGGTTGAGCCCATGGACATGGCTACCTTCAGTCTCTATAAGCCAGGAGGCTGTGTGCAACAGGTACCCCAGAGTCTCTAGATCACTTGTGCCAGGTGGAAGTGGGAGACTCTCCGGTGGAGGCTCTGCTGGACTCAGGGAGTCTGGTGTCCTTAGTAAGGGCTACCCTGGTGCGGTCCACTGAGTATACTGGCTGGAAAGTCGGAGTGATGTGCATCCATGGAGACTACCCCACTGCACTGATGTCTCTAACTACGGTGGCTGGTAGATGGACCCATGAGGTGGCTGTCACCACAAATCTACACTATGAACTCATAATAGGGGGAGACTTCCCGACACTGTGACCTGCTATGAGAGTGACTGATACCCATGGGACAGGGGTAACCCTAGCAGGGTGGCCCCGCTTAGGGAGGAGACCAGAACCCTGGAAATCTGAGACCGAAGGGCCAGGGGTAGGGGTGACCGCCAATTCGGTGGAAGAGGGGGAGACAACCCCGCTAAGTGTGATGGTGGGAGACGTGGAGAACTTGCCGCCGGGTCCTGAATTGGCAGACCTCAATGTCTGCAGGGATAATTTTAGTACCGCCCAATGTTGGGACCTGACCCTATCCCACGCCTGGGAAAATGTGTTAATAGTAGATGGTGAACCACAACAACCTGGGGCAGAGTCAGTGTGATTCCCCGTTTTGTGGTTCATCAGGATGTGTTGTATCGGGTAAACCAACAACGGAGTGAGCCTATTGAATAGTTGGTGGTCCCCAAGGCTTATCGCAAGCTTGTGTTAGATCTAGCCTACCAACACATTCTCGGGGGTCACCTGGGGCTGCAGAAAACTCCAGAATCATATTCTACAACGATTTTACTGGCCCAGCATATTCAAAGAAGTGGAAGAGTTTTGTAAGTCTTGCCCGACCTGCCAGATAACTAGCCCCCAGCCACATTTCCATAGTATCTCTTCCGTTTATCGAAGTACCGTTTGACCGAATAGCTATGTACCTCATAGGCCCAGTACCGAAGTCCACCAGAGGGCATCAACACATCTTAGTCATTTTAGACTACGCCACTCTGTATCCGGAGGCGGTGCCACTGCGACATACCTCGGCCAAACTCATAGCTAAGGAGTTAATGGAGATGTTTTCCCGAGTAGGACTACCTAAAGAGGTTCTGACCGACCAAGGACCCCTTTTATGTCCAAGGTGATAAGGGGACTCTGTAAGTTGCTGCACATAAAACAGCTACGGACGTCCGTTTACCATACGCAAATGGATGGTCTGGTTGAAATGTTTAACCAAGCATTGAAAAATATGTTAAAAAGGGTGGTGGCTAAAGATGGGAAGGACTGGGACCTCCCTCTGCCTTATCTCATGTTCGCAGTGTGAGAGGTACCTGTCACAGCCAGACAGCTGAGAAGCGCTCACAGGAGCTTCTCAGATCCTCCTCCTTGAATTTCTTTGTTTTGGTTTAGTTTCTCATCTCGTTAGTCTATCTCAGCTGTCATGCAGTTGGACTGATTGCTACCCTTTAAGTTCCTCCCCATAATGCAGTAGTGTGCGGCTGATACAACTTCCTGGAGTGTGTGTGCATGCTGTTCCCAGTCCTCAGTCGTCAGTCATCTGCAAGATAAGTGCTGTTTATGTATTTATGATTTTGTCTTTTCTGGATCCAGGTGACCCTGACTCCCTCCGTGTCAGTGTAGGGAGCCGGTGGTCGTGTCCCTTCACTATTGTAGGGTCTTCAGGTAATAGATAGCCGAGGAACGTGGATATGCGGCCATCCACCTTTGGGGTGTTCGCATAGGCTGAGCAGTGAGGGAGAGCGGCAGGTCTATTGCAGGTGTCTCCCTTTGTTCCTTAGTTGTGGATCCAGAGAGACATTGTTTATATGGTATTGTCTTGTTTCCTGTACACCATCCGTGACAGTACCCCAGGCCTCTACTGGGTTCTCGCCTTTCGAACTGCTATATGGCAGGCACCCTCGCGGTCTCTTGGACGTGGCCAAAGAGGCATGGGAGCAACAACCCACTCCACATAAAAGTGTCATTGAGTACGTTACCCAGATGCAAGATCGGATAGAGACAGTATTGTCTCTTGTTAGGGAGCATATGGAGGCAGCTCAGTGAGCCCAGAGTCGGATCTATAATGTGTAAAGGTTCACCATGTGAATTTACTCAAACCGTGGAAAGATAGGGAAACCTGTACAGAAGGCAGCCCGCTGCCGGGTTTTCTAGGAGAAGAGGTACGGGCCCCTCTGTCTGATGCAAGAGAGGCGGCTGCCACAGTAAAAATTGCTGACAGCCTGTCCTCTAAACAGTCGCAGGAGGCCAGGGAATTCGTTAGTCGGAACACGGATGTGTTCTCGGACCTCCCTGGACGCACTTCCATAATCCAGCAGGACATTGTCACTGAGCCTCAGGCAAAAGTCTGATTAAAACCATACCGGGAACATACTCACCCTTAGGGACGAGCGGGGTCAACTAAAATCACACCCTAGGGAAATAAATAACATTCTGAAAGATTTTTACCGCAAACTTTATCAATGTCATCCCACATCACATACTCTGAGATAACTGATTACAATCAACCTCACTTCTGGCTTTAACGGTAGAGGAAAGAGTTTCTGAATGCTCCCATTAATGTAGATGAGGTCGCTTGCGCCATAAAAAATCTAACTCTAGGCAAGGCCCCAGGTCCTGACGGTTTTAGTGGGGAGTTTTACCGCATACTATCGACGGATGTGGCACCGTTACTCTCCCATCTGTATTCGGGTTTTATGCAAGGCTCCCTGATACCGTCACAAACTAACATGGCATACATCAAGGTATTACCTAAACCAGGGAAGGACCCAACAGAGGCAACCTCATACCGACCAATTTCGCTAATAAATATTGACCTTAAATTGGCTTCTAAGATTGTTGCGGATAGGTTGGCAAACATCCTACCTAGACTGATATCTCCCGCACAGGTGGGCTTTGTCCAGAAAAGGGAAGCAGTTACTAACATTCGTAAAGTTCTTGCAGTCCTGGATGAGGTCAAGATGCGACCAGAAGCACATCCTTTCCCAGCGATAGTCACTATTGACGCTGAAAAAGCATTTGACAATATCGACTGGGGATGGATGGGAGATGTATTAGACATAATGGGTTTTACGGGCCAATTTAGACAGTATATAAATGCAATTTACTCCAACCCCCCAAGCACAAGTGCACACACTGGGATTTATCTCAGACCCCATAACCATGTATAAAGGGACCAGACAGGGATGCCCACTTTCCCCACTTCTTTTCAATTTGGCAATTGAACCCCCTATCTAGAAGAATAGAACTGGATAAGAGTATCGAAGGTATTAGCGTAGGCAGTATAAAGATTAAACACGCCCTCATCGTGGATGATTTGCTGGTGTTTCTGGAACATCCATACAGGGACGCAGGGAGTCTATTCCAACTACTGACGGCTTTTGGCTTAGTATCAGGTTTCAAAGTAAATACTAATAAATCCGAAATCACGTTCCTCGGTAAATAAACTTCTAGTTCACCCAAACAACCCCTTGACCCTCCCATTTCGATTGCCTCCAGGGCGATAAAGTATTTAGGTATCCAAATCGGGAAAAACCCTGAATCTTTATATGAGCTAAACTATCTTCCCCTTTTCAAAAAAATCCTGGCAGATATAGAGAGGTGGATGCAGCTCCCGTTGTCAATAGGGGGAAGAAGCCAACTACTAAAAAATGATGTGCGTCTCAAAGCTCCTGTATCCTATGCAAACCATTCCAGTTCTCCTAAAACATTCAGACACAAGTCTCTTGGAGACAGCGTTCAGGTCCTGACTAAGGACAGCAGGATAGCACTGACTAAGCTACAACTTCCTAAAGACATGGGGGCTTGAATGTTTCAGATCTTAGAAGTTACAATTTAGCTAGCATCATGAGACACTGCACTGATTGGATTTCAGGTACAGGATATTATATCAATACTACTCTAGAGGCGCAATTGGTATATCCGTGGTCATTACCTGCCCTACTCCACACTAAATTCAGTGTATTGCCATCTATCATTAAGGGCAGTGGTTAGGGACACTGTGGCCGCTTGGAAGGCAACTCGTAAAATCTTTGGCCTGTCCTTCTCACTCTCCAAATATATGTACATTCAGGTCCATAAATATTGGGACATCGACACAATTATAATATTTTTGGCTCTATATACCACCACAATGGATTTTAAATAAAACAAACAGGGTGTGCTTTAACTGCAGACTGTCAGCTTTAATTTGAGGGTATTTACATCCAAATCAGGTGAACGGTGTAGGAATTACAACAGTTTGCATATGTGCCTCCCACTTGTTAAGGGACCAAAAGTAATGGGACAATTGGCTTCTCGGCTGTTCCATGGCCAGGTGTGTGTTATTCTCTCATTATCCCTATTGCAGTGAGCAAATAAAAGGTCCAGAATTTTTTTCAAGTGTGCTATTTGCATTTGGAATCTGTTGCTGTCAACTCTCAAGATTAGATCCAAAGAGCTGTCACTATCAGTGAAGCAAGCTATCATTAGGCTGAAAAAACAAAACAAATTCATCAGAGAGATAGCAAAAACATTAGGCGTGGCCAAAACAACTGTTTGGAACATTCTTAAAAAGAAGGAACACACCGGTGAGCTCAGCAACACCAAAAGACCCGAAAGACCATGGAAAACAACTGTGGTGGATGACCGAAGAATTCTTTCCCTGGTGAAGAAAACACCCTTCACAACAGTTGGCCAGATCAAGAACACTCTACAGGAGGTAGGTGTATGTGTGTCAAAGTCAACAATCAAGAGAAGACTTCACGAGAGTGAATACAGAGGGTTCACCACAAGATGTAAACCATTGGTAAGCCTCAAAAACAGGAAGGCCAGATTAGAGTTTGCCAAACGACATCTAAAAAAGACTTCACAGTTCTGGAACAACATCCTATGAACAGATGAGACCAAGATCAACTTGTACCAGAGTTATGGGAGGAGAAGAGTATGGAGAAGGAAAGGAACAACTCATGATCCTAAGCATACCACCTCATCAGTAAAGTATGGTGGTGGTGGTGGTAGTATCATGGCGTGGGCATGTATGGCTGCCATTGGAACTGGTTGTATTTATTGATGATGTGACTGCTGACAAAAGCAGCAGGATGAATTCTGAAGTGTTTCAGGCAATATTATCTGCTCATATTCAGCCAAATGCTTCAGAACTCATTGGACGGCAATTCCCAGTGCAGATGGACAATGACCCAAAGCATACTGCAAAAGCAACCAAAGAGTTTTTTAAGGGAAAGAAGTGGAATGTTATGCAATGGCCAGTCAATCACCTGACCTGAATGCGATTGAGCATGCATTTCACTTGACAAAGACAAAACTGAAGGGAAAATCACCCAAGAACAAGCAGGAACTGAAGACAGTTGCAGTAGAGGCCTGGCAGAGCATCACCAGGGATGAAACCCAGCGTCTGGTGATGTCTATGCGTTCCAGACTTCAGGCTGTAATTGACTGCAAAGGATTTGCAACCAAGTATTAAAAAGTGAAAGTTTGATTTATGATTATTATTCTGTCCCTTTTACTTTTGGTTCCTTAACAAGTGGGGGGCAAACTGTTGTAATTCCTACACCATTCACCTGATTTGGATGTAAATACCCTCAAATTAAAGCTGACAGTCTGCAGTTAATGCACATCTTGTTTGTTTCATTTCAAATCCATTGTGGTGGTGTATAGAGGCAAAAATGTTAGAATTGTGTTGATGTCCCAATATTTATGGACCTGACTGTATGTCTGGGGCCACCCGGAATTTCCGGCAGGCATAGACTTGAAATACTTTCAACAGTGAAAATTGAAGGGTATAAAACCTTGTGGAATGTGCAGGAAGGGAGACTTTATTCTTTCAATGAGTTTTTAGATAGGTACCACTTGACAAACACACAACAACTTCTGGCATATTTGCAGGTACAAGGTTTCCTAAAAAAAGAGTTACCAACCTTGCCAAAGAAATGTCCCCCAATGATTTTGACTCACTGGTAGGTCAAGGCAATCGTAAAACATTGTTGTCAGAATTCTGCCATCTGCTAAGAGGCAAAAAAAATGCAGGTGGCAGAAAAAGTTTTTTGCCATTGGAGGAAGGAGTTCCCAACAGTGATGGCCAGTTCGCAGTGTTCGCCGACGAACACATGCGATTTGCCATCTTCACTCCCAAGTCCGGTGATAGAGAGGTAAGTCCTTACCTGTGCCTGCGCCGCGAGACGCTCTGAAACACATGCGGCCACCGGGAGTAGGCAGTTCAGAGAACAGCCTTCATCGGGCTGTTCTCAGAACTGCCTGCTCCCGGTGACCGCATGTGTTTTAGAGCGGCTCGCCGCGCAGGCACAGGTAAGGACTTACCTCTGCATCGCCGGACAGTACTTGGGAGTGAAGATGGCAGATCGCATGTGTTCGTCGGTGAACACTGCGAACTGGCCATCACTGGTTCCCAAGTGCTGACATCGGACAGAAGATTCTATAGGGGTGGAATAAAATAAGAAAAATAATACCAAACGAATTGTGGAGGGAGACCCAGTTTAGAATGATTCACAAAGCCATCTATGGGTTTCACTTTGCTTCAAACTCACCATCCCAGGACATGATGACTGTCCCAAATGTCACCTGAAAAGTTCTGACTTATATCATGGAATTTGGCAATGTCCAGAATCGGTTAAGTTCTGGAAGATGATTAGGTATCAAATTAAGCAACACCTTCAGGTGACTGTTCCTTTAAATCCTCTTCTCCTCTTGTTTCATGCGTCTCCAGAGGGGGAGAAAATTGCCCCACTTATTCATATACTGATTTTGGCGGCTAAAAGATGCTTGTTCAGGGATTGGCTACAACCCAGAGTTCCGACAGCGACTGACGTACTCCATCATATTAGGTCGTGTTTCGACTTAGAAAGAACTGAGGCGGAATAATATAAGGGAAAACTCATTGAGGCATTTTTTGGTAAATGTAAAAGTTTATTATAGCAGTTTTTTCGGACACCGAAATGAAGGTACTAATGGCGCCATTTATTTATTTAGAGTGGAACCTAAAGCGAAAGGTGGCGAACCAACTAGAAAGACTTCAAGTGGATTAATGTCTGATGAGGATCGAGGGGTCTGGTTTTGCACCTATTGGCGGGGTTACTAGGTAATGGGGGATATATGTTAAAAAGGGAGGGGGGCTAGTGAGGAATTCTGGTGGTTAGTTCAGGACACTATTTACCACCATGTTAAGAGTTACAGGACTTATTACACGCAAAGACTTTGTCATACTTTCTGTTCGATGGTCCTGTTCCTTTGGCCTATAGTGTTGTTGTTTCAATGTTTTTATTGTAAAATGCCAATAAAGATTATATAAATTTTTTTAAAACATACCGGGTACCCGAGGTTCGGCGACAAGCCATATCGGAGGAGGTGCAGCTAATGTTGCAGCTAGACGACATTGAGGAGTCAACACCGCAAGGTCACTTTTTGCTTGATTACGACTGCTTGTTTTGTCACTTTGCTAAAGTGTGAATAAAACTGAACTGTTTGATCCAAAGAACTTGTTGTTGCCTCTATACTGCGTCCGCTAATCTTGTCTACCAGAGCAAAAGCCTACAATATATGAAGGAGTTATATGTATGTTCCGCGATCACTCAAAAACGCAATCATCGATTTCAACGAATCTTGGTATATACATCCCTTGCTACCTGGGAAGAAATCGTGTGGGGGTCACAGCTCTCTAGGACGTACCTTTCCTGAGATATTCCCCAAAAATTACCTGCATTAGCCAATACAAGCCTGCAAATGTCTTTCTATTCATATCCTAACTGCCATACACACGGTCACATGTCCCTTATCTGTCAGTAGAAGCTCGCAGGCCCTTAGTTTCCACACACAGTTTTACTCCAGGTTCCCATAACAACCCAGCCATTTTTCTTCACTGCTGTAGGTCAGCTTTAGGCTAGGGCTACAAAACGACATGTGTGGTACGACACATAGGGCACAACTACACTGCGTGACTACATGTGTCACGCGACATTGATCTCACACGACTATTTTTAAAATGATAGTATATGGTGTTGCACTGCGACACGTTACATACTGCGACACGAGAGTCGCAGAAAAATCCATCTTGTATGGATTTTTTGCAACTGTCGTGTACATGTCACATGTTGCAGTGCGACACCATAGCCTATCATTATAAAAATAGTTGAGACAAAATGTTGTGCAACACGTCGTCGTGTAGCCCTAGCATTAAAGGGGCAGGGCGCTGTGAACGTCACTGTTAAAGGGGCGGGCACTGTGGAGGTCACTGTTAAAGAGGCGTTCACTGTCGATGTTACTGTTAAGGGGGCAGGCCGCTGTGGAGGTTATTGTTAAAGGGACGGACACTGTGGAGGTCACTGTTAAGGGGGCAGGGGCCACTATTAAAGGGGCAACTGCTGTGAAGGTCACTGTTAATGCAGCAGGGTACTATGAGGTCACTGTTAAGGCAGCGAGGTACTGTGGAGGTCACTGTCAAGGGAGTAGAGTGCTGTGAAACTCACTGTTGAAAGGGCGGGCTGCTGTGAAGGTCAAAGTTAAGGGGATGGGCTGCTGTGGAGGTCCCATTTTAAAGTGGCGGGGCACTCTGGGGAGGTCAGTGTTAAGGGGTGGGCGACTGTGGAGTTCACTGTTAAAGGGGCGGGGTGCTGTAGAGGTCACTGCTATGGGGGATACTGTCGATATCTTTTAATGACACACACAAACATTAAATAAAATAGATGAAATATACGTGTGCGAAGCCGGGTCCTTCTGCTAGTATATATAGAAAAATTACAGGTAATTAGATAGCCTTAGTTCGCCAGAGTACCGACAGTTAGCTAGAAATAGTTTAGAGTAGGGCTGCACGATATATCGCAAAATTAATCAAATCGCGATAATCGGCAAATGCGATATGGCGATTTGGCCGACCCGAAAATGCCGCGATTATAACTGGTTTTGTGTGTAAAGTATTTTACTAGTGTGTGAAACAATCTCTCTCCTATTGATAACAGGTCCAGCCTCTGTACTCACTGTCACTATGAACGAACTGCAGCGAGCTGGCCGGCCGGCGCGTGACTGACGTCACTTAGTAACGCTCCTGCTTCCTGAAGTGGGAGGAGCGTTACCAAGTGACGTCAGTCACGCGCCGGCCGGCCAGCTCGCTGCAGTTCGTTCATAGTGACAGTGAGTACAGAGGCTGGACCTGTTATCAATAGGAGAGAGATTGTTTTACACACTAGTAAAATACTTTACACACAAATCCAGTTATGTGCGCAGTTTAGGACACATAGGGCCATGTGGGGGACCAGCATAAGATGCTATATGTATGTCTTATGCTGGCCCCCCTCATGGCCCTATGTGTCATAGCACACATCCCCCATAACAGCGTCCTCCACAGATCCACCCCATAGCAGCGTCCTCCACAGATCCACCCCATAACAGCATCCTCCACAGATCCACCCCATAACAGCGTCCTCCACAGATCCACCCCATAACAGCATCCTACACAGATCCACCCTATAACAGCGTCCTCCACAGATCCACCCTATAACAGCGTCCTCCACAGATCCACCCTATAACAGCGTCCTCGCCACAGATCCACCCCATAACAGCGCTTCCTCCACAGATCCACCCCATAACAGCGCTTCCTCCACAGATCCACCCCATAACAGCGCTTCCTCCACAGATCCACCCCATAATAGCGCTTCCTCCACAGATCCACCCCATAACAGCGCTTCCTCCACAGATCCACCCCATAACAGCGCGTCCTCCACAGATCCACCCCATAACAGCGCGTCCTCCACAGATCCACCCCATAACAGCGCGTCCACCACAGATCCTGATCTACAGCCTGCCAGCGGCGATAATTTTTTAACCCCTGAAAGGTATATCAGACACTGTTTTGTTAACAGCGTCTAATATACCTGCTACCTGGTCCTCTGGTGGTCCCTTTTGCTTGGATCGACCACCAGAGGACACAGGCAGCTCTGTAAGTAGCACCAATCACCACACTACACTACACCCCCCCTGTCACTTATTAACCCCTTATTAACCTCTGATCACCCCATATAGACTCCCTGATCACCCCCCTGTTATTGATCACCCCCCTGTAAGGCTCCATTCAGACGTCCGTACGGCGATACCACATGTGTGACACTTTTTTGCAGCCTCTGTGCGCAAAGGGGCCCAAATTCCAATGAGTATCTTTACGATTTCACAGGGCATTTTTTACGCATTTGGATTCCAAACTACTTCTCACCCTTTAGGGCCCCTAAAATGCCAGGGCAGTTAGGGGCATGGCGAGTTCATGTAAAAAAAAAAATTTTGTCACAAGTTAGTGGAATATGAGACTTTGTAAGATAAAATAAAATAATTTTCCGCTAACTTGTGCCAAAAAAAAATATATTCTAGGAACTCGCCATGCCCCTCACGGAATACCTTGGGGTGTCTTCTTTCCAAAATGGGGTCACTTGTGGGGTATTTATACTGCCCTGGCATTTTAGGGGCCCTAAAGCGTGAGAAGTAGTTTGGAATCCAAATGCGTAAAAAATGCCCTGTGAAATTCTAAAGATACTCATTGGAATTTGGGCCCCTTTGTGCACCTAGGCTGCAAAAAAGTGTCACACATGTGGTATCGCCGTACTCAGGAGAAGTAGGGCAATGTGTTTTGGGGTGTATTTTTACATATACCCATACTGTGTGTGAGAAATATCTCTGTAAATTGAGAACTTTGTATAAAAAAAATGGGAAAAGTTATATTTTTCTCACCCAGCATGGGTATATGTAAAAATACACCTCAAAACACATTGCCCTACTTCTTCTGAGTACGGCAATACCACATGTGTGACACATTTTTGAAGCCTAGGTGCGCAAAGGGGCCCAAATTCGAATGAGTACTTTTAGGATTTCACAGGGCATTTTTACGCATTTGGATTCCAAACTACTTCTCACACTTTAGGGCCCCTAAAATGCAAGGGCAGCATAAATACCCCACAAGTGACCCCATTTTAGAAATAAGACACCCCAAGCTATTCTGTGAGGGGTATGGTGAGTTCATGTAAATTTTTTTTTTTTTTGTCACAAGTTAGTGGAATATGAGACTTTGTAAGAAAAAATAAAAATATAATTTTCCGCTAACTTGTGACAAAAAATAAAAACTTCCATGAACTCACTATGCCCATCAGCGAATACCTTAGGGTGTCTACTTTCCGAAATGGGGTCATTTGTGGGGTGTTTCTACTGTCTGGGCATTGTAGAACCTCAGGAAACATGACAGGTGCTCAGAAAGTCAAAGTGCGTAAATTCACATTTTTGCACCATAGTTTGTAAACGCTATAACTTTTACCCAAACCAATAAATATACACTTATTGCATTTTTTTTTATCAAAGACATGTAGAACAATAAATTTAAAATAGAAATGTAGTTTTATTTGAAATATTTTACAACAGAAAGTGAAAAATGTCATTTTTTTGCTAAAATTTATGTCAATTCCGATTAATATCAAAAAAAGTTAAAATGTCAGCAGCAATGAAATACAACCAAATGAAAGCTCTAATAGTGAGAAGAAAAGGAGGTAAAATTCATTTGGGTGGTAAGTTGTATGACCGAGCAATAAACCGTGAAAGTAGTGTAGTGCAGAATTGTAAAAAGTGGTCTGGTCATTAAGGGGGTTTAAGCTAGGGGAGCTGAGGTGGTTAAAGTGCCTCTGATTAACCCCAAATAAAGTTCAGCTGCTCTATTTGGTCTTTTCTGAAATTTTCTTAGTCGCATCCCACAGCAAAAGCCATGGTCCTCAGAGAGCTTCCAAAGCATCAGAGGGATCTCATTGTTAAAAGGTATCAGTCAGGAGAAGGGTACAAAAGAATTTCCAAGGCATTAGATAGATATACCATGGAACACAGTGAAGACAGTCATCATCAAGTGGAGAAAATATGGCACAAGTAGGTAAGGCTGCCGTGCAGCCTGTATTTGTGGGAGGGGCAGAGGCCACGCCCCTTGGCTATATAAACCCCACGAGGTTCAAGGGACGGGACGTGCAGCCAGGTACTTCCGAGTTACGGCTACATGCCTGGTTCCCTGCACGTCCCGCACCATCGCGTCCAGGTTTGGGTGAGTATCGTGGCAGGTCGGCGTTTCATCAGTTCATGCGGCCACAGGTAAGCGGTGAAGTCCGGTGTCGGGCATCGGCGTCGGCTGCTCGCACGAGCATCACATTTACTTACCCCATTGCAGGAGGGTGGATGTCGGGTCCTCAGCTCACGATCACGGGGCAGGCCGGACGGCGCAGGGCCACCCTCGTCGGTCACATGTTCTGGGTGCGGCGGCGGCCGCGGGTGCCGGTTGCTAGGCACGCTCGGCGGCTCCGCCCCCCTGCCACGCTCGCTCCTCCTGCAGCCAGTGGCGTCCTGTATTGAATCATCTATCGCCTGCAGGAGCCTCCATACGTTCATGTCCTATAGATATATACATTCAGGCTTGGGGGTACAGATGTTACTAAGCATGTCCACACGAGGTCCCGGGACAGGGTGTCTCCATTTATTGTGCATTGCTTGGCTATACTGCGGCAGCAAGTATTTGTATATGTGCCGTCATATAGGTGGGAAGGCCACATGACGCTATGTCCTATTTGCATCTCACCTATTGCTGTGTAGTTTCAAGGTGTACATGCCCTGTGTTACAGATACTACTAAGTCAATGGGTGCTGCAGGGGATTCTTTAAACTGGTACACATAACATAGGTTGCTGGGGGTGTTACACGGGACGCGGTCACTTTGTGGTTTCAGTTTAATCCATGGTATTCATCAGTTCACTTTCATGCTAGTTTGTGTTAGCTGGAGCTATGGTGCATGGGTTAAATATTTCACTAGAAGTTGAGGGGGTCCCCGTTCTGGATCCACGGTTGGCCGTGTTCAGTTGCAGACCAGTGGCTCTGGCTGGAGGATCTTGCCTGTCCTGCGTAAGGCAGGCTACTCAATAAGGGTGACAAAAATAAAAAATAAAAATTTTGCTGGTCCTATGTGTTAATTTGTCTCGCTTATACATTTCCGGTCACGTCTGGTTCCTGCACGTCCCGCTCCCTTAAGCCTCGATCCGGGTAAGTATTGGTTCGGCTTCGCCTCGTCTCGGTCACCCAGGTAAGCAAGGTATCCGATGCCAGTCCGTTGGTCGGATCCTTACCATGGTGCGGGGGGCGGCGTACGGCTGCTCAAGTCCTCACCTCACAACGGGGACGGCGCAGACACGCGGGGGGTTGGGGCCGGAGCTCCGCTCACCGCCTTGTTTCAGGCCGGGCGGCGCAGGCAAGTCGCGGGCAGGCGTGTGTTCCGAGGGCAGCCGCGTGTGCCGGTTGCTAGGCGCGCTCGACGGCTCCGCCCCTGGTTACGCTCGCACGGTATTGGTAACCCCGCCACCGGCCGGGGGGGGTCTGCGGTCGCATTTGCAGACGCGCATGTACACCAGCACGTGCACATTACTAGGCACGTGGCTGGTTTTCATGGGAGCGGTCACCCATTTACCTTGTTCCCAGTGTTCCACAAACGTGTATTATTGTTTATAGGTGCTTTACATTACTGAACACAACCTCTTTAAATCATAATGGGAAATGATGTCATGTCTGGGATTTTAGCTTACTTAGGTGAACATTCGCCCCAAACGTATTCCACTGTCTACCTACATACCAAATAGATCTGCTATTTAGTTCCATTTAAGGTAATGTTTGTGCAGTCGAGACACAGTTTAACAATTCAGTATACTTCTTAAGCACCACATAAAGTTGAAGTGGCGTGTCAGATAAATACGACACACGTCGGGTGAACCTAGACATGAATTCATTGTGGCACATTTCTCATTCTGATCATATGGGCTTCTACGGTACATTTAACCTGCGGCCTTTACAGTGCCTGTCTGTGATTGTCATATATGAATACCTCAAGCTTCTCGATATCTTCTACTTTCCCTGCTCTAGAGCGGGTTGTGGGGCTCTCGTGCGGGAGCAGCAGTGCCTGCATTGTTGTCATGCATTATCATTGCAGTGTCTGTTTCTGGTCGGTTATCTGACGCTCCACTCTATTCCAAGGATTCCTTACTTGCAGTAGGTGGTACGTCCTGGTTTCTATACGGGTATGGTATGTGTCATGGGGGTTTGGCCGCAGGCACATTCACACGTCCCATATGTGATGTACGCCGCACCAGTGGCATGTGGTCCCTCTTGGCACGTCCAGGTTGTCATACCCGTCTCTCTCCCTCGTTGCTCGTCTGCTTGAAACGTTCAGGCGCTATTCTGTCGGCCACCCCGGTGACACATGATTCTGCCTGGAACGTCCAGGTTGTCACTTTGTCTATTGTGGTACGTCTGCTTGAAGCGTTCAGGCATTGTTGCGTCCGCCACTCCGGTGGCATGTAGTCCTGCCTGGAACTCCAGGTTGTCGCTTTGTTTATTGTGGTACGTCTGCTTGAAGCGTTCAGGCATTGTTGCGTCCGCCACTCCGGTGGCATGTAGTCCTGCCTGGAACTCCAGGTTGTCGCTTTGTTTATTGTGGTACGTCTGCTGGAAGCGTTCAGGCAATGTTACGTCCGCCACTCCGTGACACTGTGTCCTGCCTGGATCTCCAGGGGGTTTTTTCATCTCATGTGGTACGTCCGCTTGAAGCGTTCAAGCATTATTATGTTGGTCACTCCAGTGACAGGTGGTCCTGCCTGGAACGTCCAGGTTGCCATACTCGTCTCCTGTTGCACGTCTACTTGAAACGTTCAGGCAAAGTATGTCTGCCACGCCGGTGGCTCGTGGTCCTGCCTGGAATGTCCAGGTTGTCATATTCATCTCGTGATCTTGTCTCACGTCTGCTTGAAGCGTTCAGGCAATGTTACGTCTGCCGCCCCGGTGGCATGTTGTCCCGCCTGGAACGTCCAGGTTGTCATACTCGTTATCTTGTCACACGTCTGCTTGAAGCGTTCAGGCAATGTTACGTCTGCCGCCGGTGGCACGTGGTCCTGCCTGGAACGTCCAGGTTGTCATACTCGTCTGTCTTGTTGCACGTCGGCTTGAAGCATTCAGGCAATGTTACGTCTGCTGCCCCGGTGGCATGGTGTCCTGTCTAGTACGTCCAAGTGGTCATACTCGTCTTGTCGCACGTCCGCTCGAAGCAGCATGTTGTGTCATGGCAGCGCCTGTGGGGGCATGTCATCCCGGGGTCGTCCTGGTTGGTCTGTTCGTCAGTCCTCATCAATGTCCGCCTGGAACGGTCAGGCCCATGTTTTTCGTTGCCCATGGTAGCAGGCTGTCCGGCCTGGTACCTCCAGGTGAGTTAAGTTCCGGTGCATTAAGGGTTCATTCATTATTTTTCGTTTATATGGCAGCACGTTGGCGGGATTCTGTTCCTTCGGCCTTCCTAAAACAAGGCCTCTACCTCCGTCAGTGGGTCCGGCCCTCCGGTACGGTATCTGTTCCATTTTTTTCCAATTCCATAACCAGGTGAGTATCAGTACTGGTCCTCTGGGGGTCCGGCCATAGTCAGATGATCGGTCCCCCCTCTTTTCTAACGGGCAGGGGTCAGGTGTGGGCACCGGGATGTCCGCGGTACGCTTGGTCTCCTCACAAGTAACAAAGGTTTTGTTCTCAGGTGGTGGCCCGGGTCGTAGAATCAGTCGGCGCAGTCAACATGTCCCAGGCCTCAGACATTGATGATGCCTCGTCCATCTCCGGGTCCCAGGTATCAGGTTGGACAAGTTGGTAGGCCGATTGTGTGTCTGGGCAAGAGCCAGATATGCAATAATTGTAACTTTGGTCACTGCATGTTCAGTGGGTGCAGGGCCCTCCACGTGTGCACGGTCTGTTTTCAGGCACATCCCAGGTCCACCTGTCCGAAAAAATCCTCCAAGCAGGCGTGACTGTCTGACATCAACGTGGACCTCCTGGAGGCGCTCCTGAAAGGTCATGACGACCAGCAGTTGTGTTACATTTGATTTGTTTGTTGGACCAACAGGCCATGGCAGACCTGTCCATGTGGAGCATATTCATGTCATCATGGAATGGCGTGAGGTTGTTCATTTCCCCCCCGGGTCCCGTCCTCTCCCACGATCTATTCTGACGCAGCCGCATCCAAGGGCTTTGCTGCCTTATTTGGCAATCATTGGCTGGCCGGTGCCTGGCCGTCCCAGATTGTGATGGATGGAGAGGCACTTCGGTCATTCCCCCTTTTGGAGTTGTATCCGTTGGTAGCAGCGGCCCAGGTTGGGGCCACAATTGGTCAGACTCGAGGGGGTTGTTTATCACCGATAGTCAGGACTTGGTGGACATCATCCGCAATGGCAGAGCAAAACCCCCTAAGATCATGGCCCTCATGCGTAGGCTGGTTTGGTTGTCCATGGTGCATCATTTTGCATTGAGTGCTCCCACATTCAGGGTTCCAGGATACAGCTGCGGATGCGCTGTCCCGGTTTTAACGTTAATGTCTTTTGTCAGAACATGCCACACGCAGACGCAACGGGGGCAGGCATTCCAGCATACAGCGGCCTGGTGTGGGATTACGTCATTGATCAGGACAGCAAGGACCTGTTGCACCAGAGCCTGTCTGGAAATACAGTCAGGAACCATCGCATGAGCTGGAATCTTTATAGGGAGTTTGCCAAGAATCACCCACAGGGCCATGTGGATGACGTGTCAGTCATTATGGCTTTCATCGCGCATTGCCATGCCGTCCTCGGTCTCGCTCACAATACCATCCGCCTGTATTGGCGGGGGTTCAATATCAGTTCACGTTGAACAATCCGGCCCGCATCTTTCTTTACATTGCAGGCCATCATGGCCACACTCCGGGGCATTGAGGAAGCCGGTGCAAGTAGGCCGGTGGTCCGTCAACCCATGTCCGGCTCCTTGTTTAGGCAGTTGTCCTTGGCTCTGGATGGTGATCCTTTTGGGCCCTTGGTTAGCACCATCATTAAAGCCACCCTTTACCTAGGGTTTACGGGTTCCTTCGGCCGGGGGAATTCACCGGTTGTGTCCTGAACAGCCGTCATCTCCAGAAGCAGCATTTGACCTGGCAGCACGACCTTTTGTACTGAGCATTTCGTCTACCAAGACCGCTCAAACAGGGCCTCCAACCCTGGTGACGTTCTACCCCTCGCACAACAACTGGTGCCGGTCAAGGTGCTGCGTCAATTATCAGTGGGGCTGCAGGCGGCGGCAGCTGATAGCCCTCTACTTCCCTTCAAGGGAGGGCCGTTGTCCACACCCCAGTTCATGTCACACGTACGCTCTTTTTGTGGCGGGGTTAGGTCAGGACCCGAAGGCCATCTCAGGCCACTCCTTTCGTATTGGGGCGGCATCTAGGCACCAGATACCTCCTCATGTGATCAGGTGCATGGGGCGTTGGAGGTCGTCGTGCTTTTCCAGATATGTTTCAAATCCTCAAGCAGGGATCCATAATACTTTCTGTTTCACTTGCCCTGTACCGGTGCAATTAAATGTTTGACAGTATGGTTGTGTCTCCTTTTTGGCCCCTTTTAGGCCTATCCTCGTTACGGGCTCCTGGCATTCACCAGCCAGAGGCTAGCTCTAGTTCCTACGTCCAGGGGCCGTCGCCCTGACCACAAGTAGGTAAGGCTGCCGTGCAGCCTGTATTTGTGGGAGGGGCAGAGGCCACGCCCCTTGGCTATATAAACCCCACGAGGTTCAAGGGACGGGACGTGCAGCCAGGTACCCCTCCCTCCCTCCCCTTTTTCTTAGCTCTTGCTTAAGGGTAGGCCCCCTTTTAGGCCTATCCTCGTTACGGGCTCCCGGCATTCACCAGCCAGAGGCTAGCTCTAGTTCCTACGTCCAGGGGCCGTCGCCCTGACCACAACAGTGACATTACCAAGAACTGGACGTCCCTCCAAAATTTATGAAAAGACGAGAAGAAAACTGGTTTGGGAGGCTACCAAGAGGCCTACAGCAACATTAAAGGAGCTGCAGGAATATCTGGCAAGTACTGGCTGTGTGGTACATGTGACAGCAATCTCCCGTATTCTTCATATGTCTGGGTTATGGGGTAGAGTGGCAAGATGAAAGCCTTTTCTTATGAAGAAAAACATCCAAGACAGGCTACATTTTGCAAAAACTCATCTGAAGTCTCCCAAAAGCATGTGGGAAAAGGTGTTATGGTCTGATGAAACCAAGGTTGAACTTTTTGGCCATAATTCCAAAAGATAATTTTGGCGCTAAAACAACACTGCACATCATCAAAAAAAACACCATACCCACAGTGAAGCATGGTGGTGGCAGCATCATGCTTTGGGGCTGTTTTTCTTAAGCTCAAACTGGGGCCTTTGTTAAGCTAGAGGGAATTATGAACAGTTCCAAATACCAGTCCATATTGGCACAAAACCTTCAGGCTTCTGCTAGAAAACTGAACATGAAGAGGAACTTAATCTTTCAGCATGACAACGACCCAAAGCATACATCCAAATCAACAAAGGAATGGCTTCACCAGAAGAAGATTAAAGTTTTGGAATGGCCCAGTCAGAGCCCAGACCTGAATCCGATTGAAAATCTGTGGGGTGATCTGAAGAGGGCTGTGCACAGGAGATGCCCTTGCAATCTGACAGATTTGGAGTGTTTTTGCAAAAGAAGAGTGGGCAAATCTTGCCAAGTCAAAATGTGCCATGCTGATAGACTCATACCCAAAAAGACTGAGTGCTGTAATAAAATCAAAAGGTGCTTCAACAAAGTATTAGTTTAAGGGTGTGCACACTTATGCAACCATATTATTCTATTAGAAAAAAATTTCTTCCCTCTACCTAAAAGATTTCAGTTTGTTTTTCAATTGTGCACAGTTTATAGGTCACATTAAAGGTGGAAAAAGTTCTGTAATGATTTATCTTTGTCTAATTTTTTTACAGCACAGATACCTGACATTTTAACAGGGATGTGTAGACTTTTTATATCCACTGTATATAAATTGTTTGTACTAGTGTTAGGGTTAGCGGTTTGAAACATAAATATTTTAATATATATATATATATATAAATAAATAAATAAAACAATGGAAATCAAATTTTTCAACCCATGGAGGTCTGGATTTGGAGTCACACTCAAAATTAAAGTGGAAAAACACATTACAGGCTGATCCAACTTTGATGTAATGTCCTTAAAACAAGTCAAAATGAGGCTCAGTAGTGTGTGTGGCCTCCACGTGCCTGTATGACCTCCCTACAACTCCTGTGCATGCTCCTGATGAGGTGGCGGACGGTCTCCTGAGGGATCTCCTCCCAGACCTGGACTAAAGCATCTGCCAACTCCTGGACAGTCTATGGTGCAACGTGACGTTGGTGGATAGAGCGAGACATGATGTCCCAGATGTGCTCAATTGGATTCAGGTCTGGGGAACGGGCGGGCCAGTCCATAGCATCAATGCCTTTGTCTTGCAGGAACTGCTGACACACTCCAGCCACATGAGGTCTAGCATTGTCTTGCATTAGGAGGAACCCAGGGCCAACCGCACCAGCATATGGTCTCACAAGGTGTCTGAGGATCTCATCTCGGTACCTAATGGCAGTCAGGCTACCTCTGGCAAGCACATGGAGGGCTGTGCGGCCCTCCAAAGAAATGCCACCCCACACCATTACTGACCCAATGCCAAACCGGTCATGCTGGAGGATGTTGCAGGCAGCAGAACGTTCTCCACGGCGTCTCCAGACTCTGTTACGTCTGTCACATGTGCTTAGTGTGAACCTTCTTTCATCTTTGAAGAGCACAGGGCGCCAGTGGCGAATTTGCCAATCTTGGTGTTCTCTGGCAAATGCCAAACGTCCTGCACAGTGTTGGGCTGTAAGCACAACCCCCACCTGTGGACGTCGGGCCCTCATATCACCCTCATGGAGTCTGTTTCTGACCGTTTGAGCAGACACATGCACATTTGTGGCCTGCTGGAGGTCATTTTGCAGGGCTCTGGCAGTGCTCCTCCTGTTTCTCCTTGCACAAAGGCGGAGGTAGGGGTCCTGCTGCTGGGTTGTTGCCCTCCTACGGCCTCCTCCACGTCTCCTGATGTACTGGCCTGTCTCCTGGTAGCGCCTCCATGCTCTGGACACTACGCTGACAAACACAGCAAACCTTCTTGCCACAGCTCGCATTGATGTGCCATCCTGGATAAGCTGCACTACCTGAGCCACTTGTGTGGGTTGTAGACTCCGTCTCATGCTACCACTAGAGTAAAAGCACCGCCAGCATTCAAAAGTGACCAAAACATCAGCCAGGAAGCATAGGAACTGAGAAGTGGTCTGTGTTCACCACCTGCAGAACCACTCCTTTATTGGGGGTGTCTTGCTAATTGCCTATAATTTCCACCTGTTGTCTATCCCATTTGCACAACAGCATGTGAAATTGATTGTCACTCAGTGTTGCTTCCTAAGTGGACAGTTTGATTTCACAGAAGTGTGATTGACTTGGAGTTACATTGTGTTGTTTAAGTGTTCCCTTTATTTTTTTGAGCAGTGTATATATAGTTGTAGTTTGCACCATATAAAATGGATGAGCGTATGTATATGGCAGAGGAGGCATACGCATTTAGCGAGACAGAACAGTTTCAAATTTTGTCATCATCCGCTAGCACTAGTGATGATGAGCCACGGCAAAGTCGCAGACGAGACTTTTTGCCTGGCACTAGTGCCATTGACCCCGAATGGATGCCCAAAGAGTCATATGCTCTGTCTGTTCCAGAATTTAATTCTGTCACAGGCAGCCGTTTCGATGTTATGGGGTTTAGGAAGGGGTGGAATGTTTTTAACTCTTCTTATCTTTGGCTTATGGTGCCCTGTTGTTGTGGCGGACATTTTAAAATTTTGGGGTCTCTTTTTAAATATGGGTCTCATAAAAAAAAACACTATGAGATCTTGGTCATCTGATGTGTTGTACGATACCCCCATGTACAGGGAAGTAATGACAAGACAGCGATTTGAGACAATCCTACGATTTCGGCATTTCCCTGACAACACACGGTGATGACCCCAGCCATGACAGGCTTTATAAAATTAGGCCCCTTATAAATTATTTAAATAAAAAATTTAAAGAGGCTTACACCCCAGAAAAAAAATATTGCCGTGGATGAGTCACTTGTCTTTTTTAAAGGCAGGCTTCAATTTCGCCAATATTTGCCAAGGAAGAAGGCACGATTTGGGCTAAAAATGTATAAGCTCTGTGAGAGCTGATCTGGCTACTCCTATAAATTTAGAGGTGTATGAAGGCAAAACTACCCAGTTTTGCCCTCCTGAATGCCCCCCTTCCCTCAATTTGGCAGGTAAAATAGTGTGGGATCTTTTGCAGCCTCTTTTAGATAAGGGGTACGACTTGTACATCGACAATTATTACACCAGCATACCCCTTTTGAGGTGCCTTTCAGTCACAAAGGCAGTGGCATGTGGCACCGTACGCTGCAATCAAAGAAGCCTGCCCAAGCCTTTTGTGAACCAAAAATTTAAATCTGGAGAAATAAAGGGCCTTTGCAATGGAGACATCTTACTTGTAAAATTTGGAGACAAAAAAGATGTCCTCATAATGACTTCTATACATCTAGACCAGGCATCATCAAACTGCGGCCCTCCAGCTGTTGTAAAACTACAACTCCCACAATGCCCTGCTGTAGGCTGATACCTGTAGGCTGTTCGGGCATGCTGGGAGTTGTAGTTTTGCAACAGCTGGAGGGCCGCAGTTTGAGGATGCCTGATCTAGACAGTAGCAGCCCTATTCCTGTGTGTGGACACATATGGAGTGTTGCCGTATTGAGGAGACAATGGTTAACAGACTTTGGGGTGACTTCCTCCTGATACCCCGTGTGACAATGAAAAACTTGGGCCTAAAGTGACATTTTTCAGTAAAATATGTCATTTTTCTTTTTCACAGCCAATGGTATCTAAATTTTATGAAAAGCATATGTGGCCAAAGTGCTCACTACACCCCTCACCCCTTGAAAAATTCCTTGTAGGGTGTAGTTTCCAAAATGGGGTCACTTTTTGGGGTTTTCCACTATGGGGTACCTCAGGGTACCTTCAAATGCGACACAGCACCTGAAAATTATTCCAGTGAAATCTGCCCTCCAAAAGCCATATGGTGCTCCATCTGTTCTAAGCTCTGCCGTATGCACATACAGCAGTCGACAACCACATATGAAGTGTTGCTGTATTCAAGAGACAATGGGTAACACATTTTGGGGTGACTTCCTCCTGTTACCCCTTGTTACAATGAAAAACTTGGGCCTAAAGTGACATTTTCCAGTAAAATATCAAATTTTTCTTTTTCACAGCCAAGGGTTTATAAATTCTATGAAAAGCATTTTGGGCCAAAATGCTCACTACACCCCTTGAAAAATTATTTGGGTGTAGTTTAAAAAATGCTCCATCTGTTCTAAGCTCTGCCGTACGACCATATATCAGTTGACAACCACATATGGGGTGTTTCTGTAAACTGCAGAATTAGGGTAATAAATATTGAGTTTAGTTTGGATGTTAACCCTTGCTGTGTTACAGGACAAAAATCAATAAAAATGGAAAATCTGCCAGAAAAGTGAAATTTAAAAATTTAATCTTTGTTTTCCTTTAATTCTTGTGGAACACCTAAAGGGTTAACACAGTTTGTAATATCAGTTTTGAATAACTTGAGGGGTGTAGTTTCTAAAATGGGGTCATTTTTGGGTTGTTTCTACTATGTAAGGCCCACAAAGTGACTTGATAACTGAAGTGGTCTTTAAAAAAGTGGGTTTTGGAAATCTTCTTAAAAAATGTAAGAATTGAGTCTAAAATTCTAAGCCTTCTAATGTCCTAAAAAATTAAAATGACATGTTTTCCCAAAATAAATTAAACATATGGGAAATGTAAAGTAATAGCCATGGTATTTTGTAAGGTATCATTATCTGCCTTAAAAGCAGAGAAATTCACATTTTGAAAATTTACTAATTTTTCCACATTTTCTGTAAATGTAAGATTTTTTTATAAGTAAAGGTGAAACATATTGACTCAAATTTACCACTAACATGAAGTACATTGTGTCACAAGAAAACATTGTCAGAATGGCTTGGATAAGTAAAAGCATTCCAGAACTATTACCACATAAAGTGACACATGTCAGATTTGCAAAAATCTGTCTGGTCACGAAGGTGCAAAATTGCCTGGTTATTAAAGGGGTTATCTGGGAATTAAGAAAATGAAAATACCTAAATATTACTTAATTATATATATTCCCAAATATCTTTCATTAGTTATAATGGCTCATTTTGTCTGGGGAGCAATCATTAGGAGAAATAAAATGTCTGCTGTCCTATTAGTGCACACAAAACCTATCCTAATCACACAGCAGGACACCGCCACATCCCTACCTCCTCTCTGGAGGGTCAGTGTTCTGCTGAATGTTGGTCACAAGCCTGAGTTGATAGTGGTATTACTAGGAATATTGTTTAGAATAATTTTTGGTTGTTGTTGCTATTGTGATTTGGGGTGGTTCTTTTAGGAATAAGCAAATTTTGTTATATGCAGATAACAAGGGTGTTATGTTTGCTGTAAATGCTCGTTCTGCAAAATGTCGTCTTATGTTGTTTAAAATGGAATATTTGGGTGAAGGCAAGGTATGTTGAGGGTCGATATAATGTCTTAGCAAATGCGTTTAGAGAATATTGAAAAGTCGCTTGCCCCACGAACATGGGCCAGTTATTCGGCTGCATGGCGGGAGTAAACTGCTTTCAGGTTGATGCTGGTTTGGCAATGCTTTTTGTCAGTTCTTTGATGAAAAAAGGTTTATCTCATTCTTATATTTCTAGGTTATTGGCTGGAGGTTCTTTTTTTCTAAAATTATATGGCTTCAGCCTTTATCAGCTTTCTTTCCAGTCAAATAGTTGTTGAACGGTTATAGGAAGTCAGGTCCATTGTTGGATTCTAGGAGGCCTAATTTCGGCTAGTTTGTTGATTCAGTTGTATATCATATTTGTTTTGACAGTTTTGATGTGGATCTTGGATTCGGCTTTGTCAGATGCCTGGCTTTGTCATTTGTCCTCTAGTCTAAGGAATGTAACAAATTGGCTATCAATAAGGCCTTCTGGTTTTGAACCTTTTTTAATTCATAGAGATGGTTTTATTAATGGTTCTGTTAATGATTTTTCATTTTAATGCAGTACTGAAGCGATGCTTGGTTTTTATGGGTCTTGGTAAGACCTGGACCTGGTTTATCTATTGAGGTTTTAAGATTATTTTTGCAGGTGTATGGATTTTAGAGGCTGCTGTGCAAGATTTGCATCGTGGTGATAAGGTCCATTTGTCACATGTGAGCATTTGGTATTTTTAATTTGGGTTTGCAAAATGTTGAGCATTGGCTACGGTGTTTTTGAGCGGGCATGTCTCTGTGAGGCATGACTTGTGGGGTTCTGTCACCCGGCTTGTGGTCATTGTTGATATTATATTGTTGGATTTAATATGGTTCAATATTTATTAAATTAATATATTTTACATTTATTTATTGGTAACCCTGAATAAACATCGCAGTCAATATTTATTCCAAATGGTGGTCTTGTGTCTTTATTATATGGGAATTGTGTTGCCATGAAAGGACCCCCAGAGCGGCATTGCTTGGAGGGCACATGGCAACACAGTCCCTGAGGGGTTAATATTGTATGTATGTATATTGTTTCTCCCCCCCCCCCCCCCCCCATTTTTCACCTTAAGGACCATTTTTTGCAAATCTGACCAGTGTCACATTACGTGGTAATAACTTTAAAACACTTTTACTTATAGAGGCCATTCTAAGATTGTTTTCTTGTCACATATTGTACTTCATGACAGTGGTAAAATTGAGTCCAAAAATGTCATTTATAAAAAAAATTATTTACCCCAAATTTGGAAAAATTAGCAAATTTCCAAATTTTTATTTCACTACTTTTATAATAGATAGTAATAACTCCAAAAATAGTTATTACTTTACATTCCCCATATGTCTACTTCATGTTTGGATCATTTTGTAAATGCCATTTTATTTTTTGGGGACGTTAGAAGGGTTAGAAGTTTAGAAGCAAATCTTGAAAGTTTTCAGAACATTTCCAAAACCCACTTTTTAAGGACCAGTTCAGGTCTGAAGTCACTTTGTGAGGCTTACATAATAAAAAAACACCCAGAAATGACCCCATTTTAGCAACTACACCCCTCAAGGTATTCAAAACGGATTTTACTAACTTTTTTAACCCTTTAGGGTTTTAACCCTTTCGCCCTATAAAACGCACTCCCCCCCCCCCCCCCCACTAGCAGTAGCAGTGTGTCTTATGGGGCGAATGCTGCAATTTACAATTATACACGGCCGCTGCAATGCCGCACAGCGCGGTTGGCGGGTGTATCAACTGAGAGAGAGGAGGCATCTGGATTAGGAATGACAGCGGGGACCGGTGCAGTCCCTGTATTCTAATGCACCGGCCCCGCTCACTGTTGTATAATCTTATCTAACCTGTAGGCATTGTTAAGATATAATAATCATGTGTAATCCATCTGTATTGCTTACAACATTAAGTTCCGTAGGAGGGAGGAGGCATGGCGGGCGGCTTGTCACTCACTACTTCATGCGCCTGCGCCACCCACTTTATAAATGAAGCAGGCGGCACGGGTGCGTGACGTAGTGAGTGACGCGCTGCCCACCCGCCCTCCCGGTCTGCCTCCTCCCTCCTCTCTGCTACGGAACTTAATTTTGTAAGTAATACAGATGGATTACACATCTTAACAATGCCTACAGGTTAGATAAGATTATGCAACAGTGAGCGGGGCTGGTGCATTAGAATACAGGGACTGCATCGGTTTGATTGGTACTATTTTAGTGTGCATATGACTTTCTGATCGCTTGGTATTACACTTTTTGTGATGTAAGGTGACAAAATATGGCTTTTCTGACACACTTTTTATTTTATTCTTTTTACGGTGTTCACCTGAGTGGTTAGGTCATGTGATATTTTTATAGAGCAGGTTGTTACGGATGTGGCAATGCCTAATATGTATACTTTTTATTTATTTATTTATTTCACTTTAGCACAATAATAGCAGTTTTGAAGCAAAAAAATAAAATATTTTAGTGTCTCCATTGTCTGAGAGTGATAGCTTTTTTATTTTGTGACCTATTGTCTTAGGTAGAGGCTAATTTTTTCCCGGACGAGGTGACGGTTTGATTGGTACTATTTAGGGGGGCATACGCCCTTTTGATCGCTTGGTGTTACAGTGTTTACCTGAGGGGTTAGTTCATGTGATATTTTTATACAACAGGTTCTTATGGACGCGGCGATACCTAATATGTATACTTTTTTTTAATTTAATGTTTTACCCAATAACAGCATTTTTTAAACAAAAAAAATCATGTTTTATTGTCTCCATAGTCTGAGAGCCATAGTTTTTTTTTTTTTTTCGTGTCTCATTTTTTGAGGGAGGAGGTGACGGTTAGATTGGTACTATTTTGGGTGGCATATGCCTTTTTGCTCACTTGGTGTTGTACTTTTAGTGATGTAAGGTGACAAAAAAATGTTTTTATTTAATGTTTTTGACGGTGTTCACCTGAGGGGTTAGGTAATGTGATATTTTTATAGATCCGGATGCGACCATACCCTATTTTTGCAAATTTTTTAAACTTTATTTTGGGAAAAGGACGCCTTATTATTATTTTTTTCTTGAAACTTAAAAAAAAAATGTACTTTCTTTTTTTAACTTCTTTTTTCACTTTATTTTTTTTCCCACTCTGGGACTTACAGGATCTGATCCCTGTTTCAATGCAGCACAATTAATCTGAATTGTACTGCATTCACTATCAGTGTATTACACAGTGTAATACACTGATAGTTTGCCTATGAGACCCAGCTTGGGGGCTGGGCCTCATAGGCCTCCATACATGTTGGGCCCCAAGGCCTTGGAATGGCTTGGGGCTGCCATGGCAACCATCGGGTCCCCGCCACAGCAACGCTGGGACCCGATGGCTAAGGTGAGGGAGCGTAAACCTCCCATATGCCGCGGTGAGCGCTGACTGCGGGATATAAGGGGTCAATCCACTGACATCGGCGTTATCACCGATGCTGGTGGATGCAGCAGGGATCCGGCTGTTACTGATCGCGGCACCGCACGTGGGGGAAGAAAAGGGCGGCAGGACGAGAATTCTCGTCCTGGGGCGCTAAGTACCAGCCCTTTAGGATGAGCATTCTAGTCCTGGGTCCTTAAGGAGTTAAAGAAAACTCAGCAGGATAAGACTATTATGGACTTCTTTTGGAGGATTTGGCCTGTGGCAGGAAAATGGTTTCCTTTATATGTCCAGTGATCAGGGTTAGAGATGAGCGAATTTTATTTTTTGAAATTCATTCACACTTTGGCGGTAAAAGGTGAATTGCGTTATGGATTCCGTTACCACGGGCCATAACGCAATTCTATGACGGAATGCATAACGGAATGCATTTAGAGGCATTCTGTCATAATAGAATTCTATGGGCTGCAAAATGGATCCGTTCTGTTTCCGTTATGCATCATCATACATTAACTAAGGTACAACTAACCCCTTAACTGAATGCACTCAAGTCCCCCATAACATCACGTTTAACTCTTTTATGGCTGGATAGCAGGGTGGCTAAAAATCAATGATTTTTAAAAAATAAATTTAAAAAATCGGATTTTTTATTTAAATCAGATTTTTTTAATATAAAATGCTTTTTGAGGAAAATACACTCACCTAAAGAATTATTAGGAACACCATACTAATACGGTGTTGGACCCCCTTTTGCCTTCAGAACTGCCTTAATTTTATGTGGCATTGATTCAACAAGGTGCTGATAGCATTCTTTAGAAATGTTGGCCCATATTGATAGGATAGCATCTTGCAGTTGATGGAGATTTGAGGGATGCACATCCAGGGCACGAAGCTCCCGTTCCACCACATCCCAAAGATACTCTATTGGGTTGAGATCTGGTGACTGTGGGGGCCATTTTAGTACAGTGAACTCATTGTCATGTTCAAGAAACCAATTTGAAATGATTCGAGCTTTGTGACATGGTGCATTATCCTGCTGGAAGTAGCCATCAGAGGATGGGTACATGGTGGTCATGAAGGGATGGACATGGTCAGAAACAATGCTCAGGTAGCCCGTGGCATTTTAACGATGCCCAATTGGCACTAAGGGGCCTAAAGTGTGCCCAGAAAACATCCCCCACACCATTACACCACCACCACCAGCCTGCACAGTGGTAACAAGGCATGATGGATACATGTTCTCATTCTGTTTACGCCAAATTCGGACTCTACCATTTGAATGTCTCAACAGAAATCGAGACTCATCAGACCAGGCAACATTTTTCCAGTCTTCAATAGTCCAATTTTGGTGAGCTCGTGCAAATTGTAGCCTCTTTTTCCTATTTGTAGTGGAGATGAGTGGTACCCGGTGGGGTCTTTTGCTGTTGTAGCCCATCCGCCTCAAGGTTGTGCGTGTTGTGGCTTCACAAATGCTTTGCTGCATACCTCGGTTGTAACGAGTGGTTATTTCAGTCAACGTTGCTCTTCTATCTGCTTGAATCAGTCGGCCCATTCTCCTCTGACCTCTAGCATCAACAAGGCATTTTCGCCCACAGGACTGCCGCATACTGGATGTTTTTCCCTTTTCGCACCATTCTTTGTAAACCCTAGAAATGGTTGTGCGTGAAAATCCCAGTAATTGAGCAGATTGTGAAATACTCAGACCGGCCCGTCTGGCACCAACAACCATGCCACACTCAAAATTGCTTAAATCACCTTTCTTTCCCATTCTGACATTCAGTTTGTAGTTCAGGAGATTGTCTTGACCAGGACCACACCCCTAAATGCATTGAAGCAACTGCCATGTGATTTGTTGACTAGATAATCGCATTAATGAGAAATAGGAAAGGTGTTCCTAATAATTCTTTAGGTGAGTGTATATTACCATCCAAAGGTTATTCTATCATGAAATGAAGATTAGTTTTTTAATTATGTAGTATAAGGCTGTACGTGGACTCCCATATTGTTGAATGGATTAGGCAGTGGCTGAGGGACAGACAAAAGAGGGTTGTAGTCAATGGAGTATATTCAGACCATGGTCTTGTTACCAGTGGGGTACCTTAGGAATCTTTTCTGGGACCTATATTGTTTAATATCTTTATCAGCGAAATTGCAGAAAGCCTCGATGGTAAGGTGTGTCTTTTTGCTGATGACACAACGATTTGTAACAGGGTTGATGTTCCTGGAGGGATACACCAAATGGAAAAGGATTTAGGAAAACTCAAGAGCAGAATATAAAATCAGTGATACAGTCCTAACCTCAGTATCTGAGGAAAGGGATTCAGGGGTCATTATTTCAGAAGACTTAAAGGTAGGCAGACAATGTCATAGAGCAGCAGGAAATGCTAGCAGAATGCTTGGTTTATAGGGAGAGGAATTACCAGTAGAAAGAGGGAGGTGCTCATGCCGCTCTACAGAGCACTAGTGAGACCTCATTTGGAGTATTGTGTGCAGTACTGGAGACCATATCTCTAGAAGGATATTGATACTTTGGAGAGAGTTCAGAGAAGAGCTACTAAACTAGTACATGGATTGCAGGATAAAACTTACCAGGAAAGATTAAAGGACCTTAACATGTATAGCTTGGAAGAAAGACGAGACATAGGGGATATGATAGAAACTTTTAAATACATAAAGGGAATCAACAAGGTAAAAGAGGAGAGAATATTTAAAAGAAGAAAAACTGCTACAAGAGGACATCGTTTTAAATTAGAGGGGCAAAGGTTTAAAAGTAATATCAGGAAGTATTACTTTACTGAGAGAGTAGTGGATGCATGGAATAGCCTTCCTGCAGAAGTGTTAGCTGTAAATACAGTGAAGGAGTTTAAGCATGCATGGCATAGGCATAAGGCCATCCTTCATATAAGATAGGGCCATGGGCTATTCATACTATTCAGTATATTGGGCAGACTAGATGGGCCAAATGGTTCTTATCTGCCGACACATTCTATGTTTCTATATGTGTAATTTTTTTGGGTAAATAAATTCCATTAATCCATTCACAATGTCATGCTCTTCCAGAGGTTTTTGTAAGATTATTGGACAGATGCTTGGTTTACTTTTGCAGTTCTCAAAACTGAATTTGACTCAGCAGAGATCACATGCCTCTTCTTCACAGCAAAAATGTTATAACATGAACAGAGTTGAGAAAAATACCTTAATCCTAACTTCTACAAACCTATGAATGCAGAATCAACCTAATCAAACTAATATGAAAAGTTGTTATTCTAAAAATCTTCATCTACTTGCATATTATAAGTTATACCAGCAAGAATTAGTCTTTATGTAGAAAACTATGATTTAAATCAAGCCTTACTGACTAGTGATTTAAATCGCGATTTAAATCATTTTGATTTAAATCAAATCCACCCTGCTGGATAGCTTCTCCTACACCACAGTATGTACAGTGATGAGGCAGGAGCTTGGTCACGTGATTTCTACCAGTCACTCTATGCGATCCCTCCAAGCTAGTTCACTAGTTTCACACCAGTCCCTCCCGTAACACAAAGTAACCCCCAATGCCTCAGTACAGTGCTAAAGCACATTAGAAGACGGTCCGGAGGAGACCGTCACCCATCAGCCATAATTGCCGGAAGTACTGCTGACCTCGGCACCTGTACCCAAATATGGAGTGGAACGCAGAGATGTACATTATGTGGAACGCACGAACCGCCAGTAAGATATCAGGCAAGGAAGGGAGACCTCTAGTTGCGGAAATACAATAAACAGGAAGATGAGGCTGCCCTGAGTAAGTGGTGACATGTCTGTAACGTACGATCTTCCCTGCAGGATGGCAGTGTACAGTGCTCATGCTGTTTAAATGCCCATCATCATAGGTGCAGCTGTGGATAGGTGGCACTGTTATAGTTACTCGTGGTATTGATGTATTTTACACATGTAGCCTGCCTGTTCACCTGTCCTCCCTCTTCTGCCATGTCTTTTGCTCATCTGAGAGGTCTCTGTAATGGTGCTCCTCATATTACCCCAATTTTCACCCAAACAAAATTAGGACTCATATTGATGTGCTAACCGACACCATGTTGTCACCGGTGACCTCTTCAGTTGTATTGTCAGTTTGGCTTCTTTCCATCTTAGCCACATGAGAATAGACTGAAGAAAGACTCCTGCCCGTGGAATCACTACTATAATGTTGTTTATCTCCCGTCTATATGTGTGACTGGTATAGGGTGCTCCGTCTTAACATGGAAGACAGCGGCAGTGATTGGGCCAGCTTGACCACAAGTGTTCAAGCAGGGCTCTTGTTGATGTTTGTGTTTCAGAGTTAGATCATTTTTTGGGATCCTACACCTTGAGGGTGGACACAGTATCGATGGATGTAGGGAAGGGTTGACCGCTGTCTGTCTTTCCATGAGGAAGGAGTAGAGGTTTGTCTCTTGGACTCTCGAATGGAGAGTAATATAACATTAATAACAATAACGCAACTTCTTGGGTTTTCTAGGAAGGCCACCAGATATTGCTTGTGCATCTAGTCAGATTGACATGACAAGAAGCTCTTAGGGAGATCTTGAGCTGTCCTTTCATTATAATTTCAGTACCACAGCTTCATTGCCTGAGCGACCCAATAAATGTAAAATATTTTTGGATATACATAAATATATAAGGAAGTTAAATCTGGCTAAATATGTATTGAATAATTGACAACCATCTATGAAGAATATATCTATGAGTAACACAGTGATACACACCATTTTACATGAGAGGTCGAGATTCTTCCCCAAAAATAGGGAGAATGAATGCATTGAAGCATTCAAAAGAGGGGTATTAAAAGAACTTGAAAAAAATGGAGGTTGAACCTAAATATTACAATTTTACATCTGAATTAAAACTTGCTTTAAAAGCACTCGAATCTTTACCCCCATATAGTGATCAAGCCAGCAGATAAAGCGGGAGGGGTGGTTGTGATGTATATAGAAAAGTATGAAGGTGAACTGCAAAGATTATTCTCAGACCAAAGAACCTACCTTGTTCTTAAGAAAGATCCCACAGTAGATTTTAAATTAAAATGGATAAAATGCTTCAAGTGGGTTATAATAAAGGTATTATAAATAAACAACAATTTAATTATGTAACTGTGAAATTTCCAGTGATTCCAGTAATATATCAATTACCCAAAATACATAAAAGTCTGACGAATCCACACGGGAGGCCCATTGTCTCTGGAACTAATTCTCTGACTAGTAGATTTAATGAGTATGTGGATTTCTTTTTGCAAAAGTATGTGGGTAAAACTCCCTCCTACCTAAAAGACACGAGTAGTGTAACTGACCTTATAAAAAAATCTTGATATTAGTTGTGAAAATACGTGGTTAGCCACGGTAGATGTGGCTTCTCTTTATACTATTCCCAAAAATTTGGGGATCAGAGCAATAACTGAACAACTGGATAATGATCCACAAATGTCGCTAGAACAAGGGAATTTTATATTAGAATGTCTTGAGCTTTGTCTCAGCCATAATTATTTTTGGTTTAAAAATACATACTGTATTATTTACAGCAGACTGGGACTGCGATGGGGGTGAAATTCGCTCCCAGTTTCGCAAATCTGTTCATGGCCCTATGGGAAAAGGAGACCATCGAACCCATTTTATGTAAAGAACAACAAAAAGGTAAATTAACCTTATGGAAAAGTTATATAGACGATTGTTTACTGATATGGGTAGGAGAACGTCAGGGTCTGGAGGATCTTATTGCAGATATTTATAAAAAATGCAGGAATCTGACATTTACTAGTACTATTAGTTCTACCTCAATTAATTTTTTAGATCTTACTATTTTCGTTGAAAACAATCTGTTTAAAACCAGAACCTTTTTGAAGGAGACAGATGTTAATGCATAGATTGAAACAACTAGCTGTCATTATAACCAATGGCTGGAGAATATTCCGAAAGGACAATTAAAAATAATTCACCGTAACTGCACTAGAAGACTAGACATAGAAGACTATAAAAAACAAAGTCAGCTAATTCAACATCGTTTTATTGAAAAGGGTTATTCAAAAGAGAAACTAGCTATGTGCAGTAAAGATAAAGATATAGGAGTTTGTGGCAAAACGGAACCTAAAGAAAACCAAAGAACAGTTAAAAAAGTAAAAGATTTCAGGATTACATTTTTTACAAATTATTGTGAATGCAGGCTTTACAGGGAGTGCAGAATTATTAGGCAAATGAGTATTTTGACCACATCATCCTCTTTATGCATGTTGTCTTACTCCAAGCTGTATAGGCTCGAAAGCCTACTACCAATTAAGCATATTAGGTGATGTGCATCTCTGTAATGAGAAGGGGTGTGGTCTAATGACATCAACACCCTATATTAGGTGTGCATAATTATTAGGCAACTTCCTTTCCTTTGGCAAAATGGGTCAAAAGAAGGACTTGACAGGCTCAGAAAAGTCAAAAATAGTGAGATATCTTGCAGAGGGATGCAGCACTCTTAAAATTGCAAAGCTTCTGAAGCGTGATCATCGAACAATCAAGCGTTTCATTCAAAATAGTCAACAGGGTCGCAAGAAGCGTGTGGAAAAACCAAGGCGCAAAATAACTGCCCATGAACTGAGAAAAGTCAAGCGTGCAGCTGCCAAGATGCCACTTGCCACCAGTTTGGCCATATTTCAGAGCTGCAACATCACTGGAGTGCCCAAAAGCACAAGGTGTGCAATACTCAGAGACATGGCCAAGGTAAGAAAGGCTGAAAGACGACCACCACTGAACAAGACACACAAGCTGAAACGTCAAGACTGGGCCAAGAAATATCTCAAGACTGATTTTTCTAAGGTTTTATGGACTGATGAAATGAGAGTGAGTCTTGATGGGCCAGATGGATGGGCCCGTGGCTGGATTGGTAAAGGGCAGAGAGCTCCAGTCCGACTCAGACGCCAGCAAGGTGGAGGTGGAGTACTGGTTTGGGCTGGTATCATCAAAGATGAGCTTGTGGGGCCTTTTCTGGTTGAGGATGGAGTCAAGCTCAACTCCCAGTCCTACTGCCAGTTTCTGGAAGACACCTTCTTCAAGCAGTGGTACAGGAAGAAGTCTGCATCCTTCAAGAAAAACATGATTTTCATGCAGGACAATGCTCCATCACACGCGTCCAAGTACTCCACAGCGTGGCTGGCAAGAAAGGGTATAAAAGAAGAAAATCTAATGACATGGCCTCCTTGTTCACCTGATCTGAACCCCATTGAGAACCTGTGGTCCATAATCAAATGTGAGATTTACAAGGAGGGAAAACAGTACACCTCTCTGAACAGTGTCTGGGAGGCTGTGGTTGCTGCTGCACGCAATGTTGATGGTGAACAGATCAAAACACTGACAGAATCCATGGATGGCAGGCTTTTGAGTGTCCTTGCAAAGAAAGGTGGCTATATTGGTCACTGATTTGTTTTTGTTTTGTTTTTGAATGTCAGAAATGTATATTTGTGAATGTTGAGATGTTATATTGGTTTCACTGGTAAAAATAAATAATTGAAATGGGTATATATTTGTTTTCTGTTAAGTTGCCTAATAATTATGCACAGTAATAGTCACCTGCACACACAGATATCCCCCTAAAATAGCTAAAACTAAAAACAAACTAAAAACTACTTCCAAAAATATTCAGCTTTGATATTAATGAGTTTTTTGGGTTCATTGAGAACATGGTTGTTGTTCAATAATAAAATTAATCCTCAAAAATACAACTTGCCTAATAATTCTGCACTCCCTGTATGAAAAACGCCATAAAGAAAAATTGGGCTGTATTGAAAAATGACCCTATTTTGGGGACCGTGATCCCAAATCAACCGAGCATAGTATATAAAAAAGCACCAAACTTAACGGAATCTTTTAGTACATAGACACATCCCTATGAATACTGGTAATAATAATAACAAATTCACATGGTGCGGTTTCTGTCTTCCATGTAAAACCGAAAAAAAAGAGAATAGATAAAAAAGAGTGTGCAGACAATTCAATCCATGGGGGGAGGTTCTGGTTTTAAAATAAAGGGAGAAATTACTTGCGACCATGCAGGGGTCATATATTTATTGAAGTGGCCTCCAATAGGTTGGACGAACAATGAGGAAATTGAAAACAAGGGTTCAGGAGCATATCAGAAATATCAACAAAAAAAAAGTCTCGGAAACACATAGTGTCCCCCTACATTTTAAGAAAGTAGATGGGAAAGATCCCAGTGGACTTAAGTTCACTGGAATTGAAAAGGTTAATCAGAAGTGGCAGGGAGGGGATCCACTTGCTAGAATCAATCGGTGTAAAGTTGCGTGGATTTATAAACTAAAAACACTACAACCACAAGGATTGAATATTGAATTTGATCTGAAGCCATGTTTGGTGTCACAGATATGCTCTGTATTGACAACCACTGCACAGAACCTGCATATAAATCCATTTCTCCGTAGGTATAAGCGTCAGGAATTGTTTATTAGTTGGATTAGAACATGTGATCTAAATAATGAATGAGAAGGAGCTGAATATGGGGGAGGAGTTTTTATGAATGAAAGGGATGTGTGAATCTTTATTAGCTGAATCCAAACATATGACTGGCACTACTATAATAATAGGGGCTCGTGTCCCATTAGGTGGATTCGTACTAGTGGAAGGTTCATTTTGTTAATAGTAGGGCAGAAAAGCTTCTAATAGATAAATGGAAAGAACAACATTTGTTTAGTTTATTTTTATGAAGTATTCGTATGTTTTTTTTTAAGTTTACTTTTACTGTATAAATAATTGGGAGGCGTTTTTTTTTTTTTACCTCTGACTGTATAAATGTAACGTCTTAATGAGGGTGGATTGTGTGCCCCTGATGAAAGCGAAACCTAGGTGGGGCAGAGACACGAGAATGGATATAACTATATGATATGCCTGAAACTTTGTTACGTTTGTGAGTATAATAAATGATTTGTTTATTTTACTCGTATTGGTGATTCTTCACTATTTGCACCTATTTGGCTTCCACAGAAGGATTAACTTGAATACAAAAGAAGTCCTGTGGACCATCGATGTTTGTCTATATCTGAATGCGGTTTTTGGCCTTCATCAAATAAGGGATACCTTCTGGAGTTTTGGAGCAGCGCGGTCCTATATTAAGATTTATTGACTGACTGTGTGAATTAACCCACTTCACTTTGGGACCTGCAGCGCCACTATCAGGCAACGTAATTGAGAAATTTATTTTGTGGCCTGAGCGACCTATGTTTCCACAGGATGGATTCTACTGATTGTAAGCAAGGCCACACTATCCACCCACAGGATCCTCAGGTAGACCAGATGTATAATTTCATGTTTCTACCATCAGAGATAACTCAGAACTTTTTATTGTCTAAATTAATTAAATTATATAATAGGGTGGAGTTCAAATACATATGCAAGACGAAGATGGAGAAATCATGTGTGTGAAGATTAAGGAAGAGGAGATACCTGCTGAGATCAGCCCTCGTGAGTAACTAGACATGAAAACAAAATTTCTCAGCTCTTGATATTGTCTTGCATTCTACTGTATAATGTCAGTACAAGCCTATCGAGGGTAAAGTAGAGCCAGCAGGGTGCATCCATAAGCTCCCATGCAAAATTCACACCTTTTTCGGAAGCCAGCAGTCTTTGGTCTGTCTTTATTCATTAAAAAACGGGTACCGATCCCTCTATTATTCATTATTATTTTATGCACTAATATAGCGCTACTATATTCTGCATCGCTTTACAGTCATTAGCGTCCAACTGTCCCCAATGGTGCTCACAATCTAAGGTCCCTATCAGTATGTCTATATGAGGGGGATGAAAAGCTTTCCCTGAAACCTCTCAAGGAATGTTGTTTTTTCCCTTGTACTGAGATCTGTCTCCATTTTTTATGAATAATGATGGACCAAAGAAACGAGAGCACAGTACTAGAAAGCTGTAACAGAACAGGGGGACACATGAGAGTGGCAGCTAACTAATGCATGTTTACCAACACTACAGTTCTTAAATTAGGGACAAATAGACTCCACCCTGGGAATTCCCCCCAAAAGAGTGAGGACTCTCAGTTATGGGTGTGATTTACATAAGCTCCGTCTATTATTGGCCATGGGCAGCCTGAATTTGCAGGGACAGTCCCTGCAAATTCAGGACTGTTGGCAATGGTTGTAACGTAAAGTGAATTCAAAAGATTTGAGAATGAATAAGCTTATGCAGGCTACGTGAATAAATCTATTTACTAAGTTAATAATTATATGATAACAAAGAAATCACATACAGAAAAATAAATAAACATCACTAGCCTAAATGGGGTGGAGACTCCTTCGATCATGCTATAACCCATGGCTGTCTACCCCGTTATAACACATGACCGACACCACAGGATGTACAAGATAGATAGGGAAATCATACTCACATCCTACCCTGGAGGGTCTGGTTTACTGAGTGAAGGTGGATAGCAGAGTTTTAACCTGTTAGCCCCTCCTCCAGTGTGCATCACGCATGTCTCTGAGATCACTCAGGAATGTGGTCTTATCAGCACAATGGGGGATGGGTACTATCTCTAACCCACTTCATTACAAGGGAAACTTATAAACTATTTTACAGAGTATTAAGCAGAATTAAAGTGGAGAACCAATAAGTCACTTAAAAATACCCTTACAATACGGTCCACCCCTGGTTTTTCCACTTTAATTAATTTTCAACACCCAATATCAGAACCTATTCTACATATATAGCCTAGTCATTTGACAGAAAAATACTTCAGGACCATTGGATCTCTAAAAAAAACAAAAATCAAAAAACTGTGTGTTGGACTAATAAGAAGTGAGATCTTCTTCACTTCTGATCTTCTTGGATAACAAGTCAATTGTCCATTTCTGTGCATGGACCGTTTTCGTGTTGTTACAAAGTTCAGTCTATGACCCCTCCTTATATATGTGAAAGGGATTTTGTAGGTGTAAGGACAGAACAGATCTTAGAGCCTCTTATCAGTGGGTGATAGACAGTCTATTACCTTGTCTGTGAGAGGAGCTTTTACACAAGGACCTCCTCCATTCACTGGTCTGCAGATCGTTGCATCAGCCCTGCTGGTTGGTCAGGAAATCTTGGGCAGACGATTACCTTTGAGATCCACCCCTGGACAGCCATAGTACGAACAGCAAGGCTTGTTCAGCATGGCAGGCCAGTGTTTGAAGCCTTTTCTTGTCGGGTGAAAACTATTTCTTACCACACTTGGTTTCGTTGACTTGGACAGTCCCTGGACTTTTCTGAGGTTGCCAGTCCTGGCTGTGTTTAACAGAAACTTACTCCATATCAGGGAAAGTTGGTAAGGATCAAATGGATCAAATAAACAAACAAAAGTCCTTGAACTTTTGTCAGTCCAACACTTATTTAAATAACTCTTTCCAATGGTACCATAGAGGTCTGCCAAAGCAAAATAAACTTTTATAAAACCCTAAACCTGATCTAATTTTCTGTATATTAACATTAATATTACTAATACTTCAAAACAAACATACACATTCTTTTTACAAAGAGATCTTTATCTTCATACTGCAACACATTAAACAATAGCAATGCACGGGTATCTTTTTCAATGTAAATGTAAAACCTTTTAACCAATTATAATCTTAATTAAACACAACACCATTAATATAATTTTTATTTATGATTCTTCTTAAGATACCCAATGCTGTTTGTTGTTAACTAATGTGTTATATTGTGTATTCTGCACTTAATACCCTTTGGCATTTTGCAGAAGTACCCAGATTTTCTTGATGTTGAAATGAATAGATTTTTTTTTCTTGGATGAACATAGGACTTCTTGTCTTTCATGGGGGTGTCTTCTATCTAGGGGATGGGCACAAGGGCTGTCTTTGTGTCTGTGACGTCCACCTTGTCCTCCTCCCTCCCCTTTAGGTCATTTAAGCCCACCCCTTACGGTCGGACGGTGTGATCCTCCCTTTTTCAGCCAGTCTACTCTTAACTGTTCATGAGGACAGATCTCTTGTGTTAGCACAACATTTAACATATAACACGTAACTACAAACATCGAAACTAACAGATCTCACAATCCAGACATGAACACATGAAGAACCCATAGGAAACGTTTCATTGACTTCAATAAAAAAATGTAGAGCTCAATCAAAACTTTTGGCACCAATAAAAACCAAAAATCTTCCAAGAAAAATAAAATAAAAATCCCCAATGTGCATATTATAAAAAAACAAATATCGTGCTCCATCCACATTCACATTTTCATTTGTTCATTGCTTGCTGCAGCATCATTTATTCATATTCACGCACAGCTCATAACCACGCCCTTAGGCTACTTTCACACTTGCGTTCGGAGCGGATCCGTCTGATGTTTCATCAGACGGATCCGCTCCGATAATGCAGACGTTCGCATCCGTTCAGAACGGATGCGTCTGCATTAAAACTTAGAAAATTTTCTAAGTGTGAAAGTTGTCTGAGCGGATCCGTTCAGACTTTACATTGAAAGTCAATAGGGAACGGATCCGCTTGAAGATTGAGCCATATAGTGTCATCTTCAAGCGGATCCGTCCCCATTGACTTACATTGTAAGTGTGGACGGATCCGCTCGCCTCCGCACGGCCAGGCGGACACCCGAACGCTGCAAGCAGCGTTCAGGTGTCCGCTCACTGAGCGGAGCGGAGGCTGAACGCTGGCAGGCAGATGCATTCTCAGTGGATCCGCCTCCACTGAGAATGCATTGGGGCCAGACGGATGCGTTCGGGGCCGCTCGTGAGCCCCTTCAAACGGTGCGCACGAGCGGACACCCGAACGCTAGTGTGAAAGTAGCCTTATACTTGAAGTACAGACTGCACACACAGCTCTGCTCAGCATCCAACAGTCTTCACTTCACACATATTCAAGACAACTACAACTTAACATTCCACTAAATGTGTTATGACTTTCATCTACACAGCTTTCCTGGATAAAGATACACACACCACACCCAGAATTACTGATAATCTCTGTTGCTGTTCTGCTATTCTTTCCAATGCCTTCTGGTCTTCAACTGTATTCAATCAAAATCTTATAGCAAGACAGTATACAAGTTATAATGATAAAACAATTTAGGTTAAACCCAAATGATCTTATATGCCATGTGGTCTTAATTGGTGGTGCACATATATAATAATTTTACTTTAAGGCTGGGTTCCCACATTACAGTTAGCTGCTTGGGAAAGAAGGAAAATTATTAAATCTTCACCTTTCTGTGTCTTGTAAAAGGTATTACACATATCGCATCACTTACTAAACACTAAACTCCCCCTCTAATCCAAACCAGTCACTTTTAGACCCTTCTTAGCAAAGCAATCAGAATCTAAAATTCCTTATCTAAGGAATATGTATGACTTAGCAAACTATATGTCTCTTAAGTAACATAGTAACATAGTACGTAAGGCCAAAAAAAGACATTTGTCCATCCAGTTCGGCCTGTCATCCTGCAAGTTGATCCAGAGGAAGGCAAAAAAAAAACTGTGAGGTAGAAGCCAATTTTCCCCACTTTGGAGTCGGGAAGAAATTTTTTATTCCCCTAATCAGGCAATCAGAATAACTCCCTGGATCAACGACCCCTCTCTAGTAGCTATAGCCTGTAATATTATTACACTCCAGAAATACATCCAGGCCCCTCTTGAATTCCTTTATTGTACTCACCATCACCACCTCCTCAGGCAGAGAGTTCTATAGTCTCACTGCTCTTACCGTAAAGAATCCTCTTTTATGTTTGTGTACAAACCTTCTTTCCTCCAGACGCAGAGGATGTCCCCTCGTCACAGTTACAGTCCTGGGGATAAATAGATGATGGGATAGATATCTGTACTGACCCCTGATATATTTATACATAGTAATTAGATCTCCCCTCAGTCGTCTTTTTTCTAAAGTGAATAACCCTAATTTTGATAATCTTTCAGGGTACTGTAGTTGCCCCATTCCAGTTATTACTTTAGTTGCCCTCCTCTGGACCCCCTCCAGCTCTGCTATGTCTGCCTTGTTCACAGGAGCCCAGAACTGTACACAGTACTCCATGTGTGGTCTGACTAATGATTTGTAAAGTGGTAGGACTATGTTCTCATCACGGGCATCTATGCCCCTTTTACATAGAAACATAGAAACATAGAATGTGTCGGCAGATAAGAACCATTTGGCCCATCTAGTCTGCCCAATTTTGATGCAACCCATTATCTTATTGGCCTTGGCAGCAGCTGCCTGACACTGGTTTTTGCAGCTTAGTTTGCTGTTTATTAAAATTCCTAGATCCTTTTCCATGTCAGTGTTACCGGGTGTTTTACCATTTAGTATGTACGGGTGACTTGCATTATTCCTTCCCATGTGCATAACTTCACATTTGTCAGTGTTAAACCTCATCTGCCACTTATCTGCCCAAGCCTCCCGTCTATCCAGATCGCTCTGTAGTAGTATACTGTCCCCTTCAGTGTTAATTACTTTACACAGTTTAGTGTCATCTGCGAAAATTGATATTTTACTATGCAAGCCTTCTACAAGATCATTAATAAATATATTGAAGAGAATAGGGCCCAATACTGACCCCTGAGGTACTCCACTAGTGACAGTGACCCAATCTGAGTGTGTACCACTAATAACCACCCTCTGTTTTCTATCCCTCAGCTAGTGACTTACCCACATACAGACGTTTTCTTCCAGTCCGAGCATTCTCATTTTATATACTAACCTTTTATGTGGTACAGTGTCAAATGCTTTGGAGAAGTCCAGATATACGACATCCATTGATTTGCCGCTGTCAAGTCTAGAACCTACCTCCTCATAGAAACTGATTAGATAAGTTTGGCATCACCGATCCCTCATGAAGCCATGCTAATATGGCGTTATTTGCTTATTTCCGTTTAGAGGCTCTAACATAGCATCTCTCAGAAAACCTTCAAACAGTTTACCCACAACAGATGTTAAACTTACCGGCCTATAGTTTCCAGGCTCTGTTTTTGGACCCTTTTTGAATATTGGCACCACATTTGCTATGCGCCAATCCTGTGGGACATTCCCTGTCAGTATAGAGTCCGCAAATATCAGAAATAAGGGTCATGCTATGACATTACTTAATTCCCTTAGGATACGGGGGTGTATGCCATCCGGTCCTGGCGATTTGTCTATTTTAATCTTTTTAAGTCGCTGTTGTACTTCTTCCTGGGTCAGACAGGACACTTTTAATGGGGAATTTATTTTTACATTCAGCATTTCATCTGACAGTTTATTTTCCTTAGTGAATACATTGGAGAAAAATATATTTAACAGCTTTGCTTTCTCCTCGTCGCTCTTTGCGACACCCCCCTCATTACTCTTTAAAGGGCCGACACCTTCAGATTTATACTTTTTAACATTTATATAATTGAAGAACATTTTAGGGTTAGTTTTACTCTCTTTGGCAATTAATCTCTCGGTCTCTAGTTTGGCCGCTTTTATTTGTTTTTTACATGTTCTATTTTTTTCCTTATAGTTTTTCAGTGCTTCCATGCTACCCTCCTGTTTTAGTGTTTTTATATGCTTTCTTTTTGTCATTTATTGCTTTCTTTACAGTTCTGTTTATCCACATTGGTTTCTTTTTGTTCCTTAACCTTTTATTCCCATACGGTATGTACCTCTCACAATGAGATTTTAGGATGCTTTTAAAGATATCCAATTTTGTTGCTGTATTTTTATTTTTTAGGACTTTGTCCCAGTTAGTTAGGCCTATGGCCTCTCTTAGTTGGCTAAATTTAGCTTTTTTGAAGTTTGGTATTTTTATTCCTCCGTGTAGAAAGCTCTTTTGAATGATAATTGGAAGGTTATTACTTTATGGTCACTATTTCCCAGGTGTCCCCCAACCTGCATGTCTGTTGTTCTGTCAAGCCTATTGGTTAATACTAAGTCCAGTGTGGCCGTCCCTCTAGTTGGGTCCTGAACCAGTTGGGAGAGGTAATTGTCTTTGGTTATTGCCAAGAACCTGTTTCCTTTATAAGATGTACAAGTTTCAGTTTCCCAGTCTATATCTGGGTAGTTGAAGTCCCCCATAATAACCACCTCATTATGATTTGCCGCCTCGTCTATCTCATTTAGTAGTAGATTTTCTGTGGACTCTGGTATATTAGGTGGTTTATAGTAAACTCCTATTAGTAATTTATTATTGTTTTTAGCTCCATGTATCTCTACCCACAGTGACTCCACATGTTCATGTCCCTCACTTATATCTTCACATAGTGTGGGCTTTAGACAGGACTTTACATAAAGGCAGACCCCTCCCCCTCTCCGGTTTTGATGATCCTTTCTAAACAGACTGTAACCTTGAACATTAACTGCCCAGTCATAGCTATCATCCAGCCATGTCTCAGTTATTCCCACTATGTCATAGTCCTCCTCACACATCACTAATTCCAGTTCCCCAGTTTTATTTGTCAGGCTTCTGGCATTAGTATACATACATTTGAGAGGTTTATGTATATTTTTTACCCTACACCTTTCCTTCTGAACTGTTCTAGTCCCTCCTTCCATTCCTCCCCCAGTCCCACTACCTTGCCCCCGGTCTCTATCTGCACTATCTTCCCCTCCTATAATGTAATTTTCCTCCCCCCCAGTCCCTAGTTTAAACACTCCAACAACCTTCTAGCCATCTACTTCCCCAACACAGCTGCCCCTTCCCCTTTGAGGTGCAGCCCGTCCCTACGATAGAGCCTGTAGCCGATAGAGAAGTCGGCCCAGTTCTCCAGGAACCCAAACCCCTCCTTCCTACACCAGTTCTTGAGCCACTTGTTAATCTCCCTAATCTCCCGCTGCCTTTCTTGTGTGGCCCGTGGTACAGGTAATATATCGGAAAATACTACCTTTGAGGTCCTTGCCCTAAGCTTTTGACCTAAATCCCTGAAATCAATTTTAAGGACTCTCCACCTACCCTTAACTTTGTCATTGTTTCCGATATGGACCTTGACCGCTGGATCTTCTCCAGCCCCGCCCAGTAATCTGTCAACCCGATCCGCGATGTGTCGAACTCTAGTGCCAGGAAGACAGCACACTGTTCGGCGATCACGGTCTTTGTGACAGATTTCCCTATCTGTTCCCCTAATAATAGAGTCTCCCACTACGAGCACCTGTCTGGCCTGCCCTGCTCTCCTGGTCCCCTGCTTACTGGAACTGACATTCCCCTGACTGGCAGGGGAAGTGTCCGGCTGCAGCAGTGCCGTCCCTGGGCTGACATCCCCCTCATCTGCCAAACGTGCAAACTTGTTGGGGTGTGTCAGATCAGGGCTAGCCTCCCTGGCACTCTTCCCTCTACCCCACTTTCTAACTGTTACCCAGCTAGCTACCTCACTTTCCTCAGCCTCCTTTCTGTCACCCTCCCCCTCATCTACCCCAAAAAGTGCTTGCTCGGTGAGACGCAAACTCTTTTGCAAATTGTCAATGCCTCTCAGTGTTGCAACTTGCCCATTTAGAGACTCGATTTGCGATTCCAAACGGGTAATTTGCTCACATCTTGAACAAAGATATACACCCTCGAACGGCTGTTCCAGGACTGCATACATCATGCAAGATGTGCACTGGACTGCGTTGTCAATTGTGCAACACATACTAAATGGGGATTACACCACAAAAGCGAAAAATACAATATAATGTAGTACTAAGAAACTGGCTAATTACAGTCCCCCACTGAAGTTCCTGAATCTAAAGTCACTTAATCTTGAGTCATACACTTACGCAACCACACTTAATCAACCACGCGTCACGGTCAAACTCGCGTTATATATCTGCCTATATAAATATAAATGCAGCTCACTACACCAGCCTGGTTTGTTTTCCCTCTGGATTCAAAAAGAGTCTTCTCTTTTAAGGCTGGGGGATGGATTCAGCCCCCCCTTTCCTGACTTGAGCCGTCAGCCCCCCTTTCCTGACTTTTATCTCTCGAGGATTCATACAGCTTTCCTGAGACTTCAGCAAAGGGATTAAAACAGAGCTAGACAATCAGACTAGAACGAATGGGGCAATAAAATACCACTATCTGTTTGAACAGCCCAGACACAACAACCCTTGTTTAAAGGTAGGGTATTGTTCAAGGTCAACCTTCTTAAACCTTCTTCAAGCATTTTCAACTTTATACATCTAGCAGACAATACTTTATCTTTCTGACCAACATATCTTCTCACACTCTGGAAAGCAGAACTGTTTCAACAGAGATATATTTCTAACACCTTCATATTTTTAGTGCTAGCCACACATCTATTGGCACACACTAGGTACAATACTTATTTATTAACTGACCATCCTTTACTGCTCTAATCTCCAATGCTATAGCCAAAGGTCTTTCCTACTTAGACACACACATAGCATTAGGGTAACAAAACAAAACTTAAACAATTCATTTCTGAACATGTAACACAAGTGCCTTTCTGATTGTAGACACTTGGGCACTTTTCTCTTTTGTTAGTGCCATAAATTAACATCCTGACACTGGTCTGTTTTCTAACTCATCAGAACCCCCCTCAATATCACAGGAGCTCTGATGTCAAGTCTACAAGCTCTAACTTCATAGAGTCTTAAATTTTCACTAGAATCTACTCAGTTCTACAACTTTCAAAAGAACTTTGTAAGAATCAACCAAGCCTACCACAGCTCCACTCATAGCAGATTTGCACAACACGTGCAAACCTAATAATCCGCCTGCAGATTATTAATTCCCGCAAATTCCCGGCTTCCCATTCAGAGTGGCAGATTCAAACTACACTATCTCTATGTCATACCCTATCAACTGTAAGCATATTCATTTGCTAAAATCCCACCGCTGCCACCATTTATAATGTAAAGTAAATTCTAAAGATTTGAGAATGAATAAGCATACGCAGGCTACGTGAATAAATATATTTACTAAGTAATTAAATATACGATAACACAAAGAAATCACATACAGAATAATAAAAAGTAAATAAACATCCAAAAACATAAACGTGGTAGACAGCCATGGGTTATAGCATGATCGACGGAGTCTCCACCCCATTTAGGCTAGTGATGTTTACTTACTTTTTGTAAGCAGTAGATAAGGGGGCACACTGTAATGAAGGTGGAGTGCACTGGCAGCTCATCAAACACATACATATCCAAAAACAGGGCTGCATGGCCCAAGAAAACCCTAGTAATGCACATCGACTAAGTATAAAACCAATGTATAAATTACATTATACAAGAGACACACTGACAAAGTAAAAAATTGTATACAATAAGCCATGTGCTGGAACAAAATAAGACCATACACCTACACAGCTCCCACCAAAAGCCACAAATATGGGCACAATATATAGTCCTGAGTGACAATAAGGAATACGAAAAGGCAAATATGCAGCCTGAAATGTACAATAAATAAATAATTGATAATGTAGCATCAGAGCGTCAGTGTTTTTCCCAGGCCCACCTGGATAGTCCTGAGTTGGCATTTCATATGTCATTTGGGTATTAGGTGCTCTGATGCTACATTATCATTTATTATTTATTTATTGTACATTTTAGGCTGCATCTTTGCCTTTTTTTTATTCTTTATTGTCACTTAGGTCTTTATATATTGTGCCCATATTTGTGGCTTTTGGTGGAAGCTGTGTAGGTGTTTGGTCTTATTTTGTTCCAGCACATGGCTTATTGTATACAATTTTTTACTTTGTCTGTGTGTCTTTTGTAGACTAATAAAATGTATACATTGTTTTATACTTAGTGGATGTGCACTTTATTGGGGTTTTCTTGGGCCCTGTTTTCGGATATGTATGTGTTGAGCTGCCAGTGCACTCCACCTTCATTACAGTGTGCCCCCTTATTTACTGCTTACAGAAAGTAAATAAACATCACTAGCCTCAATGGGGTGGAGACTCCGTCGATCATGCTATAACCCATGGCTGTCTACCATGCTATAACACATGACCGACACCCCAGGGTGTACAAGAGAGATAGGGCAATCATACTCGCATCCTACCTAGAATGGAGGGCCTGGTGGATTCTCCTGATTGAAGGTGGGTAGCAGAGTTTTAACCTGTTAGCCCCTCCTCCAGTGTGCATCAAGCATGTCTCTATGATCACTCAGGAATGTGGTCTTATCAGCACAATGGGGGATGGGTACTATCTCTAACCCACTTCATTACAAGGGAAACTCATAAACTATTACACAGAGTATTAAACAGAATCAAAGGGAAGAACCAATCAGTCACTTAAAAATACCCTTACAATACAGTGGTACAGGTGAGAAAAAAAAAGAAGAGGGTTATTAAGATCTTAGGGGTAAAATGCCCCTCAGATTGTGAAAAAACTTGGGCGCCACAGGGAGTAGGAGTATTAATGGCAAAATAAATGTCTTGTTAGTAAATGATAAATACGCAACAGGGTATATGGCAGATGTGTAAGGGAAGACGGCTACTATAAGTGCTGACACCACGTGCACTTCCAAGAATAAATGTAAAGGAGGAGATAGATGCTGTGGTGGTGTGATATTTCACATCACCAAAGGTGCTTATCTGTTTTCCCAAGAAGGACAAAAATAGCAACACTCCCTTTATTTGGCTGAAAAGAGTCTCATAGAATGTTAAATGATGTCTAGGGACGTATATTTCTAAGTAATATAGAATAAATAAAGGTAATGCAACTAAACGTAATGGATCACTAGTAACTGCATAGACTAGATAAGACTGTGCAAATAGAACAAATGCTAAATTAGATAGATATATATTGAATAGTGTAAAATATCAAAGAGGGTATGTATACCCGATAATAATCTACGGGGAATGGTAGAACCGGTCACATATAGTGGAGCTGGTCTTCTTGGCTACACATTAGAGAACTTAGAATTGGGATTCATATGTGATGTTCACTCCATATTACAGTGTAGTAAAAAGGGTTGAAATCAACAGGTAAAAGTAGTAAAAAAAGGTATTCGACTCACTTCCTTTGGGGGTGGTCTGTAGGATAAACTCAAGACACCTACAAGACCTGAAACCCCTCTGCCCAGGATCGCGTATCAGATGGTAGAGAATTAATGGCAGCTTGACCTCAGGAAGCTACTGATCAGTCCTTTTTTATTTAAAAAAAATATGTCGCTCAACGTCTTTCGGGGGTCTTGTAATCCCACTTCGAGCGCTCGGCGGCCGAGGTGTGTCCAGGTTGGTAAGGAGGATGAATGCAGGGGTTGACTGCTAGCGCTCTGCTAATACAATATGGCGCGGGCCCAGCAGTATCCGCAATGGTGCTCGGGAAGATACTTCACAGTAATGAGGGGAGGAGAGAAGGTGCGGCTGTGGTACACAACAGGATTTAGGGATTTAGGATGAAATTACACATGCAGTTTTTTTTTACTAAACCAGGAGTGGATTCAAAAGTTGGGAAATATAAATGAAGGGCTTCTTCCTGTTGCATCATCTTCTGGCTTTGGCTCAAAAAACCTGCATGTGTGATTCTAGCCTATGGATTAAATGGGTTTTCCTGGATTTTAATATTAATGTCCTATGCTTAGGATATGCCATCAATATCTGGCGCATGTTCAACAACTGCACCCCCGACGATCAGCTGTTTCACAGTAGTGCCGGAAGTTGGCACCGGAACTAGACAGCTTCATCCATGCACTGGACAATGCTGAAAACTGCAGCGCTGCTTGCATTTACTTCGATGGTAGCAGCAGTGACCAGTTCCATTCACTACACAATAGATGAAGTTATGTCATTCTGGAGCATGGTATAATACAATATACACTGTAAGGGATCACTCTCTCACAGGGAGTTGACAATGACAGATTCCTCCTCAGACAACTGGGTTAAGGTCTGAATGGTGCTTTATTTTGGCACTTCAGCAGCAGCACAAACATAAACCAAAATAAACACCTGCCCATCAGGGCTATACCTAATACATAGGTCTTCTCCCTGACTCATCTATAGAGTGCAGTTCACACACAGGGTATCCAGCTCTGACACTCAGCAGGTCAGCTTCACAAGGCATAAGTCCCACACAGGGGAGAGATCCAGCTTCACACAGCCTCGTGGCCCCCCAGCCCTCCTGGCTGGGACCACACCAAGCCTCACAGGCTTCCCCCTCTCTAGGGTCACTTCCTCTCCCCCAGACTCATACACTGAGGGTTGGTTTTATCCCTCCTTGATTAACACAGCTGGCCTCACCTGGGGCCAGGGAACCTGTAATGGACTGGGGTGTGGACTGAGAGACTCCCACTACCAACCTGTCTCCCAGTCCAAAGAAATCCAGCCCATACAAATTTAAACAAAATGATCTCCAGCAAGCTATGCCTCGCTGAAGCAGCACAATTACTGGATTCCAGTTATTTCATCCAGCTAAACTGAAAACGCGGGTGAGCTACACACCCTCAGCACACCTCTATCATGCACTTCACCACAACACAAAACGACATAGGAACAGTGTGGTGAATATGAAGCAGAACCATTAACCCCATAAGGACCCGTGTCGTACATGTACGTCATATCTGGACTGAACTTAAAGACCGGTGATGCAGGCAGCCATGCCGGGTAAGGGTAGCATGGTGCTGCACCGCCCCTTGCATCTCCAAGCGCTGCGACCGGCACATCGCAGCGCCGGAAGCTGTATACAGCTGCCGGTCGGGCGGAGGTCAGGTGGAGGTGACCGGTGCTAAACTAGTCAGCACCGGTCTCCTCTGAGGTGAGGCAGGGGACACCAGTGTTTGGGGTCCCCTGCCAGCGCTGCGATTGGCTCCAGCCAATGGCAGCGCTATAGCTGCACAGGAAAGGGCAGAACCCCCTGCACGGAGCCATTCTAGCTGGTGACTGCATGCAAAAAGGTTCTGTGCTTTTCTGTGCTGCTGTTGGCTTGCTGGAACTTGTGCACCACCACAGTGCTTTTAACCCTTTCCTGCTGAAAGAAGAAGAGAAGAACATCATTGCTGCACAGATTATTTTTTTTTTCATTTGCAGTTGTTCCAGATTCCTAAACACCCATCAGTCCTTTTTTTATGGACACCATTTGGTCCATGCGCTTTTTTTGTTTTTGTGAAAAAAAAACTGCAGTTAGTGGTAGATAGTTATTTTTATATATATATATATATATATATACACTCACCTAAAGAATTATTAGGAACACCATACTAATACGGTGTTGGACCCCCTTTTGCCTTCAGAACTGCCTTAATTCTACGTGGCATTGATTCAACAAGGTGCTGATAGCATTCTTTAGAAATGTTGGCCCATATTGATAGGATAGCATCTTGCAGTTGATGGAGATTTGAGGGATGCACATCCAGGGCACGAAGCTCCCGTTCCACCACATCCCAAAGATGCTCTATTGGGTTGAGATCTGGTGACTGTGGGGGCCATTTTAGTACAGTGAACTCATTGTTATGTTCAAGAAACCAATTTGAAATGATTCAAGCTTTGTGACATGGTGCATTATCCTGCTGGAAGTAGCCATCAGAGGATGGATACATGTTCTCATTCTGTTTACGCCAAATTCGGACTCTACCATTTGAATGTCTCAACAGAAATCGAGATTCATCAGACCAGGCAACATTTTTCCAGTCTTCAACAGTCCAATTTTGGTGAGCTCGTGCAAATTGTAGCCTCTTTTTCCTATTTGTAGTGGAGATGAGTGGTACCCGGTGGGGTCTTCTGCTGTTGTAGCCCATCCGCCTCAAGGTTGTGCGTGTTGTGGCTTCACAAATGCTTTGCTGCATACCGCGGTTGTAACGAGTGGTTAGTTCAGTTAACGTTGCTCTTCTATCAGCTTGAATGAGTCGGCCCATTCTCCTCTGACCTCTAGCATCCACAAGGCATTTTTGCCCACAGGACTGCCGCATACTGGATGTTTTTCCCTTTTCACACCATTCTTTGTAAACCCTAGAAATGGTTGTGCGTGAAAATCCCAGTAACTGAGCAGATTGTGAAGTACTCAGACCGGCCCGTCTGGCACCAACAACCATGCCACGCTCAAAATTGCTTAAATCACCTTTCTTTCCCATTCTGACATTCAGTTTGGAGTTCAGGAGATTGTCTTGACCAGGACCACACCCCTAAATGCATTGAAGCAACTGCCATGTGATTGGTTGACTAGATAATTGCATTAATGAGAAATAGAACAGGTGTTCCTAATAATTCTTTAGGTGAGTGTATATGTGTGTATATATATATATATATATATATATATATATACAATAATTCTTTAGGTGAGTGTATGTATATATATATATATATATATACACTCACCTAAAGAATTATTAGGAACACCTGTTCTATTTCTCATTAATGCAATTATCTAGTCAACCAATCACATGGCAGTTGCTTCAATGCATTTAGGGGTGTGGTCCTGGTCAAGACAATCTCCTGAACTCCAAACTGAATGTCAGAATCGGAAAAAAAAAAGGTGATTTAAGCAATTTTGAGCGTGGCATGGTTGTTGGTGCCAGACAGGCCGGTCTGAGTATTTCACAATCTGCTCAGTTACTGGGATTTTCATGCACAACCATTTCTAGGGTTTACAAAGAATGGACCCTCTAGAAGGCGCCCGAGGTTAGCAGCAGAGGCAGCCCCCCAGAGTGAACCCTTATGGACCCCACCCCCTGACGATTATTAGCCCCAAATTCCAGATTTTGAGGGCAGCTCTGGATTACAGATAGACTGTGCGGGCTTCACTGACCTAGATTTTTTCAAAATCTTCTCTGAAGATTTTGTAAATTTAATGGTGGCCGAAACCAATTTATACGCCCAACAATTCATTGATCAGAACCCTATATTGGCATACGCTAGACCCCTAGGTTGGATCCAGTAAGTGCAGCAGAAATGATGACGTTTTGGGGACTCGTGCTGCATATGGGCATTGCAAAAAAAACAAAATGTTAGACAATATTGGAGTTCGGACATTTTCTACCAGACTTCAATTTACAGTAACACCATGACTTGGAAGGGATTTGGGTCAATTAGGAAATTCCTACACTACAATGACAATGCACAGTGCCCACCCCAAAACAACCGAACATTTGACCGTTAGTTCTGTCATTGACCAATTTAACACCAAGTTTGCTGAGGTGTACAACCCAGATAAAAATGTCAGTGTAGATGAGTCCCTATTACTTTTCAAAGGGAGGATTAGATTCCCCAGTACCTGCCTAACAAAAGGGCAAGGTATGTTATAAAGTTATACAAACTTTGTAAGAGTAGCTCCGGGTACACCCACAAGTACACCCACAAGTTCCACATTTACGAAGGGAAAGATTCCCAGATAGAACCCCCAGAATGCCCTCCATCCTAGGAGTTAGTGGGAAAATTGTGTACGACTTACTGCACCCACTGCTGGATAAGGGTTACCACCTCTATGTGGATAACTATTATACCAGCATACCCCTATTCATGTCCCTAACTGCCAGAGGTACTGTGGCTTGCGGCATAGTACGCAAAAATCTGAGAAGCCTCCCTAGATCCCTGGTAGGGCAGCCACTGAGAAAGGGTGAAATCAGGGCTCTCCTCCGTGAGAACATGCTGGTGGTTAAGTACAAGGACAAGAGGGACGTCCTTGTACTGACCACCATTGACACCAACGTCAGCTCCCCTGCTCCTGTACGAGGTACCACAACCACTACCCCCAAACCAGTTTGTATCCTGGACTACAACAGGGAGGGGTGGATCTTTCAGATCAACTTCTGAAGCCCTACAATGCCACATGAAAAACAAAAGTGTGGTACAAAAAGCTGGCCGTACACATTGTACAGATGGCAATGTGCAATGAGTACGTGCTATTTCAGTCTGCAGGCCACACAGGAACTTTCCTTCAGTTCCAAGAGGTGGTTATCAAGTCCCTAATTTTTCAAACCCAAGTCAGTGAGGGTCCCAGTACTTCTGGAAGTCATGGTGCCCGTGTCGTACCAGGGCAACATTTTACAGGTCAAGTCCCCCAGACAGCAAGGAAGGGAAGGACCCAAAAAAGATGCAGGGTGTGTCACAAAAGGGGGATAAGGAAAGACACCATTTACCACTGCGAAACCTGGCCTGTGCATGCAGGAGTGTTTTAAAATCTACCACTCATCCATGGAGTATTAATTTAATTTCATCCATGATGTACCCTGTAGTATTACCACCTTATATCTCTGATTTAGTTCACATAGCTAACTTTACACCAACCACTGCATATTCATTTCTGTGAAACACCTGTTAGTTCAAAAGTACCTTTTCCACCACTTAAAATGTTCGTACGGGGGTACTCTTTCCAAAATGGTGTCACTTCTTGGGGTTTTTAATTTCTAGGGACCTCAGGAATTTTTTTAATGCAACATGGCACCTAAAATCAATGTCTGCCAATTCAGGTCAGCAAAATACATATTTTGCTGTTTGACTCTAGAGCCCTGCTGTGCGCCCATACATAATTTTTTGAGCAAATATGGGGTATTGCCGTATTCAGGGGAAAATGGGGAACAAAATGTGGGGTGCATTTTGTCCTGTTACCCCTTGTGAAAGTGAAAAATGTGGGTGCAAAGCAACTTTTTCAGGAAATCTTTTGAATTTTTCCTTTTCATAGCCAAGTGTTTCGTCATTTTGTGAAACGCCTGATGGGTCAAAGTGCTCACTACACACCTTGAAATATTCTTGAGGGGTGTAGTTTCCGGAATGGGGTCACTTTTTGGGGGTTTCCACTGTAGGGCTACCTCAGGGTGTCTTCATTTGTGACATAGATCCCAATTACCATTCCAGCTAAATCCGATCTCCAAAAGCCATATGGTGCACCTTTCACTCTGAAGCCTGGGTTTTGGAAATTTTCCTAAAAATTTTAAGATTTGCTTCTTAACTTCGAAGCCTTCTAACGTCCCAAAAAAATAAAATGTAATTTTCAAAATGATCCAAACATGAAGTAGACATATGGGGAATGTAAAGTAATAACTATTTTTGTAGGTATTACGGTACTATCTATTATAAAAAGTAGAGAAATAGAAATTTGAAAATGTGCTTATTTTTAAAAAATTTGGGTAAATTTGGTGTTTTTTTTATAAATAGAAATTTAATATTTTGACTCAATTTTACCACTGTCATGAAGTACAATATGTGATGAGAAAACAATCTCAGAATGGCTTGGATAAGTAAAAGCGTTTTAAAGTTACTACCACATAAAATGACACGTCAGATTTGCTAAAAATGGCAGGGTCCTTAAGGTGAAAAATGGCAGGGTCCTGAAGGGGTTAATACCAGGATGCGAGTAAATAGATGTAGCAGGAAATATTGGGGCAGTTCTTTGATACGGAATGTGAAAGTTTTATTGTCCTTTGATCTGGTCCATGGTTGTGATGGCCCACAAGATCCGAGGGGCACATTTATTAAGTGATGTAGAAGGACATAAATTCATCCATCCATTCATCTATGTACTGAGTGTGTAAGGGTTCATCCACATGTAACTGGATTGCTGCAGATTTTCTGTCAGGATTTGCAGATGGGACACCAGCAGCCAATTTGAGTACCAGAAAAGTTACTGAGATTTGTAGACATCTCCTTGACGCATTGCAAATACTTGCCATGTGGAAATTGACCTGTGGTGCAGATTTTTTTTAATTTGCAGCATTGTCAATTTCGATTGTGGAATTGTCATGGCTTTTTGTGGACCCATTGACCTCTGTCTTTATTGAGAATCATTGAATTCACAATCAAAATCCACCACAAAAATCTGTATGGTTTTCTGCATCAAATCTTTAACCCCCCCCCCCCCCAAAAAAAAAATAAATAAAATACAAACCCTATTGCTTTGATGCTTTATCAAAGACCTGCCTTTTACTCTAGTCTTTGATGGCCCCAACGCTGCTGAAGAATGTGCTTACAGGGGTTTTCCAGGCTTTTAATATTTTAATATTGATGACCTAGGTCAGTGGTGGGCAACCTTTTTTTTCAACTGAGCCAAATCTCGCCAAAACCACGATTGAAATTTATTTTGAGAGCCACATTTTTAAAACCGAAAATACATAGGATGGTACACTGTTTTTAGTTTCAATAAGTTTTTATTGAGAATATTGTGCATGCAAGTATCCACATAGGTCGGGTACTGTGGGACTCTTTGCACCGGCCCTGTCACGTGGACGTGACCAGAGCCTGTGCAAGGATTTTTTGGCAACACAAGCGAAGCTACATCTCGGTGACCCCCTTCTCCCACCGCCCCGCCCGCAGCTCACCTGGTCCTGGTTCTGTCTGCAGCAGCTGGCTTCTCCTCTGTGTGGTCCTGATATCTTCGATCTGGTTTGAGGACTGTACTTTTCGCCCTATAAGATGCACATAGGTTTTAGAGGAGTATAATCAGAAACAATATTTTCCATTATACCTCAGGTCAGACCACCAATCAGACCCCCAATGTTAATCATACCTCAGATCAGCCCCCTATATCAGCAGTCAGCCCCCATCCATCATGCCCCCATGTCAGCCGTCATGCCCCTATGTCAGCCGTCAGCCCCCCATGTCAGCACCCCATCTATCATGCCCATGTCAGCCGTCAGCACCCCATCCATCATGCCCATGTCAGCCGTCAGCACCCCATCCATCATGCCCATGTCAGCCGTCAGCACCCCATCCATCATGCCCATGTCAGCCGTCAGCACCCCATCATGCCCATGTCAGCCCCCATCCATCATTACCCCCCATGTCAGCCATCAGCCCCCCATGTCAGCCATCATGCCCCCCATGTCAGCCGTCAGCACCCCATCCATCATGCCCATGTCAGCTGTCAGCCCCCATCCATCATGCCCCCCATGTCAGCCGTCATGCCCCTATGTCAGCCGTCAGCACCCCATGTCAGCCGTCAGCCATCAGCCCCCCATGTCAGCACTCCATCCATCATGTCCATGTCAGCCGTCAGCCCCCATCCATCATGCCCCCCATGTCAGCCATCATGACCTTATGTCAGCCGTCAGCACCCAATGTCAGCACCCCATCCATCATGCCCATGTCAGCCGTCAGCACCCCATCTATCATGCCCATGTCAGCCATCAGCACCCCATCATGCCCATGTCAGCCCCCATCCATCATTACCCCCCATGTCAGCCATCAGCCCCCCATGTCAGCCATCATGCCCCCCATGTCAGCCGTCAGCACCCCATCCATCATGCCCATGTCAGCTGTCAGCCCCCATCCATCATGCCCCCCATGTCAGCCGTCATGCCCCTATGTCAGCCGTCAGCACCCCATGTCAGCCGTCAGCCATCAGCCCCCCATGTCAGCACTCCATCCATCATGTCCATGTCAGCCGTCAGCCCCCATCCATCATGCCCCCCATGTCAGCCATCATGACCTTATGTCAGCCGTCAGCCCCCCATGTCAGCACCCCATCCATCATGCCCATGTCAGCCGTCAGCACCCCATCCATCATGCCCATGTCAGCCGTCAGCACCCATCCATCATTACTCCCATGTCAGCCATCATGCCCCCCATGACAGCCGTCAGCCCCCATCCATTATGCTCCCTAATGGGGGACAATGTTGGAGTCTGCACCATCGGGGGGGTGACATGATGAGGGACAATGTTGAAGTCGGTACCTGATATATCACTGGGGTCTGGCTGGAGTGGGGTCGGTCTGGTCCTGGCTCCAATCTCAGCTGGCTCTGCCTTAAGGTGTCTTCTCCAGAGTCCAGACTAGAGTCCAGCAGGGTCGGCCAAGTTCCAACAAGTCGTGCCTCAGTGTTACTCTGTGACTGTGTTCTTCTGCTGCCAGCCTGGAGGGGCAGCTTTTACAGGTCATAGCAGACAGAGCAGCTCCGCCTCCTCGCCTCCCTCCGCCGCGGCCCCACTGACAGTCAGTGACGCCTCCTTTGGCCTGAGCGCCGCACGGCACACATGTAGGCAGGACAGCCGCAGGCTGCCGCCCCCGAGAGGAGGGAGGGGAGCGGGCGCCGGGCACACAGAACAGTGCTCCAGACTAAAAAAAAATTCCAAGTAGCCATTGGCTCCTGAACTGAAAAATTTAGGAGCCAAATCAAATTTTTAGTTGCCAAATCGAAACTGAATCAAAATTTTGGTATCGTGACAACGCTACGCCGATCAGATCGGCGTAGGGTTGTTTTGAAACCAAAATTTTGATTCGCTTTCGTCACCATAAAAAAGTATTGTGATACTCAATACCGTGCAAAAAAAAAAAACAACAAAAAAAGCTGTGTGCATTTCGCATTTTATGAAACATTCGGCCCATAATAGAACAGTCCTATGCTATTTTTTGGGGTGACAAGGTGACTAAAAAGGCTATGTAATATGTTTATTTATTTATTGTTTATATATTTTATATGTAAAATTGGGAAAGGGGGGATTTAAACTTAATATTTTAAAGTACTTTCACATTAGCGTTTTTCATTTCCGGCACTGAGTTCCGTCACAGGGGCTCTATACCGGAAAATAACTGATCAGTTTTATCCCCATGCATTCTGAATGGAGAGTAATCCGTTCAGGATGCATCAGGATGTCTTCAGTTCAGTCATTTTGACTGATCAGGCAAAAGATAAAACCGTAGCATGCTACGGTTTTATCTCCGGCGAAAAAAAATGAAGATTTGCCTGAATGCCGGCTCCGGCATTTTTCCCCATAGGAATGTATTAGTGCTGGATCCGGCATTCAAAATACCGGAATGCACCCGCACTAAATCCGGACCCATTCACTTCTATGGGGCTGTGCACATGAGCGGTGATTTTCACACATCACTTGTGCGTTGCGTGAAAATCGCAGCATGCTCTGTTGTGCGTTTTTCGCGCAACGCAGGCCCCATAGAAGTTAATGGGGCTGTGTGAAAATCGCAAGCAAGTGCGATTTTCACGCATGGTTCCTAGGATGAAAGTCTATTCACTGTATTATTTTCCCTTATAACATGGTTATAAGGGAAAATAATAGCATTCTGAATACAGAATGCTTAGTACAAGGTCAATATAATAAACATTGGTGGCGCAGTGCGCCCCCCCATCACCCCAATATAATAAACATTGGTGGTGCAGTGCGCCCCCCTCAATATAATAAACATTGGTGGCGCAGTGCGCCCCCCCCCATCACCCCAATATAATAAACATTGGTGGCGCAGTGCGCCCCCCCTCAATATAATAAACATTGGTGGCGCAGTGCGCCCCCCCATCACCCCAATATAATAAACATTGGTGGCGCAGTGCGCCCCCCCTCAATATAATAAACATTGGTGGCGCAGTGCGCCCCCCCCATCACCCCAGTATAATAAACATTGGTGGCGCAGTGCGCCCCCCCCCATCACCCCAATATAATAAACATTGGTGGCGCAGTGCGCCCCCCCAACACCCCAGTATAATAAACATTGGTGGCGCAGTGCGCCCCCCCCATCACCCCAATATAATAAACATTGGTGGCGCAGTGCGCCCCCCCTCAATATAATAAACATTGGTGGCGCAGTGGGCAGTGCCAATGAGGGTTAAAAAATAAAAAAATAATTAACTCACCTCCTCCAATTGATCGTCTCCTGTTCTTACTTCTTTCTAGTTTCTTCAGGACGCAGGACCTGTGGTGACATCACTGTGCTCATCACATGATCCATCACCATGGTAATGGGCCATGTGATGAGCTCAGTGACGTCACCACAGGTCCTGAAGAAACTAGAAAGAAGTAAGAACAGGAGACCGGCAGCTACCTGATCAACTGGAGGAGGTGAGTTAATTTTCTTTTATTATTTTTAACCCTCATTGGCACTTCCCACTGTGCCACCAACGTTTATTATACTGGGGGAGGGGGGGCGCACTGTGCCACCAACGTTTATTATACTGGGGGGGGGGGGGGGCGCACTGTGCCACCAACGTTTATTATACTGGGGGGGGGGGGGGTGGCGCACTGTGCCACCAACGTTTATTATACTGGGGGGGGGGGGCACTGTGCCACCAACGTTTATTATACTGGGGGGGGGGGGGCACTGTGCCACCAACGTTTCTTATACAAATACAGGAGGCGGGTGCCGGAATCAAATAGCCGGCACCCGACCTTTGTGACAGGGAGCTGCGATCAGCGGCAGTTAACCCCTCAGGTACCGCACCTGAAGGGTTAACTCAACTGCAGCGGATCGCAGCTCCCTGTCACAGAGGTCGGGTGCCGGCTATTTGATTCCGGCACCCGCCTCCTGTATTTGTATTAACAGGTCAGTTTTCTTCATTGGTGGCGCAGTGGCCACAGCCCCTCCCCTCCTCCTCCTGCCTCTTCTTATTGGCAGCGGCGGGGACAGCAGCAGCACAGGGGGGAGGGAGAGACTCCTCCTGCGCTGCTGAGAACGATCATCTCCTGTGCCCGCCGCTGTATTGAGCAGAGCTGCGGCGGCGGGTCTAGTCGCTAATGGCATCTGGAGCCCTGCAGAAGAGCCGCATTAAAGTGTGTAAAGAGCCGCATGTGGCTCGCGAGCCGCGGCTTGCCGACCACTGACCTAGGTCATCAATATCAGATCGGCGAGGATCTGGGGCTGCACCCCGGCCAATCAGCTGTATGAAGAGACGACGCGTGCAGTGTCTCCCATCTTTCTTCCTGCTCACCATAGACATAGCAGCAGAGCAGGAAGAGAGACAGGAGATGGCACACGCACACGGCTGATCGACAGGGGTCAGACTCCCGCCTGATATTAAAAGCCTGGAAAAAACCTTTAATTTATGACCCCCACTGTCTTCTGTCAAACAGCTGTCAACCAAATCTCAACCTGTGTCCACATAATAATAATCTTTATTTATATAGCGCCAATATATTCTGCAGCGCTTTACAATCAGTGGGTTCACGTACAAACAGTCATACATTACATAGCGTCCACCTCCACATAGAATTTTTGGAAATATCAGGATAGTGAAGGATTGAGGCAGATGCAAAAGCTTGTTTAAGGGACTAGAAAGCTGTCTCAGCTTCAGGAGTCCATTCCTTGGCATTAAGGGACTTGCCTGCAAGAGCTTACAATCTATGAGGAGGTAGGGGTGACGCAGAAGGTAACAAGTGCGTGATTTGTATAATGGTCCGGCCATCTTAACAAAATGAGGGAGCAGATATAAAGCTGCATGAGCCAGCCACCAGCCGATATCTGTAGTGCTTCTGAGTGCATGAGGTGTGGTGGATACTAATGGATGATGGATCATAGTAACATAGTTTATAAGGCTGAAAAAAGACATCAGTCCATCCAGTTCAGCCTGTTATCCTGCAAGCTGATCCAGAGGAAGAATAATACTTAAAGGGGTTATCTGAAATATGGCTGCCATTTCCGGGTTCACATGCTGTACAGTTGGCATATGATCCCAGCCTGGGATTACAGCCTGCAGTACATGCGTGAGTCTGAATCTCTCACTAGCACTTCAGCGAGAATTTCAGACTCACACATGCTCTGCATGTTGCAATCCCAGGCTGGGATCATGTACTGAATGTACGGCACATGACCCCAGAAGTGGCGGCTGCGCGGGATCGCTGCTGCATCTTGAATAACCCCTTGAAGGGGGTGAATGGAGAAGAGTTAGATTATGGGATGTGATGAGCCACCCTATATTTATATGTGTGTCTTTTAGGGAGAACTAAAACGGTAGGAGTTTGGAATTAACCTAATTGCCAGAGGTAGTGAGTGAGAGGCTTGGATTATGGTGGATGCATGGGTAGGGTGGTGAGTGAGGAGCCATTCCGGGGTGCAGCACTGTGAAGAGCTTTGTGAATGAGAGGGAGAAGTTTAAATTGAATCCTGCAATGTCTGGCACAGGGCGGAGGCATCAGAGTTGCGAATTCAGGATAGATTGGAGAAGGGAGAGTTTAGTGAGGGAAAAACTGATTAGAAAGTGTTATTAGTGAAATAAACAGTGTATTGTATTGTCTCCTGCAGATGGATCTAGTGGCAGAGATACACCAGAGAGACGCCTCAGATTTCGTTACTCACATGCCTTAAAGCCAGACAAAGACGTAAAGGTATCATCAGCATACATGGATTTTCATCTTATTCCCAAATGTTGGATGTGTCTGTAGTGCATCATGACCGTAAAAGGGGTATTCACATCTAGGACATTGATGGCATATGACTAGAATATGCCATCAGTCAGATAGGTGCGGGTCCCATCACTGGAATACAATCCTGTTTCCAGAACGGAGTCTCTGACGTGAAGGAGAGCACACCACACATGCGTGGCTTGCTCTCTATTTACAGCTATGAGACTTCAGAAGATAGCTGCGCAAGCGCACTGGGCTATTTTTGGAAGTCCCACAGCGGCAAAGGGAGAGCAAGCGGTACAGGTGCCACCATCTATCTCTACAGAGGGTGGTAACACAACTGTCCTCCCTTCACTTTAGGGGCCCTTTTCTGGAAATAGGAGCATTGACATTGATGGCATTTCCTAGCAATATACCATCAGTGTCCCAGATGAGAATATCCCTTTAATCGGTTTGTCTAATCTGGACATTTATGGCACTCTAATGGAAGCAAATGGAGAGAGCCACAGCTGTCTCTCCATTCAAAGCTGCACAAGACAGGTCCGTGTTCTGGAGACAGGGCCATCTATCGGACGTTTATGGCATATCCTCTAAATATCCAGATTGCAATAACCCGTTAGATGAGTTCTCCCGGAATTAATAAAATACTATTTCTGAGATTACTATAATATTACGTTATTTTAAATACATTACTAAATTGTTATAATGGCTTGTTTCGTCTCGAGGGCATTCATCAGTCTGAAATAAAATGGCCGCTGTCTTATTAGTGCAAACAAAACTGGTCCTGATCATACAGCAGGGCAGGTTACTTCACACACTGAGCTAGAGTCCTTCAGCCTCCTATCCGCATTGCCTGTCAGTAGTTCCCATCGTCCATAAAACACATGCAATCTTCAGCTGAGTGTCTGTAGGAACGGAGCACATGAAGAGACAGCATGAGCTCAGCACCTATGGACATTCATCTGAAGATCCTTTCAGTTAGGCTACATGCACACGACCGTTGTGTGTTTTGCGGTCCGCAAATTGCGGGTCCGCAAAACACGGATGGCGTCCATGTGCGTTCCGCAATTTGCAGAACGGCGCGGACAGCCATTAATATAACTACCTATTCTTGTCCGCAAAACAGACAAGAATAGGACAGGTTATATATTTTTTTGGAGCAACGGATGCGGACAGCACACGGAGTGCTGTCCGAATATTTTGCGGCCCCATTGAAGTGAATGGGTCCGCATCCAAGCCGCAAATACTGCGGCTCGGATGCAGACCAAAACAACGGTCGTGTGTATGAGGCCTTGTATGTATGACTGTAATTACTTATCAAAGAACCACGGCACTCTATAGCTGCTTTAAGTTGCTTGTTTTATTTCCTTTCATTAATTCTTTATCCATCCAAAAATTAGCCACTGGCCAACGTTTCGGTCTAGTCTTAGACCTTGGTCACGGCCTGGTGTATAGGCAAGTGAATATTAGATCAATATATACAATATATTGATCTAATATTCACTTGTCTATACACCAGGCCTTGAACAAGGTCTAAGACTAGACCGAAACGTTGGCCAGTGGCTAATTTTTGGATGGATAAAGAATTAATGAAATGAAATAAAACAAGCAACTTAAAGCAGCTATAGAGTGCCGTGGTTCTTTGATAAATATTAGATGTACCTCTACCACTGAGCACCGCCCACCCTCTAACAAGGAGTGCCGCTCAACCCCTTTCCTCAACATTGTTGACTGTAATTACTGACAGGCGGAGTGGAGAGGAGGCTGAAGGAGGTCTGTAGCTCAGCCTTCTGATGTAACCCGTCCTGCTGTGTGATTAGAATGGGTTTTGTTTGTACTAATAAGGACATTAGTCATTTTTCTTTGGAATGATGATTGCCCCCTAGACAACATGAACCATTACAAATAATGAAAGGTGCTTGGTCATGTATTTATAATATACGAAAGGGTGTCATCACCTAACAATACAATCAGTGTCACATTCACCAAGATCCTCAATATGAATAACTCCTTGGGGATATAGAAACTCCAATGGACAATATCGACCCTGTTTTTGACCCATTATCTCGACATGCCATGTTTTGTTAAGTACACTAATCAAGGTACATGGATAGAGTTGGAGGGCTGACTTTGTAAAATCTCATCCACTTTTCTGCTACTGTAATATGCGTCAGTTTTTCCAAATGCAAATCCACGATGGATGATTCACAGCATATGCATCACATGTGAACATACTCTGAACAATCTTCTGGAAATAAGGAGTTAACTCCACTCGAGCAGATGGTTCTTCTGTTTATGTGTTACTTTCCCTAGTAAGACTATTACCAAGACATTAGCTTACTTCTGAAATTTCTTTTTTAGGAGGAAGCATTGAATATTGTTCTAGTTAATGCTGATTCAGCGATAGATGGAGACAGTTCTTACTTGGATAAGGAAGAGGAAATTCCTATAGATTTCAGTCCAGGTGAGCAATAACCTATATCATTTCAGTGCACCCACTGCATCAGGGTCTTCTTCCACACAGTCATCAGCCCCCTGTCATGTTTCTTCTATTTAGCCCTCAGTAGGAAGGCTGGCAGCATGTGTTTACTCCGTCTTCCTTACCAACTATGGCACCATTCCAGCCTTTCCAGAGATGCACACAGATTGGATCATAGCATCCTAGGCCAAAGCATTTGATGGCTATTGTCCAGGCAACTGATTTTGCTATGTTTATAAATGTCCATACACATTAGAAGATATCTAATGTATATGGGAGCAAATAGAAGAGAAGCAGCACTCCAATGAACTCAAGTTTAAAGTGACTGCATGGAGCAGTGGAAATGCTGCTTCTTCTCTGTTTGCCACCCTGGAGTCAGGCCCCTTGAAGATTGCCCCCTTTTATTTTCATATGTCTTCACAGTGTATTGTATCTGGGAAGTATCCCTGCTCTTCCTTAATTGTAAAAGTCAGGGAAAGAAGGGTTGGACTTCAACATGCCCAAACCATTGTTTCCACATAAGATAAGCCACTAAGGCACCTATCAGTGGCTTATTCTTCTTTCCCACTATAAACACTTGCTGCATGCTCAGTCAAGTATGCATGTGTATGGAGGAGTAGGGAAAATAGCTGTTGCCTTATCTTATGGATAGCCATATGATCTCAGGGAAGTATTTCTGCATTGGAGTTCTCCATCACGGATGCTTTCAGGTTTGACAGGAGGAATAGCACTGTATACAATGTTATTCTTTCTGTTAAAATGACAGAACCCATCATAAGTCCTTGGGGCACTGTTGAATCTGTTGTTTTACAGTTCTTGCACAGCTTTGTAATATTCTATTTAAACTAGAACCAGATGCAGATAGGAACAGAGCCTAAGTTGACATGAACTTTAAAGAATTTAGGCCGTTTACTTGGGAAACTTTGCAAACAATTATCAGGAACAAATCATTCATTCCCAATAATTTCCTGCTTCTCCGAGGAGGTGACAGCTACATTTACAGGCAACAATCATCTCCTCTGTATGGTCCCCATACACAGTCCTTGCTTCTGGGCAGCTGATCCCGGTATGCACAGGATGATCTGCTGCCCAGAAACAATGATCTTGGGTGTCAGCGTCAGGGGTTTGGGCTCTTTACCAAGGTCTGTGTCCTCTTTTTCTTAGGACGTACCAAATTGCCTTTTAATTCCTTGGAGAGCTTTTAAATGCATTTTGTAGAGTTCTATAGACAACAGCAGAGGGTATTACACCATAACTGACAAGTGTCATTTTTATTATTTACAGTACCATCAGAGCATCTTGGGACTCATTTACAAGTTGTTAAGAAGTATGTAAATCTTCATCTAGCCATTATACTGGCCATTTCTGGCCCCATGTATTCACATTAACAAGCGGCCCACGTCATTTTCTTTGTCCTAGTAGAACAAGCAGTAATGGCAGAGCCAGCACTTTCACACACACTCGAAAGAGACAGCCTTCAACAAGGTAGGTTACATTTTCTTAGTGTTCAGCCTTGCTTCACATGAGACTAAACAAAGTGACTTCTTTTAGGATGACAGATAGTCGAGGTTATATTGAAGTAAACAGCCTCATAACTGCAGTGTCTCATCAACCTGCCATCTGGGATGCCAGGGACCCCAGTTACATGGATCGGCTTAAGAGGTCTCATGCATGGGAGAGAGTGTGTCAGGAAATGACTGAGGACTGGGATGACTTGCATGCAAAAACCAAAGACCGACGATGTAAGTACAAGTAAATATGTCCTTCCAAAAATCCTATCATCAGATCAGACTGCAAACTTTGTGTGATGTCAGTACTGTGGGCATTATAGTGTTAATGTCAAATATTAATATCAACAGTGAAGGATCTGCAAACTAGATGGCGTTCTCTGAAGGACTGTTACAGGAGGGAGCTACAGCAGCAGAGGAAAGCGGAGAAGAGTGGGGGACCAACGGTAAAGAGGAAGACATACTTGTATTTTCGCCAGCTTCAATTCTTGAAGCCTGTCTTGGAGGCACGAAGACAAGTTTGGAAGCAGAAGTCAAGCGACTGGCAAGTTTTGTTTTCCTTTTTATTCTTTGCTTCTTGCCCGTTACTTAGGTCCTTTGTAGGTAGACTTCCAGCATCACTTACTCAGAATCTATGATCACACTAACAAGGAAACCCTAACTTTTCTTGTCTTTTTAGGACCATATTTATAATAACAGGAAATGCTAATTTATTTATTTTTTTGACAGCCCTTCTGGAAACCTCAGAGAGAAGACAGAGGAATCAAAGTTGGACATTACGTCATCTGCCACATCTGCAATCCCAAGGGCTGGTGCTACATCTTCTTTACCCTTAATGGAGAGTCCCCTCCTGAAGCAGCCCCTGAAGAGGAGAAGGCAGCAGAAGCAGTCAAATTTCACTCAAAATTCTCCTGTAACCTCTCAGGGAGTTGTCAGGGAATATCAAGAACAGGAAAAAGACGCAGACTATCACTTCTATATGTATATCATGGCTGTAACAAAGAAATTCTCTCCGGAGAAGAAGTGGGCTTTTAGAATGAAGATTATGGAATTGCTCCAGATGCATTCTCTTGACCAGCAGGCTCCTTCTTCCTACTCCCCTCACCTCACCTACTCATACACACCCGAAGCTCATATCTCTCCATCTGCAAACCCACCTGCTTACCCACACTACTATCCCTATGAAGCCTCCCATTCCTCCAGACATTCCCCAACACCAATCTACATACCTTCTAACTACCAACACAATTCCTTAGACCTGTCAATACTGCCTGGTGCTCCTAGTCAGCCACAATCACCCACCGAATCTCCTTATCGAAGTCCCTTATCTCGCTCTTCACAGACACCCTCAAGCCAGGCCAGCCTAGACACAGAAGGGGACAGCTCATTTTTGGACTACTAAAACACAAAGCTAAGTCAGTATATATACAGTTTATGAAAAATATATATAAATCAGTATATATACAGTTTATGAAAAATATATATAAATAAATATATGTATAAATAAAAAAGGTATACAAGTGAAATATAAGCAATAAAGCTTTATTTATTTAGAAAGTTGTCCGTTTTTTTAATTTATTTACATGGCACATAACCCAGCCCTCCATTCAATCAAAGACAGGGAAAGGAATAATAATAATTCTCTCATATTTTCACTGCATCTTTTTGGAGTAAAACATAGCTGTCCATATTGAGGGGGCCTTTCAGGATTTCATGCCAACCGTGGTTCCTTTTAGCTGCATTGTAATAACTTGTATGTGTAGAGCTGATATTTCTCACTGTACAGTTAATGTTATATGGTAATATGTAATAGTGTGTATTATTTTTAAATTGAGTTATACTGCAAAGTGGGCCATAAAAACAGACCCCTGTTTCCCTTGTGTGGTTTGTACGGGATAATGCTTAGGCGGTATTCATCAAAACTGTCTTACACTCAAACTGTCTTTTTGCTCTTAACAACCAATCAGGGCTCAGCTCTTATTTCACCAGAGCAGATTAAAGGAATGAGGCCCATCGTATCCTTCCTTGCCAGTTGAGTGGTAACTCTTTGTGGAGGGCAGTAGTGTTGTGAGTGTGTTCAATGTGCCATAGTTAATTCAACAAAGAATTATGATAGTGAAGGCCTACGTACACACAGGCTCATTCAGAGAAACACAGGACTGAAACATTTTCTGACCTTTCCATTACAACAAGCAGTAACCATGGTTTGGTACAGAGTTGATGTAACAGAAGCAAGTGTGTATTGCAGTTGGCCACTGGATACGACCATAGGCGGACATTAGCACCTGTTACAGACACAATACATCATGTCCAACTAAGCGTGGTTCCATCTAACTAGGTGTTCATTTTTGCAGAACAATAGGCACTGGAACACAGAAATTCACACGAGCTGCCGCAACGGCCACTTCATGATCCTAACGTTTGGTGCTTGTCTATCTTTGGACTTCTTTGAGCTAATCTATAAACAGTTAACTGATCACAAACATGAGTATTGTGTCTCAGTAAGTCAGGGCAATTAGCCATATGCTGCAGGCATCCAAGTGGACAATTCAGGTGGCTTCCACAGTCACCAGACCTTACCTGGGGTTATATTAGTGAATACTGGGTGAGCAGATGCTGCAGAAGCTGTTCCTAAACTGGATAAAGAAACCACTTACAGCATGTCCTCTAACAGGTAAGTAGGTCATTCTTTCATTATCCTATACAAACCATACAAAGGAGAGGAGTTATATACATACAGTATATCCACACAGACATATATACAGTGAACTCACAACCAGATTCACAAAAATTAGTCCGACCAATTAATCCAAAGCTTTTCTGGTTCATTTTGGACGGATTGCATGAAACGGCACACAGTGCCATTTAACTGTTGGCAGGAAAAACTACAAGGGAGGAAGGAAGATGGTCACATGACACTGGGAGGAAGTGGAGGGAACGGCCCGCAGGCTGACATACAGCCTGGATCAGCCAATCGAGGGGCAGCAGGCAGAGAGGTGCCTGTGCAGAACATCATTCAGCTTTGTACTTCCAACCTGGCAGGAAGCTGCTGTGGCTCTGCCTATGCAGACGGATATACAGAGAGAAGTACAGTATAAGAAGTTTATAGGAAGAGAATAGTTGATAGGGACAGTAAAAGAATATTATAGGGAAAGAAGATTTTTGGGGTATATTAACCCCTTCCCGAACAGCGCCGTCCATGAATGTCGCTGGCAGGGACTTTTAAACAGCAGGCACCTGAGACTAATGTCTGCTACCTGCAGTAATGCTGATCGCGGACGTTTAACCCTTCAGATGCCATGGTCAAATGTGACCATGGCACCTGAACAAGCAAAAACCCGGAAGAGCACGCTATGTGTATTATTATTTTTTTTTACTTTTTTAAGTCACCCAGGGTGACTATAACTGGCAGTCATTAGATTGCCCATTTTGTTCATTGATGGCTAAATAGCCATAATTGAACACTTAATTTTCAATATAACAATACAGTGCCGCCACCTAGTGGCCTGTATTGGTATATTTCACTAATAGCTATTGAAGCCTGCTTGAGGCTTCAGGTTCCCTGCTTCACGGTGTGTCGTTCAAATACATTTCACTGCACAAATACCATTTATTAAAACTGTATATTTGTAAAGTGTGTTTGTGGAAGGGATAAGTAAAAACACAATCTTGCGAGCACCGTTTAATAATTAATCTGTGTGTGTACCAAACCATTTATCGGCCTCATAATAAAATGTCTGGAAAACAGAAAAGTGCAAAATGAAAGACCCAGGTGTCGTACTCCCTGAATCAGAATGTGGTTAGCAGCACCAGCTATCCATCCAGTTGTAATATTAGTAGTAGTAGGTCACAGTTCTCCCTGGTTTCTGAAAGGAGCAACATTATTATTGAGGACAAAGAGGATTAGATTGTGGACTGGAAGGCTCACTCCTCCTCTCAGTCACAGCAGGATGACGTGGAGGTTACTTCTGAGTCTGACACCGAGCCTTGGATTCAGGGGTCATTGCATTCCTCCTACTACTCCTCCTTGCAACCCCAGAGAAGCCTTTCAGTTGCATCCTTTCTGTCATCACTGTCCCTCCTAGTGGGGCACTTTCTTTTTTACTAAGAGAGGCAAAGATTCTCCACCATGCACTGCAGAAGATAGTCAAGACAATCTCCTGGTTGAGTTGTGTGAGAACAGTCAGTGTTTGGGCTGCCACTAGGAGGGAGTTCAGGGGCCTGTGGGGGACCCCATGCATAGTTGTGTTTATAGGGGAAGTAGTGGCAGTTGTAGTCATGGTGGTGGTGGTAGGGGCAGTGGTAGCGACAGTGGCAAATATAGAGCAGGGAATCAGGAGGGGGCCAAGGAGCTCACAATAACATCACAATCTGATAAAAGTAGCGGGCAGAGTGATGATCTTTGCTTGTTGGACAGGACCTGGAAGCTAGATAGGGGTGCCGAGTAGGAAGGTAACATGAGAGGATGCAGTAGAAGCCACAGCTACCAGTTCAGTATCATCAATATGAGGAATCCAGAGGGAAAAAAAAGCAGTCTGGTTTGAAGTTGTTTGTGAGCAGCACCTATGCAAGCAGACAAACAACGCGAGTTTGTGAGCGTTCGCATGCTTGATTTCTAGTGTGTGTTTGTATTGTGTGTGTGACTTTAGATTAAGTTACTTGAGATTCAGGGACTTTAGGAGGGGAAATCAGTAAATCAGTTTCTTATCATTGCACTGTATTGCATTTTTTCTCTCCCATTTAGTATGTGTTCCATTATTGACAGCACGGTCCAGTGCACATCTTGTCTAATGTATGCAGTCCTGGAACAGCCGTTTGAGGGTGCATATTTTTGTTCAAAATGTGAGCAAATTACTAGTTTGGAATCACACATCGTGTATCTAAAAAAGCAAGTTTCAACACTGAAAAGCATTGGCAATTTGGAAAAGAGTTTGCTGCTCACTGAGAAGGCACTCTATGGAGTAGATGTGGGGGAGGGCAGTAGCATGGAGGCTTAGGAAAGTGAGGTAGGTAGCTGGATAACAGAAATTAGGGTAGAGGGAAGAGTGCGAGGCAGGCTAGCCCTGATCTGACACACCCCAACAAGTTTGCAAGGTTGGAAGATGAGGGGGATGTTAGTTCAAGGAGAGCACTGCTGCAGCCATAAACTTCCTCTGCCAGTCAGGGGAATGTCAGCTCTAATAAGAGGGGGCCAGGAGAGCAGGGCAGGCCAGACAGGTGCTGGTAGTGGGAGAGTCAATTATTAAGGGTACAGATAGGGCGATCTATCACAAAGACTGGGATTATCGAACTGTGTGTTGTCTTCCTGGTGATCGAGTTCAACATGTTGCGGATCATGTTGACAGATTACTGGGAGATGCTGGCGAAGATCCAGCAGTCATGGTCCATATTGGAACCAATGACAAAGTTAGAAGTAAGTGGAGCGACCTTAAAAATTATTTTAGGGCTTTAGGTAACATGCTTAGGGCAAGGACCTCAAAGGTAGTGTTTTCTGAAATACTACCTGTACCACGAGCCACACAAGAAAGGCAGCGGGAGATTAGGGAGGTTAACAAGTGACTCAAGAACTGGTGTAGGAAGGAGGGGTTTGGGTTCTTAGGGATGGGCTGCAGCTCAATGGGGAAGGTGCAGCTGTTTTGGAGGAGAAGATGACTAGAAGGTTGAAGGAGTGTTTAAACTAGGGACTGGGGGGGGGCGGGTAATTACATTATAGGAGCAGAAGATAGTAAAGATAGAGACCTGGGACCTAGAGACCTGTACTGCTGTTCCCAATAAAAAGTGAGAATTTTTCCAAGCTCGTTCAAAACAAACCTTTCTTCTGACAATTAAAATTGTGCATTTATAAATATGGGCAGGCATTTTGCCCCCGTTAACGCATTATTTTTGGATGTTTGTGCAGAACAAACCACTCTTTTTCCCATTGTCCTATGACAGCACCAGAAGAGAGGAAACCCTCATTTCTAAAAAATAAAAAAAAGGAGTAGCCTTTCCCCTCTTTCAGTGGTTTCCTGTCCCAGGAGAGGACACCTGCTGGGTCAGAAGTTCTTCAGGCATGGTTGATGTACCTGGATGGGACTAGATGGGAGTCATTTCTTCCTGTATGTGTGGATTGAACTGGCTGGGCAGGGGTGCATGTCGGGTGAGTTCCCCACTCCACACACCCTGAAGATAAGTTTGTAGTGAGACCAAACGGCAGACGAGGGATTGTGGCCGGGAGTGATGTCACTAGATCGTGAGACCAGAATCAGGAAGCACGGGGAGCGCTCCAGTCTTTTTTTAACCCGGAGCGCGGGCAGGGACGTGATCAGAAGTGAAAAGTTTGCATGATGTCACAGGTATCGCGAGATAGGAACCAGGAAGCACAGGGAGTGCGGGTTCTATGAAAAATGTAATAGCACAGTTGCTATGCTGTTCATGTATTGATAACACGATTGTAGAGGAATCCCCTTCCATGATGAAGTGTATGAAGAAAATAATTAGGGAAGATGTCAGTAGTGCCCTGCTATGATGATATTACAAAGCACAAGACTTCACAATTGGTGTAGAACATCTAAACCAGAATCACTTTAGCTCGACATCTTGAAGAGGACAAGTCCAGAAGAGCGGGACATGCATTTTGTATTAGATTGTAAGCAATAAGCAGAAGGACAGATGTGATCCACATCTGGGGTCAAGAAGTAATCTGACCGCCCCAACCCCCACCCCCCAATGTAAAATTCTCGGGTGGTTTGTTCGCCTTCCTCTGGATCCTTGGATCGGTGGCTGTCATCTCAGGACAACAGGACAGAGTTAGACCTCAGAGTCACTGTGATCCCTGTTTATTTAAAGGTCCAGTAATATTTTTATTAAAATGTTGCTTATTGCTATTCCAATAAAAAAAGTTAGTTTTTGTCTTCCATTCTTTGTTTTGATTCTTCATATACAGTGACCGTATTGAGAGTGATTATTACTGCTCAATATTCTAAAACTAGACATAGCTGCTGATCCAGCACATAATAAAGTGCATCATCCTCCTAAACATGTGGCGGCAATTGCTGTAGGGGGCTCCAATAGAATAAAGTGTATCATCTCTTAAACATATGGTGGCAGCTGCTACAGGACCAGGCACTACAGATGACTCCATTATATTAAAGTGGATAATCTAAACACGTCAGGGGTTGCTACAGGACTAAAGAAGACTTCATTCCAATAAAGTATATCTTCTCCTAATCGCATGTCACATGGTGGCAGCTGCTAGATGTTGCGCTATAGAGGACTCTATTATAATAGGTGTAGAGGTGCATGATTATATTATACCAGTCAGAAATCACAATAGCATTAATAGTAGACTGTATTGCATAGAGTATGGTTCTATAACGTAGTTGGCAGAATGCTGTCGTCCATTCACCTGCAGTTTTGGAATTAATCTGTGGTACCCCAGTAAAGGGTGTGTGTGCAAATGATTGGTTTGTAATGTTATTTAATGTTTGCAATGTACACCAGCAGGTGAAGTATGGTTGGCATCAGGAATTGGGCTTACCACCCTTGTAATGTGGGTTCTTTCACTTTAATTCATTTTCAACACCCCACATCAGGACCTATTCTACATGTATAGCCTATTAATTTGGCAGAAAACCACTTTGGGACCATAAAAAATATGAAAAAACTGTGTTGGACTAACACGAAGTGTCTCACCGAGGTCTTCACTTTTGATCTTCTTGGATAATCTCTGGTGTAAAGTCAATTGTCCATGGCCCTATTTTGTGTTGTTACAAAGTTCAGTCTATTACCCCTCCATATTTATGTGAAGGGGTTTTGAAGGTGTACTGACAGTGCAGGTCTCAGAGTCTTTAATCAGTGGGTGTTAGGGTGGGTGTCCATTACCATGTCTGTGGGAGGAGCTTTAACACTAGGACCTCTTCACCTCACTGGTCTGCAGATCGTTGCATCAGCCCTGCTGGTTGGTCAGGAAGTCTTCAGCAGACGATTACCTTTGAGGTCCACCACGGGACAGCTGTAGTACAAGCAGCAAGGCCTTGTTCAGCATGGCAGATCAGTGGTTGAAGTCTTTTCTTGTTGGGCGACAGTCAGGTCACCGAAAACTGTATCTTACCACACCTGGTGTTGTTGACTTGGGCAGCCCCTGGAAACTTCTGAGGTGGCCAGTCCCTTCTCTGTTTAACAGCTGCTACAACCTGCACTTAGGGAATATGTACTTGGAACAGTTCCAAAAACTCAGTCCATGATTTTAAACTCAGTTCATGTCAGGGAAAGCCGTTGATGGGGTGGTTTTCTCTCCACCCCTGCATCAAATAAAACAAAAACAAAAGTCCTTGAACTTTTGTCAGTCCAACACTGTATTTAAATAACACTTTCCAATGGTACCATAGAGGTCCTCTGCTAAAGCAAAATAAACTTTGATAAAACCCTAAACCTCATCTAATTATCTGTATATTAAGAATAACCCTTCAAAACAAACATACATATCATTTTTGCAAGTAATAGAGATGCTCGTCTTCATCCTTCAACAAATTAAACAGTAGCAATTCATGGGTATCTTTCTCAATGTCAATTGTAGATAAAACACAACACCATTATAATCACATTTATTTGTGAACCTTAAAAATGTGTATTGTGTATTCTGCACTTAATACCCTTTGATATTATTCAGAAGTACCCAGCTTTTCTTGAAATGAATAGACCTTTTTTCATGAAGCAACTCATGACTTTTCATCTTTCATGGGGGTGTCTTGTAACTAGGGGATGGACGCAAGGGTTGTTTTTGTGTCTGTGACGTCCACCCTGTCCTCCTCCCTCCCCTCTAGGTCATCTAAGTCCACCGCTTCTGGTCGGATGGTGCAATCCTCCCTCTTTCAGTCAGTCTACCCTTAACCAGTCATGAGGACAGATCTCTGGTGTTACCAGAACATTTACCATGTTATAGTCAACATAATACAAAAAAATCGGACAATACAGACATGAACATATGAAGGGCCCATAGGAAACGTTAAATTGAATTCAATAAACAAATCTAAAATTTTGTCACCAATAAAAACCAAAAATCTCCCAAGAAAAAATAAGAATCCTCAATGTGCATTATATAAAAAAACTAATATCGCTCTTTATACACATTCACATTTTAATTTATTCATTTCTTGCTGCAGAATAATTTAGTCATATCCACTCACAGCTAATAACCATGCTCTTATACTTGTAGTACAGACTGTACACACAGCTCTGCTGAGCATCCATCAAGTTCTTCACAACTTCACACATATTCAACACAACTACAATTTAAACCGCACCCATTCACATTCCACAGAATGATTTATGACTCTCAACTACACAGCTTTTCTGGAAACAGATACATACACCACACCCAGAATTGCTGATAATCTCAGTCTCCTATTTCCAACGCCATCTGGTCTTCAATCACCACACAACAAAAAAAAATCTTTTAGTCTGCTACTGGGCAAAAACCATATGTCCTATACTAAATGGAGTCTGCGGATTACAAATCCGAAGTCAGATTTGTTGTAACACATCACAAAAGTTTGCTATGCATAAGTATGCCTAAATGAATTAAGCACTTGGAAAGCATTGAATAATTTTGAACAGAACGAGTTTTACTCCAACAATTACCTGATCTACATCAAAGTTTGCGTAGTAAACAGTGTATGAAGATGTAATGGAATAACTAAATTTAAAAAAGTCAAATTTTTCAGTTTAAAAGTATTACTTGAGCAAGGCCCAGTACTGCCAAAAGTGCTTCAGGCATCTGCTTTTGCTTTTGTGAACGGTCATATTTTCCCGTTGCAAAAACCAGCAGTAGTCCCCCATCATGTTGGGATTCCAGCGGCCTTGATACCTGTTCTCCATTGTAGAAATATCTTTATTGAACCGCTCTCCATGTTCATCACTTACGTGTGCCAAATTGGGTGGGAAAAAGTCAAGATGGGAATGTAAGAAATGCACTTTCAATAACATTCGGCAGCCAAGTTGTTCATATGCTGTAAGCATGTTGTCTACTAATTCAGCATAGTTTGCAGCTCGTCTGTTCCAAGGGAAGTTCTGCACTACTAGCACAAATGCATCCCAAGCTGCAAGACACACTCACTTTCTTGCTCTGATCATAAGTAGTGTATTTGCCACATATGTAGCAGAAATTGTCTGGATTGTTAACACATTTGCATTTATCCAAAACTGATAGCACTATAAGGCCCCTTTCACACGGGCGTTGCAGGAAAATGTGCGGGTGCGTTACGGGAACACCCGCGATTTTTCCGCACGAGTGCAAAACATTGTAATGCGTTTTGCACTCGCGTGAGAAAAAACCGCGCATGTTTGGTACCCAAACCCGAACTTCTTCACAGAAGTTCGGGCTTGGGATCGGTGTTCTGTAGATTGTATTATTTTCCCTTATAACATGGTTATAAGGGAAAATAATAGCATTCTGAATACAGAATGCATAGTAAAACAGCGCTGGAGGGGTTAAAAAAATAAAATAAATAATTTAACTCACCTTAGTCCACTTGATCGCGGTCCGGCATCTCCTTCTGTCTCCTTTGCTGAACAGGACCTGTGGTGAGCATTAATTACAGGAACAGGACCTTTGATGACGTCACTCCGGTCATCACATGATCCATCACCATGGTAAAAGATCATATGATGGATCATGTGATGACCGGAGTGACGTCATCAAAGGTCCTGTTCCTGTAATTAATGCTCACCACAGGTCCTGTTCAGCAAAGGAGACAGAAGGAGATGCCGGGCCGCGATCAAGTGGACTAAGGTGAGTTAAATTATTATTATTACAAACCGGATTCCAAAAAAGTTGGGACACTAAGAAAATTGTGAATAAAAACTGAATGCAATGATGTGGAGATGGCAAATGTCAATATTTTATTTGTAATAGAACGTAGATGACAGATCAAACGTTTAATCCGAGTAAATGTATCATTTTAAAGGAAAAATACGTTGATTCCTATTTTCACGGTGTCAACAAATCCCAAAAAAGTTGGGACAAGTAGCAATAAGAGGCTGGAAAAAGTAAATTTGAGCAAAACGAAGAGCTGGAAGACCAATTAACACTAATTATGTCAATTGGCAACATGATTGGGTATAAAAAGAGCATCTCAGAGTGGCAGTGTCTCTCAGAAGCCAAGATGGGTAGAGGATCACCAATTCCCACAATGTTGCGCAGAAAGATAGTGGAGCAATATCAGAAAGGTGTTACCCAGCGAAAAATTGCAAAGACTTTGCATCTATCATCATCAACTGTGCATAACATCATCCGAAAATTCAGAGAATCTGGAACAATCTCTGTGCGTAAGGGTCAAGGCCGTAAAACCATACTGGATGCCCGTGATCTCCGGGCCCTTAAACGACACTGCACCACAAACAGGAATGCTACTGTAAAGGAAATCACAGAATGGGCTCAGGAATACTTCCAGAGACCATTCTCAGTGAACACAATCCACCGTGCCATCCGCCGTTGCCAGCTGAAACTCTACAGTGCAAAGAAGAAGCCATTTCTAAGCAAGATCCACAAGCTTAGGTGTTTTCACTGGGCCAGGGATCATTTAAAATGGAGTGTGGCAAAATGGAAGACTGTTCTGTGGTCAGACGAGTCACGATTCAAAGTTCTTTTTGGAAATCTGGGACGCCATGTCATCCGGACCAAAGAGGACAAGGACAACCCAAGTTGTTATCAACGCTCAGTTCAGAAGCCTGCATCTCTGATGGTATGGGGTTGCATGAGTGCGTGTGGCATGGGCAGCTTGCATGTCTGGAAAGGCACCATCAATGCAGAAAAATATATTCAGGTTCTAGAACAACATATGCTCCCATCCAGACGTCATCTCTTTCAGGGAAGACCCTGCATTTTTCAACAAGATAATGCCAGACCACATTCTGCATCAATCACAACATCATGGCTGCGTAGGAGAAGGATCCGGGTACTGAAATGGCCAGTCTGCAGTCCAGATCTTTCACCTATAGAGAACATTTGGCGCATCATAAAGAGGAAGGCGCAACAAAGAAGGCCCAAGACGATTGAACAGTTAGAGGCCTGTATTAGACAAGAATGGGAGAGCATTCCTATTTCTAAACTTGAGAAACTGGTCTCCTCGGTCCCCAGACATCTGTTGAGTGTTGTAAGAAGAAGGGGAGATGCCACACAGTGGTGAAAATGGCCTTGTCCCAACTTTTTGGGGGATTTGTTGACACCATGAAATTCTGATTCAACATATTTTTCCCTTAAAATGGTACATTTTCTCAGTTTAAACTTTTGTTAATATTAGAAGTTGGCACCTCCACATCATTGCATTCAGTTTTTATTCACGATTTGTATAGTGTCCCAACTTTTTTGGAATCCGGTTTGTATTATTTTTAACGCGCTGATTTACTATGCATTCTGTATTCAGAATGCTATTATTTTCCCTTATAACGATGTTATAAGGGAAAATAATAATGATCGGGTCTCCATCCCGATCGTCTCCTAGCAACCGTGCGTGAAAATCGCACCGCATCCGCACTTGCTTGCGGATGCTTGCGATTTTCACGCAACCCCATTCACTTCTATGGGGCCTGCGTTGCGTGAAAAACGCAGAATATAGAGCATGCTGCGATTTTCACGCAACGCACAAGTGATGCGTGAAAATCACCGCTCATGTGAACAGCCCCATAGAAATGAATGGGTCAGTATTCAGTGCGGGTGCAATGCGTTTAACTCACGCATCGCATCCGCGCGGAATACTCGCCCGTGTGAAAGGGGCCTAACAGATCACTTTATCAAAATCTGTCCAGCTTGCCTTATATACTTACTGCTGACATCAGCCTGAATGCATCCGAAGAGGTCTGGACATGTCCATTGGAATTTCTCCAATATAATGCATTAACATTATAACTGAATAGGCTTTGCATGTATAACTTAACCCTTTAAGGACCTCCGCTATACATGTACCGTGGAAGTCCGGTCCCCAAACATGGCACCCGCTCGCACGTGAAGCGGGCGCCATATCCGCCGGGTTTCTGCTATTTTAAATAGCAGAGACTCGCGGCACATTTATGCAATCAGCCATAAGGATGATCGCATACATTTTCCCTTTTAGATGCCGTGGTCAAATGTGACCACGGCATCTGCGCAGTCCGGAAGCGGAAGTCACGCACTTCCGCTCCAGTAACAGCGTGCCCCGGGTGAGATCGGGTAACCTGTTACATTGATCTAATAGGCTGAAGCCTCAAGCAGGCTTCAGTGCCTATTAGATGAATATACCAATACAGGCCACTAGGTGGCAGCATTGTATTGGTGTAGTGCAAATGAAGTGTTCAATTGTGTCTATATAGACATCAATGAACACAATAGGCAATCTAATGATTGCCAGTTATTGTCACCCAACTTACCGTATTTTTCGCCCCCTATAAGACGCACCGGCCCATAAGACGCACCTAGGTTTTTGAGGAGGAAAATAAGAAAAAAAATATTTTGAACCAAAAGGTGTGCTTTTGGTGGGTTTTGAACTAATTGTGGTCTGTGGATGGCACTGTTATGGGGGATCTGTGGGTGACACTTATGGGGGATCTGTGGGTGACACTTATGGGGGATCTGTGGGTGACACTTATGGGGGATCTGTGGGTGACACTTATGGGGGATCTGTGGGTGACACTTATGGGGGATCTGTGCGTGACACTTATGGGGGATCTGTGGGTGACACTTATGGGGGATCTGTGGGTGACACTTATGGGGGATCTGTGGGTGACACTTATGGGGGATCTGTGGGTGACACTTATGGGGGATCTGTGGGTGACACTTATGGGGGATCTGTGGATGACACTTATGGGGGATCTGTGGGTGACACTTATGGGGGATCTGTGGGTGGCTCTTATTGGGGTCTCTGGATGGCACTGTTATGGCTATCTGTGTATGACAGTTATGGGGGGGATCTGTGGATGACACATATATAGCATCTTATGCTATGTGTCATCCACAGATCCCCTCCATAAGTGTCCCTGTAGTGAATGACCCTCAATACACGGGCTGGGGGCCGGCATCTGCTTTTATAATGACAGCGGGGCCCGTGCAGTGACTGTATTCTACTACACGTGCCCCGCTCACTGTATATTATTGTATCTCTAATAGTAAATTGTTATGCATATAATCGCATAATGAGCGCTGTGTATTACTTACAACTACAGTACAAGCGCTCGCCGCTCGGTAGGTAGCAGAGGGGAGGGAGGAGGCAGGCCGGGAGGACGGGCGCTGGCAGCGTGAGTCATACGTCACGCGTCTGCGCCGCCTGCTTCATTCATAAAGTGGGCGGCGCAGACGCGTGACGTATGACTCACGCTGCCAGCACCTGTCCTCCCGGCCTGCCTCCTCCCTGCTACCTACCGAGCGGCGAGCGCTTGTACTGTAGTTGTAAGTAATACACAGCGCTCATTATGCGATTATATGCATAACAATTTACTATTAGAGATACAATTATATACAGTGAGCGGGGCCCGTGTAGTAGAATACAGTCACTGCACGGGCCCCGCTGTCATTATAAAAGCAGATGCCAGCCCCCAGCCCCTCCTCCCTCACAGCTGATACACCCGCCGCACGGCATCGCGGCGGGTGTATCATTGAAAACTCGGCAAAATCAGCAGCATTCGCCGTATAAGACGCACTGCTATTTCCCCCCCACGTTTGGGGGGGAAAAAGTGCGTCTTATACGGCGAAAAATACGGTAACTTAAAAAAGTTTAAAAAAAAGTTTTTGCAAATATAAAAAAAATGTAAAATATAAAAGTTCAAATCACCCCACTTTCCTTAAAATAAAAATAATAATACTTAATTAAAAAAATAAACATCATGGGCATCGCCGCGTGCGAAAATGCCCATACTATTAAAATGTAACAATATTAATGGCATAATGGGAAAAAAAATTAAAACTGCCAATTTGCCATTTTTTGTCACTTCAACTAACAACAGAACAAATCGTCCCTCAAACAATGAGCCATCACACAGCCCCGTACACATAACTACAAAAAAGTTATAGGGGTCAAAATATTGTTATAGAAAAAAAAAAATCATCAAAGGTTTAAAAAAAAATGTGAGTATTAAAACGCTAAAAAAATTATACAAATGAGATCTCGTTGTAACCATACTGACCTGGAGAATGAAGTTAACAGATCAATTTTACGGTTTTTCCCAATTCTACCCCATTTTGAATTTTTTTCATGGTTCCTACTACATGGTATGCATCCGTAAATGGTGCCATTGTCTGAGATGAGGAAACCCCTTTAAGGGACATAGACCAATATTTTATGCCCCCCTTCTAGTCTGATTAGCAATATGCCCCCATTGTCCGATATGAGACAACCGCTTTAACCTCCCAGACACACCAACCCTTGTTTAAAGGTAGGACCTTCTTCAAGAGCACATTTCTTCACTAATCCTATTCAACTTTATACATTTACCAGACAATACTTACTCTTTATGATTAATATATCTTCTCACACACTAGAAATCAGAACTATTTGAATAGAGATATTTTCCTAACACCTTCATCTTTATATTCTTATAATAATTCTTATCTATTGGCACACACTAGCTACAATACTTTATTCATTATTAATTGATGAACACTCCATGATGTATCACTGAACAAACAAATCTCTAATGCTATGGACATTAGGTCTTTACAAACACACACAGCATTTAGGGTACCAAAAAAATTCAACAGTTTATTTCTGAACATTTAACACAAGTGCTGTTCTGATCATTGTAGACACATGGGTGCTTTCTTTTGCTAGTGTCATAAATTAACATCTTGACACTGCAATGTTTTCCAACTCATGAGAACCCTCTCAACATCACAGGAGCTCTGATGTCCACAATCTGAAAGCTCTAACTACACAGAGTCTTACAGATTTTCATTAGAATCTGCTTAGTTCTATTAAAAAAGTTGCTAGATTCTACCAAGCCTACTACAGCCCAACTAATAGCTTGTAGTAGATTTGCACAGCATGTGCAACCCTAATAATCCGCCTGCAGATTATTAATTCTCGCGAATGCCCGGGTTCCCATTCAGAGTGGCGGTTCCAAACTACCCTCTCTCTACATAACACCATACCAACGATAAGCATATTCATTTGCTCAAATCTCACCACTGCCACCAAGTGTAATGTAACTTGAATTCAAAAGAATTGAGAATGAATAAGCTTACGCAGGCTAAGTGAATAAATATATTTACTAAGTGAATAAATAAAAGAAAAAAAAGAGAAATCACATACAAAATAGTAAAAAGTAAATAATCATCACTGGCCATGCAATATGGGGTGGCACTCCAGTCACCCGCACACTCCAGGGTGTACAATAGATAGGGCAAATCAATACTTACATCCTACCTAGAATGAAGTCTTCAATGGAGTCCCCTGAATGTAAGTGTGTCACAGAGTTTATACATTTTAGCCCCTCCTCCAGCGTGCAGCACGCATGTCTCTGAGTTCACTCAGTAATGTGGTCTTATCAGCACAATGGGGGATGGTTACGACATTACAAGGCAAATCATTGCACAGAATGGTAATAATAACAGGGAAGAGAATTAAAAAGACAAAACCAATTACTTAAAAAATACACTTACAATACAAACCCATTTCCCCTTTTTTGGTAAGCTGTCACACCTATCATAAGCTGTCCCCAAGCCACATGGTCAATCCCCAGTTAACAGCGTGATCAGGCCCACCACCCAATTAGAGCCTGGCTCGGGTATGTCCACTTCACGTCTAATGTCACTATAAAGGAGAATATTTGGGGTTGCCAATGTGTAGATGTCTAAACCCTTGTTCCTCTAAATAGGGAATCAATAGACAGGCCCTTTAGACATCTGGGCGAATATGACTGATTCCTGCCATTCAGGAACAGGTTGTAAAGAATCCTGCTCTTCCCACTCTCTTCCCTGCGCTCAGTAACTAACAGGAAAGAGAGAGGAGAACCTGAATGCCGCCAATTAGTGCTGACAGTAGGTAATCATGAACATATGTAGTACACTAATTGCTAAGCGCTACCAGTCTGTTTCTCTTCTCTCATCCCTGTTAGTTAATGAGTGCAGGGAGAAGAGAAAAGAACGGGACTGGCAGCGCTTAGCAATGACAGTAGGAAACATAGTATCCTTACTGTTATTTCTAAGCTAAACCCACAATCTCTCTACCTGTGTTCAGTAACTAACTAGGAAGCTCAAGGAAGATATAAATGTACAGAGATCCTAACAGTCAGCGCTGGAAGCAAGTCACAAATGCAGAAACAAAGGAAGAGAGGGCACATATAGGGAGCTAGAAGGTGGGCTATTGAGACAGATTGGAAGCTGCCTCAGTATGTTCCATATAGTTGTCTTCAGTGCTCAGTAGAACACTGAAGACCGACTCTCCTTACCAATGCTCAGATTGATGTTAAGGAGTCTCGTTATGTAGTGCCCTGGAGCAAAGGTACTTTGGACTGTGGATAATTGTGGACATTTGCCCTTATTGCTACTATGCAAAGCCATCAACTCCTACTGTATTGCACTTTGAAGAGTTAACGTGCACTGTGTTTTCAGATTCCATGGGATTGCGGTATGACGCGATGACGTAGACATGCTACGTTGTGCCTCCCGCCTGTCGCTTCACCCCGCCACGCTGTGAAAAATATGCTTTGCTCCGACCGACCCGAAAGATCCGTCTGCTGCCGAACTCTCCACGTGAGCCCTCCACATGCCTGGTTCTTTCCTGGAACGACCTTCACGTCTCCCATGCTGCCATCTCATTGCCACCTGTCTTCGCATGGTGCTTCCTGGAGGTCTTTGTCTCGGTTCTCGGCTGCTCCCTCTAATTCCTCTGCTCCTTGCTCCTCCGTTTCCTCACTCCCAGTTCCCCGTTGGCTCCTGGGTAAGGTTTAAGGAGCGTCTGCCTTGTGTCCTTTCCTGATTGTATGTAGGATCCAGCCTCCCTCTCAGATCCCTCGCTGTCTTCAAGGTTCGTCTATATTCGTGCTTCCCTTATTCTAACAGTGGACTGTGCTAACCGTACTTTACTTTGGAGAACTGTGCCAGCCGTACCCTGTATGAATGACTGTTGGTCTTCTTTTTTTTTCTTGCTATTATAAGAAAGCCGGATAAGACTTTTGTATATTTTATTGAAAGGAAGAAGAGAGAAGAAGAAGTAACAGGAAAATAGACAAAATATAACTAGGGGAGGAGGAGGAAAAGAGAAGGAAGAAAAGAGGGAAAAAGAGAAATAAAATAATAGGGGGACAGAGAGAGAGAAAAGGGGGGGGGGGATATCACAGAGAGAAAGAGAAGAAAAAAATAATGGGTTCCAAGCAAAACAGACGATCATTGGACTATTCCAAAACAAGCCAGAGGCCTTTGGAAACAGCAAAAATAGATCACTTTCTGAAATCTCCTAATATAATTACTAGAGCAAGAGCAGGGCAAAAAGGCACCTATGATAGCAATGTTAAAAAAAAATGCTGGTTCTGAAGTGGAGGAACCGATGGCTGATCACTCCCAAGAGGGGGTGGCGGAGAGAGAAGACTCTACTGATTGGATTACCATTGAATCCTCCCCACTAAAAGAGATTTTGGTGGCAGTAAAAAAAAATGGAGAATACAAGACATTTCAACACAGCTTGGCGCAATCCAGACTGATGTGATCCTGATAAGGGATGGGAGTGCAGCAAAAACATTTAAAACTCCAATCTCCTCTTTAAAGACGGATGTTAACACCTTACAAGAAAAGTGGTGGAATTGGAGGATAGGTCAAGGCGATATAATGTAAGAAGGTCAGAACCTGGCTGAAATTATACAGACCTTAATCCTTGAGAAATTTGGAAAAGAACATTTCTTGCCGATATTTTTGGTAGAAAGAGCACATGGGGTGCCAGGGGGAAAACCAATCCCTGGAAGGCCTCCACGGATAATATTAGTGAAGATACTTGTTTCACGGGACAGAGATATGATCTTGTAAAGGGCTAGGGAATGCCCTCCTATCCTACACAATGGGAGTAAAGTGTCCCTTTTCCCTGATTTTTCTAAATATATTCAAGAAAAGAGATGCAGTTTTACTGCGGTAAAAAAAAAACACTTGCAAGAAAGGGACATTAAATACTCATTTGCTTATCCAGTTAAATTTCGGATAATTTTTAAAGGGGAAATTCTCTTTTTTGATACCCCTGATCTCGTGACAGACTGGTTGGATCGGAAAATATTTAAGCATTGCTGTCGTATATGTGTTTTGTTTTTCCTTCTTTTTCTCCATACTTCAAGGGCTATTTTATATCTGCACAGTTATGGTTATGCTGTCAATGGAAGAATAGCCCACTATGTAAGACTTTGGTCCATAGATCTGGTTATGATAACATGTTTACATTATTAGAATCTGGGCAGTTATCTAATGTGCGACAGGACTACGGTGAGACAAGGAAACTTTTTAGTAAGTCCTGGTGCACTATTAGAGGATGGCTAGGAATAAAGGGATCCTTACCCTGCACACCCCTTTGGCATAATTATCACCTACAGGTCTTAGATGAACTAGTAGGGGATCACTACTGGCAAAAATATATTTTTTATCTTGCACAGGTGATGAGGAAAGGAGATATACTCTCGTTTTTGGAGTTATCACAAAGAGAGAATATAACTAATCTATCATGGTTTAGGTATTTTGAGCTTTGTTCGGCACTTACTAGTCTTGAAAAATTTTTTTGTTAGATATAAATATTTTGACACCCTTAAATGGATTAATGGGGAATCTAGGGCACAATGTTAAGATTGCTTTATAAATTATTAGTGAAAGCACTATTTAATAATTTAAGTTCACCTGGCCAAAAAGCTTGGCAAGCTGATTGTCCAATGATACAGCTAGAAGATTGGGAAAATATATTATCTAATTTTAGATTAGTGTCCCACAATTTCAATCACGTTTTCGTTCAGTTTAATATTTTACACAGAGTTTATGTTACGCCACTATTGCTCACCAAATGTGGTGTGAGAAATACATCTAATTGCCCACGGTGTGAGTCACCTGGGGCTAATTATCTCCACGTGTTCTGGTTTTGCACAAACTTAAAAGAGTATTGGGGAGCAACTGATACGGCTATTATTGAAAAAATTAAAGTAGTGATCCCTTTTAGGGCTGAATGTTGGATATTGGGTGATCTTTCTAAGGTAAAGTGCCATAAAGATAAAAAAAATATTTTGGCAAATGTTTTTGCCTAGACTTTTGATTACACAGATTTTGTTTTCACGGGATACACCAATTGTAAACTTATGGTTAAACTTGGTTAATAAGATCAAGAGATATGAGAAGGTGCTGTATAAACAAAGAAATATAGAGGAAAAATGGACTAGGATATGGGGTGCATGGAAATATTAGTCTTCCTCAGTTAGAGAGACACATCGCTAAGGTGTATGGGGGTATTATGGGTGGGGTTTAAAATGAAGAAAAAAAAAGTTATAACAATGTTGATATGAATATTTTTGTAAAATGAATTGTTGGATTCTTAATAAAATATTGGGGGGGGGAAATGTGCACTGTGATTTATGCTGTTATGTGCACTTTTACTGTTTGATATTGTTGAACTGCATTTTGTGTGTTTATTGTAATATATCCTGTTCCTTTGCATTGCTATTACACTATAGCTACAATGCATTGTGAAATGGGTTAATGCACAGCCAGCTAATACTGAGAGACTTTATGACTTTCTACCTATGCAAAGTTTTGGAGACAGGAAAAGCAGACACACTGGCCTACTAACTGTCTGGTTTAGCTCTGTTGTTTATGTCTGGAAAAACTGCTTATTCGATGCTATAACACTTGCACTGAAGCTCTATACAAATGATAGACAAAAAATTGGAACTCTGTTTCTGTTTAGGCTGTGCTTCTTCTCTCCACCTCTCCCACTAGGAGGTTCAAGTTAAGCTAGAAACTGCATATACAGAGAGCAGTCATAGCCTCTAGTTGTCTGCAGATAGGCACCAGTGCTTAGTAGGAGAGACTGTGTCAGACTGCATGAGTGACCAGAAGAAGACGCTTGGGTATATTTTTGATGATGTGTGCCGGATGACTAGATGTGGCCAAAAGAGTGGTCTTTTTTAAAAGTACATGTTGTGACTTTTGCCATAGCAATATCAGCCTGTAGACACAAATCTTAGAAAGACAATGGACAGTGGATAACTGTGTGCACTGAGCTTGATTGAGGGAATGCATTGATTCAAATATTTCATCATTATATACTAACATTCCCCACCATCTTGGGATTGAATTGGTATTTGGCAACTTACAGTAATTACAAACTAGTCCTTCGGGACTTTTTGTGTTTATCAATTGATTTTTTATTACGACATAATTTTTTTATGTTTAATGAGACTTTTTTTCTCCAGATTTCTGGAGTCTCCATGGAAGCCAAATTCTCACCATCGATAGCCAATATATTTATGGGATGGTGGGAAAAGAATTTTTTGTTTTCAGATACAACCCCTTTTTGTCAAAGTATAAAGTAGTATGGCCGGTATATTGATGACATGTTACTGGTTTGGCAAGGGAATGCATATGACATTCCATCCTTTGTGAAATATTTGAATCAATGCATTCCCTCAATTAAGCTCAGTGCACACAGTAATCCACTGGCCATAGTCTTTCTGGATTTGTGTCTACAGGCTGATATTGCTATGGCAAAAGTCACAACATGTACTTTTAAAAAAGACACTGCAGGCAATTCCACTCTTTTGGCCACATCTAGTCATCCGGCACACGTCATCAAAAATATATCCAAAGGGGAAATTATTAGGACAAGATGTAATTGCTCTAGTACAAACATTTTTGAACTTGAAACAGACAAGGTGGCAATGAGGTTACAGAAAAGACAGTATACAGTGGAAAGTAGAGCAAAAGCAAAACAATGTGCTCTAATGCGGGATAGAAAAACTCAATTATTTCCACACACTGTTAGAGAAGGGATGAACAATAGAAGGAAGGGGAAATTCTCAAAGGGCACTAATCAACAGAATACACCAATTACCTTTGTTACAGGGTTCAGTAGAGAATACACACAGATTTGCAGTATTATTCGGCGGCATTTACCTGTTCTGAATTATGATAAGGAGTGGGCTGATGTAGTGTCGGCAGGAGTTAGATATGTTGCGAAAAGAGCCCCTACCATGGGCCAGAGAGTCATTCCAAGTCTGTTTTATAGTCGTATGACTAATAAACCTACTTGGCTTACTTACAAGGGTAATTTTAAATGTGGTAGCAATAGGTGTATTTGTTGTAATCATATGAGTGTGTGCCAAACTATCACTTCTACAGCAAATGACACCACTCTTAGGATTACATAAACTGCAACACCGAATATGCAGTTTATGTTATTACTTGCAAAGATTGTGCACTACAATATGTGGGTTGTACTACTAAACAGATCAAGGTTAGAATCAGAAAACATCTGTCTGACATTCCCCATTATAAAATACGAAATGTCTCAGCGGCGACTTTCCACTTTGCTACTGTTCACAAGGGCAGCACGGCTGCGTTTGTGGCACAGGGAGTGGAAAAAGTCTCCCTACCTGTCAGAGGGGGCAATCATAGCCAAAAACTTCTAAGTAGGGAAGCATTCTGGATGTTCAGATTAGGAAGTTGTGTCCCAAGTGGTTTGAATAGAAAACATGATTTAGCTCTTCAATACAAGTGAATGTTTTTATTTGGACTGTCACAATTTTCTCCCTCCCTCTTTTGTGATTGTGGTTTCTCACATGTTTGAGAAACAGGTGATGGGAATGATTTGATTGTGCTGGGTTTCACCTTTGTTTATAAGGAGGTGATTCATTTTAACTTTTGTATGTCATGATAAAGGACCAATATTCTGGAGGTCCGAAACGCGTAGACTGCATAATTGCACATTTTTGATGTCTGGATATTATTTCTAACGAATAAAGATCACATTTTAAAAGAAGCTGGATCGGTTTGATTTTTTAAATCTATGCTTGACCCCGTCCAGGTCTTTCTTCCGTGCTTCCTTTGAAGGATTATACAGCGCTGCAGTATTTGTCTTAGATTTGAGGAAATCTAAAACATTAGGAAAAATTATTCTGAACCAATCAAAAATATAAACAATTCAAAACACATTTAAGTCCAGGAATGAGCATCATTATTCCAGGCATAGAGATTCCAGAGATAAGTCTTTCTGTGTGCTATATGATTCGGATATTTCTAGTTCTGAAGTGCAGGTCTGGGGTTTAAAACATGGAGAAGTTGATTCAGACTCCTCCACTGATGGAGAAAAAGGTGGTAAACCATTTTTCCCATTCAGGATGTGGACCAACTATTGAAAGGTATTATGGCGACCATAAACAATGAAGACCCTAAGGAGGTTTGTTTAGTCCAGGATGTTATGTTAGAAAATTTAGAAGGGAGGAAAAGAAGATCCCTTTTCGCTCACAAAAATGTAGCAGCGCTAATTACTAAGGAAAGGAAGCAACCGGACAAGCCTACCAAGCATATCAAGTTCAGTTTTAATGAAACTGATTCCCTTAGTTGGGATCAAGCCCCTAAAATAGATGTCCTAACAGCAAAAGTATTGCGTAGATCTTCCCTTCCTTTTGATGATCTGGGGCAGCTGAAGGATGCCATGGACAGGAAACCTAATAGCTTCCTTAGGAGAACTTGGGAGTCTATTGGGGCTTCATTTAAACCCAACATTGCAGCAACATGTACTGCTAGGGACCTTATTTTGTGGGTTAAACAGATTAGGGATAGAGCTCTTAGGGATCAGTTGCTAGAATCCCTCTAAGCCATTTCTAAGGCAGCTGATTTTTTGACAGATGCCTCTGCAGATGCGGTTAAGCTATCCGCCCGCCTCTTTCCAGGCTAATTTGGCCCATAGCGCTTTATGGCTAAAGAATTGATCAGGAGATATGGCCTCTAAAAGTCAACTATGTAATATCATTTGTGAAAGTAAATACTTATTCGGATCGACCCTAGATGATATATTAGAAAAAGCAGGAGATAGGAAGAGGATAGAGGTTTTCCCTCTAGCTTTTGTAGGCAATTTAATTCCTTTTGGCAAGGCAGAAGATTTGGAGGTAATGAAAAAAGTCTGGGTAAAAAAGATAATAAGTGGACATTCTCAAGATCAAGGGCCAAGGGTTTTCTCTTCAAAAATCAGTCCTCTGATTCCACCAGAAAAGATAGTTCCCAAGGATGCCACAGTGGGAGGAAGGCTAAAAAACTTCCAGCCAGCCAGGTCCAAAATTTAAAACAGTGCCTAGGTTTGGCAGTCACTAGAAGAAGCTTTCAGGTTAGAATTCAGACTTTCTCCACCAGAAAGGTTTATGATTACAAAGGTAGGAGAGACTATTCAGGGAGCTCTAGAAAAGGAAGTATTTTCACTTCTTCAAAAAGTAGCCCTTATTCCTTGCTCAAGAACATGGGAAGGTATGGGAATGCTTTTATGGGATTTTACTTAATGCTTTTCTTTCGATTATATGACCATAATAAACTTAAGAGTCTTGAACAGATTTCTATCATACAAGAAATTCAAGATGGAGACAATAAAATCAGAGGTGGATCTTCTGTAAAAGGATTGCTTCATGGTAGTTCTGGATATAAAAGATGCCTATTATCATCTTCCAATATTCCCAGATCATCAGAAGTTTCTAAGGGTGGCATTATAGTTCCAGGGTCAGCTGAGACATTTTCAGTTTTAAATGCTACCATTTGGAATATCTATGGCTCCAATAATATTTACGAAACTGGTATTGGAAATAGTGGCAAGTATGAGAGAAAAGAATATCCTATTTGTGCCGTACCTAGATGATTTTCTTATTGTGGCTTCATCCAGTAAGAGTTGAATGTCTCAAGTGGAACAGGTGATACGAATTTTGTCATCGTTGGGTTGGATTCTGAACAAAGAAAAATCCCAACTGATTCCTTAGAGGGTGCAGCCGTTTCTGGCCATATTACTGGACTCAGAAGCTCAGAGATCTTTCCTTACCCAGGACAAGGTCCTAAAAGTAAGGTCAGTAGTCCACAGTCCGAAATGAGCCCTTATGTTTTCATAAGAAGGGGGATGTCAGTTCTAGGGACTTTAACATCTTGAATGCCAGGAATTCACTGGGCTCAGGCTCATTCCAGAGCTATTCAGTGGGAAATTCTTCAGTCCTGGACAGGAGGGACAAAAGAGGGACAATTAGATAGGAAAATTCTAATATCCACCCAGACGTGTCAGGCTCTAGATTGGTGGCTAGGTTCAGAGAATCTGGTACAGGGAGTCCCATGGAAGATAACAGACCCTTAAGTAATTACGACAGATGCCAGCCAGACAGCTTGAGGAGCCATGTAGAGGAGAGGCTACTTCAGGGTTCTTGGGAAGAATTGATCTTTGACAGTTAGAGTTTAATTGTTTAGACGTTAGGAGATGTGTATTGGCTAATTTAGAGGCTAAAAAAGAATGGAAAAATCTTCCTCTTTATTTGTCCAGTTTTCAGGTCCAAATAGGGGGAAATCTTCTAGTAAGGTCACCTTACCTAGATGTATTAAACAGGCTATTTATTTATACCAATAAGCAAAGGAACTATCCTTTAGGGCATATTAGGGATACCTCCCCATTTTAGGGTAAGGTATCCGGACAGGTCCGCCCCATTCGGGGTAGGAACTCTGTGTAGACAGGCAGGTGCACAGTAGCAATGCCCCCATCTCCAATCAGGGATTAATAGGGATATTGGTTCCCTGCACTGTCTACAGCTCCAATTTACCAACGACCACATCCAGCAACCGGCACAGGTGTATTCCTTCCACCACGCTCAGTTGATCCCTATCAGGGTTGCGTCGGAATGGTAAGACTGTTCCATATTTTTTAAGCCATATCCTCATTATCTGTACATGGCGCTTTTTCTCTTAAAAAGTATACTAGTAAAAGTTATATTTTAAGCTCCCTCACATCCATGATTGTTTTTCAATAAGCAAAGGCAAAATACCGCAAAATATAACTAATGCCTATAGTATAAAATCAAATACAAACACCTCTAAAATAACTACCAGACCGCATGGAATCAATATTATATTTTATGTAACAAATTAGAATAAATAACAATAAAAACAAGTGCAGGAAAAAAAGTGACATCACCAGAGGGGGTACTACAATAGTACTAATTCATACTGCTCCAACATTAAGTACAAAAATATAAAGTGCAAGTGCTATTACAAAAAGTGCTACAAATTACAAGGCAGAATCAATTACCCATAGTGTGCCTTCTCCGAGATGGCGCCAAAAATGTGCTGAATTGGACACAAAATGAATTTCAAGAAGTTTTCTCATCTCTAATACAAACCAAATTCCAAAAAAGCTGGAATGCTGTGTAAAATGTACAGCAATGTAAATAAATTCAAAGAATGATTTGCAAATCTCATAAACCTATATACAGTACAGACCAAAAGTTTGGACACACCTTCTCATTCAAAGAATTTTCTTTATTTTCATGACGATGAAGGCATCAAAACTATGAATTAACACATGTGGAATTATATACATAACAAACAAGTGTGAAACAACAGAAAATATGTCATATTCTAGGTTCTTCAAAGTAGCCACCTTTTGCTTTGATTACTGCTTTGCACACTCTTGGCATTCTCTTGATGAGCTTCAAGAGGTAGTCCCCTGAAATGGTCTTCCAACAGTCTTGAAGGAGTTCCCAGAGATGCTTAGCACTTGTTGGCCCTTTTGCCTTCACTCTGCGGTCCAGCTCACCCCAAACCATCTCGATTGGGTTCAGGTCCGGTGACTGTGGAGGCCAGGTCATCTGGCGCAGCACCCCATCACTCTCCTTCATGGTCAAATAGCCCTTACTTTCAAAGTTTTCCCAATTTTTCGGCTGACTGACTGACCTTCATTTCTTAAAGTAATGATGGCCACTCGTTTTTCTTTACTTAGCTGCTTTTTTCTTGCCATAATACAAATTCTAACAGTCTATTCAGTAGGACTATCAGCTGTGTATCCACCTGACTTCTCCTCAACGCAACTGATGGTCCCAACCCCATTTATAAGGAAAGGAATCCCACTTATTAAACCTGACAGGGCACACCTGTGAAGTGAAAACCATTTCAGGGGACAACCTCTTGAAGCTCATCAAGAGAATGCCAAGAGTGTACAAAGCAGTAAATCAAAGCAAAAGGTGGCTACTTTGAAGAACCTAGAATATGACATATTTTCAGTTGTTTCACGCTTGTTCGTTATGTATATAATTCCACATGTGTTAATTCATAGTTTTGATGCCTTCAGTGTGAATCTACAATTTTCATAGTTATGAAAATAAAGAAAACTCTTTGAATGAGAAGGTGTGTCCAAACTTTTGGTCTGTACTGTATATATTTTTTTATTTTATGTTTATTGGATTTTTCATAATAAAAATATTCATGTACTGATATTCTACATGGCAAAGAACTAGTATCAAGAATGGAATTCAATAATAAATCAATCCATCTACTCATAAGGGCAAATTCCCAGGACAGTCCTCACAGTAGCAAAGCTACAGTAGCTCAGCCCTTGATCTAAGTGGGGGCGGTGGAAGTGCTCATTTCTATGTACATCTGTATCGCCGTCCTTAGGACAGCGATACAGATGGATGTGCTGCGCCGCATTTTTTTTCAATCTTGGACCCCCCTAGACAAAATTGCTGGGTGCTCCCCAGGAGCCAAGTAACATTGTTTGTGGACAGATGTCTGAAAGTAATGGAGGAGGAGGGGCATAGGCCTGTAAATACTATTATAATGCTACTCCATGGATAGGTTCAGCAAAAGAGCTATCTGTCAAAGCTTGCCATCTAGATTGGGTTTTCTTACTAGGGGGAAAGTCTGAAGCATAAATAAGCTTATGTTGTGAGTATTGGTTTATAAGTTCACAGATGCCATCCATGTTGTGTCCGTAATTTTCACAGACCCATAGACCTAAATGGGCATGTTTGGTGCGCATCACGGACCAAAGTAGACAATGTCTCTGTGATTTTTTTTTACTGACCCACAGTTAAAGAAATATTGATATGTACACAGACACATTTAAACAAATAGGCACGTGTGCTGTCGGTGGAAAATGCAGACAGCACACATCAGTGAAAAACGGAAATGTAAAAGAAGGCCTAACTTTCCAGGTAGCAGTCAAAGCATGAGTCCAGATCCATCTGTAGCAAGGGGGAATAGTAGAAATGCCTATCCCTAAACCAGATGAAAGAATAGGGAAATGGTTTACAATTTACACATCATATCAGAGAATTGCTTCCACAGTGGGGCAAAACCACCACATATTTGCTGCTGTTCCCTGCATGCCACATCCACTCCAGCAAAGTATTGAATAGCTTGGGATAATGTGGGAAACTCAGGTCAGGTACCAGCAATGTTAAATTTGCAGTTCTGTTCCACATGATTAACGCAGTGGTAACCCTCCAACTGCCTAAAACAGTGACTTCTCCCAGCTGTCAAGAAGGTCTCCCGTGGTTACATTTCCCATGCAGTTGTGAACCAAGAGCAAGGCAGGTGATTTGACTCCGCCACCAGAAAAGAGTGCGTACGCAGAAGTCAAGATTAAGAAAATTGCATTTATTATAAATTACTAAAAGCAGGTTAACAGTGAAGTTACAGAGGTAAAGACAAGCAAAATCTTCAAAACAGTATAAACAATACAAGTTAAACACTGCAACAATTTTCACCTTTGTTGTGTCTGTATTCGCAGTGCGGACACTAAGAAATAATAGTCCCAGAAACTGTTCCTAACTGACCCTAACTTTCAAGCGGGTGCGCACCCCCCTTTCCCAGTGGTCCAAGTGGACCGCTTACAGTTTGTGGAAGTGCACGGTGGGGCCCGATGTCGTCCTTTTCCTTTAACCACACAGGGAAGTCCTTTAGTATCTCCACACACGTCTTACACAACACAGAACTTGTTTTCTATCTTGCCAATATGGCGGCAGTTGTAGTTCAAGTCTCTCTTCCTCCTTCTTCCTGTTCACTCTGAGGCAGGGTGACATCATAAGGGGCGTGTCACTTCAACACTTAGCTGCTGCCTTAAAGAACTAGTATCACAGTAATACACTTTCTCTATGGTAACCTCCAATGCAAATTGGTCCTATGCTGCCATCTACTGACCAAACGAATACTGCAGGCATTTTACATTAAATGTTAACACAGTTTACCAGGGTAATGAAACTTAGAGACATTACATGACTGTTTCTTACATATTCCCCCCCACTTTAAGATTGGCAGTCCCTGCCAATGACTGAATATCCAGAAGGCTGTACTCTTATACGTAGAGTGGTAATGTACCGTTGTATGGCAGGCCAAATAAACTCATCCTGCGCATACCGAACAGGGGGAGTGCCAGCATTTGGTCTAGTGGTGTGTCTGAGAACCACTGGTATACTCTGGGGTGCTGTAGCCATAGGCTGAGCAGGACCAGCAGACTCCGCACCAGAGGGGGCACAGTAGTCATAGGTGGAACATCCTCAGGAGTAGGGATTGGCCAACAATCATCTTCATCATTGTAAGCCCATTCCACACCACCAGTCTCTGACTGTGGGAGCTTGTTGACATTATCAGTTCCATCACAATTAGCTTCTTCAGATTGACACAGGCCCAAGATATTTCTGTGAAGTACTCGGACACAATCAGTTCCTTCCTTCTGGACTTCGTACACTGGTCCATTTGCATACCTGCGGGCAACTACACGATACGGCACAGCCTCCCACCTGCTTTCAAATTTTCCTTGAGGCTTCTTGACACGTACCAGCACCAGGTCACCTGGCTGCAATGGTGCCCTCTGCACCGATATCTTATCAGGATGAGAATTTTCTTGCAGACGCTGCCGCACCAATCGATGAACTGTCTCAAGTCTCTGCCGGTGTGCCCGCACCCAGGAGGCTGGATCTCTGGGAGGGAACCCATCCACATCATTTAACTGTAACTCTCCGACACTTCGCCCAGACCGTCCAAAGAGGAGAGTATAAGGAGAATACCCTGTTGTAGAATGGACCTGATTGTTATAGGCCCACACCATCTCAGACAAGAACTGAGGCCACTGTAACTTCTTGTCCTCCTCCAAAGTCCGCACCATCTGTAGCAGAGTTCTATTGAATCGTTCGCAGGCTCCGTTTCCTTGGGGATGGTATGGAGTCGTGTGCGACTTCTTTATCCCGTAGATACGTTGAACCTCTTTCATCACATGTCCCTCAAAGCAAGCCCCTTGGTCAGAGTGGATGCGTTGTAGACACCTGTACACTCGGATGAAATCTTGGCATAGGGCTCGAGCTGCCGACTCAGCGGTCTGGTCCTTGGTGGCGGTCACCACCGCAAATTTGGTGAAGTGGTCCACCATTACGAGACAGTACTGGTGCCCACAGTTGGATGGGCGCACCATTAGGTAGTCTATCATGACGATCTCCAAAGGTTCCTGGGTCACTATGGTTTTCAGGGGAGCTCTTTGTTCTATCGCCTTATGGATCTCACAAGTTCGACATCTATGACATACTTCTTCGACCATTTGATGGAGGCCTGGGCAGTAAATCAGTCGCTGTAGCCAACGAAAGGTCTTCTCATGACCAAAATGTCCATTCTTATTATGAGCCTCAAGAGCCAATTATTGAGTCAGTTCACTAGGCACTACGATTTGGTAACGAATGTCGATTTCAGAAGGTAGATATACCTTTCGGCATAGCACTCCATTTTTCATCTCTAACTTTTCCCACTGACTCAGGACTGATAGCATTTCACGTGTCAGTCGTTCTCTTTCCTCTTTACAGGGCTTCTTGCCTTTCTCAACACACTTGATCATTTTCGCCAGCCCCTCATGAGCCTGCTGTATTTGCACCTATTCCTGTCGTGAGGGGCCAAAGAAAGGAGCCGTTTCGGTCCCTTCCACTGCACACTGCATAGCAATGACCAAGGCTTGTAAAAATCTGCTGAAGTCAGGCACCTTCACATGCTCTAACTCATGATCCACGTCTCCGCTGGGGGCCTGGGTAGTCACCCTAGAAAATCCATCGGCAGTTTGGTTCTCTGTCTTGGACCAATACTTAATGCAGTAATTGAACTTAGACATTCGGGCTATCCACCTCTGCTCCAAAGCCCCGAGCTTGGCATTTTCCAGGTGAGCTAATGGGTTGTTATCAGTCAGTACTAAGACTTCAGCTCCGGTCAGATACTCAGAGAATTTCTCAGTCATGGCCCATACCAGTGCCAACAGTTCTAACTTAAATGAACTATAATTGTCAGGATTTCTCTCAAAATCTTGCAAAGATCGGCTGGCATACGCTATGACACGCTCTTGGCCATCCTGGAACTGAGAAAGCACCGCTCCGAGACCATACAGGCTTGCATCCGTATATAGCTGGAAGGGCAAGTGGTAATCAGCATACGCCAAGATTGGGGCTGTTATAAGAGCATTCTTCAATGCCTGGAAGGCGTGTTATTGTTCAGGGCCCCATTTCACGGACCGGTTCTTCGGACCCCCGGAGGTGCCTCGTAGGAGAGCATTAAGTGGTGCTGCTACCCTAGCAAAGTCCTTAATAAACCGTCGATAGTAGCCGGCTACTCCCAGGAACGCTCTCACCCCTCGCAGGGTAGTCGGTGTCGGCCAATCTTGAACAGCCGCTATCTTGTCCCTCGACGGCTTTACCCCTTCTCCTGATACACAATGACCCAAGTAATCAATTTCAGATTGGAACAACCGACATTTACTGGGTTTCAGTTTGAGCCCATGTTCCTGCAATCGTTGAAATACTTGTTCCAACTGGTGGAGATGGTCCTCAAAGGTTGCAGAGTACACTATAATGTCGTCCAAGTAGATGAGAGTGAACTCAAAGTTGAAGTCACCAAGACATTTCTCCATCAATCGTTGAAACGTTCCAGGTGCATTTGTCAACCCAAAGGGCATCCGGTTAAATTCGTATAGTCCCATGGGCAAGATAAAGCCTGTCTTTTCTTTATCTTTCTCGGCCATTGGCACCTGCCAATACCCACTAGCCAGATCTAGAGTGGAGAAGTACCGGGCTCTTCCTAGTGCCAAAAGGGACTCCTCAATCCGTGGTAAGGGGTAGGAATCTCGTACGGTGCAGGTGTTCAACTTTCGATAGTCTACACAAAACCGAATGGACCCATCTTTCTTCCTTACTAGTACCACTGGAGCTGCCCAGGGACTTTGGCTTTCTTGAATGATCCCACTCTGCAGCATCTGGGTCAACAGTTCTTTCACCTCCTGATACATCTGTGGAGGAATTTGTCGGTAGCGCTCTCTGATTGGAGGGGTGTCTCCTGTGGGAATCTCATGGTAGATCGGAGGGGTACTCTCCCATCGCGGACTACTGCCAAGAAACGGGCTACTAGTGGATCAACACTTCTTCCGGCTGTCGGCAGTGGTTCTATCAACACAGCTATGCCCTCTAGTTTCCTACAGGTGCCTACAGACATGGACACTATCATCTCCCGTCTGGGTGGCAACGTAACTTTTGTATGCAGAGGGACCGAAATTCGAGCAAGAGGACACTGTGCATCTGAACTTTTCTGTAAGCCACATGTTCGGACCAGCCGCTGGAAGGCCGTTTGAGTAGGCCGATGGCTAGTGGTTTCTCTCCAATAACCGTGACCTTTCTTTTCAAAGAGAATCTTATCCAATTCTTTTAACACATTCATCCCCAAGATGACAGGGACCTTTACTTCATGTGACTCCTGTACCACCACAATGCCTTTCTTGCCTAGATCTTGGCCACATAATCTGACATTCATCCAGGCCACTCCCACCACCGGTACTGGTAACTGATTAGCTGCAACCAATCGTATGAATGTATGGGGATTGTAAAGGGGGAATATTAATCACCAATATTTATGTAAATATCGGTAATTAATATTCATAAATAGGAGGAGTCAGCTATTGATAACTCCGCCTATTTATGCCTTTATATAACAATAACAATATTTTCACTATGCCTTACACTGATCGCTACACTAGCTGCATGCGCCTTACTAACTATTGCCAATAACTACACGTTACACAGATAGATACAAATATAACAGTATTTATTAACAATACACTGCGCAATACACTAACAATACAGCACTAATTATACAGTACTCAACTACACTACACGTTCCCAATTCCGCCTATAAACTAACTATACGATACACACATTCAATATTAACAGCCCACCCACCTAGTACTATAAACTGTCCCTATGGGGTAGACGAAGGTTGACGGTGGTCTTACACGGGTGTAAGCCGACCTCAAAGCATTAAAGGGTTATTAGGGGTATATAGGATTACCAGGGGAGGATAGGGTTACCAGGGGAGTATACCAGGGGAGTATAGGGTTACCAGGGGAGTATAGGATTACCAGGGGAGTATAGGATTACCAGGGGAGTATAGGATTACCAGGGGAGTATAGGATTACCAGGGGAGGATAGGATTACCAGGGGAGGATAGGATTACCAGGGGAGGATAGGATTACCAGGGGAGGATAGGATTACCAGGGGAGGATAGGATTACCAGGGGAGGATAGGGTTACCAGGGGAGGATAGGGTTACCAGGGGAGTATAGTAGTGGGGTATATATATAGTAGTAGTGGGATATATATATAGAGTGGTAGGGGGTATATAGGGAGAGAGAGTCGTAATAGGGGGGTATATAGTGGGGTATATATAGTAATAGGGGGGTATATAGTGGTGAGAGTGGTAGGGGGTATATAGGGAGAGAGTGGTATGGTGTATATAGGGAGAGAGAGTTATATATAGTAATAGGGGGGTATATAGTGGTGAGAGTGGTAGGGGGTATATAGGGAGAGAGAGTAGTGGGGTATATTGCAGGGGGGTCCGGAGGGTAATGCAGGGGGGTCCGGAGGGTATATGGATACTTAGGATTGATGCTCGTTGGTCCAGGGGTCGCTCGTTCGTCTAAGGGGGATCTCCTTCAGCGGCGGGGGGGGCGGCACGGCTCTTCTACCCCAGTGCTGGGTCCGTGGGATATTTATATCCCACGGCCCGCACTGCCGCACCGCCCACAGGGTGGCGCGCGCGCGCACGCGCGCACACCACTATTGGAGACACGTGGGCCGGCGCAGTGAGATGATGTCACTGCGCCGGCCCGTGCGTCTCCTGAACGAGCGCATCGGGGCTGCGCTTTCATACCAACAGGCGGGGGAAGCCTTTGATCTCCCGTCTGTGGTATTTAGCATTCCGGCCAGCGAGATGTTAATTTCGCTGCCGGAATGCGCATAATAGAAGAAGGGGAGAAACCTCCTCTCCTTCTATCATGCATAATTGTCTCCAGCGGCGCTGGTGACAATTATATCAAAGGGCTCAGATTCTGTGGAATCTGAGTCCTTTGAAGTTATCAGGATGACCAGACCTTAGTCTGGTCATTCTGAAACAATCAACCAGATTGCATCTGTGTGAATGCTTGGGGGACATTCACACCGATGCATCTGGTTTCAGATGTATGGAGGGGGGGAATATCATATAATATATATCTATATATGTGTATAGATGCATGGGGCACATCCATACACATGTATACACCAACATAGGGGACAAATACACACACATCAGGGGGCATAAGGGGCCCAGTTATATACATGTATACATATCCTAATATGTATACACATGTATACAAGGGGCCACTGCCCTATACATATTATAAAGGGGGATTATGGAAATACATATACATATATATATAGAAAAGGGGGCCACAGTATATATGCTAAGGGTGCATATATTTCCCACAGGGGCCACCATGAGTCCCTGTGGGCACCCATGGGCAAACGCGCACAGATGCTTGGCACATCTGTGCACATCATCCCAGGATGCGGTAGTACATGTATGCATATATACCATACATGGCCGCACGTGATTGCATGCATGTATGGGTATATATGCATACGTCTCAACCCTTCCTCAACAATCCCCCTGTTGTCGGGAATACGACAATATCTTGGGAGAAGGGTTGAGATGTATTTGCCTCCCCTTCCCCCTCAACCCCATCTTCAGTGATAGTTCAGGAAGAACTGTAGTGTCCAACAGGGTCTTAGGTACCTAGACATCACCCCTCCAGGTTTCCTCTGACCTGCCGTTCACCGTAACCTACTCCTCCATCCACCGGGCACACCATCTTCTTCTTTAGAACTTTCTTGACCTCTTTTATCTTGATCAGTCCCTCCTACTGTCATCTTGGACTTCCGGAGCGGCTTGACCCTTGCAGTCTTTGACTGGTCTTCCTTATTGGTGACTGTCTTCCGTTGTTAGCCACCCCTGGGGTTGGGGTGACCACACTCTTACTGTCTCTCAGCAATGCTGCCGATCTTCAAGTCCATCCCGCCCCAAAGGAATCTGGAGCGGGTTGACCTTCGCAACCTTAGTCTTTTACTGCGCCAACCTTCAGGTACGACTTTTGCCAACATCTTGTGTTCAGTCTGGGTAGGTGCGGTACTCCCATGGACAGGTTAGTAGGTCTTTACTAGGCAGGTCAGTTCTTCCATAGAGCGGGGTGATGTCTCGGAACCCAAATTCTAACGGTGGAGAACACCTCCGCCACACTACACATCCAGCCCTTCCCTTATGAACTTCACTATTCCAGGGTTCAAGGTGGCAAATGACAAACAGAGGGGCCCTGTCCCTGTCGTGTCCTAATCTAATCCCCATTCATACAAAACATCTATCACAATTCCCCTTCCCCTCCTCCAACCCACCCACACCCAAAAACATTTATATGCAATACTATGAGGTCTTAGGATGGGCAGGGTGTACCTCCCAGAACCTCATACGCACCAGTCCAATATACATCACATAGGGTCTCAAGATCAATTAGAGATTTTCCATCCTGAATCCCCCCCCCCACATGAATTGTCCTGTCTTTAGAATCTTCCTCGGCTTCAGGGTTTGGTGAAATCAAGTCCTGAGCCTCCGGCGATTGTGTTCGTGAAGTGCTGTCTGGTTCTGGCTTAGTTGGTCCGTTAGTCTCTTGACCCTCCGGTACATCCACCCCAGTCCTATGTACATGAGACCGACCAGAACCAGTAGCACTATCACCAGGTGTATCAGCAAATTAAAAAACGAGGTTGCCTTAGGACTGTATCCAAAAAGACTCTCCCACCATGAGATCTTTGAGTCCTTGTCCAAAGCTGTGGCAACTGCGGTAATTTTCATTCGGTCATGGGTAAGTCGAATAGTGGCCTGTTTCTCCGTCTCCCGAAGATGTTGTAAGATTTCTTCCTCTTGGCTGAAATCCATCAGGGGCTGTTTAAGTTCTTTGCCGAGGCCAAGGGGAATCTTCTGAAGTCTCACGGGAACATCGGGGCGGATGTCGAGTCTTCTTTCCGGGGTGATTGGGGTTCTTCCTTGCTGTCCTGCGACGTCCAGACCTAGAACGGGGCTAAGGGTACAGTACGCTCCGGGGAAGAGTGTTCCTCGCTCGGTACAATTGAATCCATAAATTGTATATGACCCATTATTCCCTTGGTACCAACACCAATATCCCTGTCCCAAGTATTTTAAAGAGGATGAAGGTATTGGGTTGACCTTCATCTCACAGGTCCCCTCGGTGTTCCAACACTGGTGCCCAAGCACCCGATCTCGACCACCCTGACATAGGATGGCATCCTCTCTCAACCAACATCCTTCTGTGTCAAACAAAGAAGGATGGCCTTCTTCATAGGTTAGAACGCTCGAGGGGAGCTGGGGATGAAGTACCGTTCGGTTGTTCATCACCGTACCTAGATTGATGACACTGTATCCCTGTCTAGTGCGACCGGACACAGGTGCCAATGACGAAGCAGTACAGGTTGAATTTCGACACCCATGCCACTGAACCGCCCACCAGTTGGTATGGTTGATGGCGAAAGGAGAGATCAGTGGACTTATTCGCTGGCGGAGGTTGAATGGGAAGTGGCCGTTGTGTAGTGCTGAGACAATATGTTTAAGGTTGTCCGAGAGTTCGCTTTGGACCTGCGTACACGCCAGAGCAAGCTGAGCCCGATCCTGCTCCTCTAACAGACCCACCACTAACCTCCTAAACTTCTCACGTATAGCAGAAGATAGAGAGGTGGTGGCATCAATGTGCGAATGCTGTAAACCCTCTAGGACGTGGTTTACATCAAGCTGGGTCCTGAATCCTTCCCCGGCATGTCGCGCAACTTCTCCAAGCTTATTTCTCAGGACTTCCATATCCATAGTGTTCAGGGCGCCCACTCCCAAAGCGCCTCCGCCAAGTCCCATAGCCACTAGATCTCTCCTCCCCCTGTTCTTCCTGCGTGGGGGGTCGTCTTTTCTTACCTCTTGTCCCGCCTCTATCCAACCTCTTACCATGTCAATTTGGTTCCTGACGAACTCCTCACACCTGTGATCCCAATGGTCAACTCGGAAGTCATCTACGGAAATTCTCCAGGTAAATAGGATGAATTTGGCGTCCGTGATGATTTTCCAGGGGGATGACAGTTGAGGAGCTACAGGATCTGCCAATTGATGGATAGGGGCGGTGCAAGAGTCGGAATGTGGTTTTACCGGTTGGAGATCTTCTGTATCGTAGGGGACCCTCACCACTGTTGTACAGATCTGTCCCCTTCCTTTGAAGGGGTACCACTGATCGTTTTCTCCAGCCTGTAACACTAGCTTCCCTACAGGTTTTGTTTGGGACAGATAGACCCACTGAGTAAAGGTCCAGCACCCCTCGTCTGCTGTCTCACAAAAAGGCCATTTAAACGAACCATCTATATTGATGTCAAAGTTAATATCTCTACCCCTGGGGTCCTTCCAATCGGAAGACACATACCTCCCCCGGTATTCTTCAGTCATAGGAGTACCATCCATCCATACATCCACCGTAGGGGTGTCTATCCCGTTGCACACCAAATCCCAACTCCAGGGATTAGTGTCCAACATCACCATCTGGGTTTCTTGCTCCCAGTGAGCATAGGTGACAAAATAGTATCCTGTCACCTCAGAAACACAGTTGTCTCTCATGATGGTGATCATGAAAGACCGTATGGATGGAGATCCCCTTAACCGAGCATACCTGGGGTCCTCTGCGTCGGTCCGTACCTTTAAAACTGTGGCTCGATATAAGCCTTCCAGTTTCACCAGACCACTCTGATCGTTCCAGATGGCTTGACCAGAGTCACTGCAGTTTAATTTTAACATCATTATATTGGTTCGTAAATAATCAGTGGACACATGTCCCTGAACGTAACTGGATTCCCTGGTGATAATCATCTGGGAATCTCTTAACATGCAATAAGCCTTCAGGGTGCCTTTTACTGGAATCGGCCTATCAAAATATGTCCTAACCCTTAACCTGTCTAGGCTATCCTTCTCCAGGAAGGTAGCCTTCAGGATGTGCCAACCGCTGTACTCTGCCCCAGTGACATCTTCAGGACTCAGTATTCCCTTCTTAGTGCATAACACCGTAGTAGTGTTAGCTCTCACTTGCTGGTATGGGTGCAAGTGTGGGTCTTTAGATACCCATCTTAAGGATTTGATAGGTGTAGGGTCTGAGTCCTGAAAATGCCTAAATTCGTTGAGACAGAGGGCGTGTAAGTCATGTTGAATGGCAGACACATTCTCCACTGGGGTATAATGCTGAATTACACCGTTGGCAAAACCCTCTCTTTGGAAACCATACAGATACCACTGACCTGAAGTAAAGGCGAAGTTCTCGTATGGTTTCCGGATTTTGCCACCCAAACATTCCACCATTAAAAGGCCGGGTCCATTAAGTGATATGTTTGCCATATCAATGTTAGTCCCCAGGCCCTCCCCTGAAGAGGCCGACCCTGCCGTCAACATGCTTACCGCCAGTGTCACAAGCTGGAGACATATCCCGTTCAGAGAATGCCTAGCTCTTCCCTGGTCAAGTGGTCCCATGGCGTGTCTCCCTCTTGTGTTCTGTAATTAGATGGAGTGTGATCAGTGGAATGGATTTATCATCGACCCACCAAGCCCTATTACCCCTCCCCCCCTTCACCCAACTCAGAACGGTATATGTTATTGAGTTGGGGAAGCTCGGGTGGCTTTGGCTTGGTCGATGTGAATCCACAAGAGTTCCTGCCGTCTATGGGATTTCTTTTTGTTGGTGATTGGCCTTTGCACTTTCAGCATGGTGTCTCCCATTACTTCAAGGACCTTGTATGGTCCTTCCCAGTTTGCGTCCCAGGGGCCAGCCCGACGGAATACTTTTACCATCACCATTTCTCCTACAGCGGGCATTGGCGTTTCCCCTTGTAGATACGGTTTGTGTAGCCGTATTGCTGCGTGAGGCAGTAGCTCTTTCAGGTTCTGTTGAACCTGTTGGAGAAACATGTCTCTGGCGATGGCGTCTTTCGTGGGCTCTGACACTTGAGGTTCGTTGGGGAGACATAGGGGCATCTTACGTCCGGTCATCAGTTCATACGGGGAGATACCGGTACTGGAGGCTTCGGTGGCTCGAATACCCATCAGCACTGCTGGAAGATAGGTTACCCAAGAGGAACCCTTCTCCAGCAGCGCCTTGGAAAGCCGGGTTTTGATGGTCCGGTTCATCCGTTCCACGATACCCGCTGACTGAGGGTGGTAAGGCACATGAAACCTTTGCTTTATGTCTAAGAGACCACAAAGCGCTTTCATTACCTTACCCGTGAAATGTGTCCCTCTGTCTGATTCTATCACTCTGGGGATACCCCATCGTGACAGAACCTGTTCCCAGAGAACCCGGGCAGTCGTGGAAGCCGTTTCATTGACCGTGGGGATGGTTTCTACCCATTTCGAGAAGACATCCACTATTACCAATGCGTAACGGCAGTTACGACTTCCGGTTGGTAATGGTCCAATGAAATCGATTTGTATCGCGGACCACGGACCATCCGCAGGTGGAACCCGTTGCAACACTGGTTTCAGGGCGGATGCCCTTGGGTTGACTTGAGCACACACCAGGCACTGTTGGGTAACCTCCTCTACTGAATGGGACATCCCTGGCCAGTATAATTTGTCTCTCAGGAGAGGCAAGAGTTTATTCCGGCCAAGGTGTCCAAACAGTTGGTGGTTCAATCGCGTCAGTTCTGCTTGCAGATGTTGCGGGACCACCGGAAGAGGAAGTTGCTGAGTACCGGTATCGTAACACAGGATCCCTTGTTGTACAGACCAGGGGTGTTGAGGTGATTTGATGTGTGTCATTAGAAGAGGATCCTTAGATTGTTCCTCTTCAAATGACACCGGGCCGTCACTCAGATGGGTACGTGCTGCAATCCGGTGAGTTGGTAGCGGCACCATGCCCGGTTCCCGGAGGGTACCAGACACTGCCGCTAGTTTAGCCAACTCGTCTGCCTTGTTGTTTCCCATTATCAAAGGTTCATCGCCTTTTTGATGTGCCGGGATTTTGATAATGGCTGCTTCCGTCATATGTGCCATGCCCCACTCCCACAGCTCTTTCAGGACCGACACATGAGCCAGAGGTTTGTTTTGGCTGTCTACAAAGCCTCTCTTCTTCCATATGTCAAGATGCAGGGTGAGGGAGCGAACTACATACGAGCTGTCGCTGTATATAGTTCGTTTCCCTGGGGGCTGAAGAAGCAGAGCTTCTTTGACCGCCTCTAGCTCTGCACGCTGTGCTGACATGTGACCCGGTAGCCTGACAAGACTCTGGGTACCAGTGGTCTCATCCAGTACAGCAAAACCCGTGACATATTCTCCTTCCAAATAGAATCGAGAGCCATCAACAAAGATGACTCTGTCATCTGGACATCTGTCGGTTCTGAACATCTGTGGAGAGTCGTCCAGTTCGGGTTGGCCACAGTCATGTTCGGTTCCAGTCAGGTTTAGCAACTGAGACAGAACATACTTGGCCTTATGGTCCACCTGCAGATTCCGGCCACTGAGATCCATGATCCATCTCCCGAATCTCTGTTGGGAGACTCCAGGGAGAGTATCACGGAGCAAGAGGGCTAAAGGAGAATGTGGAGTCTGCAAGGTGAGGGGTCGGAAGCCTACAATATGCTCGGTAGTCTTGACGGCATAGTGTATGGCTGCCAATTGTTTGGCACATTCATCGAACCCTCGTTCGACGGGTGAAAGTAGCCTGGAGAAATATCCCAGCGGTCGGGCCTCATACCCTACTTTCTGAAGAAGGACCGCTGCGATAGACTCCATCCCTGCATGCGCCTGTATGGCCATTTCCCCATCTGGATGTGGAGTAGCCAACACAGGTGCAGAGGATAGGTCCCTTTTCAAAATTGAAAAGGCCTCTTCCTGTGTCTCGGACCAGCCTTTGATTGAGGGTTCTTCCCCTCTAAGGAGCTCATAGAGAGGTTTTGCTTTGGCAGCAAAGTCCTCTATGAATTCCCTCATAAAGTTGGCCACCCCCAGGAATTTTCTCAAATCCTGAAGAGTGCCGGGTCTGGGTAGCTTCACCATGGCTTCCACACGGGCTGTCATGATTCCTTTGGTTCCAAAGGAAATTTGGACCCCAAGGAAGGTTACCTCCGCTTTGGCCAAATTTGCCTTATGGGGACTCAGCTTGAGTCCTGACTTTGTCAGGAGTCCCAGCAGCTCTTTCAACAGAACCAAATGTTCCTCTATGGTTTCTGTATGCAAGAGCAGGTCATCCACGTATTGTAGAAGGCATTCCGGTCGTGAGAACACACTCAGTACGGCCGCCAATGCCTGATGAAAATACGTGGGGCTGCTGTGTAACCCCTGAGGCAGTACAGCAAACATGTACTGTTTGTCCCCCACCGTAAAGGCAAATTTGTACCGGCATGACTCCGTGAGTTCGATAGAGAAGAACCCGTTAGCAACATCTAGAGTCGAGAATACGCGGCTTTTGCCGCTTATTCTGGCCATGATGTCGGGAGTCTGGGCCACCACTGGAGCTGACATTGGGGTGTATTTATTGAGGATCCGGAGGTCTATGGTGAGCCTCCATGCACTAGTGTCCTTTTTCTTGACTGGCCAGAGGGCATTGTTGCATTTTGAATTACCCTCAATAACCACACCCCTAGTCTTCAACTCCTGGACCGTGTCCATAATTGAATGGGTGGCTTCTGGTGGAAATCGGTATTGGCGTTGAGGTGGAGGGTCAGGACCCTGAATGTCCACCTGAACTCCAATCAGTCTGCCACAGTCATTTTTGCTCTGGGCCCACAGTTCGGGATGCTCGTACACAATAGGCTCCAGGTCTAGATTATGTGAGACCTCAGGCCACTTGTGTTCGAGTATGTCAGTAGAATTTTCTACTGCTTGCAAAGGTGGTCCCAGACAATGGCGTTGGATAACAAACACCTTAGCTCGTCTGGGACCCTTCCACACAATGCAATTTGCCAGATCCAGGATCCACCCATTTTGTGTCATTACATCGGTTCCGATAATGTTGTCAGAACCGGGGTAATACCACATGGGGATCCTAAGGGTCATGTAACTGGTGATCTGGACGATTACTTCCTCTATTCTGTGGGCCTTCACTCCCCCTTGTTGGTGATCAAATCCGATCACCACACACTGAGGGCTGTTGGGATGTAAATCATGTTTGACATTGGTAATGGAGATTTCCGCACCAGTGTCAAGCATGATTTCAGTGTCCTGATTCTTTATTTTGGCTTTTATGTGGGGTCTCCCTGAAGAATCCAGTATGATAGGACATACTGGCGCCAGATCTTTAGGGATCCCTGATCTTCAGTCAATTTCCACCAGACTCCCCGTAGGTACCTGTGAGGTACATACTGCCACTTGTGGGTTCTTGCTATGGAACCTTGGTGTGGATTCCGGGGATTCCACACCCGTTACCGAATGTGCTGGAACGTTCGCCACAGACACACGTTTTGGTGTCTGGACCTGTGAATATCCCAGATTTCTCTCAACATATTCCCCCCCTGATTTGGCATAATTAGGTTTCATCTTGAAACCGTTATTATTGCCTGTTCTCTCAGAATTAGTCCGGTTATTACGTGACCATTGTGGACAATTCCTCTTTATGTGCCCATATTGCAAACATAGGAAGCATCGAATGCCTCCCATCCTTTCCAATGGCGGGGCTGTGGGGCGAATAGCCGAGTTACCTTTTGTGTGCTGTACCCGTTCATCCTGAGATGAATCGTGTACCGGCGCACGCTCCGTCACTTTGACAGATTTCTTATTGAGCAGTGTATCCTGTCTGCACTGCTCAATAATCATAGCAGCATCCGTGAGGGATGGCTCCCTAGCTGCACTCAACCGGATTGCAGTGTCAAGGTATGGGAATTTTTCCACAAACATACGTATCATACCCTGTGGAATTCCGATACCGTGATCTTTTGTAACCCTTCTGTACATTGCTTCAAACCGACTACACATAGACAGAGGTTCGTCATGTATAGTGGGTTTGAACTTGGACAGGATATCCGGAGTGACGTCCCAATGGCCCGTTGCCAGTCTCATGAGTATGGAGAGACGTTCCTCCTTGTCATAAAACTGTCCATTCATGGGTTGCGTCCTCCCCGTTACCTCATACCTTTGGTTTAGGTGTGTAGGTAACCATAACTTGAATAACTCCATGCGATATTCGTGAGCCACTGAATACTTGTTACAGTGACCCTCGAAGATATCACATGAAGTAAACGGATCTACACTGGGATCATATTTTGGGATCTCCTTGCAGATCCGTAACAGGAAGTTTATCCTTTCCATACTGGAATGGTTAGGATAAAAATCTTCCTGTCTTTCCGGACGCGTTGGCGGATTGGAAGTGGTAAATGGCCAACCACTTTCCTCTCTCCAATCGTTGCCCTGTTCCTGGGATCGGTTGCTACTATTCTCCCTGGGTGTGTGGGTGAAATGTATCGTCCGTTCCACCCGTCCCCTAGTGTCTACTGTATCGGATGTTTGATCCGTGGAAGATCTTGGCGCTGTCGCCGCTATCTCCCCCTGTGCCATTTCCGAAACACAAACCTGTTTCGTGGGCACCATACTGTTAGCACCAGGCCGTGACAGATTCGAGATGACCTGCTGCAAATCCGCAATGGTTTGCGTTTTTGCAGTCAGGTCCTCTCGAAGTTGAACAATCATGTTATCCATAGATACCGTATTGTTCCTGAACTGGTTTATCTCAGTGTACAGTCTGAGCAGTTCCTTATCCATGTCAGAGTAGAAACTCTCCTTGTCCGAGAGTCTAGACTCTAACACGCAAATTTCCCTGCCCCTCTCGACCGTACACTGGGATTTCTCTTGTAGTTGTGTTTGTAATGTGTGTAACTGTTTAATGTTCTCAACACAACAATTGCAGTGGAAGTTTGCAGTGTTGGAAACTTCCTCTGCCTTTGACGTGCTGTTAAGTGTTTCCAGATGTTCCGGCTTCCAAATGATATCCTCAAAGGTGTGAACCAATTTGGCTAACATTTGGAGCCGTTTTTTGGTTTTTTTAAACATGCTGCGATTAATGCAGAGTTTGTCATGAGCGTATGCCTGGTCCAATAAGGTGGACCATAGCAACTCAGTGGATTTGTACGTGGTGGGGATGATGGGGTTGTATGTGCTATGTTTGCTGAGGTGTTGCAGTGTGGCGAAGTTCATACTTACTTTTTGACGAGAGGCCATCTTCATTGGTGTCGTTGTTGCTTGTGCTGTTTTGCTGCGTGGAGGAGGTCCTTCAATATTCGGAACGCCTTCTCCCGACCAGCCAGACGACTTCTGTTCGACTTCAATGACGATGGTTCTCTCTTCAGTGGTGTAGGTGATGACTTCTCTCCAGTGGGCGTGTAAGGGAATCAGAAAATATTAATACGGAAAAGTCAGAAAATATTATAGATTCTCTGCTGTAGAGATTGCTCTGTGTCTGGTTCTGATTGAACAAACCGCTTTACCTGTACGAACTATCAGGCAATGGACGCTCAGAATCCACTGACCGCGTCCCTCCTGTCTGACTAGTTTACAGCGTAAGCGATTCTCCTCACCAAACCAAAACCCAGAAAACAAACTCTTAGCAGTGGGCCTGGTTCGCCAATGTAAAGGGGGAATATTAATCACCAATATTTATGTAAATATCGGTAATTAATATTCATAAATAGGAGGAGTCAGCTATTGATAACTCCGCCTATTTATGCCTTTATATAACAATAACAATATTTTCACTATGCCTTACACTGATCGCTACACTAGCTGCATGCGCCTTACTAACTATTGCCAATAACTACACGTTACACAGATAGATACAAATATAACAGTATTTATTAACAATACACTGCGCAATACACTAACAATACAGCACTAATTATACAGTACTCAACTACACTACACGTTCCCAATTCCGCCCATAAACTAACTATACGATACACACATTCAATATTAACAGCCCACCCACCTAGTACTATAAACTGTCCCTATGGGGTAGACGAAGGTTGACGGTGGTCTTACACGGGTGTAAGCCGACCTCAAAGCATTAAAGGGTTATTAGGGGTATATAGGATTACCAGGGGAGGATAGGGTTACCAGGGGAGTATACCAGGGGAGTATAGGGTTACCAGGGGAGTATAGGATTACCAGGGGAGTATAGGATTACCAGGGGAGTATAGGATTACCAGGGGAGGATAGGATTACCAGGGGAGGATAGGATTACCAGGGGAGGATAGGATTACCAGGGGAGGATAGGATTACCAGGGGAGGATAGGATTACCAGGGGAGGATAGGATTACCAGGGGAGGATAGGGTTACCAGGGGAGGATAGGGTTACCAGGGGAGTATAGTAGTGGGGTATATATATAGTAGTAGTGGGATATATATATAGAGTGGTAGGGGGTATATAGGGAGAGAGAGTCGTAATAGGGGGGTATATAGTGGGGTATATATAGTAATAGGGGGGTATATAGTGGTGAGAGTGGTAGGGGGTATATAGGGAGAGAGTGGTATGGTGTATATAGGGAGAGAGAGTTATATATAGTAATAGGGGTGTATATAGTGGTGAGAGTGGTAGGGGGTATATAGGGAGAGAGAGTAGTGGGGTATATTGCAGGGGGGTCCGGAGGGTAATGCAGGGGGGTCCGGAGGGTATATGGATACTTAGGATTGATGCTCGTTGGTCCAGGGGTCGCTCGTTCGTCTAAGGGGGATCTCCTTCAGCGGCGGGGGGGCGGCACGGCTCTTCTACCCCAGTGCTGGGTCCGTGGGATATTTATATCCCACGGCCCGCACTGCCGCACCGCCCACAGGGTGGCGCACGCGCGCACACCACTATTGGAGACACGTGGGCCGGCGCAGTGAGATGATGTCACTGCGCCGGCCCGTGCGTCTCCTGAACGAGCGCATCGGGGCTGCGCTTTCATACCAACAGGCGGGGGAAGCCTTTGATCTCCCGCCTGTGGTATTTAGCATTCCGGCCAGCGAGATGTTAATTTCGCTGCCGGAATGCGCATAATAGAAGAAGGGGAGAAACCTCCTCTCCTTCTATCATGCATAATTGTCTCCAGCGGCGCTGGTGACAATTATATCAAAGGGCTCAGATTCTGTGGAATCTGAGTCCTTTGAAGTTATCAGGATGACCAGACCTTAGTCTGGTCATTCTGAAACAATCAACCAGATTGCATCTGTGTGAATGCTTGGGGGACATTCACACCGATGCATCTGGTTTCAGATGTATGGAGGGGGGGAATATCATATAATATATATCTATATATGTGTATGGATGCATGGGGCACATCCATACACATGTATACACCAACATAGGGGACAAATACACACACATCAGGGGGCATAAGGGGCCCAGTTATATACATGTATACATATCCTAATATGTATACACATGTATACAAGGGGCCACTGCCCTATACATATTATAAAGGGGGATTATGGAAATACATATACATATATATATAGAAAAGGGGGCCACAGTATATATGCTAAGGGTGCATATATTTCCCACAGGGGCCACCATGAGTCCCTGTGGGCACCCATGGGCAAACGCGCACAGATGCTTGGCACATCTGTGCACATCATCCCAGGATGCGGTAGTACATGTATGCATATATACCATACATGGCCGCACGTGATTGCATGCATGTATGGGTATATATGCATACGTCTCAACCCTTCCTCAACAGGGATCATATTTCACATGTTGCTGAAAGTACCATTCGTAACAGTCTCTACTCAGGGTCGTTACTTGGGAACTCGTGTCAATCATCCCGGTAACCGGAATACCTTCCAATTCCATCTGTATGATGGGACTTGCAGCGATCAGGTCCTCTTCAGGGCATTCTCCCCTCATAGTCTCCTTCTCAGTTTCCCCTACTGCCCGCCCTACTGCAGCAGGGGATTTCAGTTTAACGGCGGTCTCTCATAAACTTGTCGCTGCTCTGGACATCTAGCAGCAATATGGCCCACGCGTCCACACACCCAGCAGCGTATTTCCCGTCGCTCTGGCCATCGGTTTGGGCCCCTTTGGTAAGCCCCATCAGTCTCTCCTGAGAGTTGTACTACATTATTGGGACCCCTTCGGTAGGACCTATCCTCATCCCTCCAGCAGGGTTGTGGGTGATTCTGACCTTCTTGGTGTGAACGGCCCACCCCTTCATCTCTAGTTTTCTGGAGGCCTACAATTCTCATAGAATTCTCATTACAACTGGTTTGTAGGTGTTCCATTTGCTTTTGCAATTTCTGCATTACTGTAAGTATCTCTTTAACTGTCCCTTTTTCCACAGTTTCTGAGCCAGAGCTAGCCCCCTGCGACAATGTAACTCCAACTGCGGTCTGAGGCTTCTGAACCATACTATTGGCACGTGAGATGGCCTCTACCTGTACGTCATGAAATTTAGCATCAGTCTCCCGTCGTATAAAGTCCTGCATAGCAACAGTCAAACTGCCATCACGGATCCCCAGAATAAACTGGTCACGGAGTGTCCGATCAGGGTTACAGAAGGCTGGTGAGCCCCCTCTTTCCTTCCCTTGAATATCTCGGAGCAGTTTTTGTAGGGCATTTGCATACTGAGGGAGACTTTCATTCTCCTTTTGTACCCTCTGGAAGAACCGTGCCTGCAGGGACCCCAGCAATGGGGTTTCTCCATAGATAGTTTCTAGAATCTGGACAACTTTCTCAAATGTCTGTCTTTGTTCAAATGGCCGCAATATCACTGTAGTCTTAGCATCTCCTTGTAACGTCAATATGGCTAGCTCTACTAGTACTTCTGGTGCGGTCTGGTACATGCGCTGTACCATTCGTATCTGCTCTGCCCACACACTCACAGACATATTATTGCCATCAAACTTTGCTAACTGACTCATTAGAGCCCCTGCTGGCATTCTTCCTCCAGCACCATCCCTCCTAACGGGTGCGTCGCCGTCCATTCTGGTAGGCGGATCCTGCCGAACTATGCCAATTTGTGAACCGAGAGCAAGGCAGATGATTTGACTCCACCACCAGAAAAGAGTGCGTACGCAGAAGTCAAGATTAAGAAAATTGCATTTACTATAAATTACTAAAAGCAGGTTAACAGTGAAGTTACAGAGGTAAAGACAAGCAAAATCTTCAAAACAGTATAAACAATACAAGTTAAACACTGCAACAATTTTCACCTTTGTTGTGTCTGTATTCACAGTGCGGACACTAAGAAATAATAGTTCCAGAAACTGTTCCTAACTATCCTAACTTTCAAGCGGGTGCGCACCCCCCTTATCCCAGTGGTCCAAGTGGACCGCTTACAGTTTGTGGAAGTGCACGGTGGGGCCCGATGTCGTCCTTTTCCTTTAACCAGTGCAGGATCCGCAACAAAGAAGTCCTCCTCAGCAGGCCGGAAAACCAGTTGAATATAATCCAGGATTATTACAATTACTGTCCGGTACCTCGACAGCACTGTGAGTCTCTTTACTGTTTGGGGCAATCCACACAGCTCAATGTCGGCTCCACAGGTTAGTTGCTGTACACCAAGCATGTCAAACTCAAAGGCTAACATGGGCCAAAAAAACAAAATTTAAGTTTATGTGGGCCGCATCAAAAAAAAAAAAAAAAATCGTACATTTTCATAGAACAACATTGTAGTTTCATGACTGCTGACCCCCAACATCCCGTTGCCCAATAACACAAGTGAGACCTATATATATATACAAATATTAAACTTCACTATAAGACGCACCTACGTTTTTGAGGAGGAAAATAAGAAAAAAATATTTTTAACCAAAAGTTGTGCTTTTGGTGGGCTTTGAATTAATGGTGGTCTGTGCATGACACTATTATGGGGGATCTGTGGATGACGCACTGTCATGTGGGGGATCTGTGGATGGCACTGTTATGGGGGACCTGTGGATGGCACTGTTATGGGGGATCTGTGGATGGCACTGTTATGGGGGATCTGTGGATGGCGCTGTTATGGGGGATCTGTGGATGGCGCTGTTATGGTGGATCTGTGGATGGCACTGTTATGGGGATCTGTGGATGGCACTGTTATGGGGGATCTGTGGATGGCACTGTTATGGGGGATCTGTGGATGGCACTGTTATGGGGATCTGTGGATGGTACTGCTATGGGGTGGGGTATCTGTGGATGGCATTGTTATGGGGTGGGGGGATCTGTGGATGGCATTGTTATGGGGTGGGGGATCTGTGGATGGTGCTGTTATGGGGGATCTGTGGATGGCACTGTTATGGGGATCTGTGGATGGTACTGCTATGGGGTGGGATATCTGTGGATGGCATTGTTATGGGGTGGGGGGATCTGTGGATGGCATTGTTATGGGGTGGGGGATCTGTGGATAGTGCTGTTATGGGGGATCTGTGGATGGCATTGTTATGGGGTGGGGGGATCTGTGGATGGCATTGTTATGGGGTGGGGGATCTGTGGATGGTGCTGTTATGGGGGATCTGTGGATGGCATTGTTATGAGGTGGGGGATCTGTGGATGGAACTGTTATGGGGTGGGATATCTGTGGATGGTACTGCTATGGGGTGGGATATCTGTGGATGGCATTGTTATGAGGTGGGGGGATCTGTGGATGGAACTGTTATGGGGGGGATCTGTGGATGACACTGCTATATGTCATCCACAGATCCCCCTCATAACAGTGTCCCCCAATACACCGGCCCTCTGCTCACCGAAGTATTTATAAACGTGAATCCTTATCCTGTTATTAAGTTGAACTAACGCTGCGCTCTCCCATGTTCCCATGTTCCCCTGTATCCCCACAGCACTTACGAACAAGCTTCCATAGCAGGCAGAGCGGACGGCACCAGTAACGTCACTCACTGACGTCGCGCGTCTGCTCTGCCTGCTTCATTCATAAAGTGGGCGGAGCAGGCGCTCGACGTCAGTGAGTGACGTTACTGCTGCCGTCCGCTCTGCCTGCTATTGAAGCTTAAGTAAGTGCTATGGGGATACAGGGGAACATGGGAGAGGGCAGCGTTAGTTCAACTTAATAACAGGATAAGAATTCACGTTTATAAATAAAGCACTTACTTAATCTTCAATAGCAGGCAGAGCGGACGGCACCAGTAACGTCACTCACTGACGCCTGCTCCGCCCACTTTATGAATGAAGCAGGCGGAGCAGACGCGCGACGTCAGTGAGTGACGTTACTGGTGCCGTCCGCTCTGCCTGCTATGGAAGCGTAACCAGAGCAATGAATATCTTTGCCGGGCCACAAAGATATTCATTGCGGGCTGCATGTTTGACACCCATGCTGTACACAGTCCTTTTTAACTTGGCTTCACTAAATGCACTGTTTCTTTGTACTCCATCCGTCTCTAGGCCGAAGTTCACACAGCTTGGCCACACAGGGAAGTCCTTTAGTATCTCCACACACATCTTACACAACACAGAACTTGTTTTCTATCTTGTCAATATGGCGGCAGTTGTAAATCATGTCTCTCTTCCTCCTTCTTCCTGCTCACTCTGAGGCAGGGTGACATTATAAGGGGCGTGTCACTTCAACACTTAGCTGCTGCCTTAAAGAACTAGTATCACAGTAATACACTTTCTCTATGGTAACCTCCAATGCAAATTGGTCCTATGCTGCCATCTACTGACCAAACGAATACTGCAGGCATTTTACATTAAAGGGATTCTGTCACCAGGTTTCACCCCTGTCAGCTAAACATATGCTGATGTTCAGGGCCTCATCGGGATTCCTAATGTGGGCTTCTAAATGTGATCCGTAGCCTTATTTTGCTAATAAACAGGTTTTACTAACCTGTCACTCAAAGAAATAAGGTGCCCAAAGGGATGTCAAGGGATGCAAGGTGCCGGCCGCACCCACCGCCGTTCGTGCCTAGCGCCGCCTTTCCAGACTTCTGCACCGCCTTCTAATCCTCTGTGCCGCCTCTCACTCTCCCTCCATCCCCCCTCCTCCTGCTGTAAGATATCGCGCGTGCGCACAGGGCTCTGAGAGGCTGGCGCCAGAGTGCAGGTCATACCTGGGTTGAGCGAAGTACCGGCGCATGCGCACTTCGCTTTAAGAAGCGAAATCGCGAAGTCTGCATGGGCGCATCAGGCAGAGCCCTGTGCGCACGCGCGAGATCTTGCAGAGGGAGGAGGGGGGATGGATGGAGGGAGGAGGGAGGATGGAGGGAGAGCGAGAGGCGGCACAGAGGATTAGGAGGCGGTGCAGAAGTCTGGAAAGGCGACGCTGGGCACGAACGGCGGTGGGTGTGGCCGGCACCTTGCATCCCTTGACATCCCCTTGGGCACCTTATTTCCTTTAGTGACAGGTTAGTAAAACCTGTTTTTTAGCAAAATAAGGCTACGGATCACATTTAGAAGCCCACATTAGGAATCCTGATGAGGGCCTGAACATCAGCATATGTTTAGCTGACAGGGGTGAAACCTGGTGACAGAATCCCTTTAAATGTTAACACAGTTTACCAGGATAATGAAACTTAGACATTACATGACTGTTTCGTTTCTTACACAGTCATGTAAGGATTAGTAGTCAGGTCAGGAATAAAAAAGGAGTTATAAGACAGGGACAGGTCTCTCATCTGTGGTTTAGAGCTACGAAAGAAACCCTCTAAGTGCAACTCTGATGAAGATATAGGGGAATAAGAGATAGTGAACAAAAAGTTGTAAATTTGCAAATACTGATAAAAACATTAGGAAGTGAGTATGTGTTATGCAAGGACTCAAATTGGAGAAATGAGCCATCGCAATATAATTTATCTATAGTGTCAATACTGTAAGCATCCCATCAATATAGAGATAAGCTAGGTATATGGTATTCAATTACTATGATGGATCAATCAGTCTCCTGGGAAGTACCAGAGTCCGCCAACCAAATGTGCAAAGCTGTTTTCATAGATAAAAGCGGTACCTGATAAGATGTCTGGGAAATAGTAGAAGCAGCAAAAATGTTATCTGCCAGTTAAAACCAGATAGTAACACATCTCTTTTTTTTTCTAATCTGATTTTATTTTCTGATTACAGATTTTTTATTCTGTTCCCTGAACATGATTATGGGGGCAGCCATCTTGCCTGAGCTGTTCTTAACAGCATTTACAAAGCATTAAAAAAATTGCCTTACGGCAGCTCCACGCGCCATGGTCACAATGGTCAGGACCTCAGTGACTTCTGTGGGACAGTTTTCTAGGCATGCTCTGTGACCTGTGCAGAGGTCATTGTACAAGGAAAGAATAGATAAGCTCTGACAATCACCTATTGTGAATGGTGGATCCTATCTTATCTATACACAGACGTGATATATCCTTATCATTATAGGCAGGTTTAGAATGATATAACTGCAGTAAAGAGATATGTACAAACTGCAGGAATTCCCCATTAGCATAATGTAGCTTTTTAATGAGAGCCACATTTGTGGAGCCGAATATGACCACCATTCCTTCAGCCGATCAATCAGACAAGCCTGATGATACATGAAGAGACCAGGAACTCCCAATACTCCTTTACAGAGAGGAGGGAATAGAGCTGATCTATTTATTAGAGATGAGCGAATTTTTCAAAAATTCTATTCGGATGCTTTACCGAATTTTCCCAAAAATTTGTAGTGACGAATTGCATTAAAAATCTGTTAATTCCCGGCTGCAGAGAGCCTTTGGTGTACAACACTGTGGTAGTTAAACATCAGTATGACACGCAGCTCACAGGCCTCACTCTTAGAATCACTTCATACTTACAGCTGTAACAGCGGCTGCTGTGCCCCGCTGTTCCCCTGCTTGCTGCCTCGTGTTCAGCGGTGATCTGCTGCCAGTGCTTCTCCATTCACAGCTGCAGTCCTGGGCTCTGTCCAGTTTCCTTTCAGCCCTGGCCACAGCATGCTTGCTGCTTGTTCCCTGCAGCACTTCCTTAAGGGCCAACGTGTGTCACTTCCTGTGCTTTATGGGTTAGATCATGTGACCAATCCTAGCCCTCCTGAATGTATATAAGTGGCTCAGCCCCCTTCCCAGATGCCTCAGCGTCAAGATCCTTGCGTCCTGCTAAGGTTGCTGATATCTCTGCTTGTGTTCCCGTGTACCTGACTCGTACTTGTGTTTCTGGACTCCGCTACCTGTTTGATCCCTGCCTGCTTGACTTGACTCTCCTGTTGCCAACCTGGATTGCCTGACCTGTGCCGCCTGCCCTGACCTATTGCTTATTTGACCTCTGCCTTATCCTTCGGTCCTGCACTGTTGCTCCTGGTTACGACTCAGGTGCTCAGTTACTTCCTGGTCTGCCTGGACCAGCTGCCTTTTGTGCTAATCCTCCTCAAGAGGTAGAGACCTGGTGTTCCCCTCGGGAAAGTCTATCCCCACCATCTGGGGTACTGTGAAGAACGAGGGGTTCACTTAGACAACGCCCTTAGAGGAGGTAGGACAAGTGGCACAGTGGGTTCACACCTGCTGGTTCATGACAGTACGCTGAGCCAATGGACCCCGCTGGTCACCCCAAGCCTGTTGTTCAGGAATTGTTACATGAAGTGAGGCTTCAGAGCGAACATCAGGATGTCATGATGCCGTTCATGCAAAATGTCGCTGCTCGTCTGGATGCCATCTCTTCTCCAGTCGCTGCTACTCCTGCAATACCCAAACTGGTGAATCTGGATTTGTGTGCCGCTGGTGTACAACTCTCTCTGCCATCACGCTATGGTGGAGATTCCCACGGAGTGGCCCAAGGTTGCCTTCATTGTGTCCCTGCTGTCTGATGAGGCCCTTGCTTGGGCAAATCCTATTTGGGAACATGGAGGTCCAATGACCACTAATCTGCAGTCTTTCCTGGCTACCTTCCGGCTGGTTTTTGAAGAGCCCGGCCGCATGTCCTCTGTTGCTTCTACGACAAGGTTCCTTGTCTGTGGGTCAGCACGCCATCCAGTTTCGTACCCTGGCTGCCGAACTTGTATAGAACAGTTAGGCTCAACTGGCGGTGTTCTGGGAGGGCCTCTGTGACCAGATTAAGAATGAATTAGCTGGTCGTGATCGTCCGTCTACTCTGAATGACCTGATCACCCTGGCCACAAGGATAGATATGCGTTTCAGGGAACGTTCTATGGAGGTCACATGCACCAGAAGACCACTTCGCTTGGCTCCAACCTTCCAGATGCCGGTTCTTCCTCTAGTGTCCACCCCATCTGAAGAGCCTGTGCAAATAGACCACCTTCAATTGTTTGACCAGGAACGTTTACGCCGCAAAGCAGAGAACCTGTGTCTGTATTGTGGAGGCAAGGCCCACTTTCTGCGTAATTGTCCACAGAAGCTGAGAAACGCCAATGTCTAGGATCAGTTGGAGAGGTGGTCCTAGACAAGGAGAAGTCCTCCCTTAAACTTCCAGTTCTGGTGACTCTCTCTCGCAACGGATTCACACTGTGCCTGCATTCTTGCACTCTGGGTCAGTCGGTAACTTCATTCAGCAAGCTCTGGTCCATCAGTACCGGCTCCCTACCATCTGTCTAGAAAAGCCTCTGTCAGTGGCTTCTTTAAATGGACTGCTACTTCCTGAACCTTTGGTTTCTGTTACTATGCCCTTTAAGTTGCAAATAGGGGTTCTGCATTCAGAGATGATCTCCTTCTATGTGCTGCCAGCATCCGTGAATCTGGTGATCCTTGGTCTTCCCTAGCTGCATCAACAAACTCCAGTTCTGGACTGCCACTCCGGTCAGATTCTGTGTTGGGGATCATCCTGTCAGTCGACCTGCTTCATCGCCTACTGTACCTGTAGACCTGCTTGAACTTCCGCAGCAGGATGCCAGTTTTGCGGATGCCAGTTTTGCGGATGTCTTCAGTAAGAAAGAGGTTGAGACCCTGCCTCCTCATCGTCCATATGATTGTCCGATTGACCTGCCTGGTGCCACCCCTCCTCATGGTCAGGGTACCCACTCTTGCTTCTCGAGACTCAAGCGATATCTGATTACATAAAGGAGAATCTCGAGAGGGTTTATCCGGAAATCTACTTCACCAGCCGGTGCCGGGTTCCTCTTTGTGCAGAAAAAAGATGGATCCTTATGGCCCTGTATCGATTATCTAGGTCTGAATAAGGTCATGGTCAAGAATCGATACCCTCTTCTGGTAATCTCCAAACTCTTTGACAAGATCTGGGGAGCTATGGTCTTCACAAAATTAGACCTGAACGCTGCATACAACCTTATCCCCATTCAAAAGGTAGATGAGTGGAAGACTACTTTTAACACTCGTGACGGTCACTACGAGTATCTTGTCATGCCCTTTGGTATGTGCAATGCTCCCGTAGTATTCCAGGAGCTGGTAAACAATATCTTCCGGGACCTGCTCTATGTCTGCGTGATAGTGTACCTGGACGATATACTGATTAGTGATGGACGAACATCGGCCGAGACGATTCACGAACGCGCGTTTGTGATCAAATGTTCACGAACTGTGCGTTCACGGCGGGCCCCATTCACTTTAATGGCAGGCGAACCTGAAAAACCCTCAGGTCATATTTGCCGCCAGCAAATACTAGAAGTAAACAAATAGTCCCACAACATGGACAGTGATATACCAGAGGGGGATCATTGGCAAAAATTCCCACAAAATATATGTATTTTAATCAGGGGCCATTTTTATGCATCTTAGGCTACTTTCACACTCGCGTTTGGTGCAGATCCATCTTGTATCTGCACAGTCGGATCCACACCAATAATGCAAACGCTTGTATCCATTCAGAACGGATTCGTTTGCATTATTCATAATAAAAAAAAAGTCAATGGGGGACGGATCTGTTTTCAATTGCATCATATTGTGTCAGTGAAAAAAGGATCCGTCCCCATTGACTTACATTGTATATCAAGACGGATCTGTTTGGCTCCGCATAGTCAGACGGTCACCCAAACGCTGCAATCTGCGTATTGTTGACCGTCTAAAAAACGCAACGGAGACCAAATGCAGCCAAATTGATGCATTCTGAATGAATCCTTATCCATTCAGAATGCATTGGGGCTGAACTGATCTGTTTTGGGCCGCTTGTGAGAGCCCTGAAACGGATCTCACAAGCGGACCCAGAAACGCCAGTGTGAAAGTAGCCTAACACACAGGCGTCTTCAGGACTTTACAGAGGCTTTCAGTCGCCTCTTGTCACTACTCCACTCCCTGACTACGTGCATGTGCCCATCACCCTGCCTATCTGACTCGTTAGACTGAAGGCAGACTCTCCTTAGTAAGGATCAGTTACAGCCTTGCTAAGAAGATGCTAACTGAAATGACCCCTCTAGTTACACATACCGGTGCCTAACTCCTCCTACACATGTGACTGATCACATGTTCATATCATCATGAAAAATCCTTTAGCTCCTCCTATACAAGTGACTGATCACATGTTCATGACATCATGAAAAATACTTTAGCTCCTCCCATACATGTGACTGATCACATGTTCATGACATCATGAAAAATCATTTAGCTTCTCCCATACATGTGACTGATCACATGGTCATGACATCATGAAAGGTCCTTAAGCTCCTCCAGCAGCACAGCCTGGAGTCTGACTCCTTCCATATATGTGACTGATCACATGGTCATGACATCATGAAAGGTCCTTAAGCTCCTCCAGCAGCACAGCCTGGAGTCTGACTCCTTCCATATATGTGACTGATCACATGGTCATGACATAATGAAAGGTCCTTAAGCTCCTCCAGCAGCACAGCCTGGAGTCTGACTCCTTCCACACATGTGACTGATCACATGGTCATGACATCATGAAAAATCATTTAGCTTCTCCCATACATGTGACTGATCACATGGTCATGACATCATGAAAGGTCCTTAAGCTCCTCCAGCAGCACAGCCTGGAGTCTGACTCCTTCCACACATGTGACTGATCACATGGTCATGACATCATGAAAAATCATTTAGCTTCTCCCATACATGTGACTGATCACATGTCATGACATCATGAAAGGTCCTTAAGCTCCTCCAGCAGCACAGCCTGGAGTCTGACTCCTTCCACACATGTGACTGATCACATGGTCATGACATCATGAAAAATCATTTAGCTTCTCCTATACATGTGACTGATCACATGTCATGACATCATGAAAGGTCCTTAAACTCTTCCAGCAGTACAGCCTGAATTCTGACTCCTCCTACTCATGTGACTAATCACATGGTCATGACATCATTAAAGGCTCTTAAACTCCTCCAGCAGTACAGCCTGAATTCTGACTCCTCCTACACATGTGACTGATCACATGGTCATGACATAATGAAAGGTGCTTTAGCTCCTCCAATAGCAAGGCCTGGATTCTAACTCCTTCTACATATGTGACTGATCACATGGCCATGAAATCAACAAAGGTCCTTTAGACCGCCAGGATCTAACATCTGCTGTTGGGTGGACTGTGCTCTGTGGCTATATTCTGCACTAACAGGTGATGTTAACATCAAATAAACACTAGAAGATACAAATGTAAGAACCTCCATCAGTGGCATTTATTGGGGTAGCTGGAAAGTATTTCCCCTAAAACCACGCTGGAACCGAACAGATACAGAACTACCTTTAGTCCCTTAATTTCAATCTGCACATTCATAGCCTATTACAGGAGGGGATTTTTATGTTACTGTTCTGCCTCCAGCAAGAGGTAAATTACATGTTTTATTATATCAGACGGGGCATATAGTGGTTTCATATAGACATTGCCCTTCAAACCCTAGTAAATGTAACTGAGCAATGGGGACGTGATATATTTCTAGGCAATAACAGTGTAGGTGACCCCAGAACATGTACAGACACTTCTTCTACAGATGGCTTCTTCTTCTTCTGGGACAGCAGCTCGGTGTCCTATGGAACTGAACTATTGATGAAAATCTAGGACTGTCCAGCTTTGTCGAGGACATGAGATAGATTAATAGACAGAAAAAAAAAATCTGATTCTGACGTTATGTCTCTACAGTGGTTACTTCATGCTTACATCTTTACACCGTAACTACATCCCGCTCACAGAGTATGCATGATGAACACCTACCAAGATCATGTGACTGGAAAACTATTACATCTCACCCTGCAGATCATCTACCTGCTGACTGGGCAGGTGAGTGATTCAGGCAGTGATTTCACAGAATAGTATAAAAGAAATGACCTATCATATTTAGTGTTGTCTGTCTTACTATTTAGGATTATGGGCCCATAAAGAGGTCCGAGGAGGCTGTGAAGCCCACCAGTGATCATCATAAGTCAGGAAGATGGAAAAGAATCCAGACCTCCATTATGGAGTCTTCAACCCATGCACACACGACACTTGACGCAAACAATGAGCAAAAGATCCTAGAAGTCACCAACAAGATAATTCATCTGCTGACTGGAGAGGTGAGTGCGGCAGGGAATACTGGGACAGTATATAATGACACCAAAGTAGGTGCCTGGAGAATGACATTGACTTTGTGTATATCAGGTTCCTATAAGATGTCAGGATGTCACTGTCTATTTCTCCATGGAGGAGTGGGAGTATATAGAAGAACATAAGGATATGTACAAGGATGTCATCGTGGAAAATCAGCAGCTCCTCACATCACTGGGTAAAAATAGTTTTTTTTATTGTAAAGATATGGCATTCTTAAGGATCCTGTAGGTATACAAGTATAATATAATCACCACATCACCCACTGTATTTGTATTCTATAGAGAGGTCCAGTAAGAAAAGTTTATTAAAGAGGTGTCCCGACCAGGATTTTCCTCTGGATGAACAAGAGGAAAATTATAATATCCTTCATGATTTTAAGGTATGTCCTGCCTGTCCTTGAAATTTGTAATCAATGTGATTTTATTAAAGGGATATTCTGTGGCATTATCCTTACAATAGGCCATCAATGTTTGATTGGTGAGTGTTGAAATTAATTTGAAAAGCCAGTGCAAACAATGAAGGGGATGCAGAACTCACGTGAGTGCCAAGGCCTCTTCCCTGTGTTGATCAGTGGATGTCCCGGAGTTCAGAATCCTACCAAACTGCAGACAATCAAAGTAAAAGTTCAGGGAGCCCCTTTAAAAATGTAATGCCAGAAAACCTTATTTATTTCTCCAGTTTATAAAGTTGCTGGTATACATAATCATTTGTTTAAGAAACGTCATGTTACACCTGATGGGACGTCGCAATCCTGACATTAAGGCCCCTTTCACACGGGCGAGTATTCCGCGCGGATGCGATGCGTGAGTTGAACGCATTGCACCCGCACTGAATACTGACCCATTCATTTCTATGGGGCTGTTCACATGAGCGGTGATTTTCACGCATCACTTGTGCATTGCGTGAAAATCACAGCATGCTCTATATTCTGCGTTTTTCACGCAACGCAGGCCCCATAGAAGTGAATGGGGTTGCGTGAAAATCGCAAGCATCCGCAAGCAAGTGCGGATGCGGTGCGATTTTCACGCACGGTTGCTAGGAAACGATCGGGATGGAGACCCGATCATTATTATTTCCCCTTATAACATGGTTATAAGGGAAAATAATAGCATTCTGAATACAGAATGCATAGTAAAATAGCGCTGGAGGGGTTAAAAAAATAATAATAATAATTTAACTCACTTTAATCCACTTGACCGCGGAGCCCGGCTTCTCCTTCTGTCTCCTTTCTTCAGGACCTGGGTAAAGGACCTGTGGTGACGTCACTCAGGTCATCACATGATCCATCACATGATCTTTTACCATGGTGATGAATCATGTGATGGATCATGTGATGACCGGAGTGACGTCACCACAGGTCCTTTACCCAGGTCCTGAAGAAAGGAGACAGAAGGAGAAGCCGGGCTCCGCGGTCAAGTGGATTAAGGTGAGTTAAATTATTATTTATTTATTTTTTAACCCCTCCAGCGCTATTTGACTATGCATTCTGTATTCAGAATGCTATTATTTTCCCTTATAACCATGTTATAAGGGAAAATAATACAATCTACAGAACACCGATCCCAAGCCCGAACTTCTGTGAAGAAGTTCGGGTTTGGGTACCAAACATGCACGATTTTTGCACTCGCGCGGAAAAATCGTTGGTGTTCCCGTAACGCACCCGCACATTTTCCCGCAACGCCCGTGTGAAAGAGGCCTTAGGCTATCATAAGAATGAGTAGAAAAACTGACCTGACTTCCTGTCCACACAGCAGATGCAGAGTCCAAAGGTTTACAATTGTAATCTATGGTAAAATTGCTGTGTTTCTATTAGGCTGTGCTACAGACAGGGATTAATATCAACTTTCTTATTGCAGGCCTGGGAGCTGTCAGAAGGTTGTGGAGCGGCTGTTCTGTCATGATGACCCTTCAGATGCTATGGTCACAATTGACCATGGCCTCTGAGGGGGTACATGTTCGTGATGAAACATTTGCAGCGAGTTAAGCAAATGATTACGTATACCCGATCACTTACAAACTAACCAAAAAAATTGTTGGGGAATGCCTCTCTAACAGAGATTCTAATGTTTAAGCACAAGTAACTGAATCATATACATAATGTTTGGACTCTTTAGAGGGAAGAACTGTATTTTATTAAAGTTGAAGGTATAGATGGAGAAGAAGAGAGCAATGCAGGAAACTGTCAACAATATCAAATGGAGGAAATACTTCCTACTATCTGCTCAGGTGAGCAAGAGCCAAATGTTCAGTCAAGACAATCATCTCTCTTTCTATACCCTGTAAGAGCCTACTCTCACAGTATCATTCAAGCTTCATTCTCTTCACCAATGTGGCCTGGAGATACTGACCCATTCCAACTTTCAGGGGATAGCTTCATGTGCAAGTAATATGTGTCATGTCACGGCTTGCATATTAATATATGATCAAATATGAATGCGTAATATGATTTTTTTTTTACAATTAGATTTTTTTTCAATAATGTATTTGTTTTGGTTTCATATTGTGTTCTGAAATGTTTGTTTTTTCTTATCCTTATATTTGTTTGGTAAAGACACACATGAAATATGTAAACATGAAGCAAGTATTTTTAAATTCAACCCACTGACTTCCCAATCACTACCCTTAGGGATCTGTTGGAATATTCTATGTACAGAAAAAAAGTAATTTACTATCCAGAAAAATGCCTATATTAGGTGTATTTGTAGCTCAGATTGCCATGCAAAGGTCATTTGCGCCGCTATCTGCAACTTCTCCCCGCTCACGCCAGGTCTAATAAAGGGCGGCTTGGTGTGGGCGGAGAAGGGGACAGGCCGGTAGGCCCGTCACAATCATAATTTTCTTCGCCTATTTTAAGCGTCGAAAATGGTCTAAATGTAAGACAGCAAGAAAGATGGCTTACATTTAGACTCGCTCTGGATACGCCGAAGTTATGTAGAGGCCAGCGCCAGCTATAGAAGTTTTTAAGACCAGCGTCTAAAATGTGTGCTTAAAAAAATGCATGAAAGAGTAATTTGAATACAGACATAAAACTGTATTGGCAAGTGTGAATATGCCCTCTTGCTATGATGTTGTTGGCTCCCCTTCCACTCCTGATGAAATGAATATATGTTAATATAGTTTTTATATTTTCAGGAGAGGAACTTAATATTGGGATTCTTCCTGAGGACCATCTTCCAAAGATAACAGAAAGACATGATATCCCCAAGAATTCTTCAAATCTTATTACCTTGGACATCCATCCATTTCAGTACAGGTCGACGCAAATTCTATCTGATTGTATAGATCCAGGAGGTTTAACTGGATCTCCTAACCTATCTCCATGTTCCAGTTTTCATCCTATGCAAGTTCAGGAAAAGCAAACTGGGGAAAATACAAATCTAATCTTACAACATGGGAATAACATGAAAAATGGATTGTTCTCTTGTCTGGAGTGTGACAAAAGATTTAAACAAAAAGCTTATCTCATGGCACACCAGAAACTTCACAATGGTCAGAACCAATATCAGTGCACAGAGTGTCCAAATAAATTTCCATGCATGTCCAAACTTACTCAACATCAGAAATTACACAGCAGAAAGAAGCAGTTTAATTGTAACAAATGTAGAAAGGGCTATATGGCAAAGGACAATCTTATTTGCCATCAGGAATCCCACATTAGGGAAAAACCCTTCAATTGTCCCGAGTGCGGCAAATGTTTTTCACGAAAGATGGTGCTCATGAGACATCTGAGAATACACAATGTAGAGAACCCCTTTGCATGTTTGGAATGTGGGAAAAGTTTTACCCAGAAATCTGATTTGGTGCGACATCAGCGAACGCATACGGGAGAGAAGCCATATACCTGCCTGGCATGCTCAAAAGGTTTTGCACAGAAATCTGGGCTTGTGAGACATCAGCTAATTCATAGAGATTAGAGATTAGATTGTATTTTGTTTTGAGATACATATTTCTGCACCATAGGGGGCAGTGTTGTAGGAATAACTGCTGGTAGTCCCTTAGTCCCTTAGTGGGTTAATGAAATTGTATTTGTGAGCCATAAATGTTATTACTTCCTTTTCCCTGCTAATACAAAGTGCAAGAGAATGAGTAAGGAAAACATTAGATTCATACTTAATGATATGTGATTTCTAGAGCTAGATATTATGCAGAGGTGATGTTGTATAGTCTATATATCTATTAAGACAATGTTCTATTTAAAAAAACACTGATGCCGGCGTGTTAACCCCTTGTAAGCCCCAGCTAACCAAAAGCAGTCATAGTTGGTTGGCCCAATGCATCTTCGCACCTACCTTCCTCAGGAGGCGTGAAAGGTGGCACTGTTATAGCAACTCCACTGGCTGCGTTACTGTGAGACCGTGGTGCTCCCACAGTGACAATACCAGCTGCGCTGCGCATGCGCAAGTATAGTGGGGCTCGATGCCCTTACTATATACTGTGACGGACAGGCCAAGGTAGCTTGCAGAGAGTTGAGATCACCAGCAGAGGGGTAGGGCATCGCAGGCAGTTAGGAGCGCACGGGAGAGGTACTGGGCACTGTCAATGGGTGGGCTGAGCTCTTACAAAGTTTAGAAACAACCTGCTGGGCACTTTGCACCCTAATTTGCATATAGAATACACATTGTTTTCTGGACATAGAAAATCCACCCAAAAATAACAAAGGTATGTTTTAAACCAAGTCTGACTCCACAACAGCATGGTAGCATTACTGATATAGGGCAAATGGTGATAGATTCCCTTTAACCCAAAAATCAAACATCCCTGCCTACATTAACATCAGGGGTTGTTTCAAGGCCCACCAGTTTTCCCAGGTTTTCCCCCATTATGTAAATTGAAAGTCTCTATCAACCTATCAATTTCAGCCCTTGACCAATGTCTAATAAAAAATTGGTTTTCATTTGGCAAAAAAACGTACTGGCATGTGATTCTTTATGTCGAACGTATCTAACGGTTCATACCTATGAATTTTTGCAGTTGCGCTATAGTATCAAAGGTTGTGTGAACATTTGGAGACCACCAGTTGGTGAGACTAGAATGCTTGACCACTAAAAGGATCAACTGGAACAAGGGAGGTGTAGCTGACCAGCTAGGACCTGTCCTAGGTTGCTAGTATAGCTTATATGTGTATACAGCTAGACCTGCCAATAGCCTTAATACAGTTCCTATGTTTATGTGTTAAAGACAAAAGCAAAGTTATTTACTGTGACATCATGTTTTGGATGTCATATATATTTTGTGTTGACAGAAGCAGAAAAAGATAATATGCCTTTAAGATTCATTTTGTAATGTAAGGTAAGCTCAGTGACACAGCAGAAACAACAGAAAGCATAGTGTTTATCTGTTGTTGCTGGGCAGAAGTCTTCTTCCCAGCTTACAAGCTCCTCCATTCTATATAATTGGTCCACCTTCTCTTTCCACTGACCTATCATTAGAGGATCCCTACTTAGCCACTTCAGAGGTATTAAAAGTCTAGCAGCTTGGATCAGATGTGTTGCTAGATTTTTTTGGAAGGATGCCAGTTACCAGAGGGGAGCCATAGTAGTACATTCTCTGGGGCTAGATCAAGAGCCCTGGCCGTTATTGCATTAGTAGTATGAATAACTCCTGCCCAGAATTCTGTCAGACGTGGGCAGGACCAGAAGATGTGGCTTAAAGAACTTTCTCTAGCTCCACATCTCCAGCATGCATCAGAATCACACAAGCCCCTCAAGTACTGCTGTCTGGGGGTCTTGTACCACTGGGTCATGACCTTATAAGAGTGCTCCTGGACCCTAATGCACCTAGAAAAGCCATGTGTGTGTGTGTGTACTCGTAAAACCTCTGTCTCTGAGAGGTCTTTGCCTAATTCAGAGGACCAGGTCTGGACATAATACAGTGTCACTTTTTTAAGGAGGGTAAGTAGGTGATATCTTTTCAACACGTGTTATGTACATGGACTATCTGCTGCGGAGGCGGCAGTGTTATATATGAAGAAAAGTTGAAGTTTATAAAGAAGTTATTTGGAGCATTTGGTGTGCTCGTTAAACCTACTGTTTCCATAGAGCGTTGCTAGAGGAATTACAGAGTAATAGACAGTCTGGTTAGACTAAAAGTCAGAGATACCAAAATTCTTCTAATGCCACAGCGCAAAAGGCACTTCATAGTGCTGCGCCTGCCACAGTGGAACTATTGCCCTCAGAGGGCGAAGTGATAGCGCTCCTCAACTTGAAAAGTAAAGAGCGCACTAGAGCAGCGGAGCGCCAGCATATGATGCAGCACAGCAACTGTCCCCTGAGTGAGCAAGCAAAGACACCTCAGCGGAGATACCATAGAACGTGCAGATTAGTCAAACTGCAGCCGACGCTTAAAGCGGCAGAACGGCAAAGGCAAGATAGTCAGAGAAAGAGCGCCAACCCTCCTGCGATCCCTAGAGAGAGAAAGAGCCTTAATACAGTTCCTATGTTTATGTGTTAAAGACAAAAGCAGAGTTATTTACTGTGACATTATGTTTTGGATGTCATATATATTTTGTGTTCACAGAAGCAGAAAAAGATAATATGCCTTTAAGATTCATTTTGTAATGTAAGGTAAGCTCAGTGACACAGCAGAAACCAACAGAAAGCATAGTGTTTATCTGTTGTTGCTGGGCAGAAGTCTAGACCAATCATAGTCAGCTTCTCACACAGCAAGAGTTTTCACCAATCACAGCCAGCCTCACAGACAGCCTGTCTGGGAATTCCCCTAGCAGGAGCTACTAGAATCATTATTCACCAGAGACAGGAGCTGAAGAGACATTCACTCCACTGAGAGCTGTGTTTTTATGGGAACAAGAGGCCAAAATAGGTATTTAGATTTACAGTTATATACTGTTCATATTGTTAGTATTGTGATTAGAACTGTATATTGAACCAGTTATATATGTGTTTACTTACAGTTCCACCAAATCAAATCAATTGCAAATATCAAGTTCAAATTTCCAAATCCAAATTGCAAGCATACAAATTCAGATTCAATATTGCAATCCAAATTGCATACAACCATACCAGATCATACTCAACCAATCTGCAAATAGTCACTGCTAACTGCATACTGCAAGCAGAACTATTAGTTAGACCTCAGATATACCTCTCAGAGAGATCATAAAGTGCTTAAATAACTTAAAGTGAGAGTACAGATACTCAAGAGAGAAATATATCCCCCATTTTATGTTGAATGACAAGATTGAACAGTTGAACCACCATCTTATGCATACCACCATTTTGTGATATCTTTTTTTTCTTTCTTTCAAATTAATTTTTATTATTCAGCAACATTAAACAAGTACATACATGACCCTTAACCTCTTAAGGACACATGACGTACCGGTACATCATGATGTCCTGGTACTTAAGGACACATGACGTACCGGTACATCATGTGTTGTTCCGATCACTGCCGCCCGGCCGGCGGTGATTGGAACCCGGTGCCTGCTCAAATCATTGAGCAGGCACCTAGGCTAAATGCGCGGGGGGGTCCCGTGACCCCCCCATGTCGGCGATCGTGGCAAACCGCAGGTCAATTCAGACCTGCGGTTTGCTGCGATTTCTGCATTTTCTGATCCCCGCGGTCCCTGACCGCGGGGATCAGAATTTTTATTTGCCTAAAATAACGTTTTATTCACCACCCCTGCACCCCCGAATGATTTTATGGTGGCGGGAGGTGCAGGGGGAGGGTTGCGGGCGGTGGGGGCGGTGCGGGAGGCGGGCGGTGCGGCAGGCGGGATCGCGATCCCCCGCCCGCCTCCCCTTGTATAATCGTTGGCTTCTAGTGGGTATACCAGGGTGCCAGCACATTGCTGGCACCCTGGTATAAACGGCTGACATCTGCGATGCGATGTCAGCCGTTTAACACTTTCCATACAGCGGTCCGTACAGACCGCTGTATAGAAAAGGTTAACAGCGCAGGGAGCTCCCTCCCTCTCCCATCGGGGGGCTGCTGTGCCTTTGCAGCCCCCCGATGGGAGGGAGAGAGCCCCCAGACAGCCCCCCGACAGATCCCCTCCTTACCCTTCCCCGTCTGCGCAGTTCTGAGCAGTACTGAGCAGACAGGGAAGGTTCCCATGGCAACAGGACGCCGTCTCAGGCGTCCTGCTGTCCATGGTGCTGAACAGATCTGTGCTAAAAGGCATAGATCTGTTCAGACAAAGTGTAAAATACAGTACAGTACAATATATATTGTACTGTACTGTATTATACAGACATCAGACCCACTGGATCTTCAAGAACCAAGTGGGTCTGGGTAAAAAAAAAAGTGAATAAAAGTGAAAAAAAAGTAAAAATCAAAAAACACATTTATCACTGATTAAAAATGAAAAAAATAAAATTCCCTACACATGTTTGGTATCGCCGCGTCCGTAACGACCTGATCTATAAAACGGTCATGTTACTTTACCCGAACGGTGAACGCCATAAAAATAAAAAATAAAAAACTATGATGAAATTGAAATTTTGCCCACCTTACTTCCCAAAAAAGGTAATAAAAGTGATCAAAAAAGTCGCATGTACGCCAAAATTCTAACAATCAAACCGTCATCTCATCCCGCAAAAATCATACCCTACCCAAGATAATCGCCCAAAAACTGAAAAAACTATGGCTCTTAGACTATGGAAACACTAAAACATGATTTTTTTTGTTTCAAAAATGAAATCATTGTGTAAAACTTACATAAATAAAAAAAAAGTATACATATTAGGTATCGCCGCATCCGTATCGACCGGCTCTATAAAAATATCACATGATCTAACCCCTCAGATGACCACCGTAAAAAAATAAAAATAAAAACGGTGTAAAAAAAGCCATTTTTTGTCATCTTACGTCACAAAAAGTGTAATAGAAAGCAATCAAAAAGTCATATGCACCCCAAAATAGATGCCAATCAAACCGTCATCTCATCCCGCAAAAAATGAGACCCTACTTAAGATAATCGCCCAAAAACTGAAAAAACTATGGCTCTTAGACTATGGAGACACTAAAAGATTTTTTTTGTTTTAAAAATGAAATCATTGTGTAAAACTTACATAAATAAAAAAAATTGTATACATATTAGGTATCGCCGCGTCCGTGACAACCTGCTCTATAAAATTACCACATGATCTAACCTGTCAGATGAATGTTGTAAATAACAAAAAAAAAACGGTGCCAAAAAAGCTATTTCTTGTTACCTTGCCGCACAAAAAGTGTAATATAGAGCAACCAAAAATCATATGTACCCTAAACTAGTACCAACAAAACTGCCACCCTATCCCGTAGTTTCTAAAATGGGGTCACTTTTTTGGAGTTTCTACTCTAGGGGTGCATCAGGGGGGCTTCAAATGGGACATGGTGTCAAAAAAAACAGTCCAGCAAAACCTGCCTTCCAAAAACCGTATGGCATTCCTTTCCTTCTGCGCCCTGCCGTGTGCCCGTACAGCTGTTTACGACCACATATGGGGTGTTTCTGTAAACTACAGAATCAGAGCCATAAATATTGAGTTTTGTTTGGCTGTTAACCCTTGCTTTGTAACTGGAAAAAAAATATTAAAATGGAAAATCTGCCAAAAAAGTGAAATTTAGAAATTGGATCTCTATTTTCCATTAAATCTTGTGCAACACCTAAAGGGTTAACAAAGTTTGTAAAATCTGTCTTGAATACCTTGAGGGGTGTAGTTTCTTAGATGTGGTCACTTTTATGGAGTTTATAATCTAGGGGTGCATCAGGGGGGCTTCAAATGGGACATGGTGTCAAAAAAACAGTCCAGCAAAATCAGCCCTCCAAAACCAAACGGTGCACCTTTCCCTCTACGCCCCGCTGTGTGGCCGTACAGTAGTTTACGGCCACATATGGGGTGTTTCTGTAAACGGAAGAGTCAGGGCAATAAAGATACAGTCTTGTTTGGCTGTTAACCCTTGCTTTGTTAGTGGAAAAAATGGGTTAAAATGGAAAATTAGGCAAAAAAATGAAATTCTCAAATTTCATCGCCATTTGCCAATAACTCTTGTGCGACACCTAAAGGGTTAACGACGTATGTAAAATCAGTTTTGAATACCTTGAGTGGTGTAGTTTCTTAGATGGGGTCACTTTTAGGGAGTTTCTCCTCTAGGGGTGCATCAGAGGGGCTTCAAATGGGACATGGTGTAAATAAACCAGTCCATAAATATCAGCCTTCCAAAAACCAAACGGCGCACCTTTCACTCTACGCCCCGCTGTGTGGCCGTACAGTAGTTTATGGCCACATATTGAGTGTTTCTGTAAACGGCAGAGTCAGGGCAATTAAGATACAGTCTTGTTTGGCTGTTAACCCTTGCTTTGTTAGTGGAAAAAATGGGTTAAAATGAAAAATTAGACAAAAAAATGAAATTCTCAAATTTCCTCCCCATTTGCCAATAACTCTTGTGCAACACCTAAAGGGTTAACAACGTATGCAAAATCAGTTTTTAATACCTTGAGGGGTGTAGTTTCTTAGATGGGGTCATTTTTGGGTGGTTTCTATTATGTAAGCCTCGCAAAGTGACTTGAGACCTGAACTGGTCCCTAAAAATTGAGTTTTTGTAAATTTCTGAAAAATTTCAAGATTTGCTTCTAAACTTCTAAGCCTTATAACATCCCCAAAAAATAAAATATCATTCCCAAAACAATTCAAACATGAAGTAGACATATGGGGAATGTAAAGTCATCACAATTTTTGGGGGTATTACTATGTATTACAGAAGTAGAGAAACTGAAACTTTGAAATTTGCAAATTTTTCCAAATTTTTGTTAAATTAGGTATTTTTTGGTGCAAAAAAAATTATTTTTTTTGACTTCATTTTACCAGTGTCATGAAGTACAATATGTGACGAAAAAACAATCTCAGAACGGCCTGGATAAGTCAAAGCGTTTTAAAGTTATCAGCACTTAAAGGGACTCTGGTCAGATTTGCAAAAAATGGCCTGGTCCTAAGGTGTAAAAAGGCTGTGTCCTTAAGGTGTTAATTATAGTCACATACCATGGGCCTAGTAAAAGTATAGGTATACAAAAATAATGAAAAATACAGGTTTGAATATGTGGTCGCATATCATCCAATACACATAAAGCATATTCTATAATTACCCGTAGTATGCATTATACTCTTGTTACTGCGTTTCCTTGAATAAAAATGGGAAGGGGATGAAGGGGGGGGGGGGAGGGTAAACAGTGTGTGGGTAAGCCCGTAGGGCCACCCAACTATTCCCTAGCTATTTCCTCGGAACTTGTCATTGCTGTGATATTTTTAATAGAATCTCAGGTAGTTTGCGTCAAGGGCTTATCTGAATTCTGTGTGTTTGGACTGGGGTTGTTGGTTTGGCAATATGTCTTCCAGGGACCCCACATCCGTAGAAACCTATCGTGGTTTCTTTCTTCCCAGCTTACAAGCTCCTCCATTCTATATAATTGGTCCACCTTCTCTTTCCACTGACCTATCGTTAGAGGATCCCTACTTAGCCACTTCAGAGGTATTAAAAGTCTAGCTGCTTGGATCAGATGTGTTGCTAGATTTCTTTTGGAAGGATGCCAGTTACCAGAGGGGAGCCATAGTAGTACATTCTCTGGGGCTAGATCAAGAGCCCTGGCCGTTATTGCATTAGTAGTATGAATAACTTCTGCCCAGAATTCTGTTAGACGTGGGCAGGACCAGAAGATGTGGCTTAAAGAACTTTCTCCAGCTCCACATCTCCAGCATGCATCAGAATCACACAAGCCCCTCAAGTACTGCTGTCTGGGGGTCTTGTACCACTGGGTCATGACCTTATAAGAGTGCTCCTGGACCCTAATGCACCTAGAAAAGCCATGTGAGTGTGCGTGTATTCGTAAAACCTCTGTCTCTGAGAGGTCTTTACCTAATTCAGAGGACCAGGTCTGGACATAATACGGTGTCACTTTTTTAAGGGGGGTAAGTAGGTGATATCTTTTCAACACGTGTTATGTACATGGACTATCTGCTGCGGAGGCGGCAGTGTTATATATGAAGAAAAGTTGAAGTTTATAAAGAAGTTATTTGAAGCATTTGGTGTGCTCGTTAAACCTACTGTTTCCATAGAACGTTGCTAGAGGAATTACAGAGTAATAGACATTCTGGTTAGACTAAAAGTCAGAGATACCAAAATTCTTCTAATGCCACAGTGCAAAAGGCACTTCATAGTGCTGCGCCTGCCACAGTGGAACTATTGCCCTCAGAGGGCGAAGTGATAGCGCTCCTCAACTTGCACAGTGAAGAGCGCACTAGAGCAGCGGAGCGCCAGCATTTGCTGCAGCGCAGCAACTGTCCCCTGAGTGAGCAAGCAAAGACACCTCAGCGGAGATACCATAGAACGTGCAGATTAGTCAAACTGCAGCCGACGCTTAAAGTGGCAGAACGGCAAAGGCAATATAGTCAGAGAAAGAGCGCCAACCCCCCTGCGATCCCTAGAGAGAGAAAGAGACGCATGGTGGGAGGTCAAAGCCCAGAGCTAGAGTGCCTGCACCGCTATCCACGGAGAGACCATGTACTGCAGTCAGCTAGTTTCCCACCATTAGGCCCAAAGCCTGCAGCAGCGTATCCAAGCCAGCGTATCACAAGTCATCACAAGTCATCTCAGATGATCACAAGTCTACACAGAGCATCACAAATCTGCACAGAGTATCGCAAGTCAGCGCAGAGCATTGGATCATCAAGAAAAGACACTTCTCCCTTAAGATTGACATTTGTTCCTGCTCTTCAGAATAAGGTCAGAGCTTTCCTTTTATTACTTATCATTGCATATAGGCTTTGGCATAAAGAGACTTTTTTTTGTGTTCAGAAATAGACTTTAAATAAAAACAAAGGACAGTTTGTAGTAGAAAGGATTTAAAGAGGAACTTTCACTAGAATAAAACATCTAAACTAAGTATACAGACATGTAGAGCGGCGCCCAGGGATCCCCCTGCACTTACTGTTATCCCTGGGCGCCGCTCTGTTCTCCCGTTATAGCCTCCAGTATCTTCATAGTTAGGCTCCACCCAGGGGAACCTGCCGGCGTCTCATTCTCCCATGCTGTAGCGCTGGCCAATCGCAGCGCTCAGCTCATAGCCTGAGAGGCTTTTTTTTCTCTCAGGCTATGAGCTGAGCGCTGCGATTGGCCAGTGCTACAGCATGGGAGAAGGAGACCCCGGCAGGTTCCCCTGGGTGGAGCCTAACTATGAAGATACCGGAGGCTATAATGGGAGAACGGAGCGGCGCCCGGGGATAATAGTAAGTGCAGGGAGATCCCTGGGCGCCGCTCTCCATGTCTGTATAGTTAGTTTAGATGTTTTATTCTAGTGAAAGGTCCTCTTTAAAGTGAAAGACATTTATTGCCTGCATTTATCGCTGTTGTATTTAAAGTGACAGTCATTTATTTCTGCATTTGTCAGTATTGCATTTAAAGTGAAAGGACTCTTAATATTCGTATTAATTGTCAGTATTGCATTTAAAGTAAAATGTCTGAGCTTAGTATTACCATGCCACTGTTAGAGGATACAAAGATAGATAGAGTAGAAGTTAAAAAGCAAGGGAACCTGTCTGAGGTAGAAGATTCTTTTGCAGCATTAGTCTTGCCTCAAACAAATATAGCCAAAACAGATGAACTAAGACGTTCATCATGTGCCAGAAAACCGACCCCAAAGATGCTGGAAAATTTGGAGCAAGAAGCAGCATTAAAAGGAAAAATGTTTGCCAGAATGTAAGAGAAGTGGAATTCATATATTAAAGGCATTTGTAGAAAGCTAAAGCAAGAAAGTATAAAAAGGAACTTGAGTGATATGGTAGAGACGGTAGAAGAATCTGAATCAGAGCTTATGGCAGCATATGTCAACCTGCGCTTGCTTACGACACCTTCCCAGGATATTGTAAGGAACATGGACACATGTACTGCGGTCAATAAATATTTAGTAAAGCTCATGAGAGAACTATCATCTGCAGCAAACTATGATGAAGTTAAAGCAAGAAGTAGAATGGATAAGCTTTTTGTATATTCTCTTTTTATTAATTTTCATTTTAAAAATAATGTATCACAAGAGGAGGACACCTCGGGACGCAGCCCAAGAGAGTTACCTCCATAAGACATGTGTGATACAATAGAAAACGCATTAAGTGCTATAAAGGTAAACATGAAGGAAAATCGAATGGCAAGTATATAATGCCAGCATATGTCAGGTGATATCCGGACATTCCTTTAGTAAAGGTGCAGCCTAGTAACCAATTAACTTCAGGTAGTTCGCAGTCGAGAGGGAGAGACCAGGTCAGGTGGGGAAGGGAAGCGGGGAAAAGGAAGGGGGGAGGGGAGGGAGGGGGAGGCAAAAAGAAATTAAAGGTAAAAAGAAAACTCAGAAAGAGCAAAAAAGAAAAGGGAAATGAATGGCCAAGAGAGATATACAAGAGCTTTCAATCTTATGAAGCGCGGAGAAGTTTATAGTCGTGAGTAGTTTGAAATGTGATTCAGCCTTTCCATGTCTTAAGAAACTTATTTTCAGTGTTCAGTAGCGCAGCGGTCCCCAACCGCCATGCCACGGCCCAGGACCAGGCCGTGGAGGATTGTTAGCCGGGCCGCGGCGATCAGGGCAGTCTTTAACTCTGTACTAATGAAGCGCTTCCATTATGGAAGCGCTTCATTAGTACAGAAGGACCAGGGAGCGGTGAAGGATCTGTACTCACCACTTCCTGGTCCTCGGCTCGGCTATCGGCTGTGCATGGCATGGCTCACAGAGAGACCTCACGCTGTGCGCCGCTATACACAGCCAGCCGACAGCAGAATGAAGAGGATTGCGATGGTGACCAGGAGCAGGAGAGGTAAGTGTTTTTTTAATTTTATTTTATTTGCACTGGGGGCTGATGGCTGACTTGGGGGACATGGGGCTGACATGAGGGGCTAATGGGGGCTTATGGCTGACATGAGGGGCTAATGGGGGGGCTTATGGCTGACATGAGGGGCTAATGGGGGGCTTATGACTGACATGAGGGGCTAATGGGGGGCTTATGGCTGACATGAGGGGCTAATGGGGGGCTTATGGCTGACATGAGGGGCTAATGGGGGCTTATGGCTGACATGAAGGGCTAATGGGGGGCTTATGGCTGACATGAGGGGCTAATGGGGGGCTTATGGCTGACATGAAGGGCTAATGGGGGCTTATGGCTGACATGAGGGGCTAATGGGGAGCTTATGGCTGACATGAGGGGCTAATGGGGGGCTTATGGCTGACATGAGGGGCTAATTGGGGGCTTATGGCTGACATGAGGGGCTAATGGGGGGCTTATGGCTGACATGAGGGGCTAATGGGGGCTTATGGCTGACATGAAGGGCTAATGGGGGGCTTATGGCTGACATGAAGGGCTAATGGGGGGCTTATGGCTGACATGAGGGGCTAATGGGGGGCTTATGGCTGACATTGGGGGCTAATGGGGGGCTTATGGCTGACATGAGGGGCTAATGGGGGCTTATGGCTGACATGAGAGGCTAATGGGGGGGCTTATGGCTGACATTGGGGGCTTATGGCTGACATTGGGGGGTTTATGGCTGACATTGGGGGCTGATAGATGGCTAAAGGTTTGGGGGTTGATCTGAGCCATTGGGGGTCTGATTTGAGGTCTGATTAACATTGGGGGTCTGATTGCTGGTCTGACCTGAGGTGTAATGAAAAATATATTTTTCTTATTGTTCTCCTCTAAAACTAGGTGCATCTTATAGGGCGAAAAATACGGTACAGTGCAGCAGAGACCATAGTCAGTTTATATAGTCATTATATAGTGTTATATATTTTAATATGCACCTTGTGTTTTGTTATGCGCGTGAATCAGTCAGCCCCGCTCACCCCCTAAGCCCCCACCCAGAATTGGGTACAAGGGCGAGGGTGAAATGTCCGCACAATCCGCAGTGGAGGAGAAGGCTCGAAGAGTCGGATCAACGGTTGGATGGAGACGCGCTTGCAAGGGGACATGTGCGCCTAACCACGGTGTCGCCGCCAACGGAGTGGGTATAAAGGATTGTTCGGTTTGAACCCATTGTTTATGCGAACTATGCCGGCACCAGTCAATGATGCGCATTAGGTGTGAGGCTTTGTGATAGTTCACGAAGTTTGGTAGTCCCAAACCTCCACTGTGTTTAGGGCGGAACAGGAAGGAGCGGGCGATCCTTGGGGTTTTCCCCACCCATATGAACTTTGTGAGCATTTTTAACAGTGTATGAAAGAAAAGTCTGGGATTGCGTATAGGGAGCGTTTGAAAGAAATAGAGTATCCTAGGGAGGATGTTCATTTTAAAGATCGAGATTCTCCCGAACCAGGGGAACGTACCCGTACACCACTTATCAAGATCAGTTCGTATCTGACGGAGTGGGGGGGGGGGGGGGTAATTCTCTGTGTAAAGATCGGCTAATGTGGGGGATAGACGGATACCTAGATACTTTAGAGATGACCGCGCCCATTTAAAGGGAAATCCGACCAATAGATCCCTAACCGTTGCAGCAGGTAATGTGATATTAAGCGCTTCCGACTTCTGTAAATTGATTTTATAGTTTGACAGGTGGGCGTAAGTTTTGAGATCTTGCAAGAGGTTTGGGATAGAGATTCTGGGGTTAGAGACGAAGAAAAGCAGGTCGTCCGCATAAGCAGCAACTTTGTGGTAGGTTCCCCTTATTTGTACACCCGAGATATCCGGATTTAATCTGATATGCCCTAATAATGGTTCTAGGCAGAGGTTCAGTCTGGATTTGCAGAGTGCCCGTGCTAGTGTCCTGCCTGGTTTATTTCCATGCTCATAATAATGCCTGCGGCATTTGACTATGGAAGCTCTCGCTTTAGATAGGCATAACAAGCGGATTTGATCTCTTAAGAGACGTATTTCAGTTCCTATTTGATCAACCTGGGTGGTCTTGTGTTGTCTATCAAGGACATGTAGTTTGGAGATCAGTGCAGTCAGAGTGGCTGCCCTCTCTTTTTTGAGGCGGGCCCCTAGTTTAATGAAGATCCCTCTGACAAAACATTTATGCGCTTCCCAAACAGTAATCGGACTACTTTCCGGGGTCACATTTATGGAAAAGTAGTGTCACGGGGTTCCGAAGGTGCACTCGGTCCCCCATCGCCGGCGGACCTGTTGCTTAGCTTTGGGAATGAGGATCTGTGTTTGACCTCATTCCCAGGGCAGCTTTACTAGCTGGGTGGCTCCCTGCTCCTAAGTCTGCCTTGAGGGCCGAGCTGATCACTCGGTGCTCGACTGGTTGGTCTGTCGGTCATGTGACGCTGGCCACGTCACATGACCCTCACTCCCCACTATAAATACAGGCAGCCTGCTGGCTACAGGTTGCCTGTTAATTTCTAGGTTCCTGGCTATTTGTTGGACTGCTGAAATCTTACCTGATCCTGTTCCTTGACCATCCTTTTGCCTGATCCTCCTGTACTGCGCATCCGTCCTGGTATTGTGACCTCGGCTCCCACCTGACTACTCTCTTAGGACTCCTCTTGTACTTCTCTGCTCTCCTGGTATTTGACCCCGGCTTCCCCTGACCATTCTTTGCTTAATCCTTTGTACTTTGAAGCTTTCCTGGTATTGACTCGGTCCGTTCACGTCCTGTTGTTTGTCTGTCTGTCATCCCTGCACTTATTTCCAAGTTAGGGATTGCCGTCCAGTTGTCCCCTGTCATTAGGACTCGCGAGGCAAGTAGGCAGGGCCAGGGGTAAGGGTGGAGCGCAGTGGTCACTTCCCTTCTCCCCTGTGTGTGTGTGTACGCGACCGTTACAGATTAACAGGCCCAATAACCACTGTATTATGAATCCTCTGGTGACCCTGACTGACTATGTCTCTAATCTGACGCAGATGGTGCAGGAGTTAGGGGAAAAACTCGGCTCTTTTGAGTTAGGGCAAGGCTCTTCCACTCCTCAGGCCTCCAGTCCGCATTTTGAGCCCCAGATTAAGCTCCCAGAAACCTTTTCTGGAGACCGGAAGAAGTTTCTCTCTTTTAAGGAGAGTTGCAAACTTTACTTCCGTTTGCGCCCTGTGTCCTCTGGGCCCGAGAGTCAACGCGTGGGCATTATCATTTCCCGATTACAGGGTGATCCCCAGGACTGGGCGTTCTCTTTACCTGCTGGCACCAGTTGTTTATATTCTGTGGAGGGGTTCTTTCAGGCCCTAGGTACCCTCTATGATGAACCAGACAGGGCTCTAGTAGCCGAGACGGCTCTAAAGGCACTGGTTCAGGGCAATTTACCAGCGGAGGATTATTGCACCCAATTCAGAAGGTGGTGTGTCCCCTCAGGATGGAACGAACCAGCCCTGAAGAGTCAGTTCAGGTCAGGTCTGTCTGATAAATTAAAGGATCTTCTGGTCAGTTATCAACTTCCAGAGACCTTAGAGGAGATGATGACCCTTGTTGTCCGACTTGACCGACGGGTTAGAGAGAGACGACAGGAACAACAGTTCTCTTCCCAGATGGTGGTCCAGCCAGAGGCCTATCCCAGAGACAATGCTGAGGTCTCCACCGAGGAACCCATGCAGGTTGGCATGACCCGAGGGAATCTTCGCCGCAGACGTGGAGAATGCTTTTACTGTGGAGATACTGACCATTGGATCAACCAGTGTCCTAAGAAGGTCCTCTCTGTCAAGTCTCCAAAGGCAAGGCAACCTAAAGACCAGGTACACCCTGAATTTTCTAAATGTAAGCTTTCGGTACCCATTACGATTTCTCTGGGAGTAGATAAATGGCCGGGTAAGGCCTTTATTGATTCTGGCTCAGCGGCTAGCTTTATTGACTCTGAGTATGCTGTAAGATTGGGTATTCCTATGTTTGCCTTACCAACTCCTATCCATGTCATGGCTATTGATGCTACTCCTCTTATTGGTGGTACGGTGATCTTATGTACCTCGGAGATTTCTCTAACCGTGGGTGTGTGCCACTCAGAGAGATGTTCGCTTCTAGTCCTGGAGAACCTACCTGCTGAGGTGGTACTAGGGTTGCCTTGGCTCCGACTACATAACCCCACTATAGATTGGTCCAATGGGGAGTTGGTGAGATGGGGGCCTAAGTGTGACTCGTGCCTGTCCGTGGTACAGGCTGGGGTCTCAGTAAAGTCTGATACTTTACCCTCTGTTGTTAGAGAATATTCTGATGTATTCTCATCACCAACCCCGGAGGTTCTACCCCCCCATAGACCTTATGATTGTACCATAGAGCTAGTAGAGGGGGCCAAGTTTCCTAAAGGACGAATTTATAATCTTTCTATGCCCGAACGCAAGGCCATGGAAGATTATATTAAGGAGAGCCTTGGTAAAGGGCATATTAGACCTTCTGTCTCTCCTATGGGGGCTGGGTTTTTCTTCGTTAAGAAAAAAGATGGTGGTCTTAGGCCATGTATCGATTACCGGAGATTAAATAAAATCACTGTCCAGAATAGATACTCCCTCCCATTGATTCCGGATTTATTTAACCAGGTCCTGGGGGCAACCTGGTTTTCCAAAATTGACCTGAAAGGGGCATACAATCTAATCCGAATCAAGGAGGGAGACGAATGGAAGACGGCGTTCAATACTCCGGTAGGACACTTTGAATATCAGGTGATGCCTTTTGGACTCAGCAATGCCCCAGCTGTGTTCCAAAACTTCATGAATGACATTCTTAGGGAGTTCTTAGGTAAATTTGTTATTGTCTATCTTGACGACATTTTGATATTCTCTCCTGACTTCGAATCCCATGTGTCTCATGTTAGACAAGTATTAGAGGTGTTGAGGGAGAATCAGCTATCCGCTAAACAAGAGAAATGTGTCTTTGGTGTGCAGGAGATTCTGTTTCTAGGGCATGTTCTGACTCCTCACGCCTTCAAGATGGATCCTGGTAAGGTACTAGCAATTAAGGAATGGGTAAGACCTTCATCTTTAAAGGCCTTACAACGGTTCTTAGGTTTCGCTAATTACTATCGTAAATTTATTATGAATTTTTCCGTAATTGCTAAACCGTTGACCGACCTTACTAAGAAAGGGGCGGATTTGGAGAATTGGTCTACTGAGGCCATTTCTTCATTTGAAAAATTAAAAAAGGCATTCAGTAGCGCTCCCATTCTGATTCAGCCTGATCAGGAGAAACCTTTTATTGTGGAGGTGGATGCGTCCGAGGATGGCGCAGGAGCAGTCCTTTCACAAGGTCCTGCTAGCCTCACTAATCTGAGACCATGTGCCTTCTTCTCCAGGAAATTCTCTCCCACGGAGAGAAACTACGACATAGGGAATAGGGATCTGCTGGCCATTAAATGGGCATTTGAGGAGTGGAGGCATTTTCTGGAGGGGGCAAGGCATTGTGTAACTGTTGTCACTGACCATAAAAACCTTATGTTTCTCGAGTCTGCTAAGAGGTTGAATCCCCGTCAAGCCAGATGGGCTCTGTTTTTTACTCGTTTTGATTTTTCCATCACGTTCAGGCCGGGAAGTAAAAATGTGAAGGCGGACGCATTATCTCGGAGCTTCCAGGCTTTTCAACCTACTGAGGTACCACCTGAATCCATCCTACCAGCAAAAATCTTCTTAGCAGCTCTTACCCAGGATATCTCGGCTCGCATTAGGTCGGAACAACATCTGGCACCGGTATCCACCCCAACAGATAAGTTGTTTGTTCCCGTACAATTTCGTCTCCAGCTGTTGGGTGAGTGTCACGATTCTGCCTTTTGTGGACATCCGGGTGTTGAGGGCACTAAGGATCTGGTTTCTAGATCTTATTGGTGGCCCACTCTAACTAGGGATGTCAAGTCCTATGTGTCAGCCTGTGAGGTTTGTGCCAGGTCCAAGACACCTAGGACTCGCCCTGCTGGTAACCTACGACCCCTACCCAGTCCCAGTAGACCCTGGTCCCATATCTCGATGGACTTTATAACTGACCTACCGCCGGTGGAGGGTAAGACTGTAGTGTGGGTAGTGGTGGATAGGTTTAGCAAGATGGTCCATTTCATTCCCCTGTCTAAACTCCCGAATGCCAAAACCCTGGCGTCTATTTTTGTTAAAGAAATTGTTCGATTGCATGGTATCCCGGAAAATATTGTTTATGACAGGGGTGTGCAGTTTGTGTCCAAATTCTGGAGGGCCTTCTGTCAAAAATGTAAAATTTCATTGTCTTTTTCCTCTGCCTACCACCCTGAGAGTAATGGGCAGACTGAACGCCTTAATCAGTCTGTCGAACAATTCTTGAGGTCGTATGTTGCTGATGACCAGCAATTATGGGTGAAATTTCTTCCATTGGCTGAATTTGCTTTGAATAACCGTGTCAATTCTTCCGCTGGGGTCTCCCCTTTCTTTTGTAACCATGGTTTTCATCCCCGTTTTCATTCTGGGTCGTCCGTCTCCTCCTCTAACCCTGAAGCGGATAAACTCTCCTCCGAACTGTGCAAAGTTTGGGCCCGGGTTCAATCGAACCTAGAAAAGGCTCAATGTTCTCAAAAACTCAAGGCCGATAGGAGACGATCAAGGGGGGTAAACTTTCAGGTTGGGGATAAAGTATGGTTGTCCTCCAAGAATCTATCTCTCAAGGTAACTTCTAAAAAATTTGCTCCTCGTTTTATTGGACCATATAAGATCACGGAAGTGATTAACCCGGTATCTTTTAGGTTGGAGCTGCCCGAGTCATTCCACATTCATAATGTGTTCCATAAATCTCTGCTTAAAAAATATTTTGAACCGGTAGTACCATCAAAAGCCTCGCCTCCGCCGGTTCTTGTTAATGATGCTGTCGAGTATGTGGTGTCTAAAATAGTGGATGTCAGGAAGGTGCGTAATTCCTTGCAGTACCTGATTCACTGGAAGGGGTATGGACCTGAAGAGAGATCTTGGGTACCTGCCAGGGAGGTTTATGCTCCTAGACTTGTTCGTAAATTTCATTTAGAACACCCTGAAAAGCCATCGCCTGAAGTCTTGGGTCCGGTGGCCCCTCGTAAAAGGGGGGGTACTGTCACGGGGTTCCGAAGGTGCACTCGGTCCCCCATCGCCAGCAGACCGGTTGCTTAGCTTTGGGAATGAGGATCTGTGTTTGACCTCATTCCCGGGGCAGCTTTACTAGCTGGGTGGCTCCCTGCTCCTAAGTCTGCCTTGAGCGCCGAGCTGATCACTCGGTGCTCGACTGGTTGGTCTGTCGGTCATGTGACGCTGGCCACGTCACATGACCCTCACTTCCCACTATAAATACAGGCAGCCTGCTGGCTACAGGTTGCCTGTTAATTTCTAGGTTCCTGGCTATTTGTTGGACTGCTGAATACTTACCTGATCCTGTTCCTTGACCATCCTTTTGCCTGATCCTCCTGTACTGCGCATCCGTCCTGGTATTGTGACCTCGGCTCCCACCTGACTACTCTCTTAGGACTCCTCTTGTACTTCTCTGCTCTCCTGGTATTTGACCCCGGCTTCCCCTGACCATTCTTTGCTTAATCCTTTGTACTTTGTAGCTTTCCTGGTATTGACTCGGTCCGTTCACGTCCTGTTGTTTGTCTGTCTGTCATCCCTGCACTTATTTCCAAGTTAGGGATTGCCGTCCAGTTGTCCCCTGTCATTAGGACTCGCGAGGCAAGTAGGCAGGGCCAGGAGTAAGGGTGGAGCGCAGTGGTCACTTCCCTTCTCCCCTGTGTGTGTGTGTACGCGACCGTTACAAGTAGTCAGTCAATTCCTTACGAATCTCCGCCTGCACCTGAATGTCCTGTAAAAGGGCTGTATTTGCCAGGCCCTAGGTTGATGAGTAGGCAGAGAGAGAGTAATGTAAATGAGGGCGTGGTCTGAGAACATTATTGGATCTATATGAGCCCCTGTCAGGATTTCCAAGTTGGAGTGTGAAATAAAAAATTAATCGAGTCTCGAGTAAGTATCGTGAGGAATAGAGTAGAACGCGTAGTCTCTAGAGGATGGATGGAATGTCCTCCATGTGTCTAAAAGCTGATGTGTGTGTAGTAAGTCTTTGACCCTAGTCTGTGAGGAGCGAGAAACGTAAGAGTGACCCTTTGAAGAGTCTACAGTCGCGTCCATTAGAAGGTTAAAGTCGCCCCCCAAGATCAAGACCCCTTCTGTAAATCCTTCCAGGTCAGTGAGAGTCTCATCTAGGAAGGGTATTTGACCCGAATTGGGTGCATAAAGTGTGGCAAGTGTGACCTTTCTACCTGCTAAGGTACCTTTCACGAAGAGGGAGCGTCCTGCTCCACCAGCACGAACCTCAGTCAGGACCCATGGGATGGCACCGGAGACTAGAATGGAGACTCCCTTCATCTTGGAGTCAGGAGAGGTACTGTGGTACGTATATGGAAACCGTTGATCGGTGAGAGATTGCATAGCGTCTGAACGAAAGTGCGTTTCCTGAATGAACGCAACATGCGCACGCTTCTTCCATAGAAGTCTGAGGAGGGAGGATCGTTTTTCAGGAATGTTTAGTCCCTGTGCGTTAAGAGAAATCAACAGGATATCAGACATGGCCACTGTATGCAAGTTGTAATTAAAAGACCCAAGAGTAAAAGAGCAAAGAAGAGAGAAGGGAGAACGGAGAGGTTGGGAAGGGGGGGGAGGAAGGAAAGAGGGGGGGAGGAAAGGTTATAGGCAACTGGGAATTAGTGAGGGATATTCAAAAGACAAAAACACTACTAGATGGTAGCAATATTGCTAATAAACTGTGGTTCGCCCACTCCGGGAAACAACCAGAAGTGGTAGATTACACAAGGCCCTAGTGGGAGAAATGGAACAAATGACAGACGAAGTACAATTAGATGAACTCAATATATAAACATTGCGAGAGCAACCATAGGTCCCTCATCTTCAGAATAAGAAAACAATGTGAGGAGAAAGCACACGGTTCTGTAGAGTAAATCGTAGCAGGCAGCTTCGTTTCTAACAGAAAAGCCAAGATGGCTAAATGGAGGTAACCAGGCTTGAGGGTAGAAGTGGTCACTCAGGTAGCTGACTGTAATTGCGGACCAAGTCCAATCGAAGGTCCCGTGGGTGACCGGTTAAATAAAGGTCAGCCATCCGCCAATCCAGGGCCATCAGCGGGGTGGAGTACGCGAGGATCTCGGCTGGGATGGACGACATCGGCGGTCCCATGAGTTCTGAAGACGATCACCCGATAAACGTTGTGGAAGAGGGCGCTGAGGTCTTCCAGGTGGGTCTCCTGGGAGGGACCGAGATTGGAACAAGGGGGGAGCAGTCCAGTCTGGGACTGAAACCGGCGGAATGTCTAGGAATATAAAGGCTTCTGGAAGATCTTCTGGAGAGCGAACAGAAAAAGATTTACCTCCCAACTTCCTAATAATAATGTGGAACGGATGGCCCCAGCGGTATAAAGCTCCTGTCTGTTTGACGGCCTCCAGGAGTGGTCGGACCATACGTCTCATGTACAGGGTTAGGCGGGAGACATCCGGCAGGATCAGCAATAAAGCGTCCTCAAAAAGTATTTATTTTTTCTCCCAGGCTTTGTGGAGGATGTCCTCCTTTATTCTATAAAAATGGACCCGGCATATAACATTCCGTGGTGTATTTGGATCCCGAGGTCCAGGACCTGCGGTCCTGTGGACCCTGTCTAATTCAATCTCACTGTGTAGCGGTCGGTCCAGGACAGTATTAAAAATAGACACCACTGCGGCGTAGAGGCGGTCGCCAGTTACTGATTCTGGTAGGTTACAAACCTTGAGATTGTTACGGCGACCCCTGTTTTCAACGTCGTCTAGGTGGAGTGAAAAATCTCTCATTCGAGAAGTATGTGTGGACATCATGTCCGAAAGAGAGGCCAGTTTAGATGAAGACGCCCCAACTTGTTGTTCTAGAGACGATACACGCTCATCTATGGCCTGTACTGTGGCCTGGACAGCCTGCAGGGCTTGGGTTTGATTAGCTTCAATACTGGCAACATGTGCCTCTAAGTCAGCTCTAGTGGGTAGAGCCTTCACCATCCCCCATAATTCAGCCAGTGTGCGGTCTAGTGACGGTGGTGGAGGTGGGTCACACAGTCTATCATCCGATAGGTGCGGCGTGGGAGAGAATATGGCCGGCATGCCCTGGCTAAGGGAAGGGGTCTCAGCCACTGTCTGAGGTGAGAGTGGTACCTGCATAGTTGAAGAGCAGGGGCCCGTCTGAGCGGGTGGTCGTGCTGCAGGAGCGGATCCCCGCAGTGAAGCCTGTGCTCGTTGCTGTGTGGCGGGATCAGCGAGGATAAGGCCTCCAGGTGTCTCCACATAACTGTGTGCCAGCGATGGGGAGAAGGGCGGTGCGGTAGGCCGCAGCTCCGGTGATGCGTCCGCCATTTTGGGGCTCTCTGCAGCGGGTGAGTGAGCGGGGCCGGAGCGGAGGAATCGGCTTAATGTCTGGCCTGAGGGGACTGCAGACTGGCTCCTGGACCATCTGCCTCTTGTCATGGCCCGTGGTGGAGTAGATTGTGCACTTTGTCTGGCCAGGCTGCTTCAGGTGACCACGGAGCTCTCGGTGTGCACGTCCTCACGCTGCCATGTTGAAGCCACTCCCCATGAACAAGCTTTAGTTGAGAGACTGCTAGGTCCTTAGGTGGTACCACAATCTCAAGTGTGACTTCCTTCGCTAGCAGAAGTGCAACCCACATATCAGAGTCCTCAAATACTTCATCTAAAAGAAAGGAATTGGCTGAACAACTTGCTGTCAAGAAAGCAGAAATTGAGATGAAAGCTGCCATCGAGGCGTAGCATCAACTGAAAAGCAAGCTGAAAAGGACGCACAACGCCATCAGATGGAAGCTGAAATGGAGGCACAGCGCCATCAAATGGAAGCTGAAATGGAGGCACAGCACCATCAAATGGAAGCTGAATTGAAAAGTCTGGAAAGGCAGAAAGAAGTTAAGATCATAGAAGCCAGACTCAGAGTACATGAAGAGGATATGAATCAGAGTAGTCTTAGGTTAAAATCTGTACTAAGTGAAGAAACAAACTCCTATTTTCCTCCATACGCCCAAGAGAATGGAAGGAAATCTCCAGTATGTAGCGAAGAAATAAGTTATTATCCTTCCATCCCTGCTCATAAAAACAAAGAGAGGCCTAGTCCAGTGTTAGGAAAAAGGTGTGTGAATTTACCCTCTATCTCTACTGGAAAAGATGAAGAAAAGGACTAACCTAATTCATAACAAAGTGAGAAAATAGAACCAGATGATTCTATTCCTAGATGCCACGGCAATGCTCAGGAGAATGTTACAACCATTATCCCAGCAAGACCACAGAGAACAGTCCTAGCTAGACTTCCCGTTCCGGAACCTACTGTATTTTCAGGTGACGTACTGAAGTTCATAGAGTGGAAGGCAAGTGCTGAAATGATCATTGAGCATCATTGCTTCAGTCCAGTTGACAAGTTATTCTACCTTCAGAGATATGTTGGTGGAGAAGCCAAGGAAGTTCTTGAAGGTAACTTCTTTAGAAAAGACGAAGAAGCCTACAAACAAGCTTTGGAAAAATTTTATGCAAGATATGGTCATCCTTTCTTAGTACAAAGAGCCTTTAGAGAGAAACTGAATAACTGGCCTAAAATAGGTCCTAAAGAACACTTCAGACTCCAAAAGTATGGTGACTTCCTGCAAGCATGCAGTAATGCCATCCCACATGTTCAAGGACTGGAAGTACTGAACGACTATCTAGAAAACCACAGGATGCTGATTAAGCTACCTGAAGAAGTGGCTTCTAGATGGAATCGCTATGTGACTAAACAGTAAGAACTTCCCAAGATTTAAAAAGTTTTCTGAGTTTGTCAATGAGGAAGCACGGATAGCATGTAATCCAGTAACATCAACTTACATCTTAAAATCCTTAGAAGAAAGGCCTGCAAGACAGATAAGACATGCAAGAGCAACTAGCTTTGCAACCAGTGCAGCAGCTAAAGGTCCAGATACCTAGGAGAGCAAGTCCAAAGTCACTACTGGGATCAGTAGAGAGAATGAACAAGGCCATGTTACTAAGGAGTGTAAGAAAAAGGCCACATGCAGCATTTGCAAAGGATGCCATCCTACACCACTACATGAAGAACATCCAAAGAAAGATAAATCCTCAATACCTAAAGATACTGAGGAAGGAAAGAAAGTATCGGTATTCTCTTGCAGAGTGAGGGAAGGAAAAAGCAATGGCACAACAATGGTTGTACAAGTGTGCATATTAAATCCTAAAAGGAGTAACAAGAAGGTATACGCCTATGTGCTACTGGATGCCCAGAGTGATGTCACCTTCATTGATCAAGAAATCTGCAAGAAATTACAAGTGGCTACAAAACCAGTGACGCTCAAACTCACCACAATGACGGTGTCACGATAGGTAGGTAAGCGGGGAAATAACCAAACACGGGAAAACAAACAGAACAAACGACTAGGCCCAAAAGCTAGGGAGAAAAGGGTCACCTCCTAGCGATCCCTAAAAGCTTTCCCTAAACTGCTGTGTTCATGTGCATACCCTTAGGGTGGATATGCACATGCCCTCGTGCCTAAACCTAAACACCCTGGGCAAACCCTAAGCAGCAGGGAAGAGGCAACCTGCTTCTTCAGACCAGGAAGAAGCAAGCGTCTCTCTAGAGGCCTAGATAAAACACACAAAGGGAAAAAAAGGAGATGACTAATCTTGAGCAGAGCTGGAGCAGACGATCCACCACAAATCAAGAGCTCCCAGGAAAGAACTATAACCCGCACAGGCCACTGGGGGAAGGAGGGATAAATAGCCTCACTAAAAATGAAACCAAGTACACCTGAGGGAAGGTGGATCCAGCTCAAACCCAAATCAAAACAAACAGAGAAGTCAGACATGTGAAGCCAGTCTGACAGATCTCCGCACATTCACAGGGCAAGGCGTGACAGACGGGGAGAGACACATTAGTGAACAGTCAAAGGGTCAAAGGACTGAGAGTTATAGGACTTCATTCAAACTTCACATTAGATCTAACTCCAGCTTATACAAAAGACGATATACCTCTAGATAGCATACCTACCTGTGAAACAACCAATGAATGGGAGCCCCTATCTGTCATATCTCATGAAATGTCCCCACTGAAGGAGTTTGGTGTTGGACTGTTGATAGGTTACAATTGTCCCGAAGCCTTGGTACCATGAAAGATAATCACAGGAGGAAAGGGTAAACCCTATGCTGTTCAAATTGATCTAGGATGGGGTGTTGTTGGAGGAAAACAGCAGATCGCAAACCCAAGACAGGTGACAGAATTGTGTCATCGAATATCTGTCTAAGAGTTACCACCTGTAAGTCCAGCAAAAGTAATCAAGATCCTTGAATACGACTTTTCAGATATAAGGTCTAAAGAAAAGAGTGTATTCCAAGAAGAATATAACAGTATAGATAATTATTAGAGACCACCTGAGTCAGACAGAAATTATAGAATAAGTGATCAATTATTTAAAACTTAACGTTTAATATAGTACACATAGAAAATTGGTCCCACGATAATTGGATACAAAAATTACAAAAAAGGAAACAATGCGGTGGTTCACCACATCGGTATTAATGGTACTAACAACCAAAACACATGAATATAACAAAAAGTGCCCGGCGGCACCAAAAGGTAGCCATGTGGTCCTACCGCTCTGATGAGGTGCTCCTTGATACAACGAATGCCCAGCTGGTGTTAATGGATGTGCACACCGTCGCTGAAAGCAGTTGTAAAACACAGGGTTAAGAGTGCTAGGTATGCTGGCCCTAGTAAAGCCCTAGAGACCTACAATGACCTAAGTGACCTGACCACGGATCGACCAGTCACACGCAGGAACCTAACCCTGGAATTTGTACGCCCTAGAAAGCCCTCTCCTGCCTGATCCCTACACGCATGTTTCGCTGAAAGGATGAGTAAAAAGCTCATCAGGGAAACCACGGGAGCTTGGGCTAAAGCTGTGCAGGGCACACTGACAATGATATCCGATGTGTGCTCTGCACAGAGGCAAAGTGTGACAACGATCCTGATGTGGAAAATAGTGGCCAAACTAGCTGTAGGGTAATAGGAGAAAAAACTGATACTGAGCCCCTCTCCTACTAACAAACTTATGGCGCATGGGCTGATGTAGCCTAAGGTAGCGCAGAAATCCGCCACCTTTTGAAGAAGAAGCCGGCCTCAAAACGAGGCTTGGCTAAAACACTCCCACCTGACCCGGAAGACGCGGCGCATCTGCGCATGCGCGAAGAAACGGATCGCATGGAGAAAGGGGGAGGTCACCGGGCGGGCGCATGTGACAGAGGTGACGTCACCGTGCCCGATCTCGTGTGTTCATGCGAGATCACGCAACAGTTGCCAGGCAATCAGGACGCTATTCCCTGACACTGTCGGACAGCACAGCTGCTGGTATGCGACTGCTCTTAAGCAAAGTATATGCCATTAATGGCAACAATGATAATAATAGAGTCATGAGTATGACGACAGTAAACGGACACATGTGATAAGGGAAAGGGGGCGGCACAGTCGGACAGCAGACAGGAGGGAGAAGGGGGGGGGGAAACTGGAGGGAGGAGAGGGGAGAGAACATCTGCCTGGAGTACTCTGTAGATTCAGAAAGTATCCCGTAGCGGTCATGTGTCACGTTGAAAATATGTTCTACCAGTTTCATGTGAAAAATGAAGATAGAGACTTCCTGAGGTTTCTATGGTGGGAGGACAGAGATACAGATACAGAGCCAGCAGAATACAGAATGAAAGTACACTTGTTTGAAGCAGCATCATCTCCAGGTTGCGCCAATGATGGTATGAAGTACCTGGCCAATCAGAATGAAAAGGATTGCCCATCAGCTGCAAATTTTCTGAAGAAACACTTTTACAGGGAGTGCAGAATTATTAGGCAAGTTGTATTTTTGAGGATTAATTTTATTATTGAACAACAACCATGTTCTCAATGAACCCAAAAAACTCATTAATATCAAAGCTGAATATTTTTGGAAGTAGTTTTTAGTTTGTTTTTAGTTTTAGCTATTTTAGGGGGATATCTGTGTGTGCAGGTGACTATTACTGTGCATAATTATTAGGCAACTTAACAAAAAACAAATATATACCCATTTCAATTATTTATTTTTACCAGTGAAACCAATATAACATCTCAACATTCACAAATATACATTTCTGACATTCAAAAACAAAACAAAAACAAATCAGTGACCAATATAGCCACCTTTCTTTGCAAGGACACTCAAAAGCCTGCCATCCATGGATTCTGTCAGTGTTTTGATCTGTTCACCATCAACATTGCGTGCAGCAGCAACCACAGCCTCCCAGACACTGTTCAGAGAGGTGTACTGTTTTCCCTCCTTGTAAATCTCACATTTGATGATGGACCACAGGTTCTCAATGGGGTTCAGATCAGGTGAACAAGGAGGCCATGTCATTAGATTTTCTTCTTTTATACCCTTTCTTGCCAGCCACGCTGTGGAGTACTTGGACGCGTGTGATGGAGCATTGTCCTGCATGAAAATCATGTTTTTCTTGAAGAATGCAGACTTCTTCCTGTACCACTGCTTGAAGAAGGTGTCTTCCAGAAACTGGCAGTAGGACTGGGAGTTGAGCTTGACTCCATCCTCAACCCGAAAAGGCCCCACAAGCTCATCTTTGATGATACCAGCCCAAACCAGTACTCCACCTCCACCTTGCTGGCGTCTGAGTCGGACTGGAGCTCTCTGCCCTTTACCAATCCAGCCACGGGCCCATCCATCTGGCCCATCAAGACTCACTCTCATTTCATCAGTCCATAAAACCTTAGAAAAATCAGTCTTGAGATATTTCTTGGCCCAGTCTTGACGTTTCAGCTTGTGTGTCTTGTTCAGTGGTGGTCGTCTTTCAGCCTTTCTTACCTTGGCCATGTCTCTGAGTATTGCACACCTTGTGCTTTTGGGCACTCCAGTGATGTTGCAGCTCTGAAATATGGCCAAACTGGTGGCAAGTGGCATCTTGGCAGCTGCACGCTTGACTTTTCTCAGTTCATGGGCAGTTATTTTGCGCCTTGGTTTTTCCACACGCTTCATGCAACCCTGTTGACTATTTTGAATGAAACGCTTGATTGTTCGATGATCACGCTTCAGAAGCTTTGCAATTTTAAGAGTGCTGCATCCCTCTGCAAGATATCTCACTATTTTTGACTTTTCTGAGCCTGTCAAGTCCTTCTTTTGACCCATTTTGCCAAAGGAAAGGAAGTTGCCTAATAATTATGCACACCTAATATAGGGTGTTGATGTCATTAGACCACACCCCTTCTCATTACAGAGATGCACATCACCTAATATGCTTAATTGGTAGTAGGCTTTCGAGCCTATACAGCTTGGAGTAAGACAACATGCATAAAGAGGATGATGTGGTCAAAATACTCATTTGCCTAATAATTCTGCACGCAGTGTATGTAGATGATGGTCTCATCAGTCTAGAGTCCACAGAATCTGCAATCAAACTGGTGAAAGAAAGCCAAGAGTTATGCGCAAGAGGAAACCTACGCCTTCACAAATTCATCTCAAACAACAGAGAGGTACTGGAATCCATCAGTGACTCTGAACGTGCAGCAACAATGAAGAATGTAGATCTCAATTATGATCATCTTCCAGTTCAGAAAGTACTTGGATTGGGATGGAATGTAGAGAACGACAAGTTCTTCTTTGAAGTATCTTTTGAAGAGAAAGTTGCAACTAGACGAACCATTCTTTCCTCAGTGGCTTCTATATTTAATCTATTGGGATTCTTGGCCCCAGTAGTCCTCAGAGCAAAAGAAATACTGCAAGAATTATGCAGACAGAAGTTACGATGGGATGAGCCCATACCTGAAAATTTGATGCCAAGGTGGGAGAGCTAGATAAGAGACTTGCAAAACTGGAGAGAAGTTCAGATACCCAGATGTTTTGTACCTCATAATTTGGCAAAGTACAAGAAAAAGGAACTTCATCACTTTTCAGATGCCAGTAGTGATGGTTATGGTCAGTGCTCCTACATCAGAGTAAGGCTACTTTCACACTTGCGTTAGGAGCGGATCCGTCTGGTATCTGCACAGACGGATCCGCTCCTATAATGCAAACGCTTGCATCCATTCAGAACGGATCCGTTTGCATAACCATGAACAAGAAAAAAAAAAAAAAAAATTTTTTTTTTTTTTTTTTGTTCATGATAATGCAAACGGATCCGTTTTGACTTTACATTGAAAGTCAAGGGGGGACGGATCCGTTTGAAAATTGAGCCATACTGTGTCATCTTCAAACGGATCCGTCCCCATTGACTTCCATTATAAGTCTGGACGGATCCGCTCGCCTCCGCACGGCCAGGCGGGCACCCGAACGCTGCAAGCAGCGTTCAGGTGTCCGCTCACTGAGCGGAGCGGAGGCTGAGCGCTGGCAGGCGGATGCATTCTCAGTGGATCCGCCTCCATTGAGAATGCATCAGGGCTGGACGGCTGCGTTCGGGACCGCTCGTGAGCCCCTTCAAACGGAGCTCACGAGCGGACACCTGAACGCAGGTGTGAAAGTAGCCTAATAGGAGAAGAAAAGATACACTGTGCCCTGGTTATGGGGAAGGCCAGTGTTGCACCTACCGGTATTCAGACAATACCAAGACTTGAAGTGACAGGAGCCGTAGTTTTAGCATCAGTAAGCAAGTTTCTGAGAGAAGAATTGGAATTGAAAATAGATGAAGAATATTTTTGGACAGACTCAAAAGTTGTCCTAGGATACATAAACAACGAAGCTCAAAGATTACATATCTTTTTCGCCAACACAGTTGAGAAGATTCAGGAAATAACCAATCCGGAACATTGGCATCGCATTGACACAAAGCTTAACCCAGCAGATCATGCTTCAAGAGGCCTGAATGTAACAGAATTGAAAAATTCTAATTGGTTCACAGGCCCAGAGTTCCTTTGGGAAAAGGAAATCACGCCTAGTAAAGGTTACACATAATTGTCTATGGGTGATCCACAAGTAAAAGTTATACAAACGTTGAGCACTGCTTGAAAGAGTGCCCAGATGTTCAAAATGGAATACGGTCATAAACGTAGTAGCTCGAATTCAACGTTTGGCAAAGAGAATCAGAAAGAAGGAATCATTGTAGAAGAAAGACTGAAAGCTGAAGAAACAGTCATAAGACTCATTCAACAGAGATTCTACAGTGAAGAGTTGAAGAGACTTAGACAAGAACCTAAAAGGCTTCGAAACAACCACCCATTGTACAAGCTTAATCTTGTTCTGCAGGATGGTATACTGAAGGTGGGAGGGAGACTGGAAAATGCATCGTTACCTAGCAGAGTGACGCATCCAGCAATTCTACCCAAAAACTCTCAAGATTGATTATTGATCACTACCACAACATATCCTTGCACCAGTGGCGGATCCAGAGCCTGGTCTCGGGAGGGGCACTTTCAGATTTTTTTCTGTCCGCCACCACAAAACAATGGTGCTTATAGAACAGACTACACAGTGTAGCGGTATACTGTATATTGTGTGGCACAGTGTATGCTATATGTGTATAACAAACATATTTCACATGAAAACTTACAGTTACTTGGCTTGACCCTTGGGGATCTCGGACACCACTTCAACACTTTGGCCGCGGGCTCGGCGGAGCTGATGTGTTTTATCCTAATGAGAAAGATTTCATAATAAGGATTTGGAAAAGGAGCAGAGGGATAGCAGAGCAGGGAGAGGATGGTGCTGCTACTAGGGGGTCATACAATAGGGGAATAATAAAGCCCAACATAATGTCCCCCCCAGTAGAAATAATTCTCCTTATAATATGACAGTGCAAAAAATACCCCCTTGTAATGCCCCCAGTTGAGCTAATGTCCCCATAGTGCCCCCATAATGTGCCAGTATAAAATACCCCTATATAGTGCCCCTAGTAAATGCCCCCATAGTGCTCCACACCCTCCTTCCTCCTAGTGCCCCCCATAATGTACCAGTATACAATGCTCCAGTAGATGCCCTGTGTCCCCCATAATTTGCAAGTATAAAATACCTCTTCTTAGTGCCCCCCGTAGATGACCCCATAGTACTCCTCTCCCCCCTTCCCCATAGTACCCACCATAATGTGTCCCAGTATAAAATTGTACTGTACAGAGCGCCCATATAAAATACCCCTTCTTTGTGGCCTCAGTAGATGCCCCTATAGTGCCCCCAATCATGTGGCAGTATTAACAGCCCCCCCTGTGCCAGTATTAATAACAGCCCCCCCCCCCGTGCCAGTATTAATAACAGCCCCCCTGTGACAGTATTAATAACAGCCCCCCTGTGACAGTATTAATAACAGCCCCCCCTGTGCCAGTATTAATAACAGCCCCCCCCCCGGTGCCAGTATTATTAATAACAGCCCCCCCTGTGCCAGTATTAATAACAGCCCCCCCCCCTGTGCCAGTATTAATAACAGCCCCCCCCTGTGCCAGTATTAATAACAGCCCCCCCTGTGCCAGCAATAACAGCCCCCCCGTGCCAGTATTAATAACAGCCCCCCCCTGTGCCAGCAATAACAGCCCCCATGTGCCAGCAATAACAGCCCCCCCCCCCGTGCCAGCAATAACAGCCCCCTCCCCCCTGTGCCAGTAATAACAGAACCCCCTCCCCCGTGCCAGTAATAACAGCCCCCCTCCCCCCTGTGCCAGTAATAACAGCCCCCCCCTCCCCCCCTGTGCCAGTAATTACAGCCCCCCTCCCCCTGGGCCAGTAATTACAGCCCCCCTCCCCCTGTGCCAGTAATTACAGCCCCCCTCCCCCCCCCCTGTGCCAGTAATTACAGCCCCCCTCCCCCTGTGCCAGTAATAACAGCCCCCCTGTGCGATTAATAACAGCCCCCCCACCAGTAAAAGTATTGTACACATACTTACCTCCATGTCAGCGATGCGATGCAGGCCTCTTCCGGCCTGTGTCCCGCGCTGTATGACTCAGGCGGCGCGATGACGTCATCGCGCCGCCCTCTGATAGGCTGCAGGCACTAGGCCGGCAGCCTATCAGAGGAAGGGAAAGAGACATGCCTCTCCCTTCCCTGCCACAGCGTAGACATCTGTATCGCTGTCCTGAGGACGGCGATACAGATGACTGGAGATGAACGCTTCCACAATAGAAGCGCTCATCTCCCTGTGCCCCGCCGCCAGCTCAGGGGGGGCAATTGCCCCGTTGTCCCCCCCCTGGATCCGCCACTGCCTTGCACCAAGGAAGAAGCTTTACCCAAAGCTGTTTGAGAGAACGTGGTTACTGGATTTTGAAAGGAAGCAAAGTTATAGCAAAGTATATACAGTACAGACCAAAAGTTTGGACACACCTTCTCATTCAAAGAGTTTTCTTTATTTTCATGACTATGAAAATTGTAGATTCACACTGAAGGCATCAAAACTATGAATTCACACATGTGGAATTATATACATAACAATTAAGGGTGAAACAACTGAAAATATGTAATATTCTAGGTTCTTCAAAGTAGCCACCTTTTGCTTTGATTACTGCTTTGCACACTCTTGGCATTCTCTTGATGAGCTTCAAGAGGTAGTCCCCTGAAATGGTTTTCACTTCACAGGTGTGCCCTGTCAGGTTTAATAAGTGGGGTTTCTTGCCTTATAAATGGGGTTGGGACCATCAGTTGCGTTGAGGAGAAAGTCAGGTGGATACACAGCTGATAGTCCTACTGAATAGACTGTTAGAATTTGTATTATGGCAAGAAAAAAGCAGCTAAGTAAAGAAAAACGAGTGGCCATCATTACTTTAAGAAATTAAGGTCAGTCAGTCAGCCGAAAAATTAGGAAAACTTTAAAAGTAAGGGCTATTTGACCATGAAGGAGAGTGAAGGGGTGCTGCACCAGATGACCTGGCCTCCACAGTCACCGGACCTGAACCCAATCGAGATGGTTTGGGGTGAGCTGGACCGCAGAGTGAAGGCAAAAGGGCCAACAAGTGCTAAGCATGTCTGGGAACTTCTTCAAGACTGTTGAAAGACCATTTCAGGGGACTACCTCTTGAAGCTCATCAAGAGAATGCCAAGAGTGTGCAAAGCAGTAATCAAAGCAAAAGGTAGCTACTTTGAAGAACCTAGAATATGACATATTTTCAGTTGTTTCACACTTGTTTGTTATGTATATAATTCCACATGTGTTAATTCAAAGTTTTGATGCCTTCATAGTCATGAAAATAAAGAAAACTCTCTGAATGAGAAGGTGTGTCCAAACTTTTGGTCTGTACTGTAAGTAAATGTGTAGTCTGCAGAAAGGCACGTAGACATACAGAAGAACAAAGAATGGCAGATTTACCGGCAGATCGTGTAAACCCATCACCACCATTTCTTTATAGCGGAATGGATTGTTTTGGCCCATTCATCACCAAACAGAACCGCAAGGAGTACAAGAGATATGGACTAATATTTACATGTCTAAGCTCCAGAGCAATTCACCTGGAAATGTTAAAAGATATGTCAACTGACGCATTTATCATCGCCTTAAGATGTTTCATAGCCATTAGAGGTACCGTCAGAGAGCTTAGATCTGACCAAGGATCTAATTTTGTTGGAACAAAGAATGAACTGAAGAAAGCTCAAAAAGAGATCGATAAAGAAAAAGTGTTTGTTAGAGAAACAGTGTGATTTTCATATGAATGCTCCACATGCAAGCCATACAGGAGGAGTTTGGGAAAGACAAATCAGAACTGTGAGAAATGTGTTAAGTCCAGTGTTGAAGAAAAACGCCAGAAGAATAGAGGATGCTTCACTAAAGACCCTATTCTATGAAGTAATGTCTATTGTTAACAGTCATCCACTTATAGTTGATAACATCAACGATCCAAAAAGTTTGGACCCTTTAACCGCCTCCGGACCGCCTAACGCAGGATTGCGTTCCGGAGGCGGTCGATTCATTCCTCCTGTACGCGCCGGTGCGTCATCTCGCGATGACGCAAATCCTTTTCTACAAGTGACTCTCCCAGTGTTACCTCCCCTAAGATATATGATGCACACAGATTATTACTACCCAAATGCATAACTTCAAATTTATCAACATTGAACCTCACTTACCAAGTTGATGCCCAACTATACATACGCTACACAAAAAGTTAGGGATATTTGGCCTGTGGGTGAAATTTAAGGATGAATCTAAAATGCACTCTAACCTTTACAGGTAAACTTAATGTGACCTTCTGTATACTTGTCCGAATGCTCATGTCCAACTGTTTAGTGTTTCAGTACTTTTTGCACAACTTGCAACTCTAACAAGGAGCTTAACGGAAAAATTCACAACAGGTGTTTGATCCATGAATGGCCCAATAAATTTCCTGGTTCAGTTAGAATTGGTATTTAAACAGTCCTCCTCATCATGCGGTTAAAATTTTGACATCATGAGACCAGGACAACACCTAACAATTGATCAACAGTACCTCGCCATTGCAAGGCTTCAAGCAGGGTGTTCTCAGACAGAAGTGGCCACTGAGCTTATAGTGTCACAGATCGTCATCAGCAGGTTGCAACAGAGATACAGAGAGACTGGAAGAGTCACAGAAAGGCATAGAAGTGGATGTCTTTTGGCCACATCCCACACTGATGACCGCTTCATTGTGAACAACGCCCTGCTGAACTGGATGATGAATGTCACACAACTCCAGCAACATTTAAGAGAGGTGAGAGGCACTCAATTATCACATCAGACCATTCAAAATCGTTTACATCAGTGTGGTTTGTGTGCTATATGACATGCAAGGGTACCTGATCACACCAACAGGCACAGGCGTCATCGCCTTGCATGGGCCAGGGAGCATCTACGATGGACCAGGGGGCCTCAGTGCTGTTCACTGATGAAAGTTGATTCACACTGAGCAGAAATGATGTCATGCATCAGCCACTGTTGTCACCAGATGAGCCTTTGATGGTGGTGGTGTTACAGTGTGGGCAGGTGTGTATAGTCAATACAGAACTGCCCTACACTTTGTGAATGGTACAGTGACAAGTCCATACTACTTGAATAACATAATTAATCCAGTCATTGTGCCTATGCACAATGTTTCACAATGTTATGTTTCCCATAAATTTCACCCGAAAGCCAAATATCCCTAAATTTTTGTGAGTAATGTAGCTTGGTGTCATCTGCAAAAATAGAAATGGTGCTATTACGGTAATTCCATCCTCGATATCATTAATAAATAAATTAAATAACAGGTGGCCCAGCACTGAACCTTGTTTTACACCACTTATTACCTGGGACCATTCTGAGTAGGATTCCTTGGAATCAATCTCTCTGGACACAGTCCTTCAGCCAGTTTTCAGTCCAATTACATACTAGACTTTTTAAGCCTATAGACCTTATTTTATCTATTAAACGTCTGTGAGGGACAGTATCAAATGCATTTTAAAAATCCAAAAACAGTACATCCACAGCCACCACTCTGTCTAGGCTTCTACTCACCTCCTCATAAAAACAAAAAAACTGTGTAACAAAAAGCCATTTTTGTCACCTTACATCACAAAAAGTGAAAAAGTGCAACACCAAGCGATCAAAAAGGCGTATATCCCACAAAATGGTATCAATAAAACTGTCACCTCATCCTGCAAAAAATGAGCCCCTACCTAGCCAAAAAATAAAAAAAAATATAGCTCTCAGAACATGGAGACACTAAAACATCATTATTTTTGTTTCAAAACTGCTATTATTGTGCTAATGTGAAATACATTAAAAAAATATACATATTTGGTATCGCCACGTCCGTAACAACCAGCTCTATAAAAATATCACATGACCTAACCCCTCAGGTGAACACCGTAAAAAAAAAAAAAAAACGGTGTAAAAAAAAATACATTTTTGTCACATTACATCACAAAAATTGCAACAGCAAGTGATCAAAAAGGCGTATGCCCCCAAAATAGTACCAATCAGACCATCACCTCATCCTGCAAAAAATGAGACCCTACCTAAGAGAATCGGTCAAAAAAAAAAAAGCTATGGCTCTCAGACTATGGAGACACTAAAATATGATAATTTTTTGCTTCAAAACTGCTATTATCGTGCTAAAGTGAAAAAAATAAATAAAGTATACATATTAGGTATCGCCACGTCCGTAACAACCAGCTCTATAAAAATATCATATGACCTAACCACTCAGATGAACACCGTAAAAAAAAAATGGGTAAAAAAAAAACATTTTTGTCACATTACATCACAAAAATTTCAACAGCAAGTAATCAAAAAGGTGTATGCCCCCCAAATTACTACCAATCAGACCGTCACCTCATCCCGCAAAAAATTAGACCCTACCTAAGAGAATCGGTCATAAAATAAAAAAGCTGTGGCTCTCAGACTATGGAGACACTAAAATATCATTATTTCGGTTTTAAAAATGCTATTATTGTGTAAAACTTAAATTAATAAGAAAAAGTAGGCATTGGAACCCCTGTCCAGGAAATTAGCAAGGGAAGATAAAATTGAGGGGATTAAAATAGGGAATAGGGAACTTAAACATGCCCTGTTCGCGGACGACTTACTAGTATTTCTGGAGAACCCATACAGAGACTTACCCCACTTGTATCGTTTGCTATCGGAATTCGTGATTTGTCAGGTTACCGGGTTAACGCCACTAAATCTGAGATCCTATTTCTGGGCCCCACTATTCCAAACACATCTGAGAGACCACTGGTTGTCCCCCTACAAGTAGCTGGCAAATCAATCAGATATCTTGGTATCCAGGTGGGAAGGTGCCCAGGGTCGCTCTATTCTTTAAACTACCCACCCATTATTCAAAAGATTAAAGGGGATTTGCAGAGGTGGATGAAATTCCCATTGTCCCTAGGGGGAAGAATACAATTAATAAAAATGTTGTGCACCCCAAAACTCCTATATCCGATGCAAACGATCCCCATTTTGATCAAACACAAGGATATAATGGATATAGAATCTGCATTCAGGGCTTTCATCTGGAGGGAACGCAAAGTCCGCATAGCTTTTCAGAAACTTCAATTATCAAAAGGGCTAGGGGGAATGGCACTACCCGATATAAGATCATATAATTTAGCCAATCTTTTAAGACACAGTATAGACTGGATCTTCGGATCGAATTTCTACACTAACTCACTGTTAGAGACCCAACTAGCTCGACCATGGTCTTTGGGGGCACTCCTCCACACAAAGTTCTCTGCTCTACCCCCTGTGGCCAAACGGAGTACTCTATTGACAGACACTATAGCGGCCTGGAAAGGGGTGCGTAAAATCTTCAAACTCCCTTTCATGATATCAAAATTTATGCCAGTCTGGGGTCACCCGGAGTTTCCCGCAGGTAGTGAAACAAAGCATTTTGTCTTGTGGAAGCGAGGGGGTCTAGGGAAGGTTCAAGACTTCTGGGATAGACAAGCTAATTCCTATCTGTCATTTGCAGAAATGCAGAATAGATATCCACAAATTAAACCACAACACTTTCTGGCGCATGCCCAGCTAATGGGATTTCTTAGGTGTAGGGTAAAAAACCTGAGTGGGGAATTCACAGCCAATGCCTTTGACCGGGTGGTGGGTCCAGAAAAAGATCACTTTCAGAAATTTATCACGAGATACGGGACCGCAAGCAAAAGTGTCTGGCAGACAATCTATTCTCCCACTGGAAAAAAAACGTTCCCCTCACTAGGTGCGGATACATTAATCATTCAGGGATGAAACACAGTCAATAAAGTTATAATCAACCAAGTCTGGAGAGAATCACATTTTAGATTTATTCATAAAGCCATTTATGGGTTCCAGTTCTCGTCACCCCTCCCTTCCTCTGATAGATTATCTAAATGCCCTAAGTTTCAGTTGGAAAAATCTGATTTGAGTCATGGGGTGTGGTCCTGCCCAGCCTCCCAGAACTTTTGGAGGTTAGTCAGATCCCAGATAAAACGCTTCCTGCAAATCTCGATACCCTTGACTCCCGACTTGATGCTCTTCCATGCTCGGGCAAATGGGTCTAATGTGCAACCAGTTATACATATCTTACTGTTGGCAGCCAAACGTTGTATTTTTAGGCACTGGCTCAAACCCCAAATGCTATAAATGACGGAGGTTCTTAACCATGCCAAGCTTTGCCTGAATATGGAGAGGATCGAGGCGGAACAGATGGGAGGGCGGTTTATAAACTCTTTCTTCAAGAGATTGGAGTCTTTCATAGGAGTGGTATATTCTGATGAAGACATGTGCACTTTAATGGCCCCATTCATCCTTTCAGAGTGGTACCTGAAGAAGAAATTAGCCCAAACTTTGGGAAGACTTCAGATTGATTGAAAAATAATGATATTACATTAAGAGAAGAAGAGAGAGGGGGAGAGGGGGGGGGGGGGGGGGTAATTTGTAACTTGTAGTTTGTATTTGACAGTGTTTTATTAATGCTGAATAAGATTGAAAAAAGTAAATGTACGACTTGTACCACTGATAATGACTTATTTTGATATATTGCACCTTGTATAATTTGCTCACTTTGTTGAAAATCAATAAAAATTATATAAAAAAAAAATAAAAATAAGAAAAAGTAGACATATTAAGGTATTGCGACGTGCGTAACGATCTGCTCTATAAAAAAGTCACATGACCTAATCCCTCAGATAAACGCTGTAAAAATAAAAAAAAAGGTGCCAAAACATCAATTTTTTGGTTACCTTGCCTCACAAAAAACGTAATATAGGGCAATTAAAAATAATATGTACCCCAAAATAGTACCAATAAAACTGGCACCTTATCCCGTAGTTTCCAAAATGTGGTAAATTTTTTGAGTTTCTACTGTAGGGGTGCATCAGGGTGGCTTCAAATTGGACATGGCATCTAAAAACCAGTTCAGCTAAATTTGCCTTCCAAAAACCATATGGCGTTCCTTTCCTACTGCGCCCTGCCGTGTGCCCGTACAGCAGTTTACGATCACATGTGGGGTGTTTCTGTAAACCGCAGAATCAGGGTAATAACTATTGAGTTTTATTTGGCTGTTAACCCTTGCTTTGGTACTGGAAAAAATGAATTAAAATGTAAAATCTGCCAAAAAAGTGAAATTCTGAAATTTCATCTTTATTTTCCATTACTTCTTGTGAAACACCTAAAGGGTTAACAAAGTTTGTAAAATCAGTTTTGCATACCTTGAGGGGTGTAGTTTCTAAAATGGGGTCATTTTTGGGTGCTTTCTATTATGTAAGCCTCACAAAGTGACTTCAGACCTGAACTGGTCCTTACAAAGTGGGTTTTGCAAATTTTCCAAAAAATTCAAGATTTGCTTCCAAACTTCTAAGCCTTCTAACGTCCTCAAAAAATAAAATATCATTTTCAAAATGATCCAAACATGAAGGAGACATATGGGGAATGTAAAGTAATTACTATTTTTGAAGGTATTACTATCTATTATAAAAGTAGAGAAATAGAAATTTGGTATTTTTTGTTGAGGCAGAACCATGACCCCAGTCAATATCTGGGAAGTTAAAATCTCCCATTATGACCACTTTACCAGCCTGTGCAGCCTGCTCTATTTGGCTCTATCTCCTCTGTGTTGTTAGGGGGTCTATAGATTACAGCAAATATTTTTTTTTCCAGAGTTTATTGTCCTGCACCAGCTTGTGAGCCACTTATTTAACATCCTAAGCTCTCTCTGGTGGTCTGTGCCTATTGGTGTACCCTTGCTCCCTGCCAGTGGAGCATCGCAACTCCATCCACTTCACATAGGCTGGGGCTTGCTGTGCCTTCTTCCAACCATAGGGCGCATGTGCAAGCTTCTACTGGCTCTTAAAGGGCCACTTTTCCTGCACCTCAGTCTTGCCCAGCTGAGAAAATGATTTTATATATATGTAAATGAGCCTGGGGCTGTACTAACCGTTATGTAAGGAGCCCAAGGGGCTGTACTAACCGTTCTGGAGCCCAGCTACTCCCCCCTGTGAAGGAGCCCAGCACCGCCTGTAACCAACAATCTCCTCCTTGCTCACAAAGTCAGATCGCCGTAATCTCGCGATGCGCAGTTCCTTCCCTGAGGCTGATGCCAGCACAGGGAAGGAACACTATGCCGGCACTGCGCATGCGCGAGCTTGTGCATCGCGAGATTATGCGATCTGACTTAGTAAGCAAGGAGGAGATTGCTGGTTACAGGCGGTGCTGGGCTCCTTCACAGGGGGCGTGGCTGGGCTCCAGAATGGTTAGTACAGCCCCTTGGGCTCCTTACATATATATAAAATCATTTTTTCCCCCTAAATAAAACCACTCAGACATATGGGACAGGTATATTGCGGACATGCTAGCGGCGATCTAGCCGTGCATGTCCGCATCTCTATAGGTAAAAAGAGGTGATTATAAAAAGAAAGAAATATACGCGCTTAACAGGTGCACTTATTTGTTGCAAAAGCGTTTAGTGGCCTTTTTCAGAACAGAAAGAAAAATATATACGCACTTCACTGGTGCATTTATTTCTGCTAAAAGTGTTTACTGGCCTATTTCAGTACAAAAAGAAAAATATATTCTCAGTTTACGTCGGTGGCGGTTATATGTCTTGAAAGCATTTAGTGGCCTATTTCAGTACAAAAAGAAAAATATATTCTCAGTTCATGTCGGTGGCGGTTATACGTCTTGAAAGCATGGCTGGGAGTCAGCAGGGGGGCAGCAGTGGGAAGTCGGGAGCCAAACGTGCCCGGGGGGTAGACTAACCTAATACCTCGTATTCTCAGTTCACATCGGCGGTGGTTTTACAGTCAGGTCCATAAATATTGGGACATCGACACAATTCTAACATTTTTGGCTCTATATACCACCACAATGGATTTTAAATGAAACAAACAAGATGTGCTTTAACTGCAGACTGTCAGCTTTAATTTGAGGGTATTTACATCCAAATCAGGTGAACGGTGTAGGAATTAAAACAGTTTGCAAATGTGCCTCCCACTTGTTGAGGGTGCTAAAGTAATGGAACATAATAATAATCATAAATCAAACTTTCACTTTTTAATACTTGGTTGCAAATCCTTTGCAGTCAATTACAGCCTGAAGTCTGGAACGCATAGACATCACCAGGCGCTGGGTTTCATCCATGGTGATGCTCTGCCAGGCCTCTACTGCAACTGTCTTCAGTTCCTGCTTGTTCTTGGGGCATTTTCCCTTCAGTTTTGTCTTTGTCAAGTGAAATGCATGCTCAATCGCATTCAGGTCAGGTGATTGACTGGCCATTGCATAACATTCCACTTCTTTCCCTTAAAAAACTCTTTGGTTGCTTTTGCAGTATGCTTTAGATCATTGTCCATCTGCACTGTGAAGCCCCGTTCAATGAGTTCTGAAGCATTTGGCTGAATAGGAGCAGATAATATTGCCCGAAACACTTCAGAATTCATCCTGCTGCTTTTCTCAGCAGTCACATCACCAATGAATACAAGAGAACCAGTTCCACTGGCAGCCATACATGCCCACGCCATGACACTACCACCACCATGCTTCACTGATGAGGTGGTATGCTTAGGATCATGAGCAGTTACTTTCCTCCTCCATACTCTTCTCTTCCCATCACTCTGGTACAAGTTGATCTTGGTCTTATCTGTCCATAGGATGTTGTTCCAGAACTGTGAAGGCTTTTTTAGATGTCGTTTGGCAAACTCTAATCTGGCATTCCTGATTTTGAGGCTCACCAATGGTTTACATCTTGTGGTGAACCCTCTGTATTCACTCTGGTGAAGTCTTCTCTTTATTGTTGACTTTGACACACATACACCTACCTGAGAGTGTTCTTGATCTGGCCAACTGTTGTGAAGGGTGTTTTCTTCACCAGGGAAAGAATTCTTCGGTCATACATCACAGTTGTTTTCCGTGGTCTTCCGGGTCTTTTGGTGTTGCTGAGCTCACCGGTGCGTTCCTTCTTTTTAAGAATGTTCCAAACAGTTGTTTTGGCCACGCCTAATGTTTTTGCTATCTCTCTGATGGGTTTGTTGTGTTCTTTCAGCCTAATGGTGGCTTGCTTCACTGATAGTGACAGCTCTTTGGATCTCATCTTGAGAGTTGACAGCAACAGATTCCAAATGCAAATAGCACACTTGAAATGAACTCTGGACCTTTTATCTGCTCATTGTAATTGGGATAATGAGGGAATAACACACACCTGGCCATGGGACAGCTGAGAAGCCAATTGTCCCATTACTTTTGGTCCCTTAACAAGTGGGAGGCACATATGCAAACTGTTGTAATTCCTACACTGTTCACCTGATTTGGATGTAAATACCCTCAAATTAAAGCGGACACTCTGCAGTGAAAGCACATCTTGTTTGTTTTATTTCAAATCCATTGTGGTGGTGTATAGAGCCAAAAATGTTAGAATTGTGTTGATGTCCCAATATTTATGAACCTGACTATGTCTTGAAAGCGTTTAGTGGTCTATTTCAGTACAAAAAGAAAAATATATTCTCCGTTCACATTGGCGGCGGTTATATGTCTTAAAAGCATGGCTGGGAGTCAGCAGGGTGGCAGCAGTGGGTGGTCGGGAACCAAACGTGCCCGGGGTAGACCACCTGCTTCGCAGCCTACCTACTCGGGAAGTAGTGGTGCAGAGGTTCACGGAAGTAGTGGTGGTAGCAGTCAGTCAGTGCGGCGGTTATATGTGTTATTTTGTATTTCTGTAAAAAAAGAAAATATATTCTCTGTTCACTTCGGCGGTTATTTGTGTTGAAAGCGTTTAGTGGCCTATTTTAGTACAAAAAGAAAAATATATTCTCAGTTCACGTCAGGGGCGGTTATATGTCTTAAAAGCATGGCTGGGAGTCAGCAGTGGGAGGTCGGGAACCAAACATGCCCGGGGTAGACCACCTGCTTCGCAGCCTACCTACCTGGGAAGTAGTGGTGCAGAGGTTCACGGAAGTAACGGCGGTAGCAGTCAGTCAGTGCAGCGGTTATATGTGTTATTTTGTATTTCTGTACAAAAATAAAAATATATTCTCTGTTCACTTTGGCGGTTATTTGTGTTGAAAGCGTTTAGTGGCCTATTTTAGTACAAAAAGAAAAATATATTCTCAGTTCACTTCGGCTGCGTTTATATGTCTTGAAAGCTTTTAGTTGTTTATTTCAGTACAAAATGAAAAAAAAATTCTCAGTTCAAGTCCGCGCCGGTTATATGTCTTGAAAGCATTTAGTGGCCAATTTCAGTACAAAAAGGAAAAATATATATGCATTTCACTTCTGCAGTCATATGTGGTGAAAGCTTTCAGTGTCCTATTTCAGTGCAAAAAGGAAAAAAATATACGCACTTCATTGGTGCATTTATTTCTGCTAGAAGCATTTACTGGCCTTTTTCAGTACAAAAAGAAAAATATATATTCCATTTTTTTTCAGGGTTCAGCACTGCAGTTATATGCGGTAAAATCTTTATTGATGTATTTCGGTCGAAAAACATATTTTATTCAGCATTCAGTGCTGCAGTTATATGCAGTAAAATCTTTCGTGACGTATCTTGATGAACTTCGCGACTCTTCCAGGCTCAAAGCTATTTTGACGCTTTGTCTTCTCATTGTCTGTAGCTACTAGAGGCCTGTTCATACCAGGCAGGTTCCCCTAGAAGTATCTGGATTGATGAGCAGCCGATACCGCACATGCATCAATCTTGACAGGATTCGTCTCCAGGTGGAGAGAAATTGTTTTTTGGAATGCTTTCTCTATCGTAACCACGTCGTTGAATAAACAGAAGACTTTCCTGTCTTAGGCCACATTTAATTTTTATTATAAAATTTATTAAATATTAAATTGAACCAAAACTTGATTAAAATTATAAGAAAGTAAACTTAAATTCGCCAATATATATCCCAATCTTCGAGGGAAATTCACAGACAATCAATTTGCCAAGCCTTTTGTGCTGCAGAACGTGCAGTTTGAATGAAGTCCTATAACTCTCAGTCCTTTGACCCTTTCACTGTTCACTAATGTGTCTCTCCCCGTCATTGTGGCGAGTTTGAGCTTCACTGGTTTTGTAGCCACTTGTAATTTCTTGCAGATTTCTTGATCAATGAAGGTGACGTCACTCTGGGCATCCATTAGCTCATAGGCGTATACCTTCTTGTTCCTCCTTTTAGGATTTGAAATGCACACTGGTACAACCATTGATGTGCCATTGCTCTCTCCCTCCCTCACTCTGCAAGAGAATACAGATACTTTCTTTCCTTCCTCAGTATCTTTAGGTATTAAGGATTTATCTTTCTTTGGATGTTCTTCATGTAGTGGTGTAGGATGGCGTCCTTTGCAAATGCTGCATGTGGCTTTTTTTCTTACACTCCTTAGTAACATGAGAAAAAAGTAGAATTTAACGTGCTTAACTAAAAACAATACCTTTATTATTTGACTGGGTTATAGAGCAAAAATTGTTTGCTCCAAGTGATATCCTAAGTAAGATAGATATATTGAAACAAGAACTCCTATTGTAAAAAGGATAAATTCTTAGGTGGGGTCAATAGAGTACTGACTAGGTAAAGATGGGGGTAGTGGGTAGACGGATGGGAAAGAAACTTTCCCGAGATGACCCTCAAGATCTAAAGTCCTGTGCACAGGGATGTCCCCTGATGGTGGAGACACCCTGCCCCCGTACCTAAGTCTCTCTATTGCCCTAAAAAAGCCCTACTAACGAACCTGGATTGGAAATAAATAAATCCAGGGAAAAACACACATACAGATGGAAATATGTATAAACAATAAGACAACCCCTTAGTAACATGCCTTTTCTTAGGCATCCGAAACACAGTTGGTTATCCAGCGCAATTTTTTTTTTTCTTCTGGGGACTTCACCTTCAATTGTTGCCACTTATGTATGGAGTGGTTCTCTCCACAGAACATACACTTGAAGGTAGTCTGAAGATTTGTCGGTTCTGTCTCTCTACTGATCCCAGTAGTGACTTTGAACTTGCTCTCGTAGGTATCTGGACCTTTAGCTGCTGTGTTGGTTGCAAAGCTAGTTGCTCTTGCATGTCTTATCTCTCTTGCAGGCCTTTCTTCTAAGGATTTTAAGACGTAAGATGATGTTACTGGATTACATGCTATCCATGCTTCCTTATTAACGAACTCAGAGAACTCTTTAAAACTTGGGAAGTTCTTGCCTAGATCTAACTATTCAGTCACATAGCAATTCCATCTAGAAGCCACTTCAGGTAGCTTAGCATCCTTTGGATTTCGAGATAGTCTTCAGTATTTCCAGTCCTTGAACAGGTGGGATGTCACCGTACTCTTGGAGTCTGAAGTGTTCTTTAGGGCCTATTTTAGGCCAGTTATTCAATTTCTCTCTAAAAACTCTTTGTTCTAAGAAAGGATGACCATATCTTGCATTTAATTTTTCCCGAGCTTCCTTGTAGGCTTCTTCGTCTTTTCTATAGAAGTTACCTTCAAGAGCTTTCTTTGCTTCCCCACCAACATATCTCTGAAGGTAGAATAACTTGTCGATTGGACTGAAGCAATGATGCTCAATGATCAGTTCAAGACTTGCCTTCCACTCTATGAACTTCAGTACGTCTCCTGAAAATACAGTGGCTTCCGGCATGAGAAGTATAGCGAGGACTGTTCTCTGATGTCCTGTTCGGACAAATAGTTGTAACACTCTCCTGAGCATTGCTGTGACATCTAGGAATAGAATCATCCGGTTATATTTTCTCACTTAGTTCTGAATTAGGTGAGTCCCTTTCTTTATCTTTTCTGGTAGAGATAGAGGGTAAATTCACACACCTTTTTCCTAACACTGGACTAGGCCTCTCTTTGTTTTTATGAGCAGGGGTGGAAGGATAATAACTTATTTCCTCACTACAAGCTGGAGATTTCCTTTCATTCTCTTGAGCGTATGAAGGAAAATAGGAGTCTTTTTCTTCACTTAGTACAGATTTGAACCTATGACTACTCTGACTCATATCTTCCTAATGTACTCTGAGTCTGGCTTCTATGATCTTAACTTCTTTCTGCATTTCCAGACTTTTTATCTGTTGGCGCTGTGCTTCCATTTCAGCTTCCATTTGATGGCGCTGTCCCTCCTTTTCAGCTTCCATCTCAATTTCTGCTCTCTTGACAGCAAGTATTTGAGGACTCTGATATGTGGGTGGCACTTCTGCTAGTGAAGGAAGTCACACTTGAGATTGTGGTACCACCTAAGGACCTAGCATAGTATCTCATAAAAAGCTCATTATTCTACTTCTTGCTTTAATTTCATCATAGTTTGCTGCAGATAATAGTTCTCTCATGAGCTTTACAAAATCTTTAGTGACTGCAGTACATGTGTCTATGTTCCTTACAATATCCTGGGAAGGTGTCGTAAGTGACCGCAGGTTGACATATGCTGCCATAAGCTCTGATTCAGATTCTTCTACCGTCTCACTCAAGTTACTTTTTATACTTTCTTGCTTTAGCTTTCTACGAATGTCTTTAATGTATGATTTCCACTTCTCATACATTCTGGCGAACTTTTTTCCTTTTAATGCTACTTCTTGCTCCAAATTTTCCAGCATCTTTGGGGTCGGTTTTCTGGCACGTGATGAACGTCTTAGTTCATCTGCTTGGGCTATATTTGTTTGAGGCAAGACTAATGCTGCAAAAGAATCTTCTACCTGAGACAGGTTCCCTTGCTCTTCCACTTCTTCTCTATCTATCTTTGTATCCTCTAACAGTGGCATGGCAATACTAGGCTCAGACATTTTACTTTAAATGCAGTACTGAAAAATGCAGAAATAAATGACTTTCACTTTAAATGCAACAGCGATAAATGCAGGCAATAAATGACTTTCATTTGAAATGCTTTCGAGTCCGTGTACTACAAACTGTCCTTTGTTTTTATTCAAAGTCTCTTATTTCTGAACACAAAAAATGTCTCTTTATGCCAAAGCCTATATGCAATGATAAGTAATAAATGGAAAGCTCTGACCTTATTATGAAGAGCAGGATACTGCAATCTGAAAGTTGCTGGAACAAATGTCTGTCTTAAATGAGACTTGTCTTTTCTTGCTGTGATGCGATGCTCTGCGCTGACTTGTGATGCTCTGTGCAGACTTGCGATGCTCTGCGCTGAGTTGCGATGCGCTGGCTTGGATACACTGCTTCAGGCTTCGGGCCTAGTGGAGGGAAACTATATGGCTGCAGTACGTGGTCTCTCCGTGGATAGCGGTGCAGGCACTCTAGCTCTGGACTTTGGCCTCCCACCATGCGTCTCTTTCTCTCTCTAGGGATCGCAAGAGGGTTGGCGCTCTTTCTCTGACTATTTTGCCTTTGCCGTTCTGCCACTTTAAGAGTCGGCTGCAGTTTGACTTATGCACATGTTCTATGGCCTTTATGGTAGCTCCGCTGAGGTGTCTTTGCTTGCTCACTCAGGGAACAATTGCCTTTTGCGCTGTGGCATTCGAAGAATTTTGGTATCTCTGACTTTTAGTCTAACCAAACTGTCTATTACTCTAATTCCTCTAGCGCCGTTCTATGAAAACAGTAGGTTTAAAGAGCACACCAAATGCTTCAAATAACTTCTTTATTAACTTCAACTTTTCTTCATATATAACACTGCCGCCTCCGCAGCAGATAGTCCATGTACAAAACACGTGTTGAAAAGATATCACAAAATGGCGATATGCATTAGATGGTGGTTCAACTGTTCAATCTTGTCATTCAACATAAAATGGTGGATATATTTCTCTCTTGAGTATCTGTACTCTCACTTTAAGTTATTTAAGCACTTTATGATCTCTCTGAGAGGTATATCTGAAGTCTAACTAATAATTCTGCTTGTTCAACTTGGTTTGCAATTTGCAGTATGATCTGGTATGAGTTGCAATTGGTGGAACTATATTGGACTTTTGTTCCCATAAAACTTAGCTCTCGGTGGAGTGAATGTCTTATCAGCTCCTGTCTCTGGTGAATAATGATTCTAGCAGCAGGAGCTGGGGGAATTCCCAGACAGGCTGTCTGTAATTGGTGAAAACTCTTGCTGTGTGAGAAGCTGGCTGTGATTGGTCTAGACTTCTGCCCAGCAACAACAGATTAACACTATGCTTTCTGTTGTTTTTGCTGTGTCACTGAGCTTACCTTACACTATAAAATGAATTTTAAAGGCATATTATCTTTTTCTGCTTCTGTGAACACAATATATAACAATTATATGACATCCAAAACATGATGTCACAGTAAATACCTCTGCTTTTGTCTTTAACACATAAACATAGGAACTGTATTAAGGCTATTGTCAGATCCAGCTGCATAAACATACAAGCTATATTAGCAACCTAGGACAGGTCTTAGCTGGCCAGCTACTGTCATTGTGCCACTCTGTGGCCTACTGATGCTGCCGCCACCTCCACACTGTCATTGTGCCACTCTGTGGTCTCCTCACGCTGCCACCACCTCCAGACTTTGTCATTTTGCCACTATATGGCCTCTTGATGCTGCCGCAACCTCCAGACCCTGTGGCCACTCTGTAGTCTTCTCATGCTGTTCTCACCATCCCCACTTCATGACTGGACCACTATTTTGCCTTTCGGCCTGGCTGACATCATAATTTGTTTGACCCTTCTTCTGATCTGTCAGAAGGAAGGAAAAATTTGACGCAAAACAGATCCTGTCTGTGTAGCAGCTGTAAGGCCTATATGGTCCCATCAGAATTGGCTTATGATTTGATAGCCAAAAGCAGGAGTGGGTACAAAACACAGAAGACATGCAAATATTCCAATTAACGTGTCATCTCTGTTTTAGATCCAGTCCTGTTTTTTTTTTGCATTAGCAATACTGATGGATTATTGAGAAAACGCTGACTGAGTGAAGGTGGATGCTCCACAGACAGGATCCGTTTTTTACTGCTGACATCATCTCCACTCTGTCGGGGGGGTTCTACTTGTATAAGCGTTTAATAGAACAGGTTCTAATAACATCTATGTGGAATCAGCTGGCGACAGTGTAAAAGGAGTGCGCTTCTTCTTGGCACTAACATCGACCTGTAAGGTTGAGTTCATACTTGAGTTATTTAGTCAGTTTTGGCCCCGTGACTGCCCGAATAAGTGAAGTGTGCAGTGATTCTAAGAGCGACGCCTGTCATCTGCATGTCATACGGACTCACAGTATTATTTCACTACCATGCAAACTCCCTATGCTTGTTACTACAAGGCACAGTGTTCTACACCACTATAAAGGCTCTCAGCAGCCAGGAAATAGCCGTTTTTTTAATGTAATTTGACGCAAATATATTTGGATTGAACCAAATTTTCCCGAAAAATTTGGCGAACCGGCAAATCAAATTTTTTTAAAATTCGCTCATCTCTAATTGTTACTGTAGGTTACAGAAAATGGGTCGGCTCTCATCTACCGCTTGTATTAGATGTGATTGCATGCGATCCCACTATGATCTGGGAATGGCCAGTTATACAAGGTAATTGATCTTCTTTCGGAAATTTTTGGGACTTCAGTTGCTCGCTAAAGGGTCTCTCTTTATGATACTTGAAGAAGAGCAATGGCAACACCATACTAGGATATTTTAAGGGAATCTTTTTTATTTGGATGCTATAGCGATTAGATGGATGGATCCTAGACTTCCTACAATCTTTGGAATATACCACTTGTAGGGATCGTCTCTTATTCGGGGGTCATTCTCACAGAATTATCTTCATAACCGCTGGGTTTCAGGTCCAAACAGTGCGATTTATTTGACACTCTTCATACACAACATGGCATAAAACAAAAGCCTGCCCATCTGGGCTCTACCTAAACATAATAAACATTGTATCCCTAACTCGGCTATACGATAGCGTTCACACATGGAACCAGGTGCGGCTTACCCCAGACATACAGTCCACCAGCCCTCAGACTGTAACAAATGCAGTACCTTTGGAGGGGGTTGTGGTCTAGCAGTCCTCCCGACTCTGACCTTTCAATGCTTGTTCCTGGGTGTCGCTGGGTCCCCCAAAGTCCAGGCTATTGCATAGCCTCGTGGCCCCTCAGCCTTGACTAGCTGAGACCACACTAACAGAGCCTCACCAGGCCTCTGTCTGCACACTCTCCAGAGTGAGACACACTCAATTCCAGCAACCAGATTAAATGGAATCCCTGGACGTGAGCATGCCCTAAGTCCCGGACTGGAGCATGGGGAACAGACACCCACCCAGCACATTGCCTGTTCCCAGTAAAAGCCCGCCCCGGACTAGCTGGAACCAGCTATTCTAACTATATCGGTGTCCACCAGCTAACTTAGTGGCCACCTATCTAGGGGCCTTTACTCCACCAAGGCCGAGCCCCTTGGTGACACGCTCCTGGTGCAAACAACACCCCTTTTATCATGCTTCCCCGGGACTTTACTGCACACCTCAATGTTCACATTGCCACACACTGAGGAAGAAACTATTATTAGTTTTGAAACCCTTCTGGTTACCTGTTCCCGTTTATACCATACGAATATTGTCCATAAAAAAAATGTATGAATTGAAGTATCTAAGTTTGGACACGATTACACAATATCGCAACACCATAAGGCAAACTCGGCGTCTCCATACTGCAAAGAGACATGCGCAGGAAACCATAGCGCAGCTAACTATAGTGCCAGCACTTACACGAAGGAGACTAACCGAATTCACCTAGCGGGACACTACCAACTAAACCCGACCAGCGAGATGTGACATGAAGCTTCAACCCACACGTATGGGTCGGTAAGAGCAGTCACCTGCATCTTTGGATATAAAGTTGAAATCACTACTATAGTCACTTGGTGTAAAAGCGTAATCAATTGCTACATACAAAAATTGTCCACTCACGGAACACTCCAGAGTTGAGTAGATCTGTGATTATTCAATACACAAAGATCACATGGAGAAACTTACATCTAAAGGCATATTTATTACTCTCACTATCAGTGTGTGAGCTCCTCACCAGTGAGGGACTGTGCTATATACACTCACCTAAAGAATTATTAGGAACACCTGTTCTATTTCTCATTAATGCAATTATCTAGTCAACCAATCACATGGCAGTTGCTTCAATGCATTTAGGGGTGTGGGCCTGGTCAAGACAATCTCCTGAACTCCAAACTGAATGTCAGAATGGGAAAGAAAGGTGATTTAAGCAATTTTGAGCGTGGCATGGTTGTTGGTGCCAGACGGGCCGGTCTGAGTATTTCACAATCTGCTCAGTTACTGGGATTTTCACGCACAACCATTTCTAGGGTTTACAAAGAATGGTGTGAAAAGGGAAAAACATCCAGTATGCGGGAGTCCTGTGGGCAAAAATGCCTTGTGGATGCTAGAGGTCAGAGGAGAATGGGCTGATAGAAGAGCAACGTTGACTGAAATAACCTCTCGTTACAACCGAGGTATGCAGCAATGCATTTGTGAAGCCACAACACGCACAACCTTGAGGTGGATGGGCTACAACAGCAGAAGACCCCACCGGGTACCACTCATCTCCACTACAAATAGGAAAAAGAGGCTACAATTTGCACGAGCTCACCAAAATTGGACTGTTGAAGACTGGAAAAATGTTGCCTGGTCTGATGAGTCTCGATTTCTGTTAGGACATTCAAATAGTAGAGTCCAAACTTGGCGTAAACAGAATGAGAACATGTATCCATCCTCTGATGGCTACTTCCAGCAGGATAATGCACCATGTCACAAAGCTTGAATCATTTCAAATTGGTTTCTTGAACATGACAATGAGTTCACTGTACTAAAATGACCCCCACAGTCACCAGATCTCAACCCAATAGAGCATCTTTGGGATGTGGTGGAACGGGAGCTTCGTGCCCTGGATGTGCATCCCTCAAATCTCCATCAACTGCAAGATGCTATCCTATCAATATGGGCCAACATTTCTAAAGAATGCTATCAGCACCTTGTTCAATCAATGCCACGTAGAATTAAGGCAGTTCTGAAGGCAAAAGGGGGTCCAACACCGTATTAGTATGGTGTTCCTAATAATTCTTTAGGTGAGTGTATATTTGCAACATTAACGAGTTGATTTTATGTTTTTTTTATAATTGTATATGGTGTATTAAATAGTTATTGTACTTTTATATAGCAGCTGACCATTGTGTTTTATATACACTGAACAAAAATATAAACGCAACACTTTCGGTTTTGCTCCCATTTTGCATGAGCTGAACTCAAAGATCTGAAACATTATTCTACATACACAAAAGACCCATTTGTAATGGGGCACCGAAGGCGCACTTGGTCTCCCATCAGCCGCAGACCTGCTGCTTAGCTTCGGGAGCGAGGATCTGTGTTTGGCCTCGTTCCCAAGGCAGCCTTGCTAGCTGGGAGGCTCCCTGCTCCTAGGTCTGCCTTGAGCGCCAAGCTGATCACTCGGTGCTCAACTTGTTTGTCTGTCGGTCATGTGACGCTGGCCACGTCACATGACCCTCACTCCCCACTATAAATACTATAAATACAGGCGGCCTGCTGGCTACAGGTTGCCTGTGATTTTCGTCCTATAGGCTGTGTACTTTATTGTTATTAAGCTACCTCTGGAATTGAACCTCGATCCGCCTCTTGACACCTCTTCTGCTTGCTCCCTGTACCTTGACGCTACCTCTCGGATTTTTACCTCGGCTTGTTTACGGATTTGTCTTTGCCTCTTCCCTTGTTCTGACGTGACCTCCTAGACTGACCTCGGCTAGTTGACCCGCCTCGCCTTCCGTTTTTGTTCTACCTCTTGTCCGCTTATTGTAACTTCTCAGTGGCTGTTCTCTTCCCTGCTGTCTCTTTCTCTCTGCTTGCACTTAGTAGGTTAGGGACTGCCGCCCAGTTGCGCTCCGTCACCTAGGGCGGGTGGTGCAAGTAGGCAGGGACACGGGACCGGGTGGCAGCTCAGGGGGTGCACCTCCGCTCTATCTTGATTCCCGTGACTCTACCCGTGACACCATTACTCTCAAATATTGTTCACAAATCTGTCTAAATCTGTGTTAGTGAGCACTTCTCCTTTGCCAAGATAATCCATCCCACCTCAAAGGTGTGGCATATCAAGGTGCTGATTAGACAGCATGAATATTGCACAGTTGTGCCTTAGACTTCCCACAATAAAAGGCCACTCTGAAATGTGCAGTTTGATCACACAGCACAATGCCACAGATGTTGCAACGTTTGAAGGAGCATGCAATTGGCATGCTGACTGCAGGAATGTCTACCAGAGCTGTTGCCATGCAATGAATGTTCATTTCTCTACCACAAGCCATCTCCATAGGCGTTTCAGAGAATTTGGCAGTACATCCAACTGGCCTCACAACCACAGACCACATCAGCCCAGGACCTCCACATCCAGCATGTTCACCTGAATGTTCCTGAATGCTTTCGTGTTCAATTATTGGGTGAATGTCATGACTCCGTGCTCTGTGGTCATCCAGGTATTGCTGCCACTAAGGAATTGCTGTTGAGGTCTTTCTGGTGGCCCACTTTGTCTAAAGATGTACGGTCTTATGTTTTAGCTTGCGATGTTTGTGCCCGGTCTAAGACCCCAAGAACACATCCCGCTGGTAAACTACAACCACTGCCCATTCCCTGTAAGCCATGGTCTCACATCTCCATGGTTACCTATGTCAAGGATGCATGCTTCAAGGTTAATTACTAAATTTCACCGGGTACACCCTGAGAAACCTTGTCCACAATGCTTAGGTCCGGTGTCACCTTGTAAAAGGGGGGGGGGGGTACTGTAACGGGGCGCCGAAGGCGCAATTGGTCTCCCATCAACTGCAGACCTGCTGCTTAGCTTCGGGAGTGAGGATCTGTGTTTGGCCTAGTTCCCAGGGCGGCCTTGCTAGCTGGGAGGCTCCCTGCTCCTAGGTCTGCCTTGTGCACCGAGCTGATCACTCAGTGCTCAACTTGTTTGTCTGTCGGTCATGTGACGCTGGCCACGTCACATGACCCTCACTCCCCACTATAAATACAGACGGCCTGCTAGCTACAGGTTGCCTGTGATTTTCGTCCTATAGGCTGTGTACTTTATTGTTATTAAGCTACCTCTGGAATTGAACCTCCATCCGCCTCTTGACACCTCTTCTGCCTGCTCCCTGTACCTTGACACTACCTCTCGGATTTTGACCTCGGCTTGTTTACGGATTTGTCTTTGCCTCTTCCCTTGTTCTGACGTGACCTCCTAGACTGACCTCAGCTAGTTGACCCGCCTCGCCTTCTGTTTTTGTTCTACCTCTTGTCCGCTTATTGTAACTTCTCAGTGGCTGTCCTCTCCCCTGCTGTCTCTTTCTCTCTGCTTGTACTTAGTAGGTTAGGTACTGTCGCCCAGTTGCGCTCCGTCACCTAGGGTGGGTGGTGCAAGTAGGCAGGGACAGGGGACTGGATGGCAGCTCAGGGGGTGCACCTCCGCTCAATTTTAATTCCCGTGACTCTACCCGTGACACCATTACTCTCAAATATTGTTCACAAATCTGTCTAAATCTGTGTTAGTGAGCACTTCTCCTTTGCCGAGATAATCCATCCCACCTCAAAGGTGTGGCATATCAAGGTGCTGATTAGACAGCATGAATATTGCACAGTTGTGCCTTAGACTTCCCACAATAAAAGGCCACTCTGAAATGTGCAGTTTGATCACACAGCACAATGCCACAGATGTTGCAACATTTGAAGGAGCATGCAATTGGCATGGTGACTGCAGGAATGTCTACCAGAGCTGTTGCCATGCAATGAATGTTCATTTCTCTACCACAAGCCGTCTCCATAGGCGTTTCAGAGAATTTGGCAGTACATCCAACTGGCCTCACAACCACAGACCACGTGTAACCACACCAGCCCAGGACCTCCACATCCAGCATGTTCACCTCCATGATCGTCTGAGACCAGTCACCCCGACAGCTGCAGCAACAGTGTATTTCCTTATTGAAGCTATTGAGTGGAATAGCAGGCTAAGCCTTGATCCGGTGAGCGCTCTATTGTATTGATTGTTTTATTTTTCTACAATCTCAGCACAGCATAAATTGGTAAATTAAATTAAACTCTTTAATAGAATAGTCTATAAAGTAGGGGATGTCTGGTGAAATTTAACAAAGTTATAGGGCTTATGGTGTGCCTCTCCACTTACTCTCTATTCCCCACAACTTAATACATGATCTTTATACCATCCTGTTGTGTTTCTCCATTTACGTATGCTATACATGTATGACCTATGTTTGTTTCTTTTTTTTTTCTCAGTCTCAGCTCTGTAGATATGTTAATTGAACTGTCTATGGCTTTGAATTGTATATGCCAATGTTTGTTTATTTTATATCCTGCAAAAATTTCAAGAAAATTTGTTTAAAAAAAGAATAATGTAGCAACCAACCACATTTCAATGACATTTTGCATTTTATTTGAGTAGTATAACTAGGCTGTTTATAAAACAAATACAGACATTTAGTTTAAATTAGTTTCACTGTATCAGCACACTGTTCCTTCTCCTCTGTGAATATGTCACGAGGGTATCAAGAGCCACGTCTGACTCTGTTATACCCGGGGTCAGGAAGTCGCAGCGGGTGGCTGCGCGCTCTATATCTAAAGATCACGTTGTTTCTTAGTGATTGTTTTCTGTGTTTGCCTTGCTATCCTTTTTGTCTCTCTCAGGGATCCGTAGCTTCTCCTCCTCAGCTGTTTCTTGTCTGCTACTCCCTACCTCCTTATATTCTCCCCTCACACTTCTCTAGTTGCCAGTTATAGAGCTTCCTGCCTGGACATCTATACTGACCCACTGGAGTGGTTAATCCTGGTTGTCGTTCCTGAGTGCTACCCTCCGGATCCCTGTTGGGCTTATTGTTGTCTCCTGTTGTCGCCCACCTGGGAATATATGTTGAGTCTGTGTTGTCTGTCCTCCCCTTGGTGTTTTCCCTTAGAGTTAGTGGTGCGGACTAGTGTTCCCATCGCCCTGTTCAATACCTAGGGCTCAGCTCAGGGAAAGCCAGGGCTTTAGGCACGTGATCGGCGTACGGGTGAGGAACCCGTCTAGGGACGTCAGGGCAGCCAGGTGCCAGCCGCCAGGTGAGTCAGGGGTCACCATCTTCCCTCTCACTTGGGCAGGGCCTTCCTCGTTCCCTCCCTCTGTGTCACGTATGTGATAGCCACGCCGACCGTGATATTATAACTGGCCCTTACTTTTTGAGAAAAAAAAAAAAATAATAATAATTTATATAATTTTTTGTTTGTTTTTTTTTTTTTCTCTCTCTACTTAGAATCCAATATGGATCCTATTGATGCCTTGGCAGAACAGCTTCAAAGCCTGTCTTTGGAGGTGGCAGGATTGAAGGCGTCTGTTCTCCAACAACAGCAGCAAATGCAGCAGACCGCACCCCCAGCGGTTGCTATGGGTAACCAGGTTGTCACTGAACCCAAGGTTGCTCTTCCCGACAGATTTTCTGGGGGAAGGGACAAATTTGCGACGTTCCGTGAGGCCTGCAAATTATATTTTAAGTTGCGCCCTTACTCCTCAGGTCATGAAGAACAGCGGGTAGGGATTGTCATTTCCCTGCTTCAGGGGGATCCGCAATCCTGGGCGTTCTCGTTACCTCCTGGTTCTCAGGCTCTTCGGTCAGTGGAGGGATTTTTTGGGGCTTTGGGTCTCATATATGATGACCCTGACCGAGTCGCCCTGGCTGAGTCGAAGTTGCGGAGACTCCTACAGGGAGATCGGTCAGCAGAGGAATATTGCTCAGAGTTCCGTAGGTGGGCTACGGATACTCAGTGGAACGACCCGGCTCTCAGGAGTCAGTTCTGCTCTGGGTTATCTGAAAGGGTTAAGGATGCACTGGCGCTGTATAGAATAGATAGACGTCTTAAGGAGAGATCGAAAATTCCGGAGCAATTGGTTACCTCTCCCAAGCAACAGTCAGCCTGTACTGACTTAGATGAGCCTATGCAGCTAGGCAGAACTTCTCGTCAGGTCCGTCCTCCCGAGGTTCGCCGTAGGGGGGGGGGCTTGTTTTTTCTGTGGGGGGAGGGGTCATTTCATTAATGTCTGTCCCTCCTTTCTCAAAAACAAAAGACCGTCGGAAAACTACTAACCCCGGGCTGTGCGGAGGATGTCAGCCGGGGGGTATACGTTTCCTCCATACGAACATCTCAATTTGTGTTACCAGCGGTCATTGTTTTTGGTGTTAAGACGGAGTCTATTTCTGTTTTTCTAGACAGTGGAGCAGGGGTAAACTTGATTGATGCCCATTTTGCCCGCACTATGGGTTTGTCTCTCTGTACGCTGCAGAGACCTATTCCCGTATTCGCTATAGATTCTGCTCCTTTGTCTCAGAGAAACCTCACCCACATTGTTCGTAATTTACACCTTCGGGTAGGGGACCACCATAATGAGTGTCTTTCATGTTACGTTCTGGAGGGCCTTCCCTCTCCGGTGGTATTGGGTCTTCCCTGGTTGGTAGCGCACAATCCAGTGGTGGATTGGCAGGCCAGGGAGATATTGGAGTGGAGTGAGCATTGCAGAGAGAATTGCTTAAATAACAATTGCTTAATCGCCTCCATAGCTTCCCTACCTACATTTATTTCGGACTTTGAGGACGTTTTTTCTGAAAAGGGTTGTCAGAAACTACCACCTCATCGTCCTTATGATTGCCCGGTTAACCTGATTCCCGGGGCAAAATTACCCAAGTCCAGGTTGTATAATCTTTCGGGTCCCGAGAGACAAGCCATGAAAGATTATATCTCCGAGAGTCTGGCTAAGGGACACATCAGACCCTCTTCTTCACCCGTGGCTGCAGGGTTTTTCTTTGTTAAAAAGAAAGATGGGGGCCTGCGTCCTTGCTTAGATTTCCGTGAGTTAAACCAGATAACCATCCGTGACCCATACCCTCTTCCTCTCATTCCTGACCTTTTTAATCAGATTGCGGGTGCTAAGTGGTTCTCCAAACTTGATCTTAGGGGGGCCTACAATCTGATTCGTATCAGGGAAGGGGATGAGTGGAAGACAGCTTTTAACACCCCTGAGGGGCATTATGAAAATCTAGTTATGCCTTTCGGTCTGACCAATGCCCCTGCTGTCTTCCAACATTTCGTTAATGATATTTTTAGTCATCTCATCGGCAGGTTTGTAGTCATATACCTAGATGATATCTTAATTTATTCGGCTGATCTGAAAACACATGAGGTGCATGTCAGGCAAGTACTGCAGGTCCTACGGACGAATAAATTATATGCGAAAAATTGAAAAATGTGTCTTCGCTGTTCAGGAATTACAGTTCCTGGGATATCTATTATCTGCTTCAGGTTTCCGCATGGATCCTGGGAAGGTCCAGGCAATTTTAGATTGGGATCTTCCTGAGAACCTTAAAGCCCTACAACGGTTTTTGGGTTTCGCTAATTTCTATAGAAAGTTCATTAAAAATTATTCAGTGATGGTTAAACCCCTTACCGACATGACTAGGAAGGGGACGGATTTTTCCAAATGGTCTGACGCCGCTAAAGATGCATTTTCCTCTCTAAAGGAGAGGTTTACCTCGGCACCTGTTCTAATTCAACCTGATGTCTCCCAGCCTTTTATTGTCGAGGTAGATGCGTCAGAGGTGGGAGTGGGAGCTGTATTGTCTCAAGGGTCCGTCTCCTGGCAAATGGCGTCCTTGCGCTTTCTTTTCCAAAAAATTATCTTCTGCGGAGAAGAATTATGATATTGGAAATAGGGAACTGTTGGCGATTAAACTGGCGCTTGAAGAGTGGCGTCACTTCTTAGAGGGAGCAATCCACCCCGTCACGGTGATTACGGATCACAAGAACCTTCTGTACCTAGAATCGGCTAAGCGTCTCACCCCTAGACAAGCTAGGTGGTCGCTATTCTTTACCAGATTTAACTTTGTAATCACCTATCGTCTTGGGGCAAAAAATACCAAGGCAGACGCATTATCTCGTAGTTTCCCTGGAGGGGGTAATGTTTGTGATCCGGTACCTATTTTACAAAGAGGAGTGGTTGTCTCTGCTGTACACTCTGTTCTAGAGGGAAAGGTGTTAACGGCTCAGGGGGACGCCCCGGCCTCTTGCCCCTCAGAGAAATTGTTTGTACCGTTAAACCTGCGTCTTGAATTATTAAAAGAACATCATAATTCGGCACTTGCTGGACACCCGGGTAGTAAAGCAACCTTGGAGCTTTTATCTCGTCGTTTTTGGTGGCCAAGGTTGCGTCAGGATGTAATGGATTTCGTGTCTACTTGTTCTACTTGTGCACGCGCGAAAGTCTCTCATACACGTCCAGCAGGGTCTTTATTGCCACTTTTCATCCCCAATAGGCCATGGACACATCTGTCAATGGATTTCATCACTGACTTACCGTTGTCGGCGGGTAAAACAGTTATCTTGGTAGTAGTAGACAGGTTTAGCAAAATGGTACACTTTATTGCGCTACCCGCACTTCCTAATGCTAAAACTCTCGCTCAGGTGTTTATCAGTGAAATCGTGAAGCTTCACGGGGTCCCTTCCGATGTGGTTTCGGATCGGGGAACCCAGTTTATTTCTAAGTTTTGGAAAGCTTTTTGTTCCCGTTTGGGGGTTCACTTGTCCTTTTCCTCAGCTTTCCATCCTCAGTCGAATGGACAGACTGAGCGTACCAACCAAAACCTAGAAACATATTTAAGGTGTTTTGTGTCTGAAAACCAAGAGTTGTGGTCATCATATTTACCGTTAGCTGAGTTTGCCATAAATAATCATTATCAGGAGTCCACTGGCAAGTCACCATTCCTTGGTGCATACGGTTTTCATCCCCAATTTTGTACTTTCAAAGAGGGGGGGTCTTCTGGGGTTCCCGAAGAGGAAAGGTTTTCTTCATCTCTTTCATCGGTATGGCAGAAGGTGCAAGTTAACTTGAAAAAGATGAGTGGTAAATATAAATGCATGGCCGATAAGAAACGGTCGCCAGGTCCGGAGTGAATGACTATGTGTGGTTGTCTACTAGGAATATTAAGTTGAAGGTTCCTTCTTGGAAACTGGGTCCTAGGTTCATTGGTCCCTATAAAATAGTAGCCGTCATTAACCCTGTGGCTTTTCGCCTGGAGCTACCTCAGACTTTTAAGATCCATAACGTCTTCCATAAATCGTTACTCAAGAAGTATGTTCCACCTTTAGAACCATCGCCGCTGCCACCTCCTCCTGTTATTGTGGATGGTAATCTGGAGTTTCAAATAGCCAGAATTGTTGATTCTCGTCGGGTCCGCCGCTCTCTTCAGTATCTGGTGCATTGGAGGGGTTACGGTCCCGAGGAAAGAATGTGGGTTCCAGCGTCAGAGGTAAACGCCAACAGGTTAATTCAGACTTTCCATGCCTCTCATCCGGAGAGACCTGGTCCTGAGTGTCCGGAGGCCCCTCGTGAAAGGGGGGGTACTGTCACGAGGGTATCAAGAGCCACGTCTGACTCCGTTATACCCGGGGTCAGGAAGTCTATATCTAAAGATCACGTTGTTTCTTAGTGATTGTTTTCTGTGTTTGCCTTGCTATCCTTTTTGTCTCTCTCAGGGATCCGTACCTCCTCAGCTGTTTCTTGTCTGCCACTCCCTACCTCCTTATATTCTCCCCTCACACTTCTCTAGTTGCCAGTTATAGAGCTTCCTGCCTGGACATCTATACTGACCCACTGGAGTGGTTAATCCTGGTTGTCCGCCCACCTGGGAATATATGTTGAGTCTGTGTTGTCTGTCCTCCCCTTGGTGTTTTCCCTTAGAGTTAGTGGTGCGGACTAGTGTTCCCATCGCCCTGTTCACTACCTAGGGCTCAGCTCAGGGAAAGCCAGGGCTTTAGGCACGTGATCGGCGTACGGGTGAGGAACCCGTCTAGGGACGTCAGGGCAGCCAGGTGCCAGCCGCCAGGTGAGTCAGGGGTCACCATCTTCCCTCTCACTTGGGCAGGGCCTTCCTCGTTCCCTCCCTCTGTGTCACGTATGTGATAGCCACGCCGACCGTGATAGAATATTAAGCTAAATTCTGATTAAACTGATAAAAATGTAGCTTAAATGAGTGTGTGACCTGCTGGGAACTAGACATAGGGATAAGGGCTCATTCACACGACCATATGAGTTTTTGCGGTCCACATTTTGCAGATCAGTTCGCCTTTCTCCTTGTAGAAATGCCTATTCTTGTCTGCAATTACGGACAAGAATATGACATGTTCTACATTTTTTGTAGGGCCACAGAACCAGAAGTACGGATGTGGACAACACACAGTGAGCGGTCCGCACCTTTTGCGGCCCCATTGAAATGAATGGGTCTGCATCGGTTTAAAATTGCGGAACAGATGCGGACAGAAATATACAGTCATATGAATGGGCCCTTACAGTTTTGAATTGTCAGAAGAGTTCTGTAATGGAATTCACTGAGCAGGAGAAGCAACAGCCTGAAGCTGCAATAAAATTGAAAGCTGTAGTAGACAAACCTTGAAAACTTTTAATAAAGACCAATTTTTTGCCCTAGATAAGTAGAATACAGGTATACAATTAGACAGCACTCCAAAACTGAAGGTGAGATAATCTGTGATTTTTATTAAGCCGGACATAATTGTTTATAATAAATTCAGCCAATATTTCGGGCTAAATGTAGCCCATTTATCAGGCCTGTTGTATAGGCACAATCGTGTGGACGCCGGCGCTGGGATCCACACGATTGTGCCTATACACCAGGCCTGATGAAGGGCTACATTTAGCCTGAAACATTGCCTGAATTTATTATACACCATTATGTCCGGCTGAATAAAAATCACCGATTATCTCACCTTCAGTTTTGGAGTGCCGTCTAATTGTATACCTATATTGATGCAACTGTTCCTGAGGTGGAGCTGGGAACGAATCTGGCGAGCACCCAGAGAAAGCCAGTTAATAGATGTGTGCTGTGATCATTTGAATTGCATCAGATAAGTAGAATACAGTACTAAAAAAATACCCCAAAGGGATCCATAAGCCTTATCACCTTCCCAGAGCCTGACATTTTTTAACATTGTCGACATAGATGTATGAGAATTACTGATATTCTGAAATTTTTCTCCACTTCCTTTGATATGTCACTGATACTTTCTAAAGACTTAAAACTTTACTTTTAATTCATACGTCTAAAACAGGGATGCTCAACCTGTGGACCTCCAACTGTTGCCAAACTACAATTTCCAGCATGCCTGGAGAGCCTACAGCTATTAGGGAATGCTGGGAGTTGTAGTTTTGCTACAGCTGGAGGGCCGCAGGCAGGGGCATAGCTAAAGGCTCATGGGCCCTGGTGCAAGAGTTTAGCTTGGGGCCCCCATCCCTCATTGCTTTGTGGCCAGGGGCAGGGAAGCACATTGCCTTCCTGCTGCCTGAGGCAAAAATTGAAACTGCACCCCCACCATGCCAAATTCTTAACCTAACACCTTCCCTCCAACCAGAGGTGTAACTTGACCAGCATGCACCTTTAATAAAACAGGTGTCTTCTCATGTGGTACAAGGGTCTTTGGGGCACCTCAGGCTCCTGGGCCCGGTAGCGACTGCTACCTCTGCACCCCCTATTGCTACGCCCCTGGCCGCAGGTTGAGCATCCTTGGTCTAAAATATCAAACACAACAAACTGTTAATTCTTCACATTGATTTTGATTCTGCTATACTTAACGTATTCACTATCTATGGTCTAATCTTGTTTCACAGCATAGCAGTCCATAGATTAGACTGAGCTAACGATTCCTGATCTGCCGTATCCTTATTTCTTAATTGAGGGTATTCAGGCCTATTGAATCTGAACAGCTTCAATGAAGAAAGAAGAATACAGCAGACTAGTAATGGCTAGCTCAGTGTAATCAATGCCTATTATTGCTGGGCAATCAGGAACAGGATTAGTCCATAGGCAATAAAGGGGGCAAGTGTAGCATAATGATAATCAATCTAAGGAATTTTAGGATTAACCCTTTGTTACATTTTAAGTCTTCAGAAACTATCAGTAACATGACATATACAAATAGGGGCTTGTATTTTCAGGGGCGAGTTGTGCTTTTTAACGGCACCACCGACTGTACCACGTAATGTATTGAGAAATGGCTAAAAAATACAATATTTGTGGGGTGGAATGGAAAAAAAAAACACGATAAAATCCACATAATTTCACCATATTTTTTGGGTTTAGTTTTTACAGCTTTCACTATGCACTAAAAGACACCTTAGCTTTTATTCTGCAGGTGAGTAAAATTATGGAGATGCCAAAATATATATACGTTTGGTTATATTTTATTATTTAAAAATACAACACTTTTTTCTTTTTCTGTCAATGGAGTTGTTTTAGGTCTTCTACAATAAGGTGGTGCTTTGCAGTGTTTTTTGCTTTTACAGCTCTCCTCCACTAGGCTCTCTGCGGCCATAACCACTGCTCAGCACTCTTGTCACAACAGGGAAGTGTTTGTCCTTTGTCTTAACACTCACAGTCACTAATAAGCCCAGGCGGTGTTGCTCCTATACACTGCCGCACATGTTCAGGGGAAGTGCTGCATTAGAATTTTTTCTACTGTACTTTATTTTTTGACCATGTAATGTAATATTGGATTCATTTAATATTTATTCTTATAAGTAATAATTTAATATTTAACCAACAGTGTCACAACAATCAGCACTCTGGAAGACAGCATTGTAAGAACATCTCAATCTCTGTGAAAGTTACTTTCAACTAGGATAATGGTCTATATTCAAATAATGAAACTGGCTTTTTCTTTGTGAGTGCGTTCTTTCATGGCTCAGCATGATTCCTTTCCGTGCAAAACTTTTCCCACATACTGAACATGAATATGGTTTCTCCCCGGTGTGTATTCTTCGATGCAGGAGAAGACAGGACTTTTGTGAAAACCTCTTTCCACATTCAGCACATAAATAAGGCTTCTCATCAGTGTGAGTTTTCTGATGAGCAATGAGATAGGATTTTTGAGAAAACCGTTTCCCGCACTCAGTACATGAAAATGGCTTCTCGCCTGTGTGGATTCTCTGATGTAAAAGAAGGTTTGCGTTTCGGGTGAAATATTTGCCACATTCACAGCAGAGATATGGTTTCTCACCAGTGTGACTCTTCTGGTGTCTAAAAAGAGTTGATTTACGAGCAAAACACTTTCCACACTCAGGACATGGATATGGTTTCTCCCCTGTGTGAATTCGTTGATGTCTGACAAGTTCGGCGTTCCTGTTAAAACACTTACCACATTCAGAACAAGGAAATATCTTATAGTATCTAAATGGCCTATGGTGTGGAATACTATCGGAGGTATTAGGAAAGCGGACATGTTGTTCAGGGGAAGTGGATGACATTTCAGGACTGTGAAATATGGGATACATATCTGGGGTAATGGGGATTTCATCTTGGAGATCTTCTTTGATGTTGATGACATCTGTGTCACAAGGAGGAGACAATGCCGGATGTTCGTCTGAGGTACTCTTGCTGCCATTTGCCTCTGCTGAAGATGAAAATATGAAATATATGAAAATATAAATGTTTCCATTGCATAAGAAATGAATAAATGATAAAATTCTGGCATACAGATGTATATTATTAATAAAAGTGTACCTAAACATTCTAATATACTTTATTAAAACCTGTAAATGTCATAAAATAAATAATTTGTAATATACTTAGCACTTTGGAATTTGTACACTGACATGACAGTGGTGTATGGGTGTAAGAATTCCACAGTGTGGCTGCAGTGAGCAATGTACACTTCACTGCTCGTGCCTGTTCTAACTCCGCTCTGCTAAAGCCTAACATAGCACATCACCGACGTTCTATGTCAGGAACGGGCACAGGCAGGAGCAGGGTTGTGCTATACAGAGCTTCTGCCTGAACTTGCTCGGCATTGCTAATAGCCTTGCATGACACATTGGTGCAGGCTTTTAGAAGGACAGAGTGAGCATGAACTGTGCACAGCAGATCAATGCTTCTGCCTGCGCCCTTTCCACTAATGTCTGACATAGCACATCAGTTATGTGCTATGCCAGGCTTTAGCAAAGTGGAGCGGGATTTATGCAGCTATGGAAGAAAACAGCAGAGGCTCTGAGGTGAAGTTAAAAAAAAACAACAACTCAGAAATTACCCCATTTTAGAAACCACATCCCTCACAGAATGTACTAAGTGGTGTTGTGAGCATTTTCACCCCACAGACGTTTTGCAAATATGTATGCACAGCAAAGTGAAAATTTCTATTTTTCCACAGATGTACCATTTAAGTGCCCAATACCTCGTACCTATTGTGTGCTAGTGTGAGAAGTCAGCCCTCTTATTATTGTGCTGTGCTTCCTGGTTTTATAAACACCCTACATGAGGCCCTAATCTTTTGCTTGGACATACAACAGGGCTCAGGAGCAGAAGAGCACCATGCACATCTGAAGCGCATTGTGGTAATTTACACTGCTCGAGCTGACAACTGCAGGGGCGTTGCTAGGGTCTCAAAAGATCCGGGGCAAAAGCCCCAATGCATATGGCCCAATTCTCTAAGTCGACCAACCAACCCCTAAGCCCGCTATAGTTATACAGCAGCACGTACCTCTCACATCCAGTTCCTCCCAGGTGACGTCTCCTCTGATGTAGATCTTCCCTGTGATCATCTTCTCCATTCGGTCCAGAGAACTTCTCTCAGCCGCCCCGTCTCTGCAGAGTGTGACACACAGACATCTTAGCTTCCTCATTTTTCTATACCCCCAAATACTATCATGAAGAAAAATTAGTGCCCTCCATATTAATAGTGCTCCTCATAGTCCTACCAATAGTAATTTTCTTCTAGAATGCCCTCATTAGTAATACTGCCCACTACAATGCCCCCTGTGATAATGTTCCCCAAGAGTGCCCCCATTAGTTGTAGAGCCCTCCAGTATTAATAATGCCCTTACAGAGCCCCTAGTAGAAATAAGGCTCCCCTATTGTTCTCCCAGTGGTAATAAAGCTATCTACAGACCCCCTCAGAAGTAATAAGGCCCCCACAGTGCTCTTAGTAGAAATAATGCGGATCTATAAGTCCCTCCTATAGAGCCCTCAGTAGTAATAAGAACGCCTAATGTCTCCTGGATTTAAAATGCCCCCACAGTGCCCCCTGTATTTATAATGCCCCCTACTGTTATAATGCTCACCCTGAAGTGCCCCAGTATTTATAATGCCCCCTGCAGTGTCCCCTGTAGTTAAATTCCTCCGTTTACTGTCCTCAAAAATTATAATTCCTCAGCCCCTCCACGATACAGTCCCATGTAAATAACATTATTTCCTTTCTCTGCCATAGAGTGCCATGTAAATACCATCACACCATCTCTCCAGCCCCCTCCAATATACAGTCCCATGTAAATAACATCCCTTTCTATCTACAGCCCTCTAAAATACAGACCCATGTAAATAACATCACACCATCTCTCCTGCCCCCCTCAATATACAGTCCCACTTAAAAAACATTACCCTCTCCCCAGCTGCCTTCAACATACAGTCTCATGTAAAGAACATAACCCCCTCCCCAGCCACCTTCAACATACAGTCTCATGTAAAAAACAAAACCCCTCCCCAGCCGCCTTCAATATACAGTCCCATGTAAATATCACCCCCTCAATATTCAGTCCCATGTAAATAACATCACTTCCTCCCCCAGTCACTTTCAACATATAGTCCCATGTAAATAAAATCACCCCCTCCCTAGCCACCTCCAACATGCAGTCCCATGTAAATCACATTACCCCTCAACATTCAGTCTCATGTAAATAATATCACTCCCTCCCACAGCCACCTTCAACATATAGTCCCATGTAAATAGTATCACTCTGCCCCAGTCACCTCCAACATGCATTCCCATGTAAATAACATCACTCCCTCAACTTTCAGTCCCATGTAAATAACATCACTCCACCCCACTGTCCCATGTAAATAACATCCCTCCCTTCAGCCCTAACATACAGTCCCAGTTAAATAACTACAACTCTGAACATTGCTCTGCCTCTTACACTGAGCAATCTACCCCTTCGTTTACCTCTCCTCATGTAGCAGACCTCACCACAGCTTCTTCCATGGACTTCTCTTCACTGCTGAGACGTCATCTCCTGCACTGGTCACATGACGGTGACATAATCACAGGTCCTTTTCAGCTACTGCATTTAGCACTGATCACATGACCTGTAATGTCATCACAGGTCCTTCAGCTCTTGCTGGGCATTAGATTTAATTGTATTGCCGTCCTAAGGATGGCAATACAGTTGTATCTAGCAGGCAGGCAGTACATTCGGGGCCTGGGACAAAACATCAGGGGCCCAGGCCCCGAATGTTTTAACCTAGCAACACCCCTGGACAACTGTAGAGGCTCCGGGGTGAAATACTAAATGGAACCCCTGAGAAGTGACCCCATTTTGTAAACTACACCCCTCAAGGTATTTATTATGGGGTATAGTGAGCATTTTGACACCACAGGTATTTTGCAGAAATGTATGCTCAGTGGACTGTGCAAAGTGCAAATTGCAATTTTTATACAGATATGACATTTCGGTGCCCAATATGCTGTGCCCAGCTGGTGCCATCTGAGACTCACACCACACTTCTTAAATTACCCTGTACAGTGGAAACCCCAATAAATGTCCCCATTTTGGAAACTACACTCCTCAAGGTTTTTAGTAAGGGGTGGATTGAGCATTATTACCCCACAGGTGTTTTGCAGAAATTAATAGGCAGGGGACTGTGGAAAATAAAAAATGCAAGTTTTCCACAGATGGCATTTCAGTCCTCAATATGTTGTGCCAGCTGCTGCCATTTGAGACTGACAACACTTAAATTGGTAGGCAGGTTCTTTTGGGTAAAGAAATACCATAAATGTGGAGGCTAACTGCTGTTTGCGTCTGCTGCAGGATTCAGAAGGGAAAGACCACGTTTTGGCTTTTGCAGCACAGATTTTGATGGATTGGTCTACAGATGCCATGTTGCCCTCACACAGCCTCTGGAGTACCAGTACAGCCATTTTCTGAGAACCTTAATATGCAGTAGCTGTGTGAGGGTTATTTTTTGCAGAACGAGTTGCCATTATCATTGGTACTATTTTTGGGTACATACAACTTTTTGTTCGCTTTTTAATGAAGAAAAAAACGGCAGTTCAATTACTGCTTTATAGGTTTTATTTTTCTGGCATACACAGTTAGGGAAAAATGACATGAAATCTGCACCAAAAATTGCATAATAATTGACATGCTGCAGATTTCAAAATTTGGATAATTTCCACACAGAATCGACAGGATAATTTCCACACAGAATCGAAAAGCAAAGTGTACATGAATTTTGTATAATCTCATAGGCTTTGCTAGTACTGTATTATGCTGCGGTTTTTCTGCACAAATAAACCGCACTGAAAAATCGTGTGTAAATCTCAATGTGTGCAGGTACCCAAATGCTGCAGTATTTCAGAGTTACATATAGCTCCTTGTAAATTTAGTTAGGGAAACAGAAACTGATGCCAGGTTCCCTTATATAAAGCTCAATTAGTAAGTCACATAATTGTAATCTGTACAATTTTAGAGAATTTTTGTTAACATAAAAAAACATTATTTAACACCTCAACCGATGCGCAAACATGGCGCCCATTCACGTGTGCAGCAGGTGTCATGGCCAGAGAGTCTCTGCTGTTTGAAACAGCAGAGACCCGCGGTTAATAACTGCGAGCGTCATTTTCCTGCTTCCCACTACATTGTATGCCATATTAAATGGTGACCTTAGAAAGTACAACATATCCCACAAAAAAGAAGCCCTCATACAGCTTTGTGAATGGAAAAATAAAAAAAAGTTATGACTCAAGGAAGATAGGGAAGAAAAATGAAAATGTGAAAACGAAAAAATCTCCGGTATCCTAAGGATTAAAGAAACCTGTTACTTTAATAATTTAAATAGTTTTTACATTTGTCAATAACTTTATTGAAATATACAATGGTTCAGATTCATGAAACTTCTTCTAAAAGAAAGATTTCAAAGAAATTCCACAAATTATTTTTACCATTAATTTTATTTATTTATTACCCTTTCCTATATAAAGTATAGTGTATTATCCTTAAAGGATAACTTTCGTATTTTTATTTTTTTTGGGAGTATTGGATTGTGGTGATTAATATCACCTTGGTGGCCCTATTTCAACTTTTCACTGTGTATTCAGCCCTTAATTCCACTTTTTTGTTCCCTACTTTTACCTGTGCTTAAAATAGGGTTGCTAGGCATGGTCCGTCTATATGTTGAAGGACGGAGCACGCAGAAGCAGGCTGCGTGCAAATTCACATTACTGACCGCCAGGGACTGTAAGTAAATGATTAAAGCCAGGTCCTCGGGGGGCGTGGCCAACTTCCGGTATGAGCGCACGCTTCTGAGCGCCGCTCCGAATCCCAAACAGAATCCTCCTTAATCCTGACTACTAGACAGCTGCAAATATAGAGTGGCAAGTGCAGAAACGGAGGGGGACCACCCGGAGGAGTAAAATGAGCCCAAGCAAGGCGAGGGGCGGCAGCGGAGCGGCTCAAAGAATTTGCTAGAGCCGAGAACCAACATGGCGCCGCATCTCCGTCTAACCCGCGCGCACATGCGACTCGCGGCAACCCGACCCTGCAGCAAGATCCTCAAAGCGAGGAAGAACCCGAACTCTCACCTAAGGTAGCCCATGAGCAGCTGATGACTGCAATCTCTATGTGCCAGACCTCTCTCACAAGCAAAATCGAGGAGGTGAAAGTAGATGTTGGGCTACTCAGGCATGATGTACAGCAGCTGAGGGAAAGAGCGAGACAGACAGAGCACAGGGTGTCAGAGCTGGAAGATATCACCCGACCAACGCAGGCTAAACTGTCGGATCTGGAGCAGAAAATCCAGTTATGGCAGCAAAAATGTGACGATTTGGAGAACAGACCCAGACGTAACAACGTCCGAATCTTGGGCCTTCTGGAGAGGGCTGAAGGAGCGGACCCGGCGTCCTTCATAGAAAAATGGTTCAAGACCACATTCCCTGGTGCCGGGTTCTCAACGACATACGCCGTGGAGAGGGCTCACAGAGTCCCGGCAAGGCCTCCCCCACCAGGGGCTCCCTCCAGACCCCTGCTAGCCAGACTCCTGAACTGGAAGGACAGGGATCTGCTGCTCAACCTGGCTAGAACTGCGCAGGACTTATCTTATAATAACTCCAGGATCTCACTGTTCCCTGATTTTTCGGCGGAGTTACAGAAAAAGAGATCCACCTTCGTGGCTGTCAAGAGGAAGCTCCGCGAGCTGAATATCCAGTATTCCATGTCGTATCCTGCCCGACTCCGGATTGTAGATGGCGGGAAATCCTTATTTTTCACAGATCCAAGGGAAGCCGATGAATGAGTAGCCAGCAGACCGAGACACTGATTTGAGAAGTCATGGGATCTACACTTCACCTACCTACCCCAAGCTGACCAGTGAAGGACGCTAGCCTGTTCAAAGCTGGACTCTGCTCACAGAATCATACCCTGGGTATCGTATGAATACCATGGTCCCCTATTAGAGATATGCGGAGTGTTTAGTTATCTGTAAAATTTACTTGCTGCATTCGTATTAGTTGATACTTGGCTGTTTAATTGCACATAGCCCCGGGACTCACCCGGCGACTACCTGCACTGGGTTAACACCTACGTACACCGTGCAGGTCCCCGAGCATATGGCCATGAATGATGCGGCCCTTGAACCTGCTCAATATCTTTACCTGATGTTCTTAACATTACGTTTTCTTATTTTTACATGTTTGCTATGGTGGTACTTCAACATTTCCTGGCAAAGAACGACGCAGATATATAGGGTGGGTGGCAGTGATAAGGGATCCGAGAATCTATTTAAAGAAACAATACTTATGCAATTCATGGGATTTAGGATAGCATGGCGGGACTAACAGTCATGTTGTGGAATATGAGAGGTTTGGGTGGACCTAGGAAAAGGATCGCGGTGTTTTCGCATGTGCGTCGGCTTGCTCCACATATCCTTGGTCCACATATCCTTGGTTTGCAGGAGACCCACTTAACGTCAGAGACGGGCAACAGGATAAAGAAGCCGTGGGTACAGTGGAGCGCCAATGCATATGGGAACTCGTACTCAAGAGGGGTAGCGGTTTTAATACATAGTAGCCTGAGATGGGAGCTGCAGAGGCTTGTAGTGTATCCAGATGGACGGTACATATTTGTTTATGCATATGTCAACTGCATTCCATATGTCATCATTAATGTATATAACCCTCCGCCGGCCAGTACATCTGTCCTGCAGGCTGTAGTGGGCTTTGTAGTGCAGTATCCGAATGTCAGATTAATATGTATGGGGGAGTTTAATATGCTAATGAACTCAGATTTAGACTGATTTCGGAGCTCGGCAAGGGACGAGGTGACAACTAGTTCAACTTCGGCACTTTTGAAAGTGGCCACTGAGATGGGATGGCTTGACTTATGGCGGGAAAGACATCCCCTAACGGTGCAGTACTCTTGCTTCACCCCTTCAAGAGGTGCCTTGTCCAGGATAGATTACATCATGGGGAACGCACTAACCCTTACTGAGTTGGAGAGTATTGAGTACTGCCCGCAGGGGCCCTCTGACCACGCTCCGCTGTTAGCAAGGTTTTTATTGTTGGATGGCCTGGAGAGAGGGAACAAGATGCGTATACACCCCTTTTGGCTTACCCTAATGGGATCTAATGATCGAATCCCGGATCAACTACATATGTTTTTTGAGGTGCAGGGAGATACAACAGACGAGTTACTAATCTGGGAAACGTTAAAAGTCTACTTAAGGGGTTGCATTAAATCTTCCATAGCATTTATTAAAAGAGAGACCCACCGAAGGGAAGTAGAGCTTCAGGAGTCCTGCAGGTTGGCTGAGAATGCTTTTATTGGGAACCCCTCTGAGGCTAACAGGCTAGACTGGCATCTTAGGGGAAGACAATACATGCAACACCTGCAAGAAAAGAGCGATCGCAAGCTTTTCTTCCTTAAACAGCAGTCTTTTAGCAGGGAGGTCAGGCAGGTAAGCTATTGGCCCATATTGCCCGGAATAACTCCTTAGCCCCTCCAGTCCTGCGCATCAGAGGGTCAGATGGAGAGATAAAAGAAAAATCACCGGACATCCTTGCTAGATTCCAAGAATTCTATCAAGAATTGTATAGCTCAGTGGCACATTACTCACCCCAGGAGCTTACAACATACATACGGGAGGTGACACATCCCCAATTGTGTACTGAGGATAGGGAAATGCTAGAGAGGGATTTCACACTAGAAGAAATACAAGAGGCCATGCGAGGACTAGCAACTGGAAAGGCACCCGGCCCTTATGGCATCCCGATTGAGGTGCACAATAGATATGGTGACATTCTAGCCCCTAGAATGAAAAACATGCTGCAGGCGGCTAAGATTCAACAGAGACTGCCAGACTCATTTTATGATGCCACCATAGTGGTCATCCTGAAACCAGATAAAGACCCTTTAGAATGTGGATCGTACAGACTCATATCCTTGCTAAGCCTAGATTATAAGGTTCTTACGAAAATAATTGCCAATAGACTAAATAGGGTCGTCGCATCTATTGTGCACCAGGATCAATACGGATTCATACCGGGGAGGTCCACATCCAATAACATCAGGAGGGCGCAAGTTATCACGCAAATCGGTAAAGCCTTGGATAAGCCATGGGTTCTGGCTTCCTTGGACACGGCCAAAGCCTTTGATTCGGTAGAATGGCCGTATCTAATGGAGGCACTAAAATGTTTTGGTTTTGGTCCAGTATTTGCCCAGTGGGTACAAATGTTATATAAGCAGCCTAAAGCGAACATACTAGTGAACGGCTCACACTCATGTCACTTTGAACTAGGCAGAGGAACAAGGCAAGGGTGCCCTTTGTCGCCCATCCTGTTTGCAGTCGCAATAGAGCATTTAGCACTTAGACTGAGGCAGGATGGGGTCTACAGTGGAATCTCCTTAGGTGGCAAAGAAGACAGAGTCGGGTTATACGCCGACGATGTGATCCTTTTTATGGATAGGGCGGAACAGTCGCTGCCTAGAGCGATTGAGTTAATTGAAACCTTTGGCCGTTTTTCTGGATTGCATATTAACTGGTCCAAGTCAGCTCTGATGCCTCTCAAGCCTTCAGGCTGGCCTACGACATATTGTAATCTCCCAGTGGTAGACCGGTTTAAATACCTAGGTATCATAATAACTAGAGATCCCCCCTTAGCATGAACACGGAGCCTTTAATCTTTATATTTACTAAGAAATTTGAGGCATGGCAATCTCTTCCTATTTCATTGATGGGGCGTCTGAACCTCATAAAGATGGTCCTTCTCCCCAAGGCTTTGTATGCATTGGAGCAGGCTAGCACGACCGTCCCGAGACGGTTCTTTGATCGCCTTCACTCTATGATGTCCACCTTCATTTGGGGAGCGGCTAGAAGGAAATTGGCGCTCCGCACTCTGCAGAGGCCTAAGTTGCAGGGGGGAGTGGCACTCCCGGACCTGTTCCTGTATTTCCTAGCGGGTCAGCTACTCTACCTTGCGACCTGAGTTTCCTCACAGCCTCTCCCCAATGCGGAATTTTATCTGCAATACTTCCTCCAGATACATTCCCTATGGCCAGTACTGGAAGACATTAGTCTGTTCCACGGAAGAGCCCTTCTACTACATAGGCTGGCCCATCAGGTTTGGGAGGCAGCTAAACTAAAATCTTATAATGACCTGCCGAACGCAATACCCCTTTGGGAAAACCCAATGTTTCAGCATTTGAGTAGACATGATGGCGCTGCGATGTGGAAGGATCATGGAATACTACTGACCCTAGGGGACCTATATGAGGGAGGATCCTTGAGATCCTTTTCTCAAATCCAGGATAAATCTGGTGTCCCGAGGCATATGTTTTTCAGGTATCTTCAGATTAGACATGCCCTCTCTGCGTAGTTTGGTAGGGGCTCTAGAAAGATCTCCAATTATCCATTAATAGGAGTGCTGTCTACACAAGGCCCTAGAGGTCTCATATCGGCTATCTATACACACACCTTATAACCACGAAAATGACCACGTCCCATCTGACCGTAGAAGACAAGTGGAGGGATTGCATTCCATCCCTTTCTGAGACAGAATGGGCTGAGGCCTTAGCAGCTCCTACAAGAGTTTCTCCCTCGGTTAATAATAAGATGATACAGCTACATATACTCCATAGAAGCTACCTTACTCCTAGTAGGTTATTTAGAATGGGTAGAAAGGAGAACGATAACTGCCTCAGATGTCATCAGGCCAATGCCAACTTCTGGCACATGATGTGGGAGTGTAGACTCGTACAAAGTTTTTGGCGAGATGTGACATCCTTACTGTCAGATTTAGTGCCAGGAAATGTTCCTCTTTGTCCCAAGATGTATTTATTGGGAATTGTAGATGAGGAGCAGTGGTCTCATCACCACAGGATATTCCTGGAAGAAACTGTATTCCTGGCTAGGAAGGCGATAGCCCTTAGATGGATGGCTGATAGGATGACTAATGTTCACCACTGGAAACAGGTAGTAAATCAGATTATTCCTCTAGAAAAAGTAGTCTACATACACAGGGGGTGCCCTCAGAAATTTGAGAAAGTGTGGGGGGAGTGGTGTGCATCCACTAATACATTAAATTCTCGATGAGATCTTATATCTATATATATATGTAGGATTTGATAGGAGATACGGAATTTTTATGCAACCAATAGCCATCTGAGATAAAGTCCCTGAAATGACAAGTGTGTTGCAGTTTAGGAATTGTAATGGTAACTGTCAGAAACCCTGCTGCGTCCAGGGGGAAATACATCAAGAATAATGTACCACTAAATGTTTTATTTCTTTTGCTCGTTTTATGTCAATTTGTATGTTGACTTTGTATTTTCATTTACTGGATTTATTGGCATGTGGAAAATGTCATGTAAATTACTCTTGCACCTTTATACTCCAATAAAACGAGTAAAAAAAAAAAAGCCAGGTCCTCCCCAGCAGCTGATAACAGTGCCTGGGCTGTGTGCACTTCTCCCTGTCCCTGCGCTTGGCAGACGCTCCCTCACTCAGCAGAGCTGGAGAATGCAGAGTTGGAGCAGCGCAGACCAGGAAAGGGAGATCTGCCATCTGCTCAGTGTATAAATGAAAGCAACATGTGGTAAGAGGACCCCTTTGTGCTGCAGGAGATTAACCCTTTAGGGGGGGAGGGCTCTGGTTATTGACACTTTTGGGGGGCTATTGTTACTGGCTAGTGAGGGCAGGCGGGATTAGCCTCAGGGTGAGGGCAGTGGCGGCCATCTTAACTGAATAGTGAAATTGCAGTTTTATGCAGACTGGTTGCTAAGGGCTAAATCTTATTAAATATGGGGTAAGTGAGTCTAATAGTAACTGATTCTGGAATATCATGTTATTAGTAACTACATATATGAAAATTGAAATTAGGGTCTAAATGTGACAGTTATCCTTTAAGGTCAGAAAGGATTTTAGGGGGCGCTATAATAGTTTTTTAACCTACCCTCACATCTGGAGCACTATCGACAAAAAAAAAAATCTGCACCTTCCTTGTACAGATTTTGACACAGCTCACTGTAGTTTTGTGCCTTTGTAATAGTAAGGGTGAAAACTGCTGCAAAACTGTAAACCCTGCAATATAAAACTTGCACATAAAAATCATGATATAGGTAGCTTTATCCAATCCATGGGTACATGCCTTTCCCTAGTTCCTTAAGAAATGACCTTATGTCCATGAGACAACCAATTGAGGCCTGCCACTATGCTGTGAATAACACCCAATGGACAGAAAAATATGAGTAAACAGTGCTATCAGCATCCAGAATTATAGTAATAGGAAAGTGTATGTATAGAAATTGATTACGTGTTTCGGCACTAGACCAGTGCCTTCATCAGGGCAGTGCCGAAACAAGTAGTCAATTTACTTACAATAACGTTTAACTGTTGCTACCTATGAGTTTGAATGTCAGCATCACTGTTTACTCTATGTTTAGGTCTATAGGGTGTTATACATGTGGTGGTGATCCACTGCATCAACCGGCCCGGAAAAACTGCAGCTTACCTTTCTTTACACATCTTCATATGCTTCTACAAGAATCTAATCTGTTTTTATTTTCTAACTGCAGATTTATTTATTCTGTTTCCTGAGCAGGATTATGGGGTGGCCATCTTGCCTGAGCTGTTCTTAACAGCATTTAGAAAATTGCTTTACAGCAGCCACATGGGCCATAGACATAATGGTGCGGAGCTGACCCTACTGACTTCTATGGGAGAATTTTCTGGGCATGCTCTGTGACCTGTGTAGAGGTCATTGTACAAGGAAAGAACAGATAAAATCTGACAATCAGCTATTGTGAATGGTAGATCCTGTCTTATCTATACATAGATGTGATATCATTACAGGCAGGATTAGAATGACAGATAGGCAAGTAACTTCAATAAAGTGATCTTTATAGACCGAAGAAGTGGCACCTATTATTAGGTTTAGTGGCCAGTGTAAAAACTGCAGGATTTTGTGTTTTTTGTTTAAAGATATTAACATGGAAAATTAAAATCATCATCAAAAATTCTGTGAAAATATGTTTAAAGGGGTATTCCCATCACAATGATCACTGTTAAATCTGTTAATGATTTGACAGTGATCATTTTTCTAAATACATTTTAGTACCCAATTCCCACCCTTTTTGAGAAAATAAGTCCCCTCTTACCTGATTGTTGTCTTTCGTCTCCCCTGGTTACGGCCACCTCTCCTGTCGAATCCCGCCGGGCCGCGCTTGCGCAGAAGACTGAAGATTCTCTCCCGGCCAGGCCGCCCAATGTCCTGAACGCGCACGCCGCCGCGCATGTGCCATGATGACTTCTTCCTGGCCAGTATAGTACAGAGCCGCGAACTCGCACGCCGGCTCTGTACTATACAGGCCAGGAATAAGTCACCATGGCGCATGCGCGGCGGCGTGCGCATTAAGGACATTGCGCGGCCGGGAGAAAAACTTCAGTCTTCTACGCAAGTGCAGCCTGCCTGGGAGAAGACGTCAATCAAGCACCGCCAAGGAAGTGAACGTCGCACTGGACGAAGGTAAGTATGAAAACTGAAGATGGGAATACCCCTTTAATATAAAAATGTGATTTAAACAATAGGTCAGTTTATGATGGCTCATTCCCTTTAAGCATAACCTTAGCACTTCCTACTAATTCCATTTCTGTTCAGGGCTGTCTGCACGATAAAGCACTGTGTCTTTTTTCGGTTTCAGTTGCTATGACATGAAATCCATGCTGAAATGTTTGGCTGTCATGTGACGTTGCACGAATGTGATGCCACCACAAAAGTGAGCTAAACAGAAATGAGCAGGACAGGTGGGTATGAGTGGCATAGAAATCTAATATATTTTTTTCAATGATGTAATATAAGATTAGCAGGTGAAAATAAAGAATAAGAAAAGATTGAATCTCACCTGAGTGATTCTTCTGATGTCTAAACAGAGTAGATTTGCGTGTAAAACGCTTCCCACACTCCGGACAAGAATAAGGCTTCTCACCAGTATGACTACGTAAATGTCTGATCAACTTAGCTTTCCAATTAAAACATTTATCACATTCAGGACAAGGAAATGTTTTAAAGTGTTCGAATGGTGGATGGTGAGAGATAAAGTCTGGGAAATTAGGGAATCGTACCCTTTGCTCAAAGGGATTGGAGGACAGGTCATAATTAGGAAATATTGGATAGACATTCGGTATAATAGGATTTTCTCCTGCAGAAAATTCTTTGAAATCATTGTCTTCTGTCTCATAATCTGAAGAAAGGATGATCTGCTCCTTTGAGCTGTTCATGCCAGAGTGTCCATCTGATAAACAAAGAATGACAAACAATAGCAATGAATGACTTTTCTTGTCCCTACCAGAAGTAACATCACAATTTATGATCAAACAAGTGCCTCCTCTGTTAGTTCAACATTGTCATGGGGATAGTAGGCCTCAATGCAACAAATTAGGTCTCGTATAATTTTTCAACTTGGCTACTATGTACTGGTCCTTCAATAACACTGAGCTGTCTGAGCAAAGAGCCAGGAAGGGTGTTAGTTGAGACAAAAGTAGGGATATTCTTTTCACAGACTTGGGCCTAATACAACTAAATAACAAGATTTACAAAAATGTAAAGGCTCTTTGATATACATCTTATGGGCATATATCTTGCTTGCTCACACTCCAAAGATGGGGTAACAGATTTATAGGCTTTCGCCATCAATTAACATACCCTGTCACATACCCTCCAACCTGTCACATCTCCTCCAACAACAGCCGCCATTAGCTGGGGGTTTCTACCACTGCATAGATCTCGTCACCGTTTTTTTTTTCTCTAAACCCCCATCTTTTCTGAGCAATCAGTGTTAGTTTGATATGCTGTGGAGGCCATGCCTTATCAAGGTGCTTCTTCTGCCCCGGTGACAGTACATAGCTTGCACAGCACACTGGGAGCTAGCAGCACTGACTGCTCACTAATGGTGCTATTAGTTTTGGCAGAATCCGTGCAGCACAGCTACAGCCAGGTAAAGGTGGCAGGCAATGTTGGAGAACGCGAGAGGTCCTCTTTAATTAGCACAAAATAATGAATACTTTTTATCTGGTATCCAAAACAGTCCCAGTTTATTTCGGTGGTCACCACGTAATGCTTCACTCTGCCTATGGGCATGCTGCAGTGGGTGTTTGGGGACACCCGGTAATAAGTGTATTGTTGGGGGGGAAATCGATTGTATCAAACAACAACAACCATTCTAAGCTGCATGTGCCAAACCCTGTCAGATCACAGATGTTAAATAGAGTCAGGCCTGGCAAGTGCCAGCATGGAAGATCTAAGAATCTCTGGTTCTGCTTTTGCAACCAGTGGAATCACTTTTAACACTGACTACAGCTAAGAGAAGAAAAGCAATTTTAATAGTAAATGAAAAAAGTGAGTATTGTGCCTTGATCTAAAGTTTTGTCTCACTGAGCATCTGTATGCAGGATTAACGCTATTAAACCAGGCATACTGCCGGCTGAGTAAAACCGTACCTCATTCATGTGCCTCCATTTCTTATTATGCATATAAAGGTCAGTGCACCAAAGGGCAGGCCGGGCCCCTCAGAGTACTTGAGCTCCTCTGCTCTCCTTAGAGCTTCCCTTGATTAATAGAGCCAGCACTAGCACTGTAAACTTGTGCCTGCGCCGTAGTCTACACTATCGGCAAATGCACAGTGCATCTGCCTCTGCCTTCCCAGAAGTGCAGGGAGTTGGAGGATGATGTCATTGTTGCATGCTCAGTATTAAAACATTATATATGGCTTAATAGGGTTGACCCTGCTGACAGATGCCCTTTAACCCCTTAAGGACTCGGTCATTTTTTGCAAATCTGACCAGTGTCACTTTAAGTGCTGATAACTTTAAAACACTTTGACTTATCCAGGCCATTCTGAGATAGTTTTTTTCGTCACATATTGTACTTCATGACACTGGTAAAATGAAGTTAAAAAAATATATTTTTTTGCATAAAAGAAATACCTAATTTACCCAAAATTTTGAAAAATTAGCAAATTTCAAAGTTTCAGTTTCTCTACTTCTGTAATACATAGTAATACCCCCCAAAATTGTGATGACTTTACATTCCCCATATGTCTACTTCATGTTTGAATTATTTTGGGAATGATATTTAATTTTTTGGGGATGTTACAAGGCTTTGAAGTTTAGAAGCAAATCTTGAAATTTTTCAGAAATTTACAAAAACCCAATTTTTAGGGACCACTACAGGTCTGAAGTCACTTTGCGAGGCTTACATAATAGAAACCGCCCAAAAATTACCCCATTCTATAAACTACACCCCTCAAGGTATTCAAAACTGATTTTACAAACTTCGTAAAACCCTTTAGGTGTTGCACAAGAGTTATTTGCAAATGAGGATGAAATTTGAGAATTTCATTTTTTTTTGCCTAATTTTCCATTTTAACCCATTTTTTCCACTAACAAAGCAAGGGTTAACAGCCAAAATTAAAATTCTAGGACACCATCCACTCAGTATAGGGTCGATGTACGGACCTAAAAACCGCCAATGCGGTAAATACGACTGCGGATGGGGTCACCAGAAGTGCCGCAGGCTGGTGCTGTGCTGCAGATTAAAGTAGAGGGCCATGGGGCCGTACTCATCAGATCCACAGAGGTAAGCACTATATCGCGGTCAGAGTGCTCTGAATCACTGCCAGCTAATGGATCCCTCGACTAAAGTTATAAATAGACTAATCCAGTGATAAACATCTGCCTGCAGAAGCCGATCTCAATTGAATCCATCCGTTCATTAAAACGGATGTCTGAGAGTCGGCCCTGCAAACACGAATCACTGGATCTGAGCTAAGCTGGGTGAAACAGACAGAACTGGATTGCCATTGCTCATTTACTTGCAGAGGGCTGAGAACCGCAGACCTCAACTGCAGTATGAGCGCAATGCAGATGCATATGAACATAACCCCCCATAAATTCATCCCCACACCACACTCGACGCGTTTCGCCATAAGGCTCGTCAGGAGCGTGTATCTGTGGTTAACAGGATAAATATTCAAAAGCTGCTAAGCCTCCGTTGCAGAGACTGCAGCTGTAAGTACGAGGTGGCCGAACGCGGCCGCTCAGGTGCACAGAATATGAGGAGAGTCCTCCTCCCCTCTACTGGACCCCGCCTACAGAACGGCCAATGAGGATGCAGGAGGCGCGGCTTTGCCGCATACTCCATCCCGCCCCTATTGTGCCGCCCCCTCAATGAGACCGGCCCAGATGAATGTAATAACATTCTACATTAGAGTTAGAGTAAATATACACGGCGACTTACTATCCTGGCGACATGGGTATAGCACCGATCGGGACGGGGATCATACAGTGGTATGAACCGCATTATGTTTTATTATATTTTTATTATTATTTATTTGTTTTGTTTCATTAGTTAAGGACATCAATCAGTAGTGGTGGAGACAATACAGTTTTTTACTAGATGGCGATGCTGTGATAGGGCTGATTTACATAATGATCCCTTCATACATACAAGGGGCAGTGCGTGGTATAAGTATTCAAAACCAATAATTCCACTATTCTGCCCCTAGTGTCTCCTGGCCCGTCAGTGGCCTAGGTGATCTGATAGCATGGGATCATTACTAGTCAGTCCCATTGGGACACATGGATCATGGGCGGTGTGTCATTACCCATAATATTCCCCTGTTGCACCTCCCCTCCAGGGATCTAGAGAAAGCACACAAAGGAATTATACTCAGTGAGTCCCTGGGGCTGGAGCGTACACAGGCGGTAAATCCATTGTGTCTCTTTTTGTAATAAACGCCTATCAAAGTCGCCTCCTCTTGGTGATCTTCTGACCACCTCCACAGCCTGAAATTTGATGACATCCACATCACCATTGTGCATGGTCGATATATGTCTAGCAATCGGGGTATCCGCCCCTTTGCGGATGTCATTTAGATGTTCTGCTACTCTTCTACGGAATTCTCTTATGGTTTTACCCACATATTGTTTTCCGCAAATACAAGTGGCCAAATATACCAGGCCTCTTGTTTTGCAGTTAACAAATGATCTGATCGTAAATCTCTGTTCCGTGACGCCACAAATAAATGTGGCGCCAGTCTGAATTGCAGGGCAAGCCACGCAACTGCCACAGCGGAAGGTCCCTTTAAGGCTGGTGCTTAGCCATGTGGATGTGGTCGGGCCCTGAAAAAAGCTGTGGACCAGGCGATCCCTCAAACTACGTCCACGTCTGTACGTAATTAAGGGTACATCGCCTATCATATCCCCAATATCTGGGTCTGATTTAAGAATACCCCAATAGGTCTTAAGCAGATCACGCACTGTGTTGTGTGCTTCATCATATGTGGCTATGATTCGCAACTGGTCCATTCCAGCCGATCCCGTCCTTGGGGTACCCCAAGGACGGGATCGGCTGGAATGGACCAGTTGCGAATCATAGCCACATATGATGAAGCACACAACACAGTGCGTGATCTGCTTAAGACCTATTGGGGTATTCTTAAATCAGACCCAGATATTGGGGATATGATAGGCGATGTACCCTTAATTACGTACAGACGTGGACGTAGTTTGAGGGATCGCCTGGTCCACAGCTTTTTTCAGGGCCCGACCACATCCACATGGCTAAGCACCAGCCTTAAAGGGACCTTCCGCTGTGGCAGTTGCGTGGCTTGCCCTGCAATTCAGACTGGCGCCACATTTATTTGTGGCGTCACGGAACAGAGATTTACGATCAGATCATTTGTTAACTGCAAAACAAGAGGCCTGGTATATTTGGCCACTTGTATTTGCGGAAAACAATATGTGGGTAAAACCATAAGAGAATTCCGTAGAAGAGTAGCAGAACATCTAAATGACATCCGCAAAGGGGCGGATACCCCGATTGCTAGACATATATCGACCATGCACAATGGTGATGTGGATGTCATCAAATTTCAGGCTGTGGAGGTGGTCAGAAGATCACCAAGAGGAGGCGACTTTGATAGGCGTTTATTACAAAAAGAGACACAATGGATTTACCGCCTGTGTACGCTCCAGCCCCAGGGACTCAATGAGTATAATTCCTTTGTGTGCTTTCTCTAGATCCCTGGAGGGGAGGTGCAACAGGGGAATATTATGGGTAATGACACACCGCCCATGATCCATGTGTCCCAATGGGACTGACTAGTAATGATCCCATGCTATCAGATCACCTAGGCCACTGACGGGCCAGGAGACACTAGGGGCAGAATAGTGGAATTATTGGTTTTGAATACTTATACCACGCACTGCCCCTTGTATGTATGAAGGGATCATTATGTAAATCAGCCCTATCACAGCATCGCCATCTAGTAAAAAACTGTATTGTCTCCACCACTACTGATTGATGTCCTTAACTAATGAAACAAAACAAATAAATAATAATAAAAATATAATAAAACATAATGCGGTTCATACCACTGTATGATCCCCGTCCCGATCGGTGCTATACCCATGTCGCCAGGATAGTAAGTCGCCGTGTATATTTACTCTAACTCTAATGTAGAATGTTATTACATTCATCTGGGCCGGTCTCATTGAGGGGGCGGCACAATAGGGGCGGGATGGAGTATGCGGCAAAGCCGCGCCTCCTGCATCCTCATTGGCCGTTCTGTAGGCGGGGTCCAGTAGAGGGGAGGAGGACTCTCCTCATATTCTGTGCACCTGAGCGGCCGCGTTCGGCCACCTCGTACTTACAGCTGCAGTCTCTGCAACGGAGGCTTAGCAGCTTTTGAATATTTATCCTGTTAACCACAGATACACGCTCCTGACGAGCCTTATGGCGAAACGCGTCGAGTGTGGTGTGGGGATGAATTTATGTTCATATGCATCTGCATTGCGCTCATACTGCAGTTGAGGTCTGCGGTTCTCAGCCCTCTGCAAGTAAATGAGCAATGGCAATCCAGTTCTGTCTGTCTCACCCAGCTTAGCTCAGATCCAGTGATTCGTGTTTGCAGGGCCGACTCTCAGACATCCGTTTTAATGAACGGATGGATTCAATTGAGATCGGCTTCTGCAGGCAGATGTTTATCACTGGATTAGTCTATTTATAACTTTAGTCGAGGGATCCATTAGCTGGCAGTGATTCAGAGCACTCTGACCGCGATATAGTGCTTACCTCTGTGGATCTGATGAGTACGGCCCCATGGCCCTCTACTTTAATCTGCAGCACAGCACCAGCCTGCGGCACTTCTGGTGACCCCATCCGCAGTCGTATTTACCGCATTGGCGGTTTTTAGGTCCGTACATCGACCCTATACTGAGTGGATGGTGTCCTAGAATTTTAATATAGGTTAGCTCCCCTTCCTTTTGTTTTTCTGATTAATAAAGTAACAGTTTTAACAGAAATATAGCGTTCCTAACGACAGTGATTTAATTTTGATAGGTGGAACGTATACAACACATCAGTTATACCAGTGAAATTAACAGCCAAAAAGACTGTATCTTTATTGCCCTGACTCTGCCGTTTACAGAAACACTCCATATGTGGCCGTAAACTACTGTACGGACACACAGTAGGGCGTAGAGGGAAAGGTGCGCCGTATGGTTTTTGAAAGCCAGATTGTGCTGGACTGGTTTTTTGACACCATGTCCCATTTGAAGCCCCCCTGATGCACCCCTAGAGTAGAAACTCCATAAAAGTGACCCCATCTAAGAAACTACACCCCTCAAGGTATTCAAAACTGATTTTACAAACTTTGTTAACCCTTTAGGTGTTGCACAAGATTTAATGGAAAATAGAGACACAATTTCAAAATTTCACTTTTTTGGCAGATTTTCCATTTTAATATTTTTTTTTCCAGTTACAAAGCAAGGGTTAACAGCCAAACAAAACTCATTATTTATGGCCCTGATTCTGTAGTTTACAGAAACACCCCATATGTGGTCGTAAACTGCTGTACGGGCACACGGCAGGGCGCAGAAGGAAAGGAATGCCATACGGTTTTTGGAAGGCAGATTTTGCTGGACTGGTTTTTTTGACACCATGTCCCATTTGAAGCCCCCCTGATGCACCCCTAGAGTAGAAACTCCAAAAAAGTGACCCCATTTTAGAAACTACGGGATAGCGGGGCAGTTTTGTTGGTACTAGTTTAGGGTACATATGATTTTTGGTTGCTCTATATTACACTTTTTGTGCGGCAAGGTAACAAGAAATAGCTTTTTGGGCACTTTTTTTTTTTGTTATTTACAACATTCATCTGACAGGTTAGATCATGAGGTAATTTTATAGAGCAGGTTGTCACGGACGCGGCGATACCTAATATGTATACAATTTTTTTTATTTATGCAAGTTTTACACAATGATTTCATTTTTAAAACAAAAAAATGTTTTAGTGTCTCCATAGTCTAAGAGCCATAGTTTTTTAAGTTTTGGGGCGATTATCTTAAGTAGGGTCTCATTTTTTGCGGGATTAGATGACGGTTTGATTGGTACTATTTTGGCGTACATGCAACTTTTTTGATCACTTTTATTACCTTTTTTGGGAAGTAAGGTGGGCAAAATTTCTATTTCCTCATAGTTTTTATTTTTTTATTTTTATGGCGTTCACCGTGCGTGGAAAGTAACATGACCGTTTTATAGATCAGGTCGTTACGGACGCGTCGATACCAAACATGTGTAGGGAATTTTATTTTTTTCATTTTTAATCAGTGATAAATGTGTTTTTTGATTTTTACTTTTTTTTCCCATTTTTTTTTAACCCAGACCCACTTGGTTCTTGAAGATCCAGTGGGTCTGATGTCTGCATAATACAGTACAGTACAATATATAGTGTACTGTACTGTATTTTACTTACACTTTGTCTGAACAGATCTATGCCTTTAGCACAGATCTGTTCAGCACCATGGACAGTAGGATGCCTGAGAATCCTGTTGCCATGGGAACCTTCCCCGTCTGCTCAGTTGTGGCCACAACTTCGCAGACGGGGAAGGGTAAGGAGGGGGGCTGTCTTGGGGCTCTCTCCCTCTCCATCGGGGTGCTCTAAAGGCACAGCAGCCCCCCCGATGGGAGAGGGAGGGAGCCCCCTCTTACTGTTAACTTTTTCCATACAGCGGTCCGTACGGACCGCGGTATAGTAACATAGTACATAAGGCCGAAAAAAGGGTTAAACGGCTGACATCGCATCACAGATGTCAGCCGTTTATACCAGAGTGTCAGCAATGTGCTGACACTCTGGTATACCACTGGCCACCAATGATTATTTAAGAGGAGGCGGGCGGGGGATCGCAATCCCGCCTGCCGCACCGCCCGCCCGCAACACCCCCCCTGCACCACCCGCCACCATAAAATCATTCAGGGGTGCAGGGGGGGGTGAATAAAACTTTATTTGGGGCATTTTAAAGTTTGATCCCGCGGATCAGAATCAGCAGAAATTGCAGCAAACTGCAGGTCTGAATTGACCTGCGGTTTGCTGCGATCGCCGATACGGGGGGGTCACATGACCCCCCCGGCATTGTGACAGGATGCTGGCTGAATGATTTCAGCCGGCATCCTGTTCGGATATACCCGGAGCGGCCGCAATCTCATTTTAAACTCATGACGTATCGGTACGTCATGGGTCCTTAAGGACTCGGGAAACATGCCGTCCGGTACGTCATGCGTCCCTAAGGGGTTAAAGGGTTTCTACCACCACATTTTCACCTATTTAGCTGTCAGACACTAGCGATCTGCTAGTGTCTGCTCTACCTAACCATGCTATTGTAATCCCTTTCTGTGCAGCGGTTACCCTAAAAAACGTAGTTTTATTGGTATGCTAATGAGCCTCTAGGTGCTATGGGGGCGTCTTTTCAGCACCTAGAGCAGTGGTGGCGAACCTATGGCACGGGTGCCAGAGGCGGCACTCAGAGCCCTCTCTGTGGGCACCAGCACCCAGGAAAAAGTCTATGGTGTACCAATATGCCTTAGAGTTTTCCTGCTATCCTTCAGCCCAGGACGCACTATGAACGGCACAGGCAGTGCATTGAATGTAGGGAGGATATTATAGCTAAATAATAAAGTATATGGAAGATATACTATATTTGCATTCAGGTTAAATTGCTGTGTTGGCACTTTGCGATAAAAAATTGGGTTTTGGGTTGCAGTTTGGGCACTCAGCCTCTAAAAGGTTCGCCATCACTGACCTAGAGGCTCCGTCCACTCACCATTTCTGCCGCCCAGCGCGCTCTAGCTCGCCCCTCTGCTCTAGATTGACAGCCCACTCGCGCCAGCGCCGTGTCCTTCTGTATTCGGCACAGGCGCAGTGACTGTTGGACTGCTCCCTGCACCGTAATCAGCGCAGGTGCAGTGAAGATGCCGGCGCAGGGAGACAGTCACTGCGCCTGCGCCGAATACAGAAGCACACGGCGCAGGCGCGAGAATTCGGCCGAGATTCAGAGAAGTAGTCTGTCAATCTAGAGGGGCGGGCTGGAGCGCGCTGGGCGGCAGAAATGGTGAGTGGACGGAGCCTCTAGGTGCTGAAAAGACGCCCCCATAGCACCTAGAGGCTCATTAGCATAGCAATAAAACTACGTTTTTTAGGGTAACCGCTGCACAGAAAGGGATTACAATAGCATGGTTAGGTAGAGCAGACACTAGCAGATCGCTAGTGTCTGACAGCTAAATAGGTGAAAATGTGGTGGTAGAAACCCTTTAAGTATGTGACTTGAGAGTCACTTATATTTATTTACTGTTTGTTTGGTATAAATTACTTTCTTTTAAGTTATCCATACTATCCCCATTAATAAAATGTGCTCCATGTTTAGCATCATTTGCAGTCCTTGAGCAGCCGTTTGAGGGTGCATAATGCTATGTAAGATGTGTGCACAGGCTGTATGGTAGGAAAGAAGTGCACTTCACCGGGGGTGGGTGCAGTAGTGTTGGTGGAGAAGATTACTAAAAGGGTAAAGGAGTGTTTGAACTAGGGACCAGGGAAGAGGGGGATACACTATAGATAGTGTTGATAGAAAACCCTAAACTGCATACCCTAACAGGTGGAATTTATCAACACTGGTTTTGTGCCATAAAACAGGTCACACCATTTTGATGCACACCATTAATGAGCAAATATTTATGGCACTTTTGAAAACACAAGTGCACAAGAATAGAAATAGTAGTGCTTGAGCGGGTTCAAGGGTGGATGACTAAAGTAATAAATTAAATCAAAGACTACAGTACCCACCCAGAAAATGGGTACTGTAGTTTAGAAAAGGAAGGCGGGGGAGATCTCATACATAGTCAAGTCCATAAATATTGGGACATGGACACAATTCTAACATTTTTGGCTCTATACACCACCACAATGGATTTGAAATGAAACGAACAAGATGTGCTATAACTGCAGACTGTCAGCTTTAATTTGAGGGTATTTACCTTCAAATCAGGTGAACGGTGTAGGAATTACAACAGTTTGCTTATGTGCCTCCCACTTGTTAAGGGACCAAAAGTAATGGGACAGAATAATAATGTCACAGCCAGACAGCTGAGAAGCTCTGACAGGAGCCTTTCAGATCCTCCTCCTTGAATTTCTTTGTTTTGGTTGAGTTCCTCATCTCGTTAGTCTATCTCAGCTGTCATGCAGTTGGACTGATTGCTGCCCTTTAAGTTCCTCCCCAGAATGCAGTAGTGTGCGGCTTATACAACTTCCTGGAGTGTGTGTGCATGCTGTTCCTAGTTCTCAGTCCACAGTCCCCAGTCGTCTGCAAGATAAGTGCTGTTTATGTATTTATGATTTTCTGTTTTCTGGATCCAGGTGACCCTGACTCCCTCCGTGTCTGTGTAGGGAGCCGGTGGTCGTATCCCCTCACTATTGTAGGGTCTTCAGGTGTAAGATAGTCGAGGTACGTGGATATGCGCCCATCCACCTTTGGGGTGGTCGCATAGGCTGAGCAATAAGGGAGAGCGGCAGGTCTCATGCAGGGGTCTCCCTTTTGTTCCTTAGTTGTGGATCCAGTGAGTCATTGTTTATATTGTATTGTCTTGTTTCCTGTACACCATCCGTGACATTATAAGCCGCCAAAACCGTCTCAAGCATGGATCCGGTTTCACTTTTGGCTGAACGCCTCCAGGGTCTTTCATTGGAGGTAGCTGATCTCCGTAGGATTTTTTCTCAGTTTCAAATGACCGGTTCAGCTTGCGTTCATGGAGTTTGTGCTGAGCCTAAGATCTCGCTCCCGGATACGTTCTCTGGGGGTAGTGAGAATTTTGTGCGTTTTAAAGAGGCTTGCAAACTCCATTTTCGCCTTCTTCCCCATTCCTCTGGTGATGAAGAACGGAGGGTGGGGATCATTGTATCGCTGCTCAGGGGTAACGCTCAGTCTTGGGCCTTTTCGCTACCGGAGGGGGCACGGCCCCTCCGCTCAGTGGATGAATTCTTTTTAGCCCTGGGTCAGATATATGATGATCCGGATCGTATTGCTCTGGCTGAGTCTAAACTACGTCTGTTATGCCAGGGTAAACAATCCGCAGAGATATACTGCTCAGAATTTCGGAGATGGGCAGCTGATACTGGTTGGAATGATGCTGCACTCCGAAGTCAATTTTGCCAGGGTCTTTCAGAGGGATTGAAAGATGCATTTGCCTTTCATGAGAGGCCAATCTCCCTGGACTCTGCTATGTCTCAGGCCGTTCGTATTGACAGGCGTCTTAGTGAGAGAGGAGAGATCTCTCCTTCCTGTCATACTCAGTCCCGGGACAGTGCAGCGGTCTCATTCTGTGCGCAGGGGTCTCAGTCACTGTCAGCCCCTTCTGAGCAGGAACCCATGCAGCTGGGGTTGATTGCCTCAGACAATAGAAGATTCAGCCCGCATGGGAGGGTTTGTTTTTGTTGTGGAGGTATAAATCATTTGGCGAATGTTTGTCCCTCTAGGAGATTCAGGCAGTTTTCTGGGAGTAATAAAGAGACAAAAAGGAAAAAATCTTTTAAAAATGTTCCGTCTGTTACTATTGGCAGGGTTGAGGCGGAAATTTAAGGTTTTCCCTTTGCTTGTAGTTCCCGTTTTGTCCTACCTGCTAGGGTGGCGCTAGAGAGCAAGAGCATTTTTTGTGAGATTTTTGTGGATAGTGGAGCAGCTGTCAATCTCATTGATAATCAATTTGCAATAACTCATGGTTTCCAGGTATGCACTTTGGGAAAGGATATTCCTGTTTTTGCTATTGATTCCGCTCCACTTTCTCAGAAATCATTAAAGGGCATAGTTCACAATATCCGTTTAATTGTGAGTGATGCTCATGTTGAGGATGTGTCATGTTTCGTCCTTAGCGGTTTGCCTACTCCTCTAGTGTTGGGACTACCCTGGCTCACTAAACATAACCCCACCATTGATTGGCAAGCGAGGCAAATAAATGGTTGGAGTGACTTTTGCAGAGAGAATTGCCTCATAACATCTGTTTCTGAGGTTTCTACTAAGACTGTACCACCTTTCCTCTCTGAATTTTCGGATGTCTTCTCTGAGAGTGGAGTTCAGGATTTGCCTCCGCACAGGGAGTATGATTGCCCTATTAATCTCATCCCAGGCGCCAAGCTGCCTAAATCTCGTTTATACAATCTCTCCCAACCTGAGAGGGTCGCTATGCGTGCTTATTTCTCTGAGAGTCTGAGAAAAGGACACATACGACCCTCAAAGTCACCTGTTGCCGCTGGCTTTTTCTTTGTTAAGAAAAAAGATGGTTCTTTAAGACCTTGTCTGGATTTCAGGGAGCTGAACAGTATCACTATTCGTGATCCTTATCCGCTTCCTCTGATCCCGGACCTGTTTAACCAGGTTGTTGGGGCTAAAGTCTTTTCCAAATTAGACCTAAGAGGGGCATACAACCTGGTCAGGGTCAGAGAAGGAGACGAATGGCAGACGGCTTTCAATACCCCTGAGGGCCATTTTGAGAATTTGGTTATGCCTTTTGGTTTGATGAATGCCCCAGCCGTTTTTCAGCATTTCGTCAACAGCATTTTTTATCATTTAATGGGAAAATTTGTATTAGTGTATTTGGATGACATTTTGATTTTTTCTCCTGATTTCAAGACTCATAAGGAACACTTACGTCAGGTCTTGCTCATTCTGCGGGAGAATAAATTATACGCAAAACTGGAAAAATGTGTGTTTGCAGTTCCAGAAATTCAATTTCTGGGGTTTCTTCTCTCCGCTTCTGGTTTTCGCATGGACCCCGAGAAGGTCCGCGCTGTGCTTGAGTGGGAGCTTCCTGAGAATCAGAAGGCGCTGATGCGTTTTTTGGGCTTTGCCAATTATTACAGGAAATTTATTTTGAATTATTCCTCTGTTGTTAAACCACTCACTGATATGACCAGAAAGGGGGTAGATTTTTCTTCCTGGTCGGTAGAGGCGCGTAAGGCCTTTTCTAATATCAAGGAGAGTTTTGCTTCCGCTCCCATCCTGGTACAACCTGATATTTCGTTACCCTTCATAGTTGAGGTTGATGCTTCTGATGTAGGGGTGGGTGCGGTCTTGTCTCAGGGTTCCTCTCCTGCCAAATGGCAACCGTGTGCCTTTTTCTCAAAGAAACTCTCCTCCGCAGAGAGAAATTATGATGTGGGAGATAGGGAATTGTTGGCCATCAAGTTGGCTTTTGAGGAATGGCGCCATTGGCTAGAGGGAGCCAGACACCCTATTACCGTGTTTACTGACCATAAAAATCTGGCCTACTTGGAGTCAGCCAAGCGTCTGAACCCGAGACAAGCCAGATGGTCTTTGTTCTTTTCAAGGTTTAATTTTGTTGTCACGTTCCGCCCTGGGGTTAAGAATGTGAAGGCAGATGCCCTGTCACGTTGTTTTCCGGGAGGTGGGAATTTTGAAGACCCGGGTCCCATTTTGGCTGAAGGTGTGGTGGTCTCTGCTCTTTTTCCTGAATTGGAGGCAGAGGTGCAGGCAGCCCAGTCAGAAGCTCCTGATCTTTGTCCTCCTGGGAGGTTGTTTGTGCCTCTCGCTTTGAGACACAAGATTTTTAAAGAACACCACGATACGGTCCTTGCTGGGCACCCGGGGGCAAGAGCCACACTGGATCTCATCGCTCGGAGATTCTGGTGGCCTGCGCTTCGTAAGTCAGTTGAGGGTTTTGTGGCAGCTTGCGAGACTTGCGCTCGTGCCAAAGTCCCTCATTCACGGCCATCAGGTCCTCTCCTCCCTTTGCCCATTCCTTCCCGTCCTTGGACACATCTGTCCATGGACTTCATAACGGACTTGCCTCGTTCTTCGGGGAAGAATGTGATTCTGCTGGTGGTGGACCGTTTTAGCAAAATGGTGCATTTTATCCCTTTTCCTGGTTTGCCCAATGCTAAGACGCTGGCGCAGGCATTTATTGACCACATTGTCAAATTGCATGGTATTCCTTCAGACATAGTCTCTGATAGGGGCACGCAGTTTGTTTCCAGATTCTGGAAGGCTTTCTGTTCTCGCTTGGGGGTTCGGTTGTCATTCTCTTCTGCTTTCCACCCGCAGTCGAATGGCCAGACGGAGCGCGTCAATCAGAATCTGGAGACATATCTGCGCTGTTTTGTGGCGGAGAATCAGGAGGATTGGTGTTCTTTTTTGTCCCTTGCTGAGTTTGCTTTAAATAACCGTCGTCAGGAGTCCTCTGATAAGTCACCATTTTTTGGTGCATATGGGTTTCATCCGCAGTTTGGGACTTTCTCGGGAGAGGGGTCTTCTGGTTTACCTGATGAGGACAAATTCTCCTCGTCTTTGTCATCTATTTGGCAAAAGATTCAGGATAATCTAAAGAGCATGAGTGAGAGATATAAGCGTGTGGCAGATAAGAGACGTGTGCCTGGTCCGGACCTGAATGTTGGTGATCTGGTGTGGTTGTCTACCAAGAATATCAAATTGAAGGTTCCCTGCTGGAAGTTGGGTCCTAGGTTTATTGGGCCTTACAAGATCCTGTCTGTCATCAATCCTGTTGCCTACCGTCTTGATCTTCCTCAGACTTGGAAGATCCATAATGTTTTTCATAAGTCCTTATTGAAACCTTATGTTCAACCTATTGTACCCTCGCCTTTGCCTCTTCCTCCGATTATGGTTGATGGAAATCTTGAATTTCAGGTCTCTAGGATTGTGGATTCTCGTCTTGTCCGCGGTTCCCTCCAGTACCTCATTCATTGGGAGGGTTATGGTCCTGAGGAGAGGATGTGGGTCCCAGTGACGGACATTAAGGCCTCTCGTCTCATCAGGGCTTTCCATAGGTCCCATCCTGAGAAGGTGGGCTCTGAGTGTCCGGAGTCCACTCGTAGAGGGAGGGGTACTGTCACAGCCAGACAGCTGAGAAGCTCTGACAGGAGCCTTTCAGATCCTCCTCCTTGAATTTCTTTGTTTTGGTTGAGTTCCTCATCTCGTTAGTCTATCTCAGCTGTCATGCAGTTGGACTGATTGCTGCCCTTTAAGTTCCTCCCCAGAATGCAGTAGTGTGCGGCTTATACAACTTCCTGGAGTGTGTGTGCATGCTGTTCCTAGTTCTCAGTCCACAGTCCCCAGTCGTCTGCAAGATAAGTGCTGTTTATGTATTTATGGTTTTCTGGATCCAGGTGACCCTGACTCCCTCCGTGTCTGTGTAGGGAGCCGGTGGTCGTATCCCCTCACTATTGTAGGGTCTTCAGGTGTAAGATAGTCGAGGTACGTGGATATGCGCCCATCCACCTTTGGGGTGGTCGCATAGGCTGAGCAATAAGGGAGAGCGGCAGGTCTCATGCAGGGGTCTCCCTTTTGTTCCTTAGTTGTGGATCCAGTGAGTCATTGTTTATATTGTATTGTCTTGTTTCCTGTACACCATCCGTGACAAATAATCATAAATCAAACTTTCACTTTTTAATACTTGGTTGCAAATCCTTTGCAGTCAATTACAGCCTGAAGTCTGGAACGCATAGACATCACCAGACGCTGGGTTTCATCCCTGGTGATGCTCTGCCAGGCCTCTACTGCAACTGTCTTCAGTTCCTGCTTGTTCTTGGGGCATTTTCCCTTCAGTTTTGTCTTCAGCAAGTGAAATGCATGCTCAATCAGATTCAGCTCAGGTGATTGACTTGGCCATTGCATAACATTCCACTTCTTTCCCTTAAAAAACTCTTTGGTTGCTTTTGCAGTATGCTTTAGATCATTGTCCATCTGCACTGTGAAGCCCCGTTCAATGAGTTCTGAAGCATTTGGCTGAATAGGAGCAGATAATATTGCCCGAAACACTTCAGAATTCATCCTGCTGCTTTTGTCAGCAGTCACATCATCAATAAATACAAGAGAAGCAGTTCCATTGGCAGCCATATATGCCCACACCATGACACTACCACCACCATGCTTCACTGATGAGGTGGTATGCTTAGGATCATGAGCAGTTCCTTTCCTTCTCCATACTCTTCTCTTCCCATCACTCTGGTACAAGTTGATCTTGGTCCCATCTGTCCATAGGATGTTGTACCAGAACTGTGAAGGCTTTTTTAGATGTCGTTTGGCAAACTCTAATCTGGCCTTCCTGTTTTTGAGGCTCTCCAATGGTTTACATCTTGTAGTGAACCCTCTATATTCACTCTGGTGAAGTCTTCTCTTGATTGTTGACTTTGACAAACATACACATACCTCCTGGAGAGTGTTCTTGATCTGGCCAACTGTTGTGAAGGGTGTTTTTTTCACCAGGGAAAGAATTCTTCGGTCATCCACCACAGTTGTTTCTTTTGGTGTTGCTGAGCTCACCGGTGCGTTCCTTCTTTTTAAGAATGTTCCAAGCAGTTGTTTTGGCCACGCCTAATGTTTTTGCTATCTCTCTGATGGGTTTGTTGTGTTTTTTTCAGCCTAATGATGGCTTGCTTCACTGATAGTGACAGCTCTTTGGATCTCATCTTGAGAGTTGACAGCAACAGATTCCAAATGCAAATAGCACACTTGGAATGAACTCTGGACCTTGTATCTGCTCAGTGTAATTGGGATAATGAGGGAATAACACACACCTTGCCATGGAACCGCTGAGAAGCCAATTGTCCCATTACTTTTGGTCCCTTAACAAGTGGGAGGCACATATGCAAACTGTTGTAATTCCTACACCGTTCACCTGATTTGGATGTAAATACCCTCAAATTAGGGATCGACCGATTATCGGTTTTACCGATATTATCGGCCGATATTCAGTATTTTGACCGTTATCGGTATCTATTTTGCCGATATTCCGATAACATATGGGGAACAAGGATTGCGCTGCTGACAGCGCTCTCTGTGTTCCCTCAGCACGCAGCACAGGGGAGATGGAAGCAGTGCCTCCCTCCCCCTGTGCTGCTGCCGCTGCAGCCAGGGAGAGGAAGGAGGACAAGAGAAGGGGCGGGGCTGTGGCCGCTGCACCACCAATGAAGATAAGTCTTTAATTAATTCATATACAGGAGGCGGGAGCTGGCTGCAGAATCACATAGCCGGCTCCCGACCTCTATGAGCGGTAGCTGCGATCTGCGGTAGTTAACCCCTCAGGTGCCGCAGATCGCAGCTATTGCTCATAGAGGTCGGGAGCCGGCTATGTGATTCTGCAGCCAGCTCCCGTCTCCTGTATATGAATTAATGAGAGATTTATGTTCATTGGTGGCGCAGTGCGCCCCCCACCCCCACCCCAGTATTAAAAACATTGGTGGTGCAGTGCGCCCCCCCACCCAAGCCCCCCCCCCAGTATTAATCATTGGTGGCAGTGGCCACAGGGTCCCCTCTCCCCTCCTCCTCTGATCGGAGCCCCAGCAGTGTAATCCTGGGGCTCCGATCGGTTACCATGGCAGCCAGGACGCTATTGAAGCCCTGGCTGCCATGGTAAGCTCCGTGCTGCTGTGTGCACAAAGCACAGAGCAGCAGGGACAGTGTGAGCTCCTATTCACCCTGATAGAGATCTATCAGGGTGAATAGGACAAGGGTTCTAGTCCCTAAGGGGGCTAAAAGTTAGTAAAAAAAAAAAAAAGGAAAAAAAAAAAAAATATTAAGTATAAATGAAAGTAAGATTTTTTTTAAAAAAAAATATATATATATATATACACGTTAACAATAAACATTAGATTTGTGTAGGATTTTTATTTTTTTTCAAAAATCAAAATTACCAGAATATCGGTATAAATTATCGGCTATCGGCCTGAAAGTTCACAAATTATCGGTATCGGCCCTAAAAAATCTATATCGGTCGATCCCTACCTCAAATTAAAGCTGACAGTCTGCAGTTAAAGCACATCTTGTTCGTTTCATTTCAAATCCATTGTGGTGGTGTACAGGGAGTGCAGAATTATTAGGCAAGTTGTATTTTTGAGGATTAATTTTATTATTGAACAACAACCATGTTCTCAATGAACCCAAAAAACTCATTAATATCAAAGCTGAATATTTTTGGAAGTAGTTTTTAGTTTTAGCTATTTTAGGGGGATATCTGTGTGTGCAGGTGACTATTACTGTGCATAATTATTAGGCAACTTAACAAAAAACTAATATATACCCATTTCAATTATTTATTTTTACCAGTGAAACCAATATACAGGGAGTGCAGAATTATTAGGCAAGTTGTATTTTTGAGGATTCATTTTATTATTGAACAACAACCATGTTCTCAATGAACCCAGAAAAACTCATTAATATCAAAGCTGAATATTTTTGGAAGTATTTTTTAGTTTGTTTTTAGTTTTAGCTATTTTAGGGGGATATCTGTGTGTGCAGGTGACTATTACTGTGCATAATTATTAGGCAACTTAACAAAAAACAAATATATACCCATTTCAATTATTTATTTTTACCAGTGAAACCAATATAACATCTCAACATTCACAAATATACATTTCTGACATTCAAAAACAAAACAAAAACAAATCAGTGACCAATATAGCCACCTTTCTTTGCAAGGACACTCAAAAGCCTGCCATCCATGGATTCTGTCAGTGTTTTGATCTGTTCACCATCAACATTGCGTGCAGCAGCAACCACAGCCTCCCAGACACTGTTCAGAGAGGTGTACTGTTTTCCCTCCTTGTAAATCTCACATTTGATGATGGACCACAGGTTCTCAATGGGGTTCAGATCAGGTGAACAAGGAGGCCATGTCATTAGATTTTCTTCTTTTATACCCTTTCTTGCCAGCCACGCTGCGGAGTACTTGGACGCGTGTGATGGAGCATTGTCCTGCATGAAAATCATGTTTTTCATGAAGGATGCAGACTTCTTCCTGTACCACTGCTTGAAGAAGGTGTCTTCCAGAAACTGGCAGTAGGACTGGGAGTTGAGCTTGACTCCATCCTCAACCCGAAAAGGCCCCACAAGCTCATCTTTGATGATACCAGCTCAAACCAGTACTCCACCTCCACCTTGCTGGCGTCTGAGTCGGACTGGAGCTCTCTGCCCTTTACCAATCCAGCCACGGGCCCATCCATCTGGCCCATCAAGACTCACTCTCATTTCATCAGTCCATAAAACCTTAGAAAAATCAGTCTTGAGATATTTCTTGGCCCAGTCTTGACGTTTCAGCTTGTGTGTCTTGTTCAGTGGTGGTCGTCTTTCAGCCTTTCTTACCTTGGCCATGTCTCTGAGTATTGCACACCTTGTGCTTTTGGGCACTCCAGTGATGTTACAGCTCTGAAATATGGCCAAACTGGTGGCAAGTGGCATCTTGGCAGCTGCACGCTTGACTTTTCTCAGTTCATGGGCAGTTATTTTGCACCTTGGTTTTTCCACACGCTTCTTGCGACCCTGTTGACTATTTTGAATGAAACGCTTGATTGTTCGATGATTACGCTTCAGAAGCTTTGCAATTTTAAGAGTGCTGCATCCCTCTGCAAGATATCTCACTATTTTTGACTTTTCTGAGCCTGTCAAGTCCTTCTTTTGACCCATTTTGCCAAAGGAAAGGAAGTTACCTAATAATTATGCACACATGATTTAGGGTGTTGATGTCATTAGACCACACCCCTTCTCATTATAGAGATGCACATCATCTAATATGCTTAATTGGTAGTAGGCTTTCGAGCCTATACAGCTTGGAGTAAGACAACATGCATAAACAGGATGATGTGGTCAAAATACTCATTTGCCTAATAATTCTGCACGCAGTGTAACATCTCAACATTCACAAATATACATTTCTGACATTCAAAAACAAATCAGTGACCAATATAGCCACCTTTCTTTGCAAGGACACTCAAAAGCCTGCCATCCATGGATTCTGTCAGTGTTTTGATCTGTTCACCATCAACATTGCGTGCAGAAGCAACCACAGCCTCCCAGACACTGTTCAGAGAGGTGTACTGTTTTCCCTCCCTGTAAATCTCACATTTGATGATGGACCACAGGATCTCAATGGGGTTCAGATCAGGTGAACAAGGAGGCCATGTCATTAGATTTTCTTCTTTTATACCCTTTCTTGCCAGCCACGCTGTGGAGTACTTGGATGGAGCATTGTCCTGCATGAAAATCATGTTTTTCTTGAAGGATGCAGACTTCTTCCTGTACCACTGCTTGAAGAAGGTGTCTTCCAGAAACTGGCAGTAGGACTGGGAGTTGAGCTTGACTCCATCCATAACCCGAAAAGGCCCCACAAGCTCATCTTTGATGATACCAGCCCAAACCAGTACTCCACCTCCACCTTGCTGGTGTCTGAGTCGGACTGGAGCTCTCTGCCCTTTACCAATCCAGCCACGGGCCCATCCATCTGGCCCATCAAGACTCACTCTCATTTCATCAGTCCATAAAACCTTAGAAAAATCAGTCTTGAGATATTTCTTGGCCCAGTCTTGACGTTTCAGCTTGTGTGTCTTGTTCAGTGGTGGTCGTCTTTCAGCCTTTCTTACCTTGGCCATGTCTCTGAGTATTGCACACCTTGTGCTTTTGGGCACTCCAGTGATGTTGCAGCTCTGAAATATGGCCAAACTGGTGGCAAGTGGCATCTTGGCAGCTGCACGCTTGACTTTTCTCAGTTCATGGGCAGTTATTTTGCGCCTTGGTTTTTCCACACGCTTCTTGCGACCCTGTTGACTATTTTGAATGAAACGCTTGATTGTTCGATGATCACGCTTCAGAAGTTTCGCAATTTTAAGAGTGCTGCATCCCTCTGCAAGATATCTCACTATTTTTGACTTTTCTGAGCCTGTCAAGTCCTTCTTTTGACCCATTTTGCCAAAGGAAAAGAAGTTGCCTAATAATTATGTACACCTAATATAGGGTGTTGATGTCATTAGACCACACCCCTTCTCATTACAGAGATGCACATCACCTAATATGCTTAATTGGTAGTAGGCTTTCGAGCCTATACAGCTTGGAGTAAGACAACATGCATAAAGAGGATGATGTGGTCAAAATACTCATTTGCCTAATAATTCTGCACTCCCTGTATAGAGCCAAAAATTTTAGAATTGTGTCCATGTCCCAATATTTATGGACCTAACTGTATGTCTAAATATACCAGTCAATACTTAAATATGTCCCATTATCTATTTATACCCAGGACTGTGACTATAACATTGAGAGCCTCCTCTACATCTGCAGGAAAGAAGGTTTGTACACAAACATAGAAGAGGATTCTTTAAGGTAAGAGCAGTGAGATTATGGAACTCTCTGTCTGAGGAGGTGGTGATGGTGAATTCACTAAATGAGTCCGAGAGGGGCCTAGATGTTTTTCTGGAGTGTGATTACGGGTTATAGTTACTAGATATCTGGATAAGGATCACTGACCCAGGGAATTACAAGTATTCCATTTATTGGATATAGGTGCCCAACTTATTTGAGGTTTCTAGGGTCCTTAAAGATTAGTTTCCTGGATACCTTTCTTTTGTTGTATTGGGTAGACTATGGGAATTTCTGCCATACTCACCGGCTTGAAGCAGATTACTCACCGGGATCAACTGCCACCTTTTTACACTGATTAGAGTTTGTAATGCACTTCTCTTGTCCTCCACCTACAACTTTAAAACCGATGTGGTTCTCACTCTAAATAACCAAAAACAATGAAAATAATACAACAGATTTAAAGAGCAATTCTGAGAACTTACAACCATTTGTTCATGCATGGATAAAACTGCAAGACAACATATATTTCCATTGGTGGATTACATCAAAAAGGTTTCCCTAGAAATTTGCTCCAGGTCTTTGTCTGAGGGAATACAATAAAACTGCTTTTGTCTTACCTTTCTATTTTGGCATTTCTGTCATACGTGCAGCTATATCTATTCCTGCTAAATCCAAACATGACAAAAAGCTAGCTACTTCCTTTCTTACTAATATCACCGGTAAACTCCACTTCCTTGTAATCGTCTCAGCTATAAACTAGTGGCGCTCTACAGTGACTTTTTGATTATGTCTAGAGGCAGTCTACTTTTCCTGTGTGGAAGTCCAGACCTTATTTACCCTAAATCACACGATAAACTCTCAAATCAGTGTATTCAAAGGATGGCCATGATAGTCCAGAATGAGAGTCTTTTTCCAGCAGTTCTCAGCTCTGGTTAACTCTATAATGACTGTGGGTCCTATATGTACACATGGTGCTGGGCTTTATAAACCATTGTAAATGTACGGCATAAACTCCTTCAATCTAGGTTGCTGGATGTCAGATACAACCAGTTTATAATCGCTTCTGCTTGGACCCAGCGATTACATGATCACTGGGTGTCTCCGGGCATAGCAAAAATGCTGGGTCTTAGCAGACCAATATTAGCACTGCCGGTGACAGGAGAGGGGCTGTTTTTCCCTGTAACTGGGGCTTCTTTGGATGCTTCAGTTACAGTTAAAGTGTAAAAGGAAAAAAAAAAAAGAGAAAATGCCCCTCAGAATTTTTTTATGTAAACAATAAAGGGTTAAAACTAAAAAAGAAAAAAGAAAAAAACATTTCTATTAAAAATAATATTTCTATAAATAAAAAGCCCTATATGTCATATAAAAAGCACTGAAAAAATAATTCTGGTAGCCCAACAGACAAAGAAAGTTGGGGTTATTAAAGCACCACGTATGCAAAATCACAAAAAAATGTCTGGTTATTAAAGGGATTTTCTGTGACTTGTATGCTGATGACCTATCCTCTGGATAGGTCATCAGTATCTGATAGGTAGGAGTTTGACACTCGGGACCCTTACCAATCAGCTGTTTGAGAAGGCTCCAGCGCTCCTGTTAGTGCCACGGTCTTCTCCCTGGTCACCAAGCAACACTATACAATGTATAGCAGCTGTGCTTGGTATCACAGCTCAGCTCCATTCACTCCAATGGGGCTGCACTGTTACCCCTCTATTTCACTCTCTCCATATCAGCCCCTCTCTCCTGAGCTGTACCTAGGCCATGTGACCAATGAACGCGACGTCACTAGGGAAAGCTGAGAGAAGACCGCGGTGCTACTGCAAGCACCTTCTCTAACAGCTGATCGACGGGGGTCCCAGGTGTCGGATCACCACAGATTAGATACTAATGACCTATCTAGAGGATAGGTACGTAATTAGTATATAATTCTCAGAAAACCTCTTTAATTAGGGGAATTTCTCTTTTCCCTTACAATTCCCAAACAGAGCATAGAAAAATAAGGAGAATAAGAAATACAAGTGACAGGGAAGATGTATACTGAAACCAGGATGTCAAAATAAAAGTCAAATTGCAGTAATAAAGGTGGGGTATGGTATACCCCACCTTTAGTAGTGTTTAAATATATGCAATGGTGTAAAGGTTAGTCACCTTGAATTATTTAATAGGTGATTTATTTTTGTCCTAATCAAATTGCAGTAAGAAAAAGGAGTCCTCAAAATTAGTGTTCACTTTTTCTCTTTCCCATGCCTTCTACCTACTTATAAACATACCATGAGCGTTATAATGATGTTAAAATAAATCGATGCATGGAGAATGCTAAATGTTCTACTACTGAGAGCAAGAAGGAGTTGAGAAGATTTTTTTCCCCTCATGGCTAAGCAAATAAAAAGGTAAAGGATAGATAATATATGGTCATAAGTCATTGAAGGAGTTTTCCAAAGTCTAACACATTCCCCCCAATGCCCGGGCCCCTGATATACTGTAGATTATACTTACCCCGATCCCCGGCACCACATCGCTCCTGATCCCCGCATTGGCACCACTGCTAGGGAGGGTTGTCTTCGTTGTGGCCTGATATTGGCTGCTCCATCCCTCCACCCCACCCCTGCCAGATGTTTTGATCCACATGATGGGGAGATGCAGCGGCGGCCCTGCGGAGATCAGGAGCGATGCGTGAGCGGGTTAACTATATTCTATATAAGGGGGCCAGGCATTTGGGGGCATGTTTTAGACATTGGATAATCCATTTAAGCCGCATCCCAAAACAATTTATAATATGTAACCTGGCGTGACTGCAATAAACGTAAATAGTAAGGCCAAACGGTGAGGATGGCTGCAGCAGGTCACGGCCACCTACCGTTGGTTGACGCGGGCTGGTTTGGCCTGCTAGACCATTACGTCTTACTAAAAGCACTGACTATAAATAAACGCACACGATTCACACCTACTGTTTCTGCCAAACACCGGCATGACACCGACCCCAACTTACATTTCGGTGTAGCCTTTTCTGGGGGGTACTGCCATCCTGATGTTTGGAATCAGCAATGGGTATGAAATCATGGCTACATATATTTACAACCAGCACTTTATGTTTGTTGCAGTCACTCCAGGGCACATATTCTCAAATTTTTTGGGTGACCTCCTATTGTACCACTAGCTACGTGACTTTCATGTTATATCTTCTGTAGGGATCGTTTCTTATTCGGGGGTCATTCTCACAGAATTATCTTCATAACCACTGGGTTTCAGGTCCAAACAGTGCAATTTATTTGACACTCTTCATACACAGCATGGCATATAACAAAAGCCTGCCCGTCTGGGCTCTACCTAAACATAATAAACATTGTATACGATAGCGTTCACACATGGAACCAGGTGCGGCTTACCCCAGACATACAGTACACTAGCCCTCAGGCTGTAACAAGTGCAGTACCTTTGGAGGTGGTTGTGGCCTAGCAGTCCTCCCAACTCTGACCTTTCAACGCTTGTTCCCCAGCGTCGCTGAGTCTCCCAAAGTCCAGGCTATTGCATAGCCTCGTGGCCCCTCAGCCTTGCCTAGCTGAGATCACACTAACAGAGCCTCACCAGGCCTCTGTCTGCACACTCTCCAGAGTGAGACACACCCAATTCCAGCAACCATATTAAATGGAATCCCTGGACGTGAGCATGCCCTAAGTCCCGGACTGGAGCATGGGGAACAGGCACCCACCCAGCACATTGCCTGTTCCCAGTAAAAGCCTGCCGCGGACTGGCTGGAACCAGCTATTTTAACTATATTGTGTCCACCAGCCAACTTAGTGGCCACCTATCTAGGGGCCTTTACTCCACCAAGGCCGGGCCCCTTGGTACACGTTCCCGGTGCAAACAACAGCCCTTTCATCATGCTTTCCCGGGACTTTACTGCACACCTCAATGTTCACATTGCCACACTTCTAATAATGTATTTGCATTTTACTGCCAGTCATGTAAATTTCCCTTTATGTGGTGTTGTTGTTTTTGGGCAGAGGCGCAAACAGATCTCATACGGCCCATAACAAAAACATAGTATGGCCCCCTTCCCCCACCCAGTATGTGTGCATCAAACACTGCCAGACAATGCAAAGTAAAAAATCACTACTCCCCAGATTTCTGACAATTTTACGATTATCACATAGGGCCCTGTCAATTAAAGTGGAGGGTAGTTGCAGAGAGAGCAGAATCTCTAGGTGTAAAATATGTTAAAATATGAACATGTGGCACATATGAACATGGGATCAACACAAAACACAGATGCCTTCAGCTACCAAGTGCACATGCAACACGTCACCCAGTTTCATAGATGACCTTTAAAATTAGTAACCTTTTTATCTTTCTTGAAGAAAATTTTCTCAGCCTAAGTAAAGAACACGACACCAAAAAAGTAACTATAAAAAGAATGTGCTAGAACTGTTTATCTGCTCTGACACTAGACAGAACATCATCATGTTTAATCATATTTTATTAATTTTTGAAAGAATAAAATGTACAAAACATCAAGGAGACACCTACACACTAGGCGCTCCTTATCAAGTTATAATATTTCTGAATCATGAAAGAACGACAAGAGTTCACAGAAAAAATATATGATAAATCAGTTTTCATATATCAAGGATTAATCCATAAACCATCTGACATTAGGTTCACGGCTTATAAAGAAAAATAAAGGAGAACGAAAGAGAAGAAGAGGAAAGGAAAAAACGGAAGGAAAAAAGGGGGGGGGGGAAGGAGAGAGGTAAAGGAAGGTGAAACGAGCACATTGTAAGTCACTAACATATGGAAAGAGTCTCGCTGTGATGGTTTCCGCGGACTTAGTAATGTTTTATACAGCTATCAGAGAAAGGAAGTCAGGAGATTCTAATGCATTTATCCAACACGCCCAAACCTTGCAGTATTTAGTAGATAAATCAGTTGCGTCAGCTGAGATTTCCTCCATCCTAGCTATCTGTTGCATTTCTTGGAACCATTCCCTCATAGTGGGGACATGTGTCGAACGCCAATATCTAGGAATCACTGTTCTAGCAGCCGTAATAAAAAATCTTAGGAGGGACCCTTTTTGGGATGATATGGAGCCAGGTAGGATGGAGAGGAGCGCTATTTGAGGAGACTTGTCCACCTGTCTTGGTGAGATTTTATTAAAAGCTTTAAAAACTGAGTCCCAGAAGGGTTGGATTAAGTCGCAGCCCCACCAAACATGAAGCATTGTGCCTCTTTCCTTACAACAGCGCTAGCAAAGCTCCGTCACTGACGGGAAAATTCTATGAAGTCTCACTGGGTATCTATACCATCGACATAGAATCTTATAACTCTTTTCTTGAGCGGCACATGCCATGGAGAGCTTGTTAGAATACAAGAATGCTTTTTGACAGTCATCTTCTCCTAAGACAATACCTAAATCTGATTCCCAACCGCTAATGAAATTAGGGCGGTCCTTGTGCGAGCTTGTTAGAAGAATCTGATATAGATGTGAAAGGAGATGTGTCGGTGGAAAAGACATTGTGAACAGTTTTTCAAACTCAGTTAGTGTAGCTCCAAAAGAACACTGAGCACCCCTGGACAAGACGAAGGATTTGATTTGTTCATATTCTAGCCAGGAGATCCGTGTATCCGGGAATTTAGAAGAAATGGAAGAAAGAGATGGAAATGTATCCCCTGACATCAAGTGGTAAAAACGAGGATCATCTATGGCTTTCAAGCCTAAGAATGAGTCTTTTCCCAATCCGGCAAGAAATGCTGGATTACGGAAAATGGGGGTAAGCGGACTAAGTCTTCTGATACCCACCCCCCTGCGGGTTAAGTAATCCCAAATTTTGAGTGTATGTTGCAATAATAAGTGATGACTAAGCGTCCGAGGACGGTCTACAGGCGAGAGCCAAGGGATATGCTTAAGAGGGACAGAGCATAAGGTCTGCTCCAAACCTACCCATTGTTTTGTGCCTTCATTGTGCTTCCAGTCTAATACTCTGGTGAGTATTGCGGCCGTATGATATAATTTTAGGTCAGGAAGGCCCACGCCCCCAAGAAGTTTCGATCTAATCAGAATGGAATGACCTATTCGCGGACTACCCCGTCCCCAAATGAAGCGCAAAAATGCAGTTTTAGCTTTCCGAAAAAAGGAAGATGGTGGTGAGAGTGGGACCGTCTGAAATATATATAATAATTTGGGCAGAGTGTCCATTTTTAATGCATTAATTCGCCCAAACCACGACAACTCCTTTTTATTGAAAGCTTCAAGGTCCTTCAACAACCTCTCTAGTAAAGGAAAATAGTTTAGTTTCAGTTACTGTTTATTATCAGCTGGTATATAGACACCTAGATATTGAATGGCAGATGGTTGATGCTTGAATTTGAAGGAGGACAATAGTCTAGCGAATTCGCCGTGGGGGACCGTTACATTGAGAATTTCAGATTTGGTGTAATTGACTTTAAAATTACTTAAGTGACCGAACCGTTCAAATTCCTTTAAGACCGAAGGAATGGAAATATGGGGCTGAGTGATATACAGTAGAAGATCGTCGGCATATAAAGCCGTCTTGTACTGTTTACCATCAACTGCAAGACCATGGCAGGATGTGTTCTTACGAAGGGCTGTGGCCAAATGTTCCATTACTAACACATATAGCAGTGGGGAGAGAGGACAACCCTGCCTAGTTCCATTCCGAATTGGTATGGATGAAGACAAGAGTCCATTGATTCGTACCTTAGCAGTGGGGTCTGAATATAAAGCACGAATACCATTCAAGAATTTGGGGCCAATCCCAATTTGTTGTAAAGTGTGATCGAGAAAAGACCAATGGACCCTATCGAAGGCCTTCTCCGCATCAATTGAGAGCAGGCAGAGTGGGGAGGTACTATTTCTCGCTATGTCTGTGAGGAGTAAGGTTTTGATCGTGTTGTCTCGTGCCTCTCTCCCACGGACAAACCCAACCTGATCTGTAGGCACAATGTTGGGAATTAAAGGAGCTAATCTATCCGCAAGTATTTTAGAGTAGAATTTGATATCTATATTGATCAATGAGATTGGCCGGAAATTCGAGGAGAGGGAGTGATCCTTCCCTGGCTTGGGTAGTACACTAATATGAGCTTCTAAGGATTGCCTGGTGAATAGAGTTTCTGGACCAATGCTATTAAAAACCCTCACGAGAAAAGGGGACAAGAGATCATTTAATTGTTTATAAAAAGCCGTTGTGAAGCCGTCAGGGCCCGGGCATTTCCCTGCAGGAGAATTCTTAATAACATTCCTAACATCTCCCTCAGTGATGTCAGAGTCTAGTAAATCTTTATCCGACGTGGATATTGTAGGTAAAGCCGTTTCTGCTATATATTTTTCGATCCGCTTCTCTAATGAGGTTGGTGACATGTCAGAAAACTGGCCTTTAAGATTATATAATTTGGAATAATAGTTTCGAAAGACCTCTAAAATATCCGTTGGATTATGTGTATTACTGCCATTTTCATTTTTAATGTATGGTATAAAGGTTTGCGGGCCTCTGGGGTGTAACAAGCGTGCTAGAGGTCTACCACACTTATTTGAGAACTCATAAAAGAGTATTTTCCCACATTCACGGTATTTCCTGAATTTCTGGTCTAATAGGGTTTTAATGGAGTCTCTAACCTTAAGGAGTTCAACATGGGTGATGTTGGAAAGTGTCTGTTTATGTAGTGTTTCAAGCTCATGGGCTCGAGTAAGTAACTTCGTAAGCGATAGCGCCTTTTCTTTTTTTAATCTGGAACCATGCTTTATGAATGTGCCTCTAAGGACGCATTTCAATGCCTCCCATTTGATCGGAAGGGGAGTGGGGTCGGAGGAGTGAATTTGTAGGAATTCATTGATGACATTTCGTACATCCGCCGTGCAAGCCACATCCTTCAGAAGATTATTGTTTAATCTCCAGTTCCACGATTTAGCCAGAGTATTGGGCAACTTAACTGAACAGAACATCATCATTCCAGATCACAAGATGAAGACTTACTTTGTCATACTGGTTTTCAGCAATTTCTGTAACTCCAATTTGGGGCATGTCGTGATCTTCATTTCTAGACTCTTCTGAATGAAGAGGACTAGGACATCTCTCTGGTATTTTTTTCTTATTGGCTCCATCTGTAGGAACGACACATAGCGAGTGAATATGTTGTCTACATGTGATGATTAGATGATGGGAGTACCTTGGGAGAAAAGTGCACTCTTACCTGATAATGTAAGAGACTGGTAATTCTCCATCATGATGTCCTTGTACAGATCCTTGTGTTCTTCTACATACTCCCACTCCTCCAAGGAGAAATAGACAGTGACATCTTGACACCTTATGGAAACCTGACGCACACAATAATAGTCATCATCCAGACATGTTAGGCGTCATTTATGACATATACCATGGACATATACCAGATATTTGGCACTTTTGTGGTGTATATCTGGCGAAGATTCTGTCGCACGCCATGGTGCGTCAGAGTCTGCGACTTATTCCTCGCTCACACCAGTTCTAAAAAAGGGTGCGTGGACGGGGACGGGCCAGCAGGCCCGTTTCATACATAATTTTCTACGCCTGGCTTAGGCGTAAAAAATGGTCTAAATGTAAGACAGCAATGAAGCCGTCTTACATCTAGAAGCGGCGCTGGATGCGTCAAAGTTATGTAGAGGCCGGCGCCTCTTCATAATTTCAGTGGATCTCCAGTCTTAATAAATGTGACTCATTATCCCTTGTGTTACTATATAATGTCCCAGCAGCGCTCACCTCTCCAGTCAGCAGCTCAATGATCTTTTTAGTGAGGTCCAGGATCTTCTGCTCATTTTTTCTTCGTGTGGTGGGGTTCTGTTTCTGTTCCATTCCTCCCAATACATGGGAGCCACCACAATTCCTTTTAATAAGGCTAGTGGATAATTCCTTTACAAATGTATAATCCTATAGATTGTTAACAACACAAAACTTAAATTATTGCTAGTTTGTAAGTGGTTATGAATGTGTCTTCTTTGGAACCTATCGGACTAACTATGCTACTGTACATTATTAATCTCACTTTGAAATGATGGGCAACATAAACAAGAGAAAATATGGACATATACAAAAGGAGTTGTGAGAAACTCTACAAAGAGCTCACCTTATCTAAACATTACTGATTAATGTCAGCATGGTGACCTTCCCATAATTGTTTGTTTAAAACTTTAGAGAATCGCATTTTAATGGAGTCATGTGATATAATTAACAGAACCCTTCACATAAAATGACACTATACCAATCACATTTGCCATCAATGTCCAATCAGTAAGGCGTTCCACAACCCCATCATTCCCCCAAGTCATAGAGATAAGAGAGAGGACATAATGTGACAGAGTAATTCCCCTAAAACCTCACCTCTCCAGTCAATAGGTAGATGATTTCAAGAGTGAGATTTAATATTGTGTCAGTCACATGACTCCTGTCCTTGTCCATCCTGAAGACTGAGGGGTCTAATCTTGATGGAAAAATTAAACGAGGTGGCTTCTGCAGATAAATATAAAATACCAAAAACAGTCCTGATTTTACAATTATAATTAGGGATGAGCAAATCGATTTCGGATGAAACATCCAAAGTCAATTCGCATAAAACTTTGTTATCAATACTGTATGGAGTGAGCGCTCCGTACAGTATTAGAATCTATTGGCTCCTATGAGCTGAAGTTATTACTTCGCTACATCTCGCAAGATTTTGCATAATAACTTCAGAAATTGATTTATACTGTAAAACAACATTTTCCGAACTAAGGCTGTGGTACCTTGGAAACGAACCAGAGTTTGGGAAATGTGTTTTTACAGTATAAATCAATTTCTGAAGTTATTATGCAAAGTCTCGTGAGATTTCGCGAAGTAATAACTTCGGCTCATCGGAGCCAATACATTCGCTCTGTGCAGTATTGAAACAAAGTTTTATGCAATTCAACTTCAGATGTTTCATCCGAAGTCCATTTGCTCATCCCTAACTATAATCTCACAAACAATGAAGAAAATGACTGTTCTCAGAAAAGCCCCTTGATTTGTGCAATAAATAGTCCTGCAAGGACTCAAAGTCCCAAACCAAGTTAAAAAAACGTTTTGTTTTGAATCCAAACTAATATGTATGCAAAAAAGTAAGTCTAATAAAAGTGCCAACTAGGAGAACAATAACCCCTTCAAGACCCTGTGATTTTCCATTTTTGCATTTCGATTTTCTATTCCCGGCCTTCCCGGAGCCATAAGTTTTTAGTTTTTCCATTCACATAGCCATAGGGCTTTTTTTAAAAAAAAAATTTTTGCAGGACTAGTTGTATTTTCTAATGACACCATTTAATATTGCATATGATGTAGTGGCACGATTGTATGCTGAGGCCACACCGTATTATACCGAAAGGGGTATAATACGGTGTGGGCTCAGCATACATGTGGGACCTGCATTCCCTGAATTTAATGGAGGCCAGTATGGCACCAGAGAAGGTAGTATTTAGTGTAGGCTCCTGTCCTAAAGAAATCACCTTGTCGTTGGTGAACAGGCACAAATAATTTTGTGCAAAATGCATTTGCCAAGAATTTCACATTTACAATGAGCATAGCAGTAGCACCAGTATATTGTCTATAGTGAGTATGGCACTATTGTATTAACTTTGTTATAGGTAGAATCACTTCATTACTATCTATAAAAATAAATTAAAAAAAAGGTGTAATGAGGCCCCGCTCCCTCACCTTCCTAGGCAGCTCTGCAAATCTAGACAACTAGTCCTGCTCACATTTTAAGACAGGTTGCTGGCATCATTCTCAGAGAACCCCTTTAACCCTTTCACTACCAGCACCGTACATCTACGGCGCTGGAGTGATAGGCAAACATGGCGCCCGCTCGCACGTGCAGTAGGCGGCATGGCCTGCAGGTCTCCGCTGTTTCAAACAGCAGAGACCTGTGGCTAATTACTGCGACTGGCAATAATGCCAATCACAGTAATTAAAGCCTTTAGTTGCCGCAATCAAGTGAGATCATGGCATTTAAAGGGTGAAAAAAAACGGAAGCTCGCGCTTCTTATCGGCATCCTCTGCGGCCAGTGAGGATGTCGGCAATTGATTTCAATACACCCAGCCTTGCGAAAGAGGCTGAGGGCATTGAAGCTGCAATTCTTATTTTGGCCACCAGGTGGCAGGCCAACATAAGAAATGGGCAATCTTTAAAAAATCCATGATTGTTCAGAATAAAAAAAAAAAATTTGGATCAAATACGAGCTTCAAAATCATTAAAAAAAGTAAAGAAGACTGTTAAAAATATATAAAATAAAAAAAAGTTTAACTCATCCCCCTTTCCATATAATAAAAAATACCATGGGTATCACTGAGACCAAAAACGCCCGTACTATTAAATATAAAAATATTTTCCAAAACAGCGAATGGCGTAACGGAAAAAAGGGTCAAAATAGCCAATTTGCCATTTTGTCATTGCTTCTCTTACCCAAAAAAATTTAAGTCAATGTGATCAAAAAGTCACACACACTCCAAAATGGTATCAATAAAAACTACAGATTGTCCTGCAAAAAATGAGCCCACACACAGTTCAGTAGATATAACCATAAAAAAAGTTATACAGGTCATAGGTAAAAAAAACTATATACACTCACCTAAAGAATTATTAGGAACACCTGTTCTATTTCTCATTAATGCAATTATCTAGTTAACCAATCACATGGCAGTTGCTTCAATGCATTTAGGGGTGTGGTCCTGGTCAAGACAATCTCCTGAACTCCAAACTGAATGTCAGAATGGGAAAGAAAGGTGATTTAAGCAATTTTGAGCGTGGCATGGTTGTTGGTGCCAGACGGGCCGGTCTGAGTATTTCACAATCTGCTCAGTTACTGGGATTTTCACGCACAACCATTTCTAGGGTTTACAAAGAATGGTGCGAAAAGGGAAAAACATCCAGTATGCGGCAGTCCTGTGGGCGAAAATGCCTTGTTGATGATAGAGGTCAGAGGAGAATGGGCCGACTCATTCAAGCAGATAGAAGAGCAACGTTGACTGAAATAACCACTCGTTACAACCGAGGTATGCAGCAAAGCATTTGTGAAGCCACAACACGCACAACCTTGAGGCGGATGGGCTACAACACAGAAGACCCCACCGGGTACCACTCATCTCAGGATAATGCACCATGTCAAAAAGCTTGAATCATTTCAAATTGGTTTCTTGAACATGACAATGAGTTCACTGTACTAAAATGACCCTCACAGTCACCAGATCTCAACCCAATAGAGCATCTTTGGGATGTGGTGGAACGGGAGCTTCGTGCCCTGGATGTGCATCCCTCAAATCTCCATCAACTGCAAGATGCTATCCTATCAATATGGGCCAACATTTCTAAAGAATGCTATCAGCACCTTGTTGAATCAATGCCACGTAGAATTAAGGCAGTTCTGAAGGCAAAAGGGGGTCCAACACCGTATTAGTATGGTGTTCCTAATAATTCTTTAGGTGAGTGTATGTGGGATATTGTTGTAATCGTACTGACTAGAGATGAGCTAATTTTTTAAAAAATAATCGATTCGCCGGTTCACCGAAATGGTTATAAGGGAAAATAATAGCATTCTGAATACAGAATGCTAAGTAAAATAGGGCTGGAGGGGTTAAAAAATAATAATAATAATTTAACTCACCTTAATCCACTTGATCACGCAGCCCGGCTTCTCTTCTGTCTTCTTCTTTGCTGTGTGCAGGAAAAGAACCTGTGGTGACGTCACTCCGGTCATCACATGATCCATCACCATGGTAAAAGATCATGTGACGGACCATGTGATGACCGGAGTGACGTCACCACAGGTCCTTTTCCTGCACACAGCAAAGAAGAAGACAGAAGAGAAGCCGGGCTGCGCGATCAAGTGGATTAAGGTGAGTTAAATTTTTTTAAAAAATTTTTTAACCCCTCCAGCCCTATTGTACTATGCATTCTGTATTCAGAATGCTATTATTTTCCCTTATAACCATGTTATAAAGGAAAATACAATCTACAGAACACCGATCCCAAGCCCGAATTCTGTGAAGAAGTTCGGGTTTGGGTACCAAACATGCCGATTTTTCTCACGCACGTGCAAAACGCATTACAATGTTTTGCACTCACGCGGAAAAATCGTGCAAGTTCCCGCAACGCACCCGCACCTTTTCCCGCAACGCCCCTGTGAAAGAGGCCTTAGCATCACTGCACACTTCACTTATTTGGGCAGTCACGGGGCCAAAGTATGAACTCAGCCTTAGGCCGAATGCACACGGCCGTGTTCCGCGGCCGAGAGCGGTCCGTGGTATGCCGGGCTGGATTCCTGTTCAGAGCAGGAGCGCACTGCGCCATTGGTTGCTATGACGCCGTGCGCTTCATGCCGCCGCTGCACTACAGTAATACACTGGTATAGTGTATTACTGTAGTGCAGCGGCGGCATGAAGCGCACGGCGTCATAGCAACCAATGACACCCTGCGCTCCTGCTCTAAACAGGACTCCAGCCCGGCATACCACGGACCGCTCTCGGCCGCGGAACACGGCCGTGTGCATTCGCCTTACAGGTCGATGTTAGCGCCAAGAAAAACCGTACTCCTTTTACACCGTCGTCCTTTTACCGTCTGTACTCCTTTTACACCGCTGATTCCACATAGATGTCTACAGAACCTGTTCTATTAAACGCTTATACAAGTACAGCCTCCCGACAGAGTGAAGAGGGTACTAATAAAAGCATGGCTGCACAACATTTCACATGCAAACAATAGAACTGAGAAATGGGGGCCATTCAAAATTAATGTGGAGAGGGTGTCAGCAGTAAGTTTGTGTTGACGTCACGGATTATTTTGCCCTTCCTTTGATCGGTCAGAAAAATAACCCACAAAAAACTGATCCTGTCTGTGGAGCATCCGCATTCACTCACTCAGCATTTGGTCAGTAATCCATCAGTATTGTTAATGCCAAAAAAAAAACAGGAGTGGATCCAAAACAGAGATGACACGTGAATGGAATATTTGCATGTCTTCTGCGTTTTGTACCGACTCCTGCTTTTGGCTACCAAATCACAAGCCAATTCTAATGGGACCATACAGGCCTTACAGCTGCTACACAGACAGGATCCGTTGTGTCTCATTTTTCTTTCCTTCTGACTGATCAGAAGAAGGGTCAAATAATGGTGATGTCAGCCAGGCCAAAAGGCAAAATAGTGGCCCAGTCATGAAGTGGGGAGGGTGGGAACAGCATGAGAAGTCCACAGAGTGGCCCTATGACATAGAGTTGAGGTGGAAGCAGCATGAGGAGACCACAGAGTGGCCAAATGACAGAGTCTGGAGGTGGAGGCAGCATCAGGAGGCCACAGAGCTGCACAATGACAGTGTGGAGGTGGCAGCAGCATCAGGAGACCACAGAGTGGCAAGGTGACAGTATGGAGGTGGCAGTAGCATGAGGAGGCCACAGAGTGGCACAATGACAGAGTGTGGAGGTGGCGGCAGCATCAGGAGGCCACAGAGTGGCACAATGACATAGTGGTGAGGTGGAAGCAGCATAAGAAGACCACAGAGTGGCCCAATGACAGAGTCTGGAGGTGGCGGCAGAATCAGGAGGAGGCCACAGAGTTGCACAATGCCAGTGTAGAGGAGGCGGCAGCATCAGGAGGCGACAGAGCTGCACATTTACAGAGTGTGGAGGTGGCAGCAGCATCAGGAGGAGGCCACAAAGTGACACAATGACAGTGTGGAGTTGGCAGCAGCATGAGGAGGCCACAGAGTAGCAAGGTGACATATTGTGGAGGTAGCAGCAGCATTAGGAGACCACAGAGTGACAAGGTGACATTGTGGAGGTGGCAGCAGCAGTATGAGGAGGTCACAGAGTGGCAAGGCGACATAGTGTTGAGGTAGCAGCAGCATCAGGAGACCACATAGTGACCCAGTGACAGAGTGTGGAGGTGGGTGGCAATAACAGTACCCGCTGACGATGGTGGGTGTAAGAACCAGCACTTGGTGATCAGGTGTGTGGCATCAGGCGGGTGGCAGCATCAGAATAAGAGCTGAGGCAGGTAGCCAGAAGAAACCGGTGTCTTTTGTCAAGGTTTGGATGAGGCAGCATGGATGATCTAATCTGATGCATCAGGCATTGGTGGGTGGAAATCCTGGCTGATCCATGCCTAATTCATCTTGACAAAGGACAGTTTTCCACATTTTGGGTGGACAGGCGAGTTCTCGTTGGGGTAACTATGGCCCCCCGCCACACTAAACACCAGCTCTGATGCCACATTACTGGCTGGGCAGGACAGCTTTTCCAGGGCAAACTTGGCCAGTTGCGGCCACAAATCCAGCGGATCTTCAATGACTGCTGGCAGGGTGCACTCCAAGTATGCCACCACCTGCTGGTTCAGGTTCTGCTCTATGTCTAGCTGCTGGTCAGTAGTTTCTTCACTAGGCGGGTGAAGAAAGCTACTCATCAGCGATTCTAGACTCAGGCTGCTGCTGATGGAGCTGGTACTGCTTCTGCCACCCCATCCCACCCCAGCAGCCATGGCAGTGGAATGTGAGTGCAGAGGGCCCCCCCGGTCAGAGCTGCGAGAGGATGGACAATGGCGCAGATAGGCAACGGACAACTGGCTACATAGGATATCTCTATAGTAGTTCAGTTTGTCCTCCCTCTTAGCGGGTGGAAAAAGGCCCCCCATTTTGGACCAGTAGCGAGGTTTTAACAAGGTGGAGAGCCAGAAGTCACCGAATGATGACAATTCGGCTGTCACTACCCAAGCAAGTGAGCATGCAGCGGGCCATTTGCTGCTCCTGCTCCTCCTCTCCTGTCACCTGTGTAGAAAAACCAACCATTTCGCTACACATTGCTTGTGCTCCAATGTCCTCCTCCTCCAGTTCAGCCCCCACAGTGCTCATGTGGCCGTGAGATCTAGGCGCCACGTCTCCAGTCCCCTGACCAGCCATATTTACCAGAATCTGTTCCAGGACATGAAGCAGTGGAATGACATCGTTCAGCCCATAGTCCTGGCGACTGACAAATAACGTGGCCGCCTCAAAGGGCCTGAGCAAATAGAAGGTGTCACGCATGAACTGCCACTGGCTGACATCGAAGTTACACAGGCGAGTACTCCTGTCTGCTTGGATTATCAAGAAATTGTTTATGGACTTTCTCTGCTCCAACATATGGAGGGTGGAATTCCAACGGGTGGAAACGTCGCATATCAGCCTATGTTGGGGGGTGCCGTTCTGCCGCTGCAGCTCAAGGAGAGTGTGCTTTGCTGTGTACGAGTGGCTGAAGTGCATGCAAAGTTTCCTGGACATTTTTAGGATGTCTTGCAGATGGGTGGAAGACTTCAGGAACCGCTTGACAACCAGATTGGACACGTGTGCCATACAGGGCGCATGGCTGGGCCCTCCTTGACGCAGAGCCGACACCATGGTTCTTCCCGTTGTCGGCCACCATGGTTACGATATTGAGTTGTGGAGAAAGCCAGGATTCGATTTCTTGGTGAAGGACACGGAGCAGTTCCTTCCCTGTATGACTCCGTTCGCCCAGGCAAACGAAGTGCAGAACAGCGTGACACCGCCGTGCCCTGCACATGTGGTATGCTGGAGGGCCCCTGTGAATTTTCCCTGCAGTGGAGGCTGAGAACATGGTGGAGAATGAGGAGGCAGAGGCGGACATTGTCGCAGGACCAACGGCGTGGAAACGTGGAGGTGGAAGCAGCGTCACCTGGCCAAGTTGCTGGTGTAGCTGTGCAGGAACCACATTCACCCAGTGGCCCGTAAAGAACATGTATTGTCCCTGACTGTAGTTACAGCTCCACACACCGGCGCTGCCATGCACTTTGGCAGAAACCGACAGGCTCAAGGACTGGCCCAGCTTCTGTTCTACATGTGTGTGCAGGGCTGGTACTGCCTTTATGGCAAAGAAATGACTGCTTGGGACTCTCCACCTCGGCTCGGAACAAGCCATCAGTTCTCTGAAAGGTGCAGAGTCCACCACTTGGAAAGGGAGGAACTGCAGTACCAGCAACTTGGACAGGAGCACGTTCAGCATCTGCGCCGTTGGATGCGTGCACGCATACTGTTGTCTCTTGGCAATCACTTCGGTGATCGATTGCTGACGGAATGACTGACAAGGAGTAGGAGGGTGAGGAGCAGGAGCATCAGGACCAGCAGATGAAGGGAAAGACAGACAGCTCCTTTCAGCTGAGGTGGTGAAGCCTTGACTGCCTGAAACCAGGTGCGGCGTGCCACTGGGTGATGCAGCAGTTGCTGCAGTAGACTGGACCACCAGATCGGAGCCAATGTTCTTCCATGCCACTTTATGGTGAAGCTGCATATGTTGACGCAGGGCCGTAGTGCCAACATTGGCACCCTGGCCACTCTTCACCATCTGCCCACAGATTCTACATATGGCCATGTTCACCTCCTCGGACGGCTTAACAAAAAACTGCCACACAGCCGAGTACGTGATTTTACCCCCAACACTCCGAGCTGACTGACTGCCACCGACGCTGCTTCTGCAAACCCCTGCACCACTTCTTTCCGGACAGATAGGCTCCTGCGAAGCAGGTGGTCTACCCCGGGCACATTTGGCTCCCGACCTCCCACCCTGCTGACTCCCGGCCACGCTAGCGACTTGCTGGCTCGCGGGCAAGCTGCCACTCTATTCTCCCAATGATGATGAAGCCCCTTCGTCACCCGGCTCCTAAGTGAGATCAGCTACATCATCATCATAGAGTACTGTCTGCACCTCACTGATGTCCTCGTCAACGATCTCTGGGTCAGGAGCCTGACCACTCGTAACACCAGCTCCCATGCCACTCTCCTCATCACTACTTGCCCACGTAGTGGAGGAAGCGGTGGATGTCTCTTCCAGATCTTGGCTGGGCAGTAGCTGCTGACTGTCCTCTAGTAGCTCGTCCTCGCTGAAAAGTGGAAGGGAATATAATACTTCTCACGCTGAGGGAACTGAAAGTGACAGAGGAAGATTCAGGACAGGTGGGGGCACGGGGCCTGCTCCGGGGCCATGCCAACTAAGGGTTGTGTCTGACGAACCCACCGACTCTTGGCTGGGGGTGTCTGATGTCACTTGGGATGAAGTGGATGACCAAGTCAACCATTCAAGAACCGCTGGGTTTCTGGTCAAGACACGACCACTAGATGACACCGGCAGCTCAGGCCTCTCGCTGCGACCCCTGCTGCCACGCCCCCTCACTCTTCTGCTGCGACCTCTGCCTGTGCCAGAAACATTTAGGCCTCTGCCACTCCCCCGTGCAGGGCCTGGCACTTCTCTGTCTGACATACTGTTAGATCAGATAAATAAATAAAAAGGAAATTAAAACACCCCAAAAAAGTCTATAATTTTCTCACTTCACCACACAACGGCTGTTAGATCAATTAATCAAATGTTAGATCAAATATTTTTTCTTTTGCCACTAATACATGGCAAACAGGGCTTTAGAATATATCACTGCACCGCTGAACGGCAATAAGGCCCTAATTTTTTTTTTACTTTTACACAACACAAAAGGATTTTCAACAAAAAAGTGCAACGCTGAACGGCGAATATAGTTTTATTTCGCCACTAATACACAGCAAACTGGGATTTAGACTATATCACTGCACTGCTGAACGGCAATTAGGCCCTAATTTTTTTCTACTTTTACACAACACAAAAGGCTTTTCAACAAAGTGCAATGCTGAATGGCGAATATATTTTTATTTTGCCACTAATACACGGCAAACTGGGCTTTAGAAGGGCACAAAGGCAAATATATTTATCTTTTGCCACTAATACACTGCAAAAAGGGCTTTACAACATACGGTATAACTGCACCGCACAAGGGCAAATAAGACGTACTGTAGAAATATTCCCTTGTAATAAACCCTGTTAATGGCTGTATCAAACAGCACTTGCACCCCAATAACAAGACAGAGCTGTATAATGGCAATTTGGATCCCCAGTCAGTGCAGCAAGTGGTAATAGGATTGTTCCTATTACCCAGTCTTTAACTTCTCCTACTGAAACCTGTTCTACATAAATGCTGTGGAATGATTCTCCCTATCCTTTCCCTGCACTTATAAATTGTTTTTTCACCACAATCAAGTCTTTCCTATCACTGTCCCTAGCGCCTGCTGACGTCTCTCCCTGCACTAAGTACGCTGGTGAATGGCAGAATCTAAGATGGCTGACGCTATTTATAGGACTGTGACATCACAGGGCTGGCTGGCTGCTGATTGGCTGCATGAATGGCATTATGGGTGATCCCGCCTTCCTAGTGTTCTTTGCTCCATGTCCTCACATGTGTAGCAGCCATTTTAGAATGCTAGATAAAATACGATTCGTTACCACGAAGCGTGAGAGAATTCAACTTCGGTGAGAATTAAATTTTTCCTGAAATCGGATCAAATTCCACTTCATCAGCTTCGATTCGCTCATATCTAGTACTGACCCAGAGAATGAAAGGCACAGTTCAGTTTTGCCACAAACGGAATGCGTAATACGTTGGAGAAATTGCGTTTTTTCCCAATTCCACCCCATTTGGAATTTTTTTTACCGCTTCTCACTACATTGTATGCCATAATAAATGGTGGCAATAGAAAGTACAACTTGTCCCACAAAAATAAGCCCTCATACAGCTATGTGAACGGAAATATAAGAAAGTTATGGCTCAAGGAAGATAGGGAAGAAAAATTAAAACGCAAAAATGAAAAAACCTCCAGTATCCTAAGGGTTAAGCCAAGAAGCTGTTCAAAGCAGCTGTCATCATTGGCAGACTTTGAATGTACTGTGTAGATGTCTTGTGGTTTTGTCAGGTGACTGGTTACTTCTGTTCCTACTAAATATGATCTGCTAATATGAGGAGATGTATCATTCAAAATGTGGTTTCTAAATCCAGAGTGGACTAGCAAAAAAATCTATGCTGAATGAAATAATTGTAGACTTTAGGACAAAGTACAGTAGTTAGAACGATCTATAACACCACGCAACAAAAAAAAACTTTTCGTCTACTACTGGGCAAAAACCATATGTCCTATACTAAATCGAGTGTGCGGATTACAAATCCGAAGTCAGATTTGTTGTAACACATCACAAAAGTTTGCTATGCATAAGAATGCCTAAATAAATTAAGCACTTGGAAGGCATTGAATAATTTTAAACTGAACGAGTTTTACTCCAACAATTACCCGATCTACATTAAAGTTTGCGTAGTAAACAGTGTATGAAGATGTAATGGAATAACAAAATTTAAAAAAGTCTAGTTTTTCAGTTTAAAAGTCTTACTTGAGCAAGGCCCAGTACTGTTAAAAGTGCTTCAGGCATCTGCTTTTGCGTTTGTGAACGGTCATATTTTCCCGTTGCAAAAACCAGCAGTAGTCCCCCATCATGTTGGGATTCAAGTGGCCTTGATACCTGTTCTCCATTGTAGAAATATCTTTATTGAACTGCTCTCCATGTTCGTCACTTACGTGTCCCAAATTGGGTGAGAAAAGATCAAGATGGGAATGTGAGAAATGCACTTTCAATAACATTCGGCAGCCAAGTTGTTCATATGCTGTAAGCATGTTGTCTACTAATTCAGCATAGTTGGCAGCTCGTCTGTTCCCAAGGAAGTTCTGCACTACTAGCACAAATGCATCCCAAGCTGCAAGACGCACTCACTTTGTCAGATTCTTGCGCTGATCATAAGTAGTGTATTTGCCACATATGTAGCAGAAATTGTCTGGATCGTTAACACATTTGCATTTATCCATCTTAACCACTTCAGCCCCCAGTGCTTAAACACCCTGAAAGACCAGGCCACTTTTTACACTTCTGACCTACACTACTTTCACCGTTTATTGCTCGGTCATGCAACTTACCACCCAAATGAATTTTACCTCCTTTTCTTCTCACTAATAGAGCTTTCATTTGGTGGTATTTCATTGCTGCTGACATTTTTACTTTTTTTGTTATTAATCGAAATTTAACGATTTTTTTGCAAAAAAATGACATTTTTCACTTTCAGTTGTAAAATTTTGCAAAAAAAAACGACATCCATATAGAAATTTTGCTCTAAATTTATAGTTCTACATGTCTTTGATAAAAAAAAAATGTTTGGGTAAAAAAAAAATGGTTTGGGTAAAAGTTATAGCGTTTACAAACTATGGTACAAAAATGTGAATTTCCGCTTTTTGAAGCAGCTCTGACTTTCTGAGCACCTGTCATGTTTCCTGAGGTTCTACAATGCCCAGACAGTACAAACACCCCACAAATGACCCCATTTCTGAAAGTACACACCCTAAGGTATTCGCTGATGGGCATAGTGAGTTCATAGAACTTTTTATTTTTTGTCACAAGTTAGCGGAAAATTATGATTTTTTTTTTTTTTTTTTCTTACAAAGTCTCATATTCCACTAACTTGTGACAAAAAATAAAAAGTTCTATGAACTCACTATGCCCATCAGCGAATACCTTGGGGTCTCTTCTTTCCAAAATGGGGTCACTTGTGGGGTAGTTATACTGCCCTGGCATTCTAGGGGCCCAAATGTGTGGTAAGGAGTTTGAAATCAAATTCTGTAAAAAATGACCTGTGAAATCCGAAAGGTGCTCTTTGGAATATGGGCCCCTTTGCCCACCTAGGCTGCAAAAAAGTGTCACACATCTGGTATCTCCGTACTCAGGAGAAGGTGGGGAATGTGTTTTGGGGTGTCATTTTATATATACCCATGCTGGGTGAGAGAAATATCTTGGCAAAAGACAACTTTTCCCATTTTTTTTATACAAAGTTGTCATTTGACCAAGATATTTATCTCACCCAGCATGGGTATATGTAAAAAGACACCCCAAAACACATTCCTCAACTTCTCCTGAGTACGGGGATACCAGATGTGTGACACTTTTTTGCAGCCTAGGTGGGCAAAGGGGCCCATATTCCAAAGAGCACCTTTCGGATTTCACTCCTCATTTTTTCCTGAATTTGATTTCAAACTCCTTACCACACATTTGGGCCCCTAGAATACCAGGGCAGTATAACTACCCCACAAGTGACCCCATTTTGGAAAGAAGACACCCCAAGGTATTCCGTGAGGGGCATGGCGAGTTCCTAGAATTTTTTATTTTTTGTCACAAGTTAGTGGAAAATGATGATTTTTTTTTTTTTTTTTTTTTTTCATACAAAGTCTCATATTCCACAAACTTGTGACAAAAAATAAAAACTTCCATGAACTCACTATGCCCATCAGCGAATACCTTGGGGTCTCTTCTTTCCAAAATGGGGTCACTTGTGGGGTAGTTATACTGCCCTGGCATTCTAGGGGCCCAAATGTGTGGTAAGTAGGTAAATGACCTGTGAAATCCGAAAGGTGCTCTTTGGAATGTGGGCCCCTTTGCCCACCTAGGCTGCAAAAAAGTGTCACACATCTGGTATCTCTGTATTCAGGAGAAGTTGAGGAATGTGTTTTGGGGTGTCTTTTTACATATACCCATGCTGGGTGAGATAAATATCTTGGTCAAATGCCAACTTTGTATAAAAAAATGGGAAAAGTTGTCTTTTGCCAAGATATTTCTCTCACCCAGCATGGGTATATGTAAAATGACACCCCAAAACACATTCCCCAACTTCTCCCGATTACGGAGATACCAGATGTGTGACACTTTTTTGCAGCCTAGGTGGGCAAAGGGGCCCATATTCAAAAGAGCACCTTTCGGATTTCACAGGTCATTTTTTACAGAATTTGATTTCAAACTCCTTACCACACATTTGGGCCCCTAGAATGCCAGGGCAGTATAACTACCCCACAAGTGACCCCATTTTGGAAAGAAGAGACCCCAAGGTATTCGCTGATGGGCATAGTGAGTTCATGGAACTTTTTATTTTTTGTCACAAGTTAGTGGAATATGAGACTTTGTATGAAAAAAAAAATAAAAAAAAAAATAAGCATTTTCCACTAACTTGTGACAAAAAATAAAAAATTCTAGGAACTCGCCATGCCCCTCACGGAATACCTTGGGGTGTCTTCTTTCCAAAATGGGGTCACTTGTGGGGTAGTTATACTGCCCTGGCATTTTCCAGGGGCCCTAATGTGTGGTAAGTAGGTAAATGACCTGTGAAATCCTAAAGGTGCTCTTTGGAATATGGGCCCCTTTGCCCACCTAGGCTGCAAAAAAGTGTCACACATGTGGTATCGCCGTATTCAGGAGAAGTTGGGGAATGTGTTTTGGGGTGTCATTTTACATATACCCATGCTGGGTGAGAGAAATATCTTGGCAAAAGACAACTTTTCCCATTTTTTTATACAAAGTTGGCATTTGACCAAGATATTTCTCTCACCCAGCATGGGTATATGTAAAATGACACCCCAAAACACATTCCCCAACTTCTCCTGAGTACGGCGATACCAGATGTGTGACACTTTTTTGCAGCCTAGATGCGCAAAGGTGCCCAAATTCCTTTTAGGAGGGCATTTTTAGACATTTGGATACCAGACTTCTTCTCACGCTTTGGGGCCCCTAGAATGCCAGGGCAGTATAAATACCCCACATGTGACCCCATTTTGGAAAGAAGACACCCCAAGGTATTCAATTAGGGGCATGGCGAGTTCATAGAAATTTTTTTTTTTGCCACAAGTTAGCGGAAATTGATATTTTTAATTTTTTTTCTCACAAAGTCTCCCGTTCCGCTAACTTGGGACAAAAATTTCAATCTTTCATGGACTCAATATGCCCCTCACGGAATACCTGGGGGTGTCTTCTTTCCGAAATGGGGTCACATGTGGGGTATTTATACTGCCCTGGCATTCTAGGGGCCCTAAAGCGTGAGAAGAAGTCTGGAATATAAATGTCTAAAAAATTTTACGCATTTGGATTCCGTGAGGGGTATGGTGAGTTCATGTGAGATTTTATTTTTTGACACAAGTTAGTGGAATATGAGACTTTGTAAGAAAAAAAAAAAAAAATTCTGCTAACTTGGGCCAAAAAAATATCTGAATGGAGCCTTACAGAGGGGTGATCAATGACAGGGGGGTGATCAATGACAGGGGGGTTGATCAATGACAGGGGGGTTGATCAATGACAGGGGGGTTGATCAATGACAGGGGGGTTGATCAATGACAGGGGGGTTGATCAATGACAGGGGGGTGATCAGGGAGTCTATATGGGGTGATCACCACAGTCATTGATCACGCCCCTGTAAGGCTTCATTCAGACGTCCGGATGCGTTTTGCGGATCCGATCCATCTATCAGTGGATCCGTAAAAATCATGCGGACGTCTGAATGGAGCTTTACAGGGGGGTAATCAATGACAGGGGGGTGATCAGGGAGTCTATATGGGGTGATCACCACAGTCATTGATCACGCCCCTGTAAGGCTTCATTCAGACGTCCGGATGCGTTTTGCGGATCCGATCCATCTATCAGTGCATCCGTAAAAATCATGCGGACATCTGAATGGAGCTTTACAGGGGGGTAATCAATGACAGGGGGGTGATCAGGGAGTCTATATGGGGTGATCACCACAGTCATTGATCACTCCCCTGTAAGGCTTCATTCAGACGTCCGGATGCGTTTTGCGGATCCGATCCATCTATCAGTGCATCCGTAAAAATCATGCGGACATCTGAATGGAGCTTTACAGGGGGGTAATCAATGACAGGGGGGTGATCAGGGAGTCTATATGGGGTGATCACCACATTCATTGATCATGCCCCTGTAAGGCTTCATTCAGACGTCCGGATGCGTTTTGCGGATCGGATCCATCTATCAGTGCATCCGTAAAAATCATGCGGACATCTGAATGGAGCTTTACAGGGGGGTGATCAGGGAGTCTATATGGGGTGATCACCACAGTCATTGATCATGCCCCTGTAAGGCTTCATTCAGACGTCCGGATGCGTTTTGCGGATCGGATCCATCTATCAGTGCATCCGTAAAAATCATGCGGACATCTGAATGGAGCTTTACAGGGGGGTGATCAGGGAGTCTATATGGGGTGATCACCACAGTCATTGATCATGCCCCTGTAAGGCTTCATTCAGACGTCCGGATGCGTTTTGCGGATCGGATCCATCTATCAGTGCATCCGTAAAAATCATGCGGACATCTGAATGGAGCTTTACAGGGGGGTGATCAATGACAGGGGGGTGATCAGGGAGTCTATATGGGGTGATCACCACAGTCATTGATCATGCCCCTGTAAGGCTTCATTCAGACGTCCGGATGCGTTTTGCGGATCGGATCCATCTATCAGTGCATCCGTAAAAATCATGCGGACATCTGAATGGAGCTTTACAGGGGGGTGATCAGGGAGTCTATATGGGGTGATCACCACAGTCATTGATCATGCCCCTGTAAGGCTTCATTCAGACGTCCGGATGCGTTTTGCGGATCGGATCCATCTATCAGTGCATCCGTAAAAATCATGCGGACGTCTGAATGGAGCTTTACAGGGGGTTGATCAATGACAGGGGTGTAATCAATGACAGGGGGGGTGATCAGGGAGTCTATATGGGGTGATAACCACAGTCATTGATCACGCCCCTGTAAGGCTTCATTCAGACGTCCGGATGCGTTTTGCGGATCCGATCCATCTATCAGTGGATCCGTAAAAATCATGCGGACATCTGAATGGAGCTTTACAGGGGGGTAATCAATGACAGGGGGGTGATCAATGACAGGGGGGTGATCAGGGAGTCTATATGGGGTGATCAGGGGTGATCAGGGGCTAATAAGGGGTTAATAAGTGACGGGGGGGGGGGGGGTGTAGTGTAGTGTAGTGGTGCTTGGTGGGACTTTACTGAGCTACCTGTGTCCTCTGGTGGTCGATCCAAACAAATGGGACCACCAGAGGACCAGGTAGCAGGTATATTAGACGCTGTTATCAAAACAGCGTCTAATATACCTGTTAGGGGTTAAAAAAAACACATCTCCAGCCTGCCAGCGAACGATCGCCGCTGGCAGGCTGGAGATCAACTCTCTTACCTTCCGTTCCTGTGAGCGCGCGCGCCTGTGTGCGCGCGTTCACAGGAAATCTCGGCCATCGCGAGATGACGCATATATGCGTGACTCTGCGCAGGGCTGCCACCTCCGGAACGCGATCCTGCGTTAGGCGGTCCGGAGGTGGTTAAAGGGTTTCTGTCACCCCGCAAAACTCTTTTTTTTTTTTTTGGATAGTTAGATTCCTCATAGTGCGATATAGGAGAATATAATGCTCTTACTTACTTTCATGCGGCCGATTCTTTATAAAACGAACTTTTATAATATGTAAATGAGGGCTCTACCAGCAAGTAGGGCGTCTACTTGCTGGTAGCTGCTGCAGAAATCCGCCCCCCTCGCCGTGTTGATTGACAGGGCCAGCCGTGATCTCCTCCTCCGGCCGGCCCTGTCAGTAATTCAAAAATCGCGCGCCTCGCGTCATTCGGCGCAGGCGCTCTGAGATGAGGAGGCTCGTCTCCTCAGCACTCCCTCAGTGCGCCTGCGCCGATGACGTCTTCTCTTTCGGTGATGTCATCGGCGCAGGCGCACTGAGGGAGTGCTGAGGATACGAGCCTCCTCATCTCAGAGCGCCTGCGCCGAATGACGCGAGGCGGGCGATTTTTGAATTACTGACAGGGCCAGCCGGAGGAGGAGATCACGGCTGGCCCTGTCAATCAACACGGCGAGGGGGCGGATTTCTGCAGCAGCTACCAGCAAGTAGACGCCCTACTTGCTGGTAGAGCCCTCATTTACATATTATAAAAGTTTGTTTTATAAAGAATCGGCCGCATGAAAGTAAGTAAGAGCATTATATTCTCCTATATCGCACTATGAGGAATCTAACTATCCAAAAAAAAATAATGAGTTTTGCGGGGTGACAGAAACCCTTTAAGTTTCAAAACTGATAGCACTATAACAGATCACTTTATCAAAATTTGTCCAGCTTGCCTTATATACTTACTGCTGACATCAGCCTGAGTGCGTCTGAACAGGTCTGAACATGTCCATTGGAATATCTCCAATATAATGCATTAATATTATAACTGAATAGGCTTTGCATGTATAACTTAAAATCTAGACGTGTCAGGCAAATTCCAAGTTCATATTTGGAATCAGCGCGCTCATTTTAGTAGAAATCACATGTTTTTCTCTCAGTAGCATTGTTGCGTGGTGATAATCTACAAGCAAAGTTGACTTTGTGAGTTTATTGACAATAGACAGCATCAAAGACAATTGAAAGCCCTCAAATTAAAAGCCAGAAACAAATTTCTAGGCACATTACCTTAACTAATGGAATTTGTTCTATGTACTAAACAAAAATATATATGAAAGAGGTCCTGCCCTATGTGTTATGGTGTCCAAATAGATAAGGAGGGTTCATAATAAACTCCACTGAAGGATCCACAGACCAATTCAGATATCAAAATGACCCACTGCACAACAGAGTCTTTGCTTGTAGTAGCCAAGCTTCTGAACCTTCTGTTAGCCAAAGTGCTAGAGATCCTAATTCCAGAGAAACCATGAGGGCATGTCCTGAAACCAAAGAAAACTGGCCTAATGTAAAAATTAAACATTATAAGGATGGTGACCAATATTTCTTCATGATTGTTTACGGTTCAATAAACATAGCACCTATTTTTAATTTCATGGAGATCCAAACTGATCCATAAACATTAAAATATCAAATGATATAAAGTTTGGGTGCTGATCTGGTAAATTGGCTGGTGCAAATCTACTGGTCTAATAATAGGGACATGAAAGACTTATGATCCCTGCCTAAACACGAGATGTAAGGATCAATTGCCATGATGGTAGCAAAACCCCTATCAAGCCTTAATAAGACATATATTATCAACAGGGGTACTCAACTGGCGGGCCTCGGTGCAACTCTGAATCAGTGAGGAAGATAAGATTATTCATTTAGTGGTCCCCAATTAGTGGTAATCTGGTCATCTGTTGGCGTTCAGCAGATCCAGTTATATGGACCCCAGTATAAAGTAGCTGAGTACCCCAAACTAGTATAATAGTGTATTATAGTATTTGTGCTGGGATTATGTGCCCATACAATCCAATGCGCTTGCATATATTGCACCAAAGAGAAGACGTGGACAGATGGCATCTAAACCCTAATGACACTCTGACTAATCCATATTTGGGGATGCAAATAGGGGGAACATAGTGTCATGAACCCACTATTTACATGCGCAAGTATTACAGTTAGTTTTTTTACTCACCTGGATTCAGATGGGGATGGTACTGGCAGAAGACACCACTGAAGAAGCTTGATTGGAGGAGACAGTGAAGTAATAGGCAGTGAAGAAACCTGGAGGAAGAAACATAACCTGCACTTCAAAGAATATGGAAGATTTACTAAAACAATTAATGACAAAGGCAGAAACTTACGGTGGGGAACAGTGGCTCCGCAGCTGTCTTCAGCTAGAAGGATCCATCACTGAGCCTGCTCTTCAGTCAACTCATCTGGTCTGCGCACCAGCCTTCTGCAGGAGCACAGAGCCGGACACAGAGGATGACATCATCCGCTCTCTCCCCTGCCAGCAGAAAGAGCTAGGAAAGAAAAGAGGAGCTGCTCACCCCCTCAAGATTCAGCAGAACGCAGGATAAGAAATGATCCTGCATCAGGCAGCACGAGGAACAGTTTCAGGAATTCATCTTCTCTTCACCAAAGGACCCCAGCTTCAACTGCCAGGAAAGCACATGCTTCCACCCATGACAGGACAGCCATTAATCCACAGGAGGGTGAGATTACATCCACTACACCCACAGATCATAGTGACTGCAATTTGCACTGCACTGACACTTTTATTAATGACACATACAGATACCTTATCTGCTGAAAAGGTACATTTATTTAAAGAATTAATTTCATTCATGTCTAACAAAGATACTATCAAAAATCCTATTCCTGTCTGCTCTTCCCCAGGCAGATAATCGGATATTGATAGCCATAAAGAGAATGAATATTTCGCTTCTATGCCATATCCTTCAGCTAAAACAGCCCAAATCACAGATGTTTTGTCCCATCACTAGAAACGAGCAGCGGCATAAAAGAACGTTCAGTAAAAGAAATGATGCCCTGCCAAATATCTCCCTTGGGCTTTCATCTTTCAAGCCAGATAAAAGAATACATTTGGAATAAAGAATTCATTGATATTTTTTCTCTCCTCCCATCGGCAAAAGAAACGTTAAAATCGGTCAATAAAGATGAGGATGG